>NC_064630.1:449453284-450078284 GCF_023864275.1 Schistocerca cancellata | reverse complement strand
CCGGATCTGTCCCCCATTGAGCATGGTTGGGACTGGATGAAGCGTCGTCTCACGCGGTCTGCACGTCCAGCACGAACGCTGGTCCAACTGAGGCGCCAGGTGGAAATGGCATGGCAAGCCGTTCCACAGGACTACATCCAGCATCTCTACGATCGTCTCCATGGGAGAATAGCAGCCTGCATTGCTGCGAAAGGTGGATATACACTGTACTAGTGCCGACATTGTGCATGCTCTGTTGCCTGTGTCTATGTGCCTGTGGTTCTGTCAGTGTGATCATGTGATGTATCTGACCCCAGGAATGTGTCAATAAAGTTTCCCCTTCCTGGGACAATGAATTCAGGGTGTTCTTATTTCAATTTCCAGGAGTGTAGAATGTAGCAGAAAGAAGTATCTCTTGCGCAGTCGTTAAACACTTTATAGGTTTGAGTCTTAAACCAACATAGGAAACGACATTGTTAGCTGAGAGATATAGCTTAGAGATATAAATGTTTTACAGATTAAATTGTCTTGTAGGATGTTGGTCTCTGTTTGTGTATATTCCAAGTCTCATTTAGATATTTAAGAAAGGAAGGTTTTTTAAAGCTGGATGTCTCTTCAGTGCTAATTTACTTTTAATTGATACTATCTTCAGAGGCGATAGAATGACGAATCCTGGCTTTAGATATGCAGATGTATTCACACCTCTAAGTGCTGGTATGCTGCTAATACGGTACTAAAGGAAGGTGTTGGTAGTAGAACTACATGTTCACTGTTTTCTAAATGCCGAGCCACATAAATTTTACGAGAAATACTTGTGCGACTTGGTCGAGATATTTATGAAGGTCTTGGAACATTTGTGAGGCGTTTAAGAGTTGTGGTCTGCCGTTTCACCTAAGAAAACATATAAAGCGACAAAATTTGTTTTCTCACATTAATACGGGCCTGCACTTTGCCATAAGGTAAACGGCTCTGAAGACGTTTATGACACTTCCTCGCCGGTAGTCCCAATTTTGAACGCCTGGGTAGTGTCACCGGGATTTCTAATTACATCTTTCTCAGTGTTTTTTAATCTCCGGAAAATGTTTGTCAAAGCTGCTTGCATCTCTGTCAGCGTCTGAAGAGCAATGTTTTCCCCACTTAGTTATATCATCCGATTGCATAACCACACTTGTTGATCCTGATGCTCGCCTGTTGCTCCACATAGGCTGAGTGACCTTGTGCTGACACTGATACTGCTACCAGTTTCAAAGTATACTCTTGGAATGTTCGTCTGTTAGGGTGTGGTTCCGTTGGCAATGTACAGACAGACAAATCTCTTTACCACTACTTAGCGCTCCGGGGGAAACCATTTCCTTATGAATTGGTTAACGCTATTTATTAGCAAGCTGAAAGTTTGCATCTACCATTGCAGTAGACAAAACATTCTATATCAAGGAGAAATCGAAAACTTCCTGCATAAAGAAATAGTAGTAGTTAAAGTCACCGCAATACTCCAGCATTAGCTAAAAATACTCGTATGCACTGTATGTGTGTGTATTTCTACATGTGATGTGCATATAAATATATAGCGTTCTGGCTTAGTACTAAACGTGTTAAATTTCCGTTTTGTTGCACTGTGCGCTCGTACGCGTCCGATATTTCCTCTTACGATACCGCGGAGGGATCCCGTAAGGAAGAGCAATATTATAGCCCTTCGCAAGCAATATCTTTAGTATACTGAATAGCAGTTCCATAACATTCTGGCAGAGAAAGAAAATGCTTCTTTGCTTTAGAGTCGGTTCAAGTTACGTGCTACATTTGTTGTTGAAGTTACCTCCTTTGTACACAGATAAATTATGGTTTGCCTTACATAAAACATAAACTTTTCGCCCAGATTTTTCACTTACTGTCAGTCTCCAGGATGATATCTTATCAAATACTGTATTGCTGCTAGTGGAGATTTGTCGCGTAATTGTTGTAGTTCAGTGAATCACATACGGAAGTGACTGACGATGTTAAAACCATAAACTATGGTGCTACTAGATTGAGACACAGTAGGAGATACAATTTGTAGCAATCTGGCCACTATTCGAGTTACCTTCAGACGTCGCAGCGTCTCGAAGAAACAATAAATGAAACGCCTTACAAATGTCACGAGGCACAGAAACCATGTGGTCGCTTTCAACTATTTCCGTTAGCATAATCCTCTTTCGAGTATCTTATTAATTTCATTATGAATGCTTCGTTTTACAATGGTGATAATATGAAGAAACTCATTTTTATACTACGGTATTATATGTAAACACAGATAAGTTGTTAAATTTTACTGCAGACAGATGTTAGTGAATCAGAAGAGGTTAACATTATCTTCATGCAGACTGTGTTACTTATTCACTCTTGCTGTCACTTGTGATATTAATTTGCGCTTCAGATGCTGGACAAATTAAGAGCAAGTGTTCTTCTACGAGTTCGTGAACTACATACTTGACATTTCTCGGTGTTGCAGATACTTTTAAACAATTCTGAAATCAATTTATGCAAACCTGTTGCAACATAGTTCATGAAAATCACTAATAACTGTTGAAATTGATCAGAAATATTTCATGTAGGATGTATTTCTTTTTTTCATGTAATTCGAAATTTCATCGTTGGACAGCGAAAGGGGGGGGGGGGGGTTCGATCAACGTCTTATGTGAGCATAAGACTGTCTTTGGAAGTATGGCCTCCCATGTAATTGTTTATCTAGAAATCTTCGCTTCCCGGAATTGTTCGTTGAGGCCTTCACTATTCTTTCTCCTAATCGTGCATAACTTATGTTTTCTTTGGTAACTTTGATGTATTTACTACCTCAAGCTCTACATTTTTGACTTCACCGTATTTCAAACACATTTTGGTGTACACCTAAGGTCTTAACGCCGTTAGTGTCGCGAAGGGGATAGTTATTGTGCAACATTTTGATGGATTAAAACTGTATACAGGACTGGAACTCAATAAGTATCGTGCCTTTCGCTGCTAAAACCTTTACGCATTTTGGTATCATGTAGAAAGAACGTAACGTTAGCTTTTGAAACTGCCCGGTAACTCTCCAGCAGCACAGCGCTGGACGTCTTCACGGTAAGAGCGTTCCCCGTAAAAAGCACTCGTAGGGTTAATTTCTGTTTACCTGCAATCTTACACGGTTTCAGATACGACAATGTGTTCCAACTGGATCGTTACTCGATTTATTTATTTGTTTCTGAATCAACATTTCAATATGGGTGCCATAATTCTTATGTGTGGTATCACACATAATTTGGTCCAAAATAGTAACATAGTTTCTGCCACACAAGTCATCTGCACATGCCGCTAATAGATTTTGTTTTCGGCCCTTACGTCATTCTCGTGCCTTTAAAGCTGTTCTGACGAAAGTGTTTCTGTTGTCGAGTTTTGAACACTCGAGAATGTCCTGAACGACTCTCGTAAAGTGCACCAGGAGGAGCCATTCAATAAAATACTAAATATACTGCAAAAAAGACCAATGCAATTTTTTTTTTACTGTAAAGATGAAAGATATTGAACAAAATTTATCCGTATAGTTGAATCGCCTACATATTAGGATGCATCATTGTACAGTAGGGGTGACAGCTTCTACTGTATTTGTAGGTTTTGTTTTATATGCAATCAGTTTCGTTTTTACATTACAATGTATTTAGGTGCCTCTATGATACAAGATTATCATGCCATTATAACGACAATAACCCAGAATCCACAAGTTCATCTGTTTTCATGGAGGGGCTTGAAGATTATGTAATATAACACAGCAATCGATTGCATATAAAATAATGCCTATAAATACAGCTGTAGGTGTCATCCATTCTACGAAAAGGTATAATAGATTTAAACAGTATATTGCATTTTGTTGCAGTTATCACTTACGAATAGCACATAGGTGGATGTAGATATTGTGAAATAAATAATTAATTCCTGTAACGTTCCAGGCGGAGTACTATTACGGATTGGAGTAAAACTCGGAAAGACCCATACGTTCAGTCAACAATTTCCAGTATTAAAAGAGAGTTAATATTAAAAACAACATCGTAGGTTGCCCTATGCCCTTTAATGGTTCAGAAACCAAAGAAGAGCCTAGTGTAGCATAGGTCTGTTTTTTAGTTTTAATTGTGTCCCACTGCTTCAAATGGACTGAAATAAATTTTATGGAAAAAGAGCAAATTCATCTTGGCGTATTTATGCACTGTGGCTGATCACAGTGGGCCTGCAACTGCACATAGAAATCCACCACGAAGCTACAATCTGTACGAAATTTGTCAGCATACCGCCTCCAAAGTTTTATAACTCCTAATCGATTCCGGGTGTTGCTGAAAAACAGACAGAAATAAATTATTATGTGTATTTGGACTGTTGGTTTTTGTCTTTCTATCGGATCATCCTCAGTTCTAGTGCGTAATTACAGCGAATTGCAGCTCGTCAGCAGAGTAAAAATTGAGTCATGAGTTATTGTGTCTGAAAACAATGCGACAACTGTGAGAAACTGGTAGTCCAGACATAGATGAAAAGTCGTCTAGACGGTATCTGTCGTTCTTCGTTGTGTTATAAGGGGTTACGGTGCCCTTGCCTCCAACTGTGAAACAGACGTTTTGTACAGTGCAGTGAACTACTAAGCCGTTGAAAAGTCATGGTTACATACAGATGCATTATTCGCTTTATTGTACAACCAGTTTCAATAATAGACGATCTTCAGAGGGATTGTGACGTCGCAATCAGAAGTGTGACGATCCATAACAACTATCAAGCATGATGTTACGCACCAGCATCTCCATTCACCTATAAATTCGGATCACATACGAGGCGTGATCAAAAAAAGTCGTGAATGAATTTTTTTAACATCAATTTCTGACGCGAAAGCCATATGATGTAATTTGTTGGATAGCGTTATCCGCTGAGACAGGCAGCGTCAAGTTGGAACACGTTCTGACGTGTCATTGCCTAGCAACGCTGGTATGTGGTTGTGTTTATCGTGTCTGTCGCGCATCATTTATTTTGAATAACGCGTAAACATATAAGTTTTGCTGCAAAAAAGTGCCAAAGAAAATAATGACATTTTGGAAATGGTGTATGCCGATAATGGTGTACCGCTGAAGACTGCTAGTAGCACGAACGATTTGAAAACGAAAATGAGCCTGTAGAAGACTAGGAACGTTCGGGAAGTCTACCAACCGCATAAAAGAAGAAAATGTGGAGGAAGTGACAAAAATTGTTCCTTCAGACAGGCTAATAACTATTCGATAGCTTGCTGAAGAACTTAGCATCACGTTAGCGTCCGTGCAAAGCATTTTAAATGATAAGTTTCAAATGAGACGAGTGAGCGCAAAATTTTATACCAGACTGTTGAGTGGTGAACAGAAGCAGAAACGTGTGTCAGTATTCACGGAGTTGAAGGATCGTGTTCATTTGGATCCGGACATCATGTCCAAAATTGTAACTGGAGATGAAACTTGGGTCTGTGGCCATGACCCTGAAACGAATAGAAAGTCAGTGAATCTACTCGCCCGAGAAAGGCACGTCAGTCAGAATCGATTATCAGAGTCATCATCATTGCCTTTTTTCGATATTGACGGCATAGTACGAACGCAGTTCGTTCCCATGGCAACAGCCGCCAACGCCGAATTTTGCATGAGATTACTGCATCGACTGCGAAACGATGTATGGAGAAAGAGACAACAAAAATGCGCCAATGGCTTCTTTCTTCATCACGACAATGCGACGTGCCACACTTCGCTTTTTATTCGCGAGTTTTTGGCCGGAAAATGCGTTCCTGTCCGTTCATATCCGCCTTACTCACCATATCTAACACCGTGCGACTTACGGCGCTTCCCAAAAATTAAAACTGTGAGTAAAGGAAAACGTTTCGACACCATTCCTCACACAGAGACAGCCACGGCAGAGCAGCTGAACACCCTTCGGAAAGAAACCATCCAGAAGTGCTTCCTCTCATGGATTTTCAACGATGCGCCAAGGGCATTGCTAGCTATGGAAAGTACTTTAAAGGGACTAAATCAAATTCCATATAAGCGTATTACTTTGCTTTCAATGAAATTTTTCACCGCATTTTTTTGATCAACACCCCTTATAAGGTAGTTATACTTGAAAGGAGATGCTGGTTTGTAATATGTTGCTTAACAGCTATTATAGGATGCCACACATCTGATGACAATGTCACAGTACAAACGACTGTAGTCTGTTCAAGACTGAAACTGGTTGTGTAATAAATTTGTTGATACAGACGTGTGCAACCACGACTTTTGATCAATTGTTACAAGTTACACGTTAATTCTTGCAGAGAAGATAACAGCACCCAGCCACTTTTTGTAATACAACTAATTTCCATAAATAGCTCTGTTACCGATTTCGAACCGACAGGTTCATCATCAGACGCCTTGTTCCACTTCAGAAACATTTTTCTTGTATTATACATAAGTGATCACTTTTTATTCCCCCATATGATGAAAATTCCTTGCGGTTATGGTGAAGTCGAAGGGGGAATAAAAAGTGAAAACTAATGTAAATTACAAGAGAAAGGTATCTTAAGGGGGATTGGACGTCAAACGGACCGACATGGAGCAGGAGAGGCACCACAGGACATTTTAATTTCCACTGTCTATACCTTTACAAGTAAATACATAAAATTTCTGTCAGCATGACCAGGAAGGATTCAGGATTCAGACTTATAACAGCGGAAGTTCAAAAACATAACAAAATACATTTTTTTACGTGTGAAATTTCATAATTTTTTCACTTACTATTGTCTGCATTTGTTGCTATAGGTACACTTTTCTTCGTAAGTAAGAGAGACTGTGCGATGAATTTTGCACAGCAAACAAACAATACTTACAAATGTCTGAAACTCTAGAATCTATTTATGAAAAAATGAATGAGCTTTTACGTTTTAAGCTCTATGTTTAGAAAAAAAATGTAGTTAATAATCTCAATTTTTACCATAGTTTTTAATAGATTTGGAAAATTCTAGAGTTTCATACACCTGTAAGTATGGTTTGTATGCTGTGCAAAATCCATCAAAGAATCTCTCTTACTTGTGAAGAAAAATGCAGCCAATTGTAAGTGAAAAAAAATGGTTCAAATGGCTCTGAGCACTATGGGACTTAATTTCTGAGGTCATCAGTCCCATAGAACTTAGAAGTACTTAAACCTAGCTAACATAAGGTCATCACACACATCCATGCCCGAGGCAGGATTCGAACTGCGGCCGTAGCGGCCACTCGGTTCCGGACTGTTGCGACTAGAACCGTTCGGCCACTCTGGCCGGCAATAGTAAGTGCAGATGATGGCTCTGAGCACTATGGGACTTAACATCTATGGTCATCAGTCCCCTAGAACTTAGAATTACTTGAACCTAACTAACCTAAGGACAGCACACAACACCCAGCCATCACGAGGCAGAGAAAATCCCTGACCCCGCCGGGAATCGAACCCGGGAACCCGGGCGTGGGAAGCGAGAACGCTACCGCACGACCAATAGATGCGGGCATAGTAAGTGCAAAAATGATGAAATTTCACATGTAAAACGAAAGTATTTTCTTATGTTATTGAACTTCCACCGCTATGAGTGTGAATCCTGTATCCTTCCTGGTCATGGTGACAAAGTTTTATGAATTTATTTGTAAAAGTATAGGCACTGGAAATTAAAATCGTCTGTGGTGCCTCTCCTGCTCCAAGTCGGCCCGTTTGACGTCCTACCCCCCCCCCCCCCCCCCCTTAACGGGAATAAGTCGTCTGATGATGATCCTGTCGGTTCGAAACCGGTCATGGCGCTAATTATGTACATAAATAGCGTTACAAAAAGTGGCTGGTTGCTCTTTTTTCTCTGCATGAATAAATCTGTATTTTGTACGTAGCCACGGGCTATGGCTCAAATTGTCATTCTCACAAGTTGTACGTCATTGTGAACTATTAAACTCTGAAAGCGATCTGCAAATAAATTTCATAAACACAGCAGCTGCGTAATGGGATTTTCCTTCATCTAGAAAGAAAACAAATAATTCATCGAGAAGGGGGCTGGGTAAGAGGCGAGATAACGCAGAGCACCACTCACGGATCTTCTGGAAGTCCTGCACATCGTCCGAAGTAGCGGACTGGACGACGGCGACGAGAAGGAAGAGCAGCAGCGCGCAGGCGGCGTCGGCGACGCCCGTGGCCGCCGGCAGCCCCGTCCCTCCTCTTCGTCCTCTGCGTCCTTCTTCTGCGACGCCGGCCTCGCGGCGCCCACTGACCGGCAGCCTCCACCGGCGCCAGCCGCAGCAGCAGAGGCGGAGCAGGCAGCAGCGCGGAGGCCGACGCGACATCGCGGTGGAGCCGCCTCGCGCGCAGTCCTGTCAGGCATTCGTGAAGACACGGCGGCGGCGTCGATCGCTCGCCCCCTTCGCCGATCACCGCACACAGCCGGCCGTATCGCGCGCCGCGGACGGGCCGGCCGGTCGCTGGGAATACTTTATCGCGTCACGTTCGCCCGGACGAAGGCGAGCGATAGTACCCCCGTATCGCGTCGCGGCGGACGAGACCGCCTTGCAGCCGCGCGAACCGTCGACAGACTGACGACGCGCGCCCTGACTCAGAGGACTCCCACTCTCTCTCCCTCTCTGTCTCCCTCTCTTTCTATCCTCCTCTCTCTCTCTCGCTCTCTCTCTCTCTCGCTGCCTCGGCGGCGAGCGCTGCGCTATTTCCGAAATAGCCTCACCGCGGGCGCGACCACACTGTCACAACCCACCACCACCTCCGACAGCACCGCCGCCTCCTCCTCCTCCTACACGTCGTCGTTCACCAACAGCGCGAGCGACAACAGTGCCGCTGACCGCTTCGTGTCCTCACCGTCCCTACCCCACTGCCGCCCCACTTCAGGAGAGCACACACACCACCTCCGTCCGTCGGACGCACACACCACCCGTCACCACCGTCCTAGGAGGCGACCGACGTACCACTGGAGCACCGGAGAGAAGAGTTGCCGCGGAGCTGAGCACGGGAGACGACGACACTGCTGGAGTCTGCCCACCCCTTCCTTTCTCTCTCTGTCTGTCTGTCTCTCTCTCTCTCTCTCTCTCTCTCCTGCCACACCGCGGCCGTCGCCGCCGCAGTCGCGCGGGAGCACTCTGAGAAATGCGACGTTGACGGAACGCCAGGGTCCCCGGCCCAGCCGCCGGAAAGCCACTTTGCTGTCACGTCTCGCGGCGCCCGCTGCGAGGCATTAGCTTATTAACATCTCGACCCACCGCCGCCACAGTAGAGGGAGCGCTTAGCCCGGCTCACTTCGAGCGCACTGTGTGCGGCGGTCGCTGCTGCTACTGCTGCAGCTTCTGGTGCTCTCTCTGGCGCGACACGGTCCGGATCCGCTGTCTCCGTCGCGGCGCGCGCCGTCTACGTGTCGCCTCGCATATGCGTATCTCTGTGTAGGCGAGCGTGACGCGGCGAGTGCGAGAGGGAGCGAGACGCTGAGCGAGGGGGGACCGCCCCAGCTGGAGGGGGAGACGAGAGAAGCACTCGGGAGCCCGCCGCCTCTCGACCTGCTACTGCAAGCGCCGTTGTTCCGCGTAACTGACTCGTTTGCTCGTTTGAAAAGAAAGGGGGCATTAGGCGCTGCACTGTGAATACCGGCCGTGCTTCACACTTGCTCCCACTCCTGGTCACGGCACGACCTTGCGCACTCTTACGTAGCTGTGTGAGCGTTGCCTGCCACTTAGAGCGATTGCGCGTTTATTTTAGGCCGGCCAGAAGAATGCACTCCTCTCGCCCACGCGCGGTTAATATTATCACCGAGGCATCGCGGAATCGCCTGGGCTGTTGCACGGGCGCCTGCCTCCCATTGAGAACGGCGACGCGATCCTCGAGACCGCGCAACCGAGTCGCACGCACGCGGCTTGTTTTTGCCCCTGTCCGCCTACACGAAATATCCCCACGAGCGGCGTTGGAGGAGAAACGTGGCAACGGTCCAAGGTGGACCTTTAATGTGTGTTTTCTCTTAACCTCAAATATCTGCTTCTCCCTTCGTCTCTCTTTCTAGAACGTGTGCTCGTACACACACACACACACACACACACACACACACACACACACGCACGTGCACACTGAAACAAACACAGTCACATCTTCTGCTTCACAAATATCTTCCTGTACGCCCCTGCTTCCTGCTTCGAAACTGATGCCACATGTGTAGCCGTGGTGCCCAGCCTCTTAGTAACTATCCCCTACGTGGGTGGAGGGAGGGGGGACGTAAACTGTATTTCTAGGAGGGGGGAGGGGTAAAATAAAAGACAGGACCCGCTGCATGTTTAGTACCAACACTATATCACTTTTTTTTAAAAAAAAAGTTATTTCTGCTGTCACTACTTCATGAGTACGTTATTACAAATTCTCTGTTGTTTAAAAGAACGATGGAGTGTTAATCGAACCCTGATTTCCCGCTTAACGCAAACGGTCTCTTTAACCGATTTAGTTATCCGTAATTCCCGTGCGAAGGAGGACATGTTAATTGGAAGTCACCGACCGGTATCAGTGGATAAATACGGTACTGCAGTGCTCAAATGTTTCAAATGGCTCTGAGCACTATGAGACTTAACTTCTGAGGCCATCAGTCCCCTAGAACTTGGAACTACTTAAACCTAACTAACCTAAGGACATCACACACATCCATGTCCCAGGCAGGATTCGAACCTGCGACAGTAGCGGTCGCGCGTTTCCAGACTGTAGCGCCTGGAACCGCTCGGCCACACCGGCCGGCAAACTGCAGTTCCTTTCTTGTTAAGAAGACATGGGATGTTCGTCAGCCACGCATGCATACTGCAATGAATAGCAACATGAAACGTATTCGCATTTGCGAATGTGAAGAACCATCAGCTGTATAAGGGAAAGACGACTTCCAATTAAAATGTCCTTCACTGTACGGGTACTACATAATGTGTGTACGAACACAGATTGTGACACAGGTGCGGTATGGCCATTAGTCGTGTACGGGTAGCAGAAGCCATTATGGCGACCGCTCGCAACAGCGGGGAATCCGGGTTCGAGTCCCTGTCTGGCACAGATTTTTCATTATTTGTCACTCCCGTATACAAGTGATGGCTGCTCCTGTTCCAACTGTCAATACATTTCACGTATTTCGTAAGTAATATTTATCATACCACTATTATCAGCCTATTTGACCACCACAGTGTTGGAGAATGGCTTCCTCCATACTTTTCCATGCACATCAGTACGTGGTGACACGCAACCATGTTAGTCATGCAGTACGTCTTATAAGATATTTCGTCTTCATTAGATCTTTGCGACGGTTTTATCTGATGGCTTGCAATCACAAGAGAATGTCCCTTGCTCATGTGTTGTCCATTCATTTGGCCATACGTCCCTCCTGATTTTCCAATACAGTCATAATAACTCTATTCAGTTTCCCAACTTGTTTGTTAATTTTCCTAAATCACACAGTAATTCACAACAGGCTCCTGTCCATTGCTTACTGTTTTTCACATTAAAAATCCATTTCTCACAACCATTCGCCACACCACAGACTGAAAAAACAAATGCACTGTCAGACACATAATACATAATAATTTCTTGTTTGTCAATGGCCTGATACCAGTTTATCAATTGGAAGCCGCTTTGGCAACTTCTGTCTGTGTAACATACGGCAGTAATCATACTGGGGAAAGGAACATACAGTTTAACATGGAATCCGGACCATATATCATATCTGAAATTGAGAGGTGAACGTCAGGTTAAAGGCATATTGAAAGATTTTCGTGGTTATGGACAGAAGGATATTACTCAAAGTGTGTTAGTGAATGGTCTTGTATTTACTCATATATTCAATTCATTGTATTTTTCCTTTTTTTTACAATTATGACAAAAACGCTTAATTCAGAGCAAACGCCGCGCGGGGTAGCTGTGCGGTCTAGGGGGTTTTGTCACGGTTCGTGCGGCTCCCCCCGTCGAAGGTTCCAGTCCACCCTCGGGCATGTGTGTGTGTGTGTGTGTGTGTGTGTGTGTGTGTGTTGTCCTTAGTGTAAGTTAGTTTAATTATTGTGTATGCCTAAGGACCGATGACCTCAGCTGTTTGGCCCCATAGTCCCTACCACAAATTTCCAAATTTCTCAGAGATATTTGATAAAGACATCCTATGGCAACATCGCGATAAGGCAACCCGTCCGAATGCAAATGCTTAATCTGACACAGGGGTCGAGGAAAAAACTGAAAACGAATCACATAAGGACTAAGTGATCATCGTGAAATGAACTAGTAAAGGATAGATCTGCTGGAGGCAGTACATAGAATAATGGAAAATAGTACGTTACTCCGGGTGTGAAATTTGGAAGCATATGTTTCATGACTTGTGAAATTAATCAGTAGAGTAAAGCCGCGTACACACTGAGCCTGAAACATTTTTTCAAAACATTTTTCCGGCTGCTTGCTGTGGACACCATTTGGAAACACATTTCGAAACACAGAAACATCTATCCGTGGCAGTGTCGGTTCACATCTAAGGAAGCAATGCTTTAGGCTAGCTACCACCTGTCACCGCTGCACGGCGCTAGTGTGTGTGTATATGTGTCATCAACTGTTAAGTGGTGTTGTGTTTACTATAGTGTCGTTTTCGCTTTATTTTTCTAAAATAATGGAGCGGTCAAGGCAACAAATAGTTGATTTAATTTCCATGCACCAGGGGGAGGATTACTTATGAAACGGCCAGAGCAAGGAATATAAAAACAATGTTATATAAAAACAATGTTTAAAAACACGATGTATTTGCAAAAACTGCAGCAGCTTTTGGCACTGACAAGGGAAGTGTAGAGAAAGAAATACTATCACTCGTGGTTGCTTACAGGCGTGAAAAAAAGGAAAATTATTTCCAGCAGACCATCTTGCATTGGTGCAGACCCTGCATATGATTCCAACTGGTTCGGCTATCGGCTGCTGCAGTTCTTGGACGATGTTCATGAGACGAAGGAGACCACAGATACTGTGGAAAATGAGGTACGAAAATTATGCTTCTTGGTCTTAATTTGTATTTTATGGTATACAGTCACATTCACCCATAGTTATTTTGCCACGGTACACTTCCGTGTGGGCTTAAAAATAGTTAACAAACTCGTCTCGAATTTGTTTATTCGTGGAAACAGCTTTCCTTGGTATATGTTGTGCTGCAATGCAAACTGATGCAGTGTCATCTCGTCTCCAAGTGCCTCGAATCATCTTACCTGTTTGTAAATCGTAGGAATCAAAGCTTCCATGCGGGGTGTACTGGTTGCTTGCCTCAGCATTTCGCCTTAAAAAGTTGTGGAGACAAACAGCTGTAAGTGTGACAGTTTCTGCCATCTCCGGTTGTAGCAACATAAGTTTTCTAAACACACGAAAAACTGAAGCCATAATGCCGAAAGTGTTCTCAATAACCATTCTGGCCCTAGAAATTCTGTAATTAAAAACTCTCTCTATTGAACCTATAACATGTTTTCCCGGGTTGGGTTTCATAATGTTTTCCTGTAAGGGGAAAGCATCGTCTGCTACAGAAACGTATGGTAGGGCCTTTGTGCCACCTGGCAAGCATTCAGCTTGTGGCAAGTTTGTTAATTAACTCACTTATGTTCCGGTTTTTCAACACACCACCATCTGATATTCTGCCTAGGCAGCCGATATCTGCGAACAAAAAGTTGTAGCTGGCATCGACGACAGCAAGCAGCACAAAGCTGAATGAACCTTTATAATTATACTCGTAATAGTCACTTCCACTACCAACAGGGCACTATAGAACGATAAGTTTCCCGTCAATTGCTCCGACACAGTGAGGGAACTCAAGGATCTTGGAGAACAAACATGCTGTTTCACGCCAGTCATTTTCAGTCGTAGGTATCTGAAATTAAAAAAAAAATTGATTTCAGGTTTTCGTACATTCGCCAGAGGGCACAAATGAACATGAAGAGGTTACGGCTTGACCTTCCACTCCTCCACCACGAAAAATTAGAAGTATGGGCGAGAAACAAGATATGCAGCAACCATATAAGCATGCGTCTCAATTATCAACTAAATTGCTGCAAAAACAAGAAGAGAACAAGAAAGATGAATGTAGTACTTATGGGAAGTATGTGGCATCAGTTTTACGGAAATTGCCAGAGTCAGAAAGAGCAAACACAATGGCTTTACCTAATGAAGTGTTAATGAAACAGCATGTAGCGTAAGTGGAAATTCAGCAGTCGACAGTGGATATGAATGTGGCAGGGCCATCATCATCATCATCATCAAGTAATAATTCCCTTGTTACATTTACGCGTTATGAAGACATTGACAACACAATTGAACAAGTTGTGTTTGATGAGATGTGTAACGTAATTGAGAAATAATAACATTTCGAAAATATGCCTATTTAACGATGTTTCTCATTTACTTGCCTTTACATAATCCTACAATACTTCCACAAAACCTCCACATACTTCAGGTACTATTTGAGATATTGCTTGCTTTGAAATGTGAAATAATACGCAAGGTTCTGTAACGAATCTCGTGTTGGCGGAAAACGAAGAGTAACTGCAAGCCATTGGTTGACTGAAATCGCTTTCCCGAAATTCGGGTCTTCTTTTGAAACAAATGGTGATACTATATTTGCCATATAGTCAAAATCGGTAGACAATATCCGAGTGAAGTTACGGAAGCCAGAGCGGTCTTTCATACTCAGCTCACGTAGCAAGTTATTTCCGCCAATACTTCTATAGAATGTTTTTCTCCACCAACGACGAGGACGCCTTTAATTTTGTTTGTGTAAACCTTCTAGTATTAATAATACAGCATCACATATCATTATTGTTTCTTCGACACCAGGCATAACGCAGCAGCAGACGATACGAACACAATAACACAAGGAGCACTGCAGACGGCATGAACACACAACAAGAAATGTTAGCCGCCAGTGTGGACGGAAACAGAGACCAGAAACGAAGTCGGAAACATTTGCGAAACATCGTAGAAACAATGTTTCCAACAGAAACATGTTTCCAGTGGCACTATGTATGCGGCTTAAAGCTCTAAGATATAACTGATTTCACATACCCAATATCTCATGCAGAAACAGCTTGTCTCAACATAGTATAGCTGCAGGGCCAGAAATGTAGGGACCTCAACTGCGGTAGTGCCAGCATCCTTCCTTCCAAGTTGGCTTCATAAGGAAAAGTCCTGAGAGGCGACTAGGCGGAGAGAAGAGTCAGATGACGTCCTTCTTATGCTCATAAACAAAGTTTTTAGGGCAGGAGCTGCGCTTTTTCAAAGACTAGGGCCTTTGCTTTCGCCTGTGCGGCGGCGTCCATCAAGGAAGATTCGCTTTGACACGTTTTTGGTTACGACTTAGCCCTGATCGTCTATATTCTATTTCTTGCAAGTTCCGACCACTAAAACGCGTGCCTATGAGTGACGGTCCCTTTCGATGGCCTATGTTTAACTTGGTTAACCAATGAAATTCTTCGTAACAGTGTCCTGGGAAAAAGTCGTTCCTTGCTCTTTCTGTCTCTTACTTCAGCCATTAGTCGATCGTCCTTTTAGCATTGCCGTGTTCACAATCATTCTGGAAAAAAAATTCGTATGAAAAAAGTCCGCCCTCTTTACGTTTTTAAACAAAGATTTTAGTGCAGGACCTGTTCATTTAGCGGCGTCCCACGATCTTCAAAGACTAGGGTCTTTGTTTTTCACTTGCTCTACAGCAACCTCTTGTGTGTATTGCAGAAGACGAGTCTACGTGTGGCCAAAAATGACACCTCGTGCTAAGGTTCCTCCCCACTCCGTCTCACAAAACGTTTCCGCAAGTGGTCGATACAGGACATTCTCCTTGTTGCGGAATTCGGCCGGCGGTGCCACAGGGCATCAGAGAAGGCCCCGTCGGCTCCTAGCTATTGTGTGGCCACCTCCTCTTGTTGTCCCTCCTCCGAAGGAGTGCAACGGGCCGCCTGGCCATCCCAACATTCTGTTCACTGGCCGAGTCGTCCAGTTTGCTTCCAAACCTTTCCTTACTTCCCATGGCATGCAAGTCTGATTTGAACTACGACAAGTAACTATCGTTCGTACATTTAAGATCTTTAAATTGTGCAGGCGAAATGTGTGCTTCTAATCTCAATATTATGAATTTGCATGTGTTGCGTGTACATTCCGAAAAATTGTCCTGTAACGAACTTAGTGTATCAGAACAGGGAGTACCAGAGCTTTCGGAGGTGGCAGTAAGGACAAAAACTAGGAAAATATGTCTATTAGAAGGAGCTTTAAAATGCATTCCTCACGACCAATGAGCACTTGTTAATCTTCGCTACAGTGAAACACATCTCTTTCAATAAACAAGAGCTTGAGATATGTATTTTAGGAGACCATGTTTACCAGACATTCTTTTTCTTGTTTTGCTCCATACTCGTTTGAATTACCTAGAAATAGGGGAGAGAGTGTCACGGACATGATAGGGGATTTGGGACGGACATCATTACAACAGAGACGGTTTTCGTTGCGGCGGTATCTTCTCACGAAATTTCAATCACCGACTTCCTCCTCGAAATGCGGAAATATTTTATTGACGCCGACCTACACAGGGAGAAACGACCATAATAAAGAAATAAGGAAAATCAGAACTCTCTTGGAAAGATACGGGTGTTCGTGTTTTTCCTGGCGCTACCCGAGATTGGAATGATAAAGAACTATTGTGAAGGTGATTCGATGAACCCCGTACCAGGCACGTAAGTGTGATTTGCGGAGCATCCATGTAGCTGCAGGTGTAGATGTAGATGAAAAGCAAATGGGCAATCTAATAACGAGGTCGCTCGACAGTATTCTAAATGATCTGATGTCAATGAAGACAGTATACTTCTTGTATTCTGTGGGAAGCTTAAGAACCAAGATGATACTGAATTTGGCGTGGGGTGTCTTTAAAACGGGTGACTTGCCAGAAAAGCATTACTATGTCTATTTTACGGAGCGAAAGAGGACATGAGCCTCCTGAACAGCTGGAGCACAGCATTATGAGGGGGTTAAAACTGATCGGAAATCAGGAGAAGAAAGAATGTAAACATTTTAAATGTAGTGATATCCAAGAATCTTAAAAAATAAACCTAGAAATAAATTACAAAATGAAGAAGTATTACAAAAAAAAATGAGGAATAGATTGTGTGGAACACCTATATCTGAAGAAGGAACTGGTTAGTGGGGCATCTGTTGAGATATTCAGTAATAGTTTGATTCTGGGGAACAATGGAGAACTAATAGAGTCAAACGCAAAACAGGTGTCAAATTGTGTTGGGTATAGCTTGACGTAGGGATGAAAAGGCTGGTACAAGATACGACAACCTGAAACGGGTCGAAGGACTGATGATTGATAATTCACTTCGGTGATTTCATATTTAGAATGATTACTTTTATTTTAAATTATGTTCGAAACAAAGCAAAGTTATACGGTGAGAGCCAAGAAGGATTTTAAAAATTTAATGGATAAGTAAGTTACGAACGGTGAAGTTCAATAGAGAATATATGACAAAAGGGTTCGCCGTAAGACGTGTGTCGGGAGTGACAATTAATTAGCTTATATTGCTGTTTCAGGATTTACGTCGCGCTTTGGACTTTGCCGATATGTTACTTATGACCTGTTTTATGCTGATGTATTCTTAAATTGCTCAAAACGTTTGCCTCGTCTCTGAAGCACGAGGAACGTGCCTTGGTTTGTGAGACCGGTTCCTTACTCTTCTGGAGAAGTACATTTCTGGAACATAACTTCTATTGCTCTGCGATGTACCTTTGCCCCAACCTAGATGTGAACGCCTTTCTGAAAAGTAACGCTTCCGAACTTTCAATGTGAACTCTATTAGAGTTTTCAAATAAAACAATGCTATTAACGTTGTACATCATTACTATTCATGCCCACATGATTAATTCACAACATTTGTCCCAATGAGAGACCAGTTCGATGACACCGACTCTGTAGAACGTTTCACTTTGTTAACAGAGGCATTACCTCACCTTTGCTTGCACCAGTTCATCACTATCGAAGTGAAGTCCACGAACATCTCTATGTTTGGGAAAAGATGGAAAACAAACGGGTCCGGATCGCTACTGTATGGGAGATGATCGATGACAGTGAATCCAAGGTGTCGGATTGTTGCAAATGTCGCAGCGATGTATGTCGTCTGGCATGCTCTTCTGAAGGAGAAGGTGGTACATGTGTGAACGAACTTTTCTTTTTCTAAACTCTATTAGATCACGCTGTTTCCACGCACCGACAAGGTAACGTTACACACCACCATTATGCAAGATACAATTCTAAGCCCTCTAGCGGCAAAAGTCTGGAACTATCAAGAATAAAGATGTAGAATGTTAATAACGTTTAATTTCTTTTAAAAAAAAGTTAGAGGCACGCGCTTGTATACGAACAGCGTGAGTTAGGTCACTGGAGGAACGCTTACTTCAAGAAAGAAATGATTGTACTCGTTTCCCCGGAAATGAAAGCAAATTAAAGATGCACGTTTATGATACTGCTTCGCATTTCACGCCATTCTGCAACTAGAAATACAGGGCGAGTCACTAATTATTGCCACCTAGAATAACTCCGAAAGTATGATCGTATTTGAAAAGTGTGTGGGACACATGTTGCATGGGACAACGGGGGCCATAATACGACGTTGGTTTTTTGTTGCTCGATGGGGTCGAGTCTGTGATATGAAGATCAACTTTGATGATTTTCTTAATGAAATGCTACAGATTGGTGCTTGTTTTCTGACAGCAGCTATCGAATTCAATGTTGTGCAACAGTAAGGTCTTTGAAGGTCAACGAAGGTCAAAATGGTGGCATGAACATCCATTTACAGAAGGTGTTCGAAGTGATAATCATTGGTATCAATGCAGTGCTGCAATCTTCTTATCATGGATTGAGTGTTATTTCTTATCACTGCGGTACTTATCGAAGCACATGCTCTGCCAGTTCTCTCTCGTACATCGTGCTATTAGTAAATGTTCGCCGAATACGGCGTATCAATCTAACGTGCCAATGACATGTAAACACCATTCGACAGCTTCGCAATACAACACTAATAGTAACGGTAAGATTAGTATCGTCGAATCAAGCGATTGTGGATTATGTTTTCCTTCGAAGAACAAGACGATATGCTTCTCATTTACGGAGAATGCCAAGGAAATTCAGTGAGAGCTAGAGGCTTATACGCTGGAATACATCCTCAACGTACTCACCCTACAAGTCGTATATTTAAATATGTATATAATCGATTAAGAACAACTGGATCTTTAACGCATCGGAAACATATCTGGCAAAGGAAAGTTACTAACGAGCAAACGGAAATTGGTACTCTTGCCACTGCGGTTCGAGATCCTCGTGTTAGTTTGCATCAAATCGCAAGGGTATCTGGCATGAGCCAGAGTAGTGTTGTCCGTACTCTGCATTGGCATAAATATCATCCTCACCATATCAGTCTCCACCAAGAATTAACTGGTGCGGATTGTATGCGTCGCATCGAATTCTTCCGATGGGCTCAACTTCAGATTCCGAGGGATGAAGCATTTATAAATTTGATTTTATTTACTGACGAGGCTACAGTCACGAACCATGGAAATGTTAATCTGCATAATGTGCATTATTGGGCAACAGAAAATCCAATGTTGGCTGCGACAAGTTGCACACCAAAAACCATGGTTGTTAAAAGTTGTTGTTGTTGTTGTTGTGGTCTTCAGTCCTGAGACTGGTTTGATGGCTCTCCATGCTACTCTATCCTGTGCAAACTTCTTCATCTCCCAGTACCTACTGCAGCCTACATCTTTCTGAATTTGCTTAGTGTATTCATCTCTTGGTCTCCCTCTACGATTACGGAATCCAAAATGATCTTCCCCGAGGTCAGCTTCTACCACTTTTTTCATTCGTCTGTAGTGAATACGCGTTAGTATTTTGCAGCTGTGACTTATTAAATTGATTGTTCGGTAATTTTCACATCTGTTAGCACTTGCTTTCTTTGGGATCGGGATTATTATATTCTTCTTGAAGTCTGAGGGTATTTCGCCTGTCTCATATATCTTGCTCGCCAGATGGTAGAGTTTTGTCAGGACTGGCTCTCCCAAGGCCGTCAGTAGTTGTAATGGAATGTTATCTACTCCCGCGGCCTTGTTTCGACTCAGGTCTTTCAGTGCTCTGTCAAGCTTTTCACGCAGTATTGTATCTCCCATTTCATCTTCATCTACGGCCTCTTCCATTTCCATAATATTGTTCTCAAGTTTGCCCTTATATAGGCCCTCTATATACTCCCTCCACCTTTCTGCTTTCCCTTCTTTGCTTAGAACTGGGTTTCCATCGGAGCTCTTGATATTCATACAAGTGGTTCTCTATTCTCCAAAGGTCTCTTTAATTTTCCTGTAGGCAGTATCTATCTTACTCCTAGTGAGATAAGGATCTATATCCTTACATTTGTCCTCTAGCCATCCCTGCTTAGCCACTTTGCACGTCCTGTCGATCTGGTTTTTGAGACGTTTGTATTCCTTTTTGCCTGCTTCATTTACTGCATTTTTATATTTTCTCCTTTCATCAATTAAATTCAGTATTTCTTCTGTTACCCAAGGATTTCTACTAGCCCTCGTCTTTTTACCTACTAGATCCTCTGCTGCCTTCACTACTTCATCTCTCAAAGCTACCCATTCTTCTTCTACTTGGTGAATGTATGGTGTGGGATTTTGGAGAGCAGAAATATTGGCCCCTATTTTATCGAAGAAAATCTTGAAGGTAGGGAGTACGCTACATTCCTGCAAGAAACATTAGGTATGTTATTGGAAGAAATACCTTTAGGAACAAGGACCAGAATGTGGTATCAACACGATGGCTGTCCGGCTAGAAATGAGTTGCAGAGACAATTCCTAAATCGTTGGATTGGACGCGGAGGAGATGTGTCGTTGCCGGCTCGTTCGATATACTTGACGCCTCTGATTTTTTTCTGTGAGGATTTGTAAGAGACATTGTCTATAAAGACATTCCAAGTACACCTGAAAATGTGCGAGAGAGAATTATCAGAGCATGTGCTTCGATAAGTACAGAAGTAATAAGGAATACCACTCAATCCATAATAAGAAGATTGCAGCACTGCACTGATAGCAATGGTCATCACTTCGAACACCTTCTGTAAATGGATGTTCATGCCACCTTTGTGACCTGCGTTGACCCTCAAAGACCTTAGTGTTACACATAATTGGATTCGTCTCGGCCGACCGAAGTGGTCGAGCGGTTCTGGGCGCTACAGTCAGGAACCGCGCGACCGCTACGGTCGCAGGTTCGAATCCTGCCTCGGGCATGGATGTGTGTGATGTCCTTAGGTTAGTTAGGTTTAAGTAGTTCTAAGTTCTAGGCGACTGATGACCATAGTAGTTAAGTCCCATAGTGCTCAGAGCCATTTGAACCATTTGATTCGTCTCGATAGCCGATATAGGAAAATAAGTACCAAACTATAGCATCCCATTTAAAATGCAAAGTTGACCTTCATATCTCTGACGCGATTACACCTAGCAACAAAAAACCAACGTCATATTATGGCCCTCGTTGTGCTATGCATCTTTTGTCCCACAAATGTTTCAGCTCCTATCATTCTTTTGGAGTTATTCTTGGTAACAATAGTTTGTGTTTCATCCTGTATAGCGGAATTAATTAGCATCTGGAGAATTACTGACGCCTTAAAAATTTATTCTATTTCTATCCCTAATGGCATTGTTTGCTGATGTTTGACACTAATTTGTTTAATATAGTGCGATTACTTTTTTCAGGTTCAGGGTCAAATGGAACAAATATGAAAATCTTTCTAGAGGATGTATACGACAACATATATATAAATTAAGAAATTGGCATTCGAATACGTTTGATCCGAAAACCGCATGTCTAAAGTAACTCAGTTAATGATGTAAGAAGGCGATTTGGTTTCTTTTTTCAAATTTTTTGTAGAATTTTGAGGTATCTTGCCTTGAACTTTAGATCCTGTTTTCAATTATACCAAACTCGTTGATCGGCCAGTAAGGAGAAGTATCGTATCGAAACGAAGACTTCAGAAGAATGTTCTTGCATTATGCTTCTAAGGAACTGAAGGTGCATTTCACTTCGAGGAAATTGCTCCAATTATTATTTATGACAATTTGAAACTAAATACTATGCTGGAACCAATTCTGACTACTATCATTCACTGGAGTGTACCAATAAGAGCCTGAAGCAAACTGATGCTCATTCGCTAAGGCATCCTGCTGTCACTTTAATCGTAACGAGAGGACAACGACAGTATGGTGCATTCGAACCACAGTGCGTCCTGCAGTTACAGGATCGCACAAGTGATAAACATCACATTTATTCCGCCGAGAGTGCAATAATTTCATGTTATACGTGTCTAACAGAGATTATCGGCAAGAATGTTCCATCCAAAGACGGTTCAGAACGTTTCAGAACGTTTCAGAAGGCACTCTCCAATGGAGTTCACTTTCTTCATGATCATTGAAGTGAATATTACGAGTGTACAGAAAACAGCGGGGTCTGATCGAAGGGTGCCATAAAATAGATAGAGAAACTGTGAGACCTCTCTAAAATTCTGATTTACATCACTCTGCAAGGCTACCGTGAGGAAGCGTTAAACGTAGATACACACATCAAAAAAAGTTTTGCATCACCTGGGTCCCGAGAATTCTGGAACCTGTACAGAAAAGTGGGATAGAGATCAACATAAACATCATTTGCGCCCCTTTTATTCCTCACGGAAACCACAGATTGCATGTTGTACCACAATACAGTGAGACTTTCAGAGGTGGTGGTCCAGATTGCTGAACACACCGGTATCTCTAATACCCAGTAGCACGTCCTCCTGCATTGATGCATGCATGTATTCGTCGTGTCATACTATCCACAAGTTCATCAAACATTGTCGGTCCAGATTGTTCCACACCTCAACGGCGATTCGGTGTAGAGCACAATGGTTCAAATGTCTCTAAGCACTATGGGACTTAACATCTGAGATCATGAGTCCCCTACACTTAGAACTACTTCAACCTAACTAACCTAAGGACACCACACACATCCATACTCGAGGCAGGATTCGAACCTGCGACCGTAGAAGCAGCGCTGTTCCGGACGGAAGCGCCTAGAACCGCTAGGTCACAGCGGCAGGCTCGGCGTAGATCCCTCAGAGTGGTTGGAGGGTCACGTCGTCCACAAACAGCTCTTTTAAATCTATCCAAGGCATTTCATGTCTGAAAATTTGTTGGCCACTCTAGTCGAGCAATGTCGTTATTCTGAAGGAAGTAATTCACAAGATGTGCAGCATAGGGGCGCTAATTATAGTCCATCAAGAGGAATGCCTCTCCAATATGCTGTCAAAATGTTTGCACTATCGGTCGGAGGATGGCATTAACGTATCGTAAAGCCGTTACGGCGCCTTCCATGTCCTCCAGCGGCGTACGTCGGCCCCACATAAGGCCACCCAAAATAGCAGGGAACCTCCACCTTGCTGCATTCGTCCGGCAGTGTGTCTACGGCATTCAGCCTGACCGGGTTTGCTTCAAACATGTCTCCGACGATTGTCTGGTTGGATTCATACGCGACACTCATGGGTGAAGAGAACGTGATTCCAATCCTGAGCAGTCCATTCAGCATGTTGTCGGACCCATCTGTACCGCGTTGCATGGTGTCGTGGTTCAAAGATGGGCCTCGCCATGTACGTCCGGAGTGAAGTTGCGCATCATGCAGACTATTGCGCACAGTTTGAGTCGTAATACGATGTCCTGTGGCTGTATGAAAAGCATTATTCAACATGGTGGCCGAACCATAATCCTTAGGTAGCGGTCATCCTCTGCAGTCGTAGCCCTTGTGCGGCTTGAGCGAGACCTGACATTGACAGTCCCTGTCTCTCTGTATGTCCTCCATGTCCGACGAACATCGTTTTGGTGTATTCCGAGGCGCCTGGATACTTCCTATGTTGAGAGCCCTTCCTGCCACAAAGTAACAATGCGGACGCGATCGAACCGAGGTATTGACCGTCTAGGCACGGTTGAACCATAGGCAACACGGGCTGTGTACCTCCTTCCTAGTGGAATGACTGGAACTGATTGGCAGTAGGATCCACTCCGTCTAATCGGCGCTGCTCATGCATGGTTGTTTACATCTTTGAGCGGGATTAGTGACATCTCTCAAAAATGTTTGTGAAATCTTATGGCACTTAACTGCTAAGGTCATCAGTCCCTAATCTTACACACTACTTAACCTAAAGTATCCTAAGGACAAACACACACACCCATGCCCGAAGGAGGACTCGAACCTCCGCCGGGACCACCCACATAGTCCATGACTACAGCCCCCACAGACCGCTTGGCTAATTCCGCGCGGCAGTGACATCTCTGAACAGTCAACGTTTGTCTTAAGGAGTTCTCGGAACCGGGGTGATGCAAAACTTTTTTTATTTGTGTATATGTCTGGTATTGCATTGTTGGCTAGGGTATCCGACAGAGTAGGTTCTACCTCAGCAGCCATTGACTCCTTTCCTTGCTGTGTCGTACATGTATTCGCAGTATGTGAGTGTAATATTCCGAGTATTTATTCTATGACGAATATGGGAGATAGAAGAGGTGAATCTCGGCGCTGGACCTTTGCCTACTCCTCTCGACTAGCACTAAGAGGCGCCACCGATGTTAACATCCCCATCCGACAGACGGATCGCCGTGAAAAGGGTCACATGTGGTCACTTATTGAGACAATGCGGGCTGGTTTGAGAGTGAAAATTTCGCCCTCCACCTAGACCCTAAATGGCCCATACAAGTGTGCGTTAGCTACCACGGTTCAGTGGGTGTGCCGAGAAAGCGTTATTCATAGGCTACTAGACGCGAATCGTGCATCAAAATTTCAGTTATGGTGCTCACCGGTGTCTGAATACCATTGGTGTTGTTGACGTAAGGTGAATTAACTACTTCCATATTCCAACTTGATCGTAAAAGAAGAATGTAATGATTGATGATGAAAATTCCATTACGTCTCGGTCTACAAGAACAGAAGCCTCTTTGTTATTATTTAAATTCCCACTGTTCACCTTCCTTATTTTCTAAAATATGGAAGCTTGGCTTACATTATCTTCCTTCTTCATAATAGGTAAAATGATACATGCTAATATGTTTTGCAGTTGTATGCGTTACCATTCAACTGATCATAGCCTGTAGGCGTAAATAGTTTCAGTGCCGTCGTTATTTACTGTAGTAAGTCAGCACACATAATTAATACATCGTACTCAAACATTTTAAATTTTTAAAATGGGGGAAATTCATTTAGATTAATGAATAGTTGTTAACTCAGACAATATGATCTATGTTGCGGCAATTCGAGCTTCGGAAACCACAGTTTTCTATTTCCATGTCATTTTTTTCTTTACTGATAATAATTTACTAATTTCCATTTTTGATCCTTTGCTCTTTTGGCACAGGTTTTAATCTCATTGGTCCACAACATCTGCGGCGTATTCATCTCTCATTGTCGTTACATAATACGTAGAAGTATAATAGTTTAACATCGCACAGAACACTTCTCGTAACATTTTGGGAATATGAAATCGACTTGGTGGAGGACCATCCCGTTCCGAGAACAGCTTTGATGGCCTTTTGATTTTGGCATAAAGTCATTGACTGCACCTAATCGTCGCACGAAATCTCATCTGCAGTGTCAAAAACCAATGAGAGGCGTTTTCCCATTCTTTTTGTCGGTTTCAGCATACATGGCATTCATCACACAGGAATCCCTCTCGTGGTTGGTTCCCGACGTAAGAGCTAAGGAACTGTTTCTTTTCATACACCGTGTGGTGTGTCGCTTTGCAGAGATGGGTAGGTACGCTGTACATTCGATCAACATTCCTGGGTTGGACACACACAGTGATACTTGAACATGCAGAAGAACTTCATATTTAGGTCTTGGACATATTATTTCACAACTAAATTAGAGCTATCTTAGGATAGCTCTTATTATATAGATCTGACAAGATTTTTGGAGCTTTTCTTTGGTCTGAAGGTATATGCCGGAATTGGTTATTCCCTCCAAAATATATTGCCCCTGCTCCACTGCCCACTGAAAGATCTCCTGGTGTTCGCCAGGAAAATGAGTGGGATTTAGAAAAGCTCGTTGTACTCTCCAGGATAGAGAATCAATATTTCAGAAAATTAATGTGGTATTAGATATCTCACAATGCTTTCATTGTTAATCGTCCATCGTTAATGATCCAGCGAAAAGCAGCGCGATTCGTCATGGGGATTGTTAATCGTCCATCGTTAATGATCCAGCGAAAAGCAGCGCGATTCGTCATGGGGACATTTAGTCAGCGCGAGAGCGTTACGGAGATGCTGAACAAGCTCCAGTGGCGGACACTTCAAGAAAGGCGTTACGCAATACGGAGAGGTTCATTATCGAAATTACGAGAGAGCACATTCCGGGAAGAGATGGGCAACATATTACTACCGCCCACATATATCTCGCGTAATGATCACAACGAAAAGATCCGAGAAATTAGAGCAAATACGGAGACTTACAAGCAGTCGTTCTTCCCACGCACAATTCGTGAATGGAACAGGGAAGGGGGGATCAGATAGTGGTACAATAAGTACCCTCCGCCACACACCGTAAGGTGGCTCGCGGAGTATAGATGTAGATGTAGATAATATTATTTTCCACTTATCGTAAGTTTTAATCGTTGCTGAATTGTTTAGGACGCCCTCCGTACGAATTATCTTTAAGAATTATGCGACTTCCTCTAAATTCTACCGGTTGTTAATCATTGACGCAGACACTGCAATCATTGCAGACCTTCACCACCTTCAACGAAATTCAGTTGACTTCAAATCATCCACAATAATGAATTGCATCAATTTAACGAAAGACACAAATACTAATTTCAAACTTTTTAATTACAGAACGTATACAGAGCCACATCTGTTGCACAATATTATGTCAGTTGGCCATGGATTCGACTGCACTAGGCAATCTTCATCAGAATAAAAAGTTACTTGGGATACATATAATCACACCATGGTTTAAAAGGTCTGAACAAAAGTAGTCACGTAAAAAGAAAATGGTACCTGCACGTTTGTCAACGAAATCGTCTTGAGAAATTCGGGAACTGTCTAGATAATTGAGACAATTCTCATTTATTTTTTCGTCTCAGTAGCACATTTTTCAATCAGATTGCATGTTTCGATCACTGTGGATCATCTTAAGATCTAAGTACTCTATGGTTCTGAGTGGACAAAATGAGTTGCTGACGTAACTACGTAGATCTGAAGACGATCCTGAGTTACTGAAACACGTTATCTAATTAAAAATGTACAGCCGAGAAGGAACAATAAATGAGAACTGTCTTAACTGGTTTAAAAGTTGATAGGGGGCCAAAATAAAACTCGCCCGGAAAATATTTTTAACCTTCTTAGTTCTTAGGTAGCTTCAATGCTACATCAGACTTTCATTTCTTTCTTTTTCAAAGAATAAACTAAACTCGCTGTGCCTGACTGTAGCTTACACTTTACGCCATATGCTTTCTGTACATCAGTTTTTGTTTCTGTAGGTTCCCAGTATGTGGTGCATCTGCTCCAAGAACCCTATTTACCACACTGTGAGCACGTCTTCGGTTATTACTGTAATTATTAAAGTAATTTGGACTAGCTTTTGTTTAAAAACGCTGTATTATGTTAATATACGCTACACTATGAAATAAGTGATGGTTTATTTTATCACGACAATTGAGCGATATATATTTTCGTTGTAGCAGTGGGTGTACATTCAGCAACTGCCTGCACTTTCACATTCGAGCTACATTGTTTCCATATTGTTAAGCGTTTAAAGTTGAGTTATCTGAGTAGTGCATACATTTCAGCTATTTTCTAACATAAATAATATTCACATTGAACATGCTCCAAAACTCAGGTGCACCAAAATTTCTTAAGTTTAGCGTTTTCAGCCTTATTTACGCGCACACCAATGCATTACTACCGATGTAAACTTGTCATTAGTAAAGTCTAAGCCCAGGACTGAGGACGACAAATTTAACGTTGTACGCGTACGGTAAAGCGACCAGACGAACTTCAGCGTGTTGAAGGCTGCATGTCACTTCTGTATGCTTTAGGATCCCCATTTTCTTAACTTTTGCAGGTGAGGCCTGGTTCACCATGTCAGGGTATATGAATTCACGGAATATGCACCACTGTAGATCAAAACCCCCCTTCAGTACTTTGCATAATCTCAAGGTTAGTTCTGCTTGACAACCTTCACGTATGCATGAGGAATTCGGCATGGAAAGGATAATCAGCAGGGGCAGTGCAAACTTCTGGCCACGTAGACTGCGTGATCTATCTCCTTTGATTTTTATCTGTGGGAAAAATTGAAGTAAATTCAAATAATCCTCACGCGGTGTAATTTATTAGGTTATCCTTCTACGAAAGTATCAAACATATCCCAAGATTTAATCCTAAAATCTGTGGGATTAATAAACAATGAAAGGCTTTTACTAACTGAATTAGTTAGACAGCATTTACTTGAGGGCAGTTAATCCAACATACTTGTGTTGACTTAACCAGACCACTGGAGTATTTAGAACAGTAATAAAAGATACTCAGGACAACAGTAATAAAGGACTATAACACAAAGGGAGTGAGACAGAAAGACAATTAAAAGAGAGACCTCAGATTGTTAAAAAAATCAGTCTAAACAAATAATATGATCTGCGTACCAAAACGCGAGGGATTCTAGTTATGTGCTTTGCCATATTTAAAGGTTACAGCAAAATATCAATAAAAGCGGCTGTGATAAAGCGATGCGAAAATTGTGTTCTGCTTTGGCACTCCCGAAATCTTCATACAACTAAAAGAGAACAAACAATGGTTATAAAAAAGTCCACAGCTGAAGTGATAAATTAAAACATGTAATACGTTTTTCATTCGAACCAGATGTAGAGAAGGTACATAATCAGTCACAATAAACAATATTGATAAACACACACATGAAATATTAACCACGGAAAGCAGTAACAAGTGTTCAGTGCCAATTTTCCGGCTAGATCCGAGGGCCAATGTTAGTATGAAATTCTCACCAAATAATTTTCATTTGTGGCGTTCTGGAGTAACAGACCCATAGCTCTTCATGTCGTGTGCCAAACTTGTTGGCCCGGGACGCTTCCCCTTCATCCGCATCGGATAACTTCCTTCTTATGGCGCTCCTCAAATTTCACAGCCAGGCCTGAACCGCAGTAAATGCACCAGAAGTCGAAAGCTCATAACAGAAGTTTCCACTCAGCCATAACATGCAATCATACGGTAATTTAGCATCTGTAACCTAGAGGTCAGCAAACTTTTTTCACAGCGGGCCGGACAAATGAGAAAATGACGAGCGCGGGCCGCATTATCATTCAGTACTACATTTGCAAGCCAGGACGAAACCTCTGGGAAAAAAAGACGAAAAACAAAGTTCAGAATTCCGTGTTAATCACGGGTGACTGGAATGCAATGCACGAAACATAAAAGCTACCAGCATATTTACTTGGTAAAAAAAAAGAAAAAAAAAGAAAAGGCTGCGTTATCTAAGAGACAGTCACATCAGATCTAGTGTCCACATATCCGAATCTCACAAACTAATCAAAAGAATTACTTTCAAATGTTCATGGGCCAATCTCGTTCCATGGGCCGCCTTAACCTAGTGAATTTTTGAAAATGTTTGCTGACAAAGTCGTTTTAAATCACTGATACCATATCACCGGCAAATTCCTTAAGTTTCGGAAACACTACATCAGGTAAGCAGCGTTAAAATTCTCCAAGTTTTCCTTCTTTATGTTTCTCTTTCAACTAGTCCTTTACTTGCAAAATAGTGGGTTGCAACTATAGTCCAACTGGGAAATCATAAAGGTTACAATGAAATCGTATTCTGGAATTGAAGAATGTCACTCTCATAATTGTCAAGATCTGAAAATGTCTCCACACATTGCTTCCTCAAGGCAATTATTTTTCTGAAAGTCAACGGTGATATCTTCGTGGACTGTAGCACAAAATTCTTTGAAACAGCGAAAATGAGAAATGTTTTCTCCTTCCAGTTGTGTTACAAATAATGTCAGATTTCTCCGAAATGCTTTGCTGTTTCTGTAGAGATTACAGACGAGATTACCCTTTTGCTGAAGTTTGGTTCATTCGTAGGTTGTAACGTATGCAAAAATGACAACTCTGATAGCCATATAGTACCTGACGGCTGGGGATCAGCTCTGTCTCTTCACTGAAGAAAACATCTACTTCGCTTTGTAGCTTGCAAAAACGAAATCGAATTTTTCCACAGCTGAGGCACTTCACTTCGTTGTGAGTAGGCTAGTCAAAGAGTTTACAATCAGTTTCTTCAAGAAAGGCGTGCGACTGGCAATGACTGAGTGCATGTCCCGCAATGAAATTCATGTCAAGAAAGATTGATTTTAGTACACAATAAATAGTCTTTCCCACACATGCCGACTATCAACAGAGCGCCTAGAATCTGCAGATCTTCGAACTGAGACATGATGGTTGAAAATAGTAAATTTACGGCACATTAAACTAGGAGTACACCAAAGAAACAATGAAGGAAATAAAGGAAAGGTTCAGGAGTGGGATTAAAATTCAAGGTGGAAAGGACATCAATGATACGATTTGCTGATGACATAGCTATCTTGATTAAAAGTGAAGAAGAATTACGCGGTCTACTGAATGGAATGAACAGTCTAATGAGTACAGAATTTGGACTGAGAGTAAATTGAAGAAAGATGAAAGTAATGAGAAGAAGCATAAATGAGAACGGCGAGAAACTTAACATCAGGATTGATGATCACGAAGTGGATTAAGTTAAGGAATTCTGCCACCTGGCAGCAAGATAACCAGTCACGGGCGCAGCAAGAAGCATATTAAATCCAGAGTAGCACTGGCAAAATGGGTATTCCTGGGCAAGAGAAATCTGCTAGTATCAAACATAGACGTTAATTTGCGGAAGACATTTCCGAGAATGTACGTCTGGAGCACAGCATTAGTATGGCAATGAAACGTGAACTGTGGGAAAACCGGAACAGAAGAGAATCGAAGTATTTGAGATGTGGTACCAGAGGCGAATATTGAAGGTTAGGTGGACGAGGTAAGGAATGAGGAGGCTCTGCGCAGAATCGAAGATGAAAGGAATATGGGGGAAAGACTGACAAGGAGAAGGGACAGGTCGATAGGACATCTGTTAAGACATGAGGGAATGACTTCCATGGTACTAGACTGAGCTATAGACGGCAAAATCTGTATAGGAAGACAAAGATTGGAATACATCCAGTAAATAATTGAGGACGTAAGTTGCAAGTGCCACTCTGAGATGAAGAGGTCAGCACAGGAGAGAAATTCGTGGCGGATCCTATCTAAACAGTCACAAGATTGATGACCTTCAAAATAAAAATGTCTGGTATGTTTCGATGATGATGTGTAGAACCATAGACCTTATATTTGTGGGAATAATCTTCTCCAAACCTGTGACCACTTTTGCGAGTACATTGATTGCCGTAGGATGCTTAGGAGTATGATGAGTTGACTATTGCCAAACTCTGGGTGAGTATTTCTGCATTGTAACCTCTCATAAATAGCTTGTTTCTATTTAGTAGTGCTCAGAGCCGGAGCGCTGCCTGCAGTCAACACATGACTTCCCTCCCGCGCTTCTTATTGGTTACCAAGAATAGGTGAGAAGCGAGCACGTAGCCTGCGGAGTAGCCGGCCGGGGTTGCCGAGAGGTTCTATGCGCTACAGTCTGGAACCGCGCGACCGCTAAGGTCGCAGGTTCGAATTTGTCTCTGGCATGGATGTGTGTGATGTTCTTAGGTTAGTTAGGTTTAAGTAGTTCTAAGTTTAAGGGGACTGATGACCTCAAAAGTTAGGTCCCATAGTGTTCAGAGCCATTTGAACCATTTAAAACTGCGGAACACTTTGCACAGGAACCAACAACATTTTCTGAAGCTACGATTCCACTCGGCTTGCTGCCGTCATCGTACTTGAGCATTGAAGGATAATATTAAAGTAAGAAATAAGAAATAAAGTAAAATTTTGAAACACAAGTTAAATTATCCAGACTACCTGCATGCTGCACTCGAAATCCAATTGCCAATATTAGAAGTTAGTGTACTTTCGCTAACATTACTTAGAGAAATGAGAGGCATTAAGCTTCTGCTACGTAAGTGAGTCGTGGTTAAGGTAATTTTCCACCCCTTGAAACTCTAAAGACCTTACAAGTCAGCATAGTGCATTAGTTTCAGGAGGACCGCTTCTAGGAACTCGGCGACGACAAAACCGCACGCTGCGACCGCCGTGGGAAGTAGCCACATAATGGCACTCTGGCCCGAAAAACAGGACGCCATGAATTTGCCCGAAAGCGCGCGCGGCTGAGTCACGCAGGATTTTCGCCTTGAATTCACTTAACAGCCACATAACCCCGGGGGCGGAGTTGTATTTTTGCTGCGTTAGCCGGAAATTCCGCAATAGAGCGGGCAGGCGTGCGGCTTCGAGTTACAGGGATATCTGGAATATTAAATTCCAAGTAGCGCCGTGCTTTAATTACATCGGTGGAGGCGTGTCGCGGTAGCCGGGCTCGGCGGTGCGGCTCTGCGGCGCGCACAGCACTGCCCTGTGGCCAGCGCCGCAATTGAATTAGTCGCCGCCGCCGCCGCCGCCGCCGCCTCCACTGCCGCCGCTGCCGCCCCCCGCCCCACCGCCGACGCCACCTCCACTGCCGCCGCCGTCGCACGACACACCGCCGGACGATATCCTGTAATTTGCCTCCCGCCACAAACAGCGTCGGTCGATCTCTTTCAACAGCCCGCCGCTGTTTCGATTAAACTCCATTTTCGTCCTGTCCTGTCCTACACCCCCCCCCCACCCCCCACCGCCCACCTTCTCCTCCTACTCACCATACCACCTTACTCCAGCGGATAAAATGAGCGCCACGTTGATTGAATTATTCATGTTTTCGCTTTTCGAAGCGTATATCGATATTTTTATAAACTCACAGCTATATGAAACCCGTGATGGCGAATTACTTGCGGGACGCCTATGGAACAAAACATTCATTCAACGCTCTAAATAATTAGATGTCCACAATTTATCTTCAAAGAGTTTAGACTTTAATAACATTAGGCAATAACAAATGTTTTTCAACGTGTGGCAAGACAGCTCTTAAACAGCAAAGCAGTTTAGGGTTCCGCACCCTATTCAGTAAAAACGGAACCCTTGTAGGAACACTAAGTTGTCGGCTTGTCTGTCCGTCTGTTACGATCCCTTTTTTCTCAGGAACGTTTAAAGACATCAAGTTGAAATTTATGTCAAATACTGTCTACTATCCTTTGGCGGTGTAAAATATGTAGGTTCTAAGTCAGTCCAGTCAAAAGATACGATCATATATGTCATACATTCCGAAAATCGAAAACTCACGGATCTGAACGTATAGACGAACTATCTAAATGCATAATCAACACGTAGGCCGCGGTGGACAAGCGGTTCAAGGCGCTTCAGTCCGGAAACGCGCGACTGCTACGGTCGCAGGTTCGAATCCTGCCTCGGGCATGGATGTGTGTGATGTCCTTAGGTTAGTTAGGTTTAAGTAGTTCTAAGTTCTAGGGGACTGATGACCTCAGATGTTAAGTCCCATACTGCTCAGAGCCATTTGAACCATTTTTGAACTCTTAGAGCGTGAGTCCTACTAGCACTTCCCGGTTTCTGAAGGAAAATATGGACCCCACAGTAAAGGTTAGTGTCTAGCGTGGTTCATAGGATGAAGTCCGTTGTCCAAATGCAACTTATGGACGTGGTATGGAAGGGAATGTCCTCCACGACCAGGTACTGGGTCCAGGCATATCGTTTATGGAAATACCCACCACCGCAGCGAAGCCCGCTGACAAAGTTGTGAGTGGTGGCGCTCAAATCGGAGGAAAACGGGTTGGAATCCTGATGGTGGATGATATATTGACTGCCAGTATTTCGCTGGCAAGGCGAGGCCAGGTGGTGGCGTCTCGGCTGTTTCTCTGTTTACATTCTGTTTTTACCAATACTATTAATATTTTTAGTGTCAGTTATTATTATTGTTGTTATTATTATTGTGAATATTTTGTAGTCTATTTCATAGGTATTGTAGCTGGTGAGATATAAGAGAGGGTCTCAAGGTACTAATCTGGTCCGGCAAAATAAGCAGTGTATAAATAAATAAAGTTCCCGACCACCGTTCTTTCAGCTACTTTCTTGGATAAAATTCCGCCCCTGTCTGCAGTGTTCAAAAAATGTTAAAATGTGTGTGAAATCTTATGGGACTTAGCTGCTAAGGTCATCAGTCCCTAAGCTTACACACTACTTAACCTAAATTATCCTAAGGACAAACACACACACCCATTCCCCAGGGAGGACTCGAGCCTCCGCCGGGACCAGCCGCACAGTCCATGACTGCAGTGCCCTAGACCGCTCGCCTAATCCCGCGCGGCTCTCTGCAGTGTCTCATGAATCGATGGCATATGACACTGTTCATGGCAATGCGTCCGTTGGATGGGGACTTTTAAGTTCGGCGGCCCCCTTGGCTTTGTTCGAGAGGTATAGGCCATGTGCCGCTGCACTCATCGTCATCATAACGTGATAAAGCAACACTACACTCCCTCGCCTACGCTCCACAAATACACGTACGGCTCAACTCTCACAAATACGCAGCGAAAGGGGCCAGTGTACGCAGAGCACCCTTTCACTGAGCGGCTGAGACCACCCTCCAGATTTTCCCAGTCAACAGTGCCAAACGGTGTTTCACCTTATTTAATTTATGAAAATGGGGCGGATTGCCCGTCTGTTTCTGGTAACGCGGACAAGATTCGTGAAGTGTTTGCAAGGAGCACGACGCAAGCTGCATGTTCGGCGAGCAGAGGGTTTGGAATACCGTCATCAACAGAGGACAAAGTTTTGCATAAGCGGTTACGTTTCTAAATCTATGAGAGGCTGTTGTTTCAGGCACTAACATTGACGGAAAAATATCAGTGCCAGGGGCCGAAGCAAACTTTTTGGGAAATATTTGTTTCATCTGTGACTCAAATTTCGTGTTTATGGCACAATGTAGCATAAAAACTCGTACGTAAGGATCGGAGTGGTCTCATCTTAGACGTTAAATAAAAAGAAAGTTTCAATGTCAATACTGTAGAGTCTTGTACCACAAGGAAGCAAGGCAGAGGACGTTGTTATGGGTGTCCAGTACCCTCTTCCTTCAACACCACAATACATGCGTGGATGAGTACGGTTTTTTATTTACATGAACTGGAAAAATTTACTTAACTTGAATAGAGTCTATATTTTGTGTTACAAGCTCCTCAGTTACAGTCCCCTTGCAGACTGAGGCAATGTCAGTATCGCTGTTCCAAACTTAAGTTTCTCACTGCTACTAAATTACAGTTCTGACTGAGGTAAACTAGTCCCGCTATAGTCACTAACCTGGTCGCTATGTACTGTCGCAGCCTGTGAGTAAACTGACAGACGCCAAACTGGATGATAGAGTGATTGAATGAGGCCCTCTGGTCAGCGGCGGCGGCCTTAATACATGTTTTAGAGAAGACTTGGTGGCTAGTTGCTTGTGGATGTGTCCATGGCCTGTCTCGTGATAGACGCGCTTGGTATAGCGCCTACTAATCGATCTCCGTGCTTCATTTTTGCCGACCGGTTTCCAGGCGACAGCTTACACGAGCACAAATATCAGTTTACCTTCCTTTCAGAAGGCTGTTGCACTCAGCGATTGTTATATTGACTTGCAAATAATAGAGTTCAGCTATTTGTCGTCCTTTTTAACATTTTTATTGGCAGATATAGCTTTCAGCTAGAAACTAGCCAGTCTCAATGCACCATCATTTCTCATCAATGCATTTAATCCACAGTTCAACTTTGGATGAGTCCCGACCAACAGGGATTACATACATTAATCAAAAACGATAGTGCATTGAGAATGGCTAGTTTCTAGGTGAAATCTAAATCAGCCAATAAAAAAGTTAAAAAGGATGACTGATAGCTGAAATCTATTATTTACAAGTCAGCACAAATATGTTTCTTTATAAGCTTACACACGACTTAACCTAAATTATCCTAAGGACAACACATACACCCATGCAAGAGGGAGGACTCTAACCTCCGTCGGGACCCAAATACGTTGTGCGGACTTAAGCACAGTTGCGTCATTGGTCCACTTCTTTTCAGCGAATTATCAGTGGTATTCACTCGGACGTGGTATTACAGTTTTCTGGGTCACAACTGGAACTTCTGGAACCTAACGTAATAATCTAGCAGGATGCGACACCACATCACTGATCGCTTCCATCAACTTCTGGATGAACAGTTCGCAGATAGGTGGACTGGACTAGATGCTGGATCACTAAGGAAAAGGAAGACGAATCTGGAAAATAGCACACCAGGAGCACAGATCTACTGTAGAAGGCCTATATTTAACAAAAAAAAAGGAACCAGAGAGTGAAGAATTAAATATTCTGCTGTGTTTTGGCTGTCAACGTTGACGAATTTGGAAAATAATATACTACACAGGAGCACAGTTTGTAAAGGGCTGTATTTAACAAGAACATTAATCAGGTAGTCAAGAAATAACAATTCTACGCTGTTCTGACTAGCGACAGTGATGAAAATCCGTTCTTTTCCTTTCTATGATCTACGCGCTGATGCCGTTGTTCTGCGCCTGTGTATACGCGCTAGCTGCCTCATGGCTGGCAGCTCCTTTTAGCTTCACATTCTGATGCTACGGAGTCTTGCAACGGGCGGCAAACTCTCACAGGCTTCACGCTCTGCGTGCGTGCGTCTACCTGACGAATTGTTCTTAAGTGAAATGACTAATTCTTACCAAATAAAATTCGCAGCATTAAAATTAAATAGTAGTTTTAGTTAGAAAACATTTACTATTACGGACTTTTAACGAGGACCAGAAAAATTCATTATTAATATAATACTTGTCAGTACGTTAAACAATGACTGAAGCAAATTCACTGTTTTTGCGCATCGTCATTTGTCATGTACTCGAGATACCATCGCGCATTAAGAGCTGCATTATAATAATGTAATCATCCTCCTATCCTGGTCGTATGTTTATTTCTTGAATCAATATACAGCGTGTGAATTCGCCATTTTTGATCAATGCGTTTCCATCACAATTTTAAGTCTAACACATTGGAATAACCCACACTGACGGCCGAGGTCTCAATATCACAATACTGCAATGACTCGCATTGCGAAGACGACCACTTAGAATCCTACCAGTGAGTGAAAAATTCATCATAACAGTCTGTTAGCCAGTACTCTAAATTGCATCTTTTTTTTGGCGTCTTGTATTGAGCGAGGTAGTGCAGTGGTTAGCACACTGGATTAGCATTCGGGAGGAGGACGGTTCAGACTCGCCTCGGGCCACCCTGATTTAGGTTTTACTTTATTTCACTAAATAGCTTAAGGCAAATGCCGGGGTAATTCGTTCGACAGGGCACGGCCACTGTCCTTCTCCATCCTTCCCCAATCGGAGCTTGTGTTCCGTCTCTGTGACCTCGTTGTCGTTGGGACGCTGAGCACTAATCTTCTCCTCCTCTTCCAGCATCTTGTGAAGCGATTCTTTAGTCAAATATAACACGTCTTTGCTACTTTGGAGCTGTTAGGGAACAGTACATTAGTAAATTACAAATTGACATAATCTCCTTTAATTGCCGTTAGTCCAAGTCATACTTAGTCATGTGGTGAAATTGTTAACTGATGGCTGTTTTTATTCGTGAAATGTTTGGTTACCCGGCCGACCATCACAACTGTGGATTTTGTGTGGTGACCCTAAAAATCTGCAGGTGAATTTTGTGATAGTAGATTTGAAGTGATCCAGACATTGGTCTAGACATGAGCATAGAGTTCAAATCGTTGATTATGTTGTACATAGCGGAAGTGCAAGCTACAGGCATTTTCTTGAACCTATATTAGGGATTATGACGAAACAACAACAGACGTAGTCGTCGGTACAGTACAAAATATTGTTCTATGAAAGGTTATAAGCCCCTCAGTTCCTTTGTAGCATATATGCTAAACCCAATTTTTATTGTTCTCTAGCTTAAGAAGAAAGTAAACTCACTGTGGCTGATTGTAGGATATTTTTTAATGTGCTTTCCGTGCATTACCTGTTTTCCTTTCTGCGTGTACACAGTAGGTGGCAGCATCTGTTGGAGGAGAGTTGTTTATCGTGTTGTCACCAGTGTTATTCTGGATCGCAAGGCGTTAAAAATATGCTGTTATAAGCCAATATACCCTACACTGTGGTAGAATAAGTTGCCTAAGTTGCTCAAAACAAAAAAGTGAAATATTTTTTCGATATAGGACTGAGTCTACATTTGGCGCGATCAATATTTTAAGCCTTCTAGTGGCACTGTTTTCATGAATTTTATGTGGTTAATTTTGAGTTTACTTAGTACCTCATTATTACCGTTATTTACTGACATAAACAATATTTGCACTAATCACTTCCTGAAATTTGGGGTATCACACAAACTTTTTTTTAAATTTAGTATTTTTTAAATCTAATATTTCAGTCACTATGCACTTATCACCAACATACGCTTTTCATTCATAAATCTAAGCTCGGGACTGAGAAGGATAACTATAGTTTCCCCATATATGTAAGTAGTTATGTCAAAAATTACAACTTATGATTACATTGCGACTAGCTAGATGTGACCTTATAGTTCATTTACAAAAGAAAATCTTGAGAAAACTGGTGAAGACACGTGACTTCAAATCTTTTACAGAGGCGTCCAAACCATAATTTTAACCGTCAGCAAGTTACTAGAAAACGTGGAACCTATAGTAAAAAGACTGACTTAATGGTGTCTTTGGTTGTATGTGGGAAGTTAAAGCCGTTATCTGGTCAGCAAATTGAACATAGATCTGAAACGTCGTAGGCAGTTAACGAGTGAAATCAGAGGAAAACAATAATTCTGAACATTTTTGAGTTTTATACGTGGATGTACGGTATTTATCTTACAGATTTGTTTCTCTTTACCTTTCCGTGTCCTCTAGAACAGTGTTTCTCAGCCATTGATTTGTCGTAAATACACTCCTGGAAATGGAAAAAAGAACACATTGACACCGGTGTGTCAGACCCACCATACTTGCTCCGGACACTGCGAGAGGGCTGTACAAGCAATGATCACACGCACGGCACAGCGGACACACCAGGAACCGCGGTGTTGGCCGTCGAATGGCGCTAGCTGCGAAGCATTTGTGCACCGCCGCCGTCAGTGTCAGCCAGTTTGCCGTGGCATACGGAGCTCCATCGCAGTCTTTAACACTGGTAGCATGCCGCGACAGCGTGGACGTGAACCGTATGTGCAGTTGACGGACTTTGAGCGAGGGCGTATAGTGGGCATGCGGGAGGCCGGGTGGACGTACCGCCGAATTGCTCAACACGTGGGGCGTGAGGTCTCCACAGTACATCGATGTTGTCGCCAGTGGTCGGCGGAAGGTGCACGTGCCCGTCGACCTGGGACCGGACCGCAGCGACGCACGGATGCACGCCAAGACCGTAGGATCCTACGCAGTGCCGTAGGGGACCGCACCGCCACTTCCCAGCAAATTAGGGACACTGTTGCTCCTGGGGTATCGGCGAGGACCATTCGCAACCGTCTCCATGAAGCTGGGCTACGGTCCCGCACACCGTTAGGCCGTCTTCCGCTCACGCCCCAACATCGTGCAGCCCGCCTCCAGTGGTGTCGCGACAGGCGTGAATGGAGGGACGAATGGAGACGTGTCGTCTTCAGCGATGAGAGTCGCTTCTGCCTTGGTGCCAATGATGGTCGTATGCGTGTTTGGCGCCGTGCAGGTGAGCGCCACAATCAGGACTGCATACGACCGAGGCACACAGGGCCAACAGCCGGCATCATGGTGTGGGGAGCGATCTCCTACACTGGCCGTACACCACTGGTGATCGTCGAGGGGACACTGAATAGTGCGCGGTACATCCAAACCGTCATCGAACCCATCGTTCTACCATACCTAGAACGGCAAGGGAACTTGCTGTTCCAACAGGACAATGCACGTCCGCATGTATCCCGTGCCACCCAACGTGCTCTAGAAGGTGTAAGTCAACTACCCTGGCCAGCAAGATCTCCGGATCTGTCCCCCATTGAGCATGTTTGGGACTGGATGAAGCGTCGTCTCACACGGTCTGCACGTCCAGCTCGCTGGTCCAACTGAGGCGCCAGGTGGAAATGGCATGGCAAGCCGTTCGACAGGACTACATCCAGCATCTCTACGATCGTCTCCATGGGAGAATAGCAGCCTGCATTGCTGCGAAAGGTGGATATACACTGTACTAGTGCCGACATTGTGCATGCTCTGTTGCCTGTGTCTATGTGCCTGTGGTTCTGTCAGTGTGATCATGTGATGTATCTGACCCCAGGAATATGTCAAATAAGTTTCCCCTTCCTGGGACAATGAATTCACGGTGTTCTTATTTAAATTTCCAGGAGTGTACATGTCAGGCGTGTCGTGAGATTTTTAATGTCTTCTAATATTCCGCAGACAGAATATATAGGACATTAAAAAAATTATTGCAAAATCGTTTTATGGGTAAACCAGTTTTCAAGAAATCACTTATTATCATGAGTGATTGTACGCACAATAATAAAAGACGTGACTCGTATGTACTTTGTAGTGATTATGTGCATAATAATAAAAGAACTGAATTGTATGGACTTTGCTTTATTGCATCTAGAGAAAAAAATCACAAGTTGTAGTGTCACATGTAGGGATTTTGCAAAGGTGTGCGAGGTACTCAGGTGTGCTCCAAAGGGAAAAAGTTTGAGTAACGCGGCTCTTAGAATACTTAACCGCTCTGTTGGACGGATGCTGCGTGAGGCACTCATCTGAAAATGGCAGAATGGTTATCAGACGAAATATTGTGACATGATGTCAAGATCATCTAGCTGCAGTTCCGAAACATAGTGAATGTCCTGCAGGTTGTTTTTGTGACATGTAATAATGATGAACAGTTACTGGTTTCACGCACTGCTAAATGTACTTACTCCAGTGTTCACGCGAACTATAAAGCTGATTTGCTACAGTGTGATCGAATCGTAGCTCCAAACAGTAAGAGAACATAAACCAGTTAGAAACATTACTTCCCGAACTACACGTTTTTAGGAGTAATTACTCAGTTGTGGACAAATGGAATTAAGGTTTCTTCCCAAGTAGGTGAAGGTCCTTTGCCTTAATTTGAATAGAACATCTTTGGAGAATGGCTCCAGTATTATTCACTTTGCCCAAATACCACACATCAAATGCTAAGTCAGTGCATACTGAAAATATTCAGTTATTATTTTTGCTTTACGCTACGTTTTCTACAAGACACGAGGAAAGTTAACGCCTTTTAAAGACCACTGTGTAAATGTTTTCCTTGATTGTTTTTTTCTTTATTGTTATTTCAATTCCCGGCAAAGAAGGTGGGCTGGCAGTGCATAAAAAGCAAAAGGGTGACAGTAATAGACGATGTTGTAAAAGCACCTTGGCGGTCTATGTTTAGCATTTTAACATAAAAATAAATGATAATAAAAGAGAATATATAAAAAAGCACATAAATGAAAATAGTGATTGCTCGTGAAACGAATTCGGCGAGTTTATATTATTGGCACTGATGAATGTGAATGATGCCACGATGTAATGCTGATGCTGGTGATAACATGAAAATAATTGTCATGGTGAGGATGGAATGATGACTATGGAGTCCCATAGAACTGCAGGTAGCGATTACAAGTCGCAAAATGGATTAATTGAGGAGAAGAAAACGGAGGTATGATGTGAGGCAGAGCGTTGTTATTAGTGTTGGAAAGAGGGGTATATGTCGGGAAGGTTTTGATTGTTGGAGACTGCGAGGTTTATTGCATGTCTTTACAGGACTTCAAGGGACTTACGGAAAATAGGGGAGTGAGAGGTCCAAGTAAAGTTGACTTAGGAGGGGGTTGCAAGGTGGATGAAGGATTTATAGGTGATGATAATGGTAGAAAGATGTAGACCTCAGGTGTGGCATGTTAGTACGTTTAGTCTGTTTCGGGCTTTGTATTGGATAGTAAGGAGATGTGTGTTCTGTCAAGAATTAGTACTAAAGTACTTCATTGTTTTAGTCAAGCGGATGGCTTGGTTGTAGATGGAGAGATGGAAATCTGGACGACGGAAACGCCCAGTGGTGCTACCAAAGATAGTGGTTTGGCTTTCTGTGGATTAACTTGAAGTCTCCGCATATACCACTCGACCAGGAGATTCAGATGGCGCTGGAGGGAGGCATGCGAGACTTGAAGGGTTTGGTAGCTTGAAGAGCAGTCAAAAATGGCGTACCCGACTGAACGCTTTTTGGATATCCAGGGAGACAAATATGGCGGACTTCTATTTATTTAGTTGATGAGTGATTAGTTGGTAAAGATAAAGAAGTTTGCTGTCGATGGAAAGCCATATTCGGTATTTGGAACGAGTCGGTGGGTTGCAAGATGCTGATGGGTTCGTTGGTAAGAACAGCTTCAACTATTTTCTGAAAATTGACGTAAGGCTGTCAGGTCGATAGGATGAGTCTTCGAGGGCTGTTAATGGGGTTTCAGGAAGAGCAGGACTTTCGAATAGTAACCTCTGCAGAGGACGATATTAGAAAGGATGGTAAGGATTTGATCATAGACTCTGTGCCATTCCTTGAGGTGGTGACAGGTAATTGTATCGCTTGTTAATGGGTGTTGGTGTACTGTCGTCATCTCTTATGGGCGTGTTTCGTCCTGTTTGTGGAGTGATGTGTAAATGCTGCAACTATGTTGCTAGAGTTCTGTAAACGTGAAACAGGCCTGTATTTATGTGTCTAGCTCTCACGGAAAACAATTAACGCGTTGGGACGAAAGGCGGGATGATACGAATGGCAACGGTAGAACGTTTTGCTCGGATCAGAAGCTAATTCCTCACAGTTTTAAAACGTGCCGCGAGCAGACAGGCGGCGGCAGCTACAAGGAAAGCAGCGTTTAATCTTGAAGAGTCGTCTGCGGGGAAGCCGCTGACTTGAGTAGAGCCATCTGGCTGCGGCGCTGGATTTCAGCCGGAGAGCGTAGCGGCAGTCGTCTGTTGACACCTGCACGCCGCCGCGCCGGCCGGCACCCATTGTCTTCGCAGCTTGCTGCCCGCTATTTTTGGCCTCCTCAATTGAGTTAGCGACTAATTTCCTGCCCTGGCCCTATAAATTAAGGCGGCGCGCCGTCCTGAAACACTCTACTGTTGCCTCTCACTGGGCTACGACTGTTTATAAATTTAGAAGTCAATGGCCAGTTGACCTTAAGTTGTCCAAACAATAGGTAAATATGCGCCTGGTGTCTTTGGCCGCGAGTCAAGAGTTTACAAGCGGACGAATGACTCGCCGCAGACAACAGGGAGGGCAGAGGATATTTCACCTTCCCAGCAACGGCACAGTAGTGTTCGGTAAACTGAAACCTGTACTTGTTATTACGTCCGATGGTGTCGCTAATATTATGGTGAAACACGAACCTGTCATCTTCAAGTAGTAGTGTAGCCTTTAAAGCCTGACTATGACGAAGGGATGCTTCTTCGAAATATTCATTACTTCTAGTCACTCAGTGTGGCATAAACTCGTGGAGTTTTCACAAAGCTGAACTGTAGAGGAGCTCTCAAACGTCGTGTGCCATGTCCTTTCCTTTTTCTTTTGGGAGATTTACTACGAGGTCGTGACGTTCCAGTCCGTCTCCGTAGATGAAAGATCAGCTCGGCTGATTGCCATGCTGCTCACCCAGGTTCGACTCCCTGTCAAGGCAGGATCTGTTATGTTTTTTTGGTAGGAGGATTGTAACCCCGGAGGAACTACTTGTGCAAGTAATCGTGGTTCCAAGGTCAGTAAATCCGACAACGATCCGGAGACTGATTTTCTTACCACATGACCCTCCATTCCGCAACCGATGTGGTCGTTGGAAGAGGATGACACGGCAGTCGGTCGGGTCCGACTGGGTCATATAGTGCCAGAACGCTTTTATATGAGGCTTCATTAGAAAACGCTTATAAAGTAAAAACATATTCCTTAATACTATTTTTAATGTATCTAAGATTTGTTCCAACATTGAACGGTACGCTTTCAATCACACCACCTGTTAAAACAAATGGCTTTTGGTAAATGTGGAAGTAGTTGTCCCCTCGGGAACTGGAGAACAGTGATGTTCATGTTCTAATGCCGTAACGGATAACGTGGACAGAAACGTCAGATTTTCTTTCCAAAGGATATAGTTACCTGTAATGAAGTATTATCTAAAGAAAGCTGTACAGAAATCCATTCAGTTCTTCATGAGACATCAAAGTGGTACATATATAAACAGCTAGCATTAAATGTTCAGTACTCCAGACTGAGCACGTAACGAAACGTAAATCATTGTATCCTACAACTACATAGGAAAGCAAAACTTAATGACGAAGGTAACTTTCCCTTGATGTGCCACTTGCAAGTAACATAGGTCGATGAAGATAGAAAGAACGGCTCCAGTACAGTACCCAAAGTGACTGAAAGAAATACGAACAGAAATAACACTTTTTGTTTGCACTGGATTCACAGCGATTAAGACTTTACAAAAGGTGCGACATCTTTATTAATACGGTCAGTTATGATCACAGACGGCAATACATACTCCGCAACGTGCCTTTCATAAGTTAGATAGGCAGTTCTTGGGATAGGGTGCTGTATTCTTTCACCAGTGTAACTTGTGGATGGTTGTCAGAGCACATGAGCGTTCTGCAATACGTCTCGCTAATGTAACCCACACGTGCTCAAGTCGGGGGAACGGCAGTACAGCCCAATCGCCGAATATTCTCTCGTTTCAAGAGCTCCTGCACATTGCGCTGTTCGATAGGCTGCGCGTTGTCATCCATAAAAATGCAATTAGGGCCGAAAGTATCCCTGAAAAGAGGGAAATTCTACAGTGTCATAATAACATTTCTCGGTGGATGTACTTTGTTCAAAGATCTGGAGCTCAGAATGCCCATGCTACATTATGTTACCCACACCGTAACAACTGGAACACCAAAACGGTCACGTTCGACAGTGCTGGGCGTATCATCGTATGGCGAGAGGTGGGAACACGTTCTGCACCCAGGAACACAAATGACCAAAGGCTGAAACTGGTGTCGACTTAGTACATAAACAAACTTAAGCTGTGAAAGGCGATATCATCAAGAAATGATGAAGTAAAGCAATGGAAATGGCACAGTTAGAAATTTATGGGGTGAGAATGAAGCTCAACAACGTTTCGTTTCATATCCCGAAACGAGGAAGCAGTAGGTTGTCCAGTTCCAACAAACAGCCAAGAGATTTAATGACTGCAGTCACGTAAAGTAACTGTGTTACAATTTTTGTTCTGGATCCGTTGCTTCTTTTGATTTAGTGATATCGGTAATGGGCCTTCAAAGAAGACAGATGACTCAAAAATTTTATATTTGTAGACGACACAAGTGCGACTGTGAGTCACGTAAAACGTAAATGATGCTGATAATGGGGCTGTCGGTAAATTTACGATGTGGCTTTCAGAAAAGGAATTATTAATAGCAAGAAAAAGGAATGCATAAACTTTGTGATGATAATGATGTTAGGATTGTGGTGCGCTCAACTGCTCCGTTATCAGTGCCCGTACAAATTCTCAAACGTTGCTCAGTCCAGTTTCGCCACTTTCATGAATGATGATGAAATGATGAGGACAACGCAAACACCCAGTTATCTCGAAGCAGGTGAAAATTTCTGACGTCGCCGGGAATCGAACCCTGGACCCCCTGGTCAGAAAGAGAGAAAGCGACCGCGAAATCACGAGCTGCGGACTAAACTTTGGGAAACGCGACTCTCCTAAGTGCGATATTTTGCTGTCCCAACAGTCGATTTAGCCGACCATTTTAAATTCTTGCGATTGAGGGTAGCTGCAAAGCTTTCTTGGAAATATCACGTTCAAGCTCTTGCTGCAATCCACACAGTTGCTGTAATGTCCACCGTCTGTGACTCTGAACCACAAAGTCTCGTTTATGTTTCTTAATTTCACTCTCTCACCTCATACATTGGTAATTTTTCGGCCAACTCTGTATTCCAAAAAGAACGATCAGAATTACACGCGGTGGAAATTTTCGAACACGTGAAGATAGTTACTCATGTGTTCGCAATTCTAACACTGCCGTAATGAGGTGTTCAATACTGACTCTTTCAGAACAAAAGCTCAGCATTCATTCAGACCACACTGGACGACAAAAAGAAATGTACCTGGGTGACGCTCCCTGAGGCATTGTATCCAACAGTGTGCTCACCTCAGTAGGTTCCATCTTCAACATGCATCCAAGAGAAACTTGCGTGATAAGACCGAGTACTCAAATCTCTGTTGAAGAGCTTCCTCGTGACACAATCCTTCTAGTCTCTACAGACTTTTCCCACCCTAGCTCCAAATTTTTTCTGTGTACTCTGGTATTTACGTTCCACGAATTCTACAGTTTATTAATTTTCTTATTAGTATTCTGAAAACTGTGCTACGACTTTTATGAAGCAATTTCCACTGATTTAGTATCTTTTTATTTATACGTAACTACCACGACGCGTTTTGGCGGTGTGCTGCCATTATCAGGTGCATGCCAGCTACAAGTACATTATATTAACCTGAATTCTGATTAGGTTCACTTGCTGTGTGCCAGCGTGTGTTGAAACAAAACGCTGAAAGGAAACATACATATATTTCAATGTGTACGTTAAATGATTTCGTCAGTTCATTTACTTACATATTTGTCGGAAAATTTATTTGTCGGGCATACAGGGCACAATGACAAGCCGATCACAATTTAACATTTTCACATACAAATGTTTACATCGTTCCAAAGAATCTTAACTAACATAAACTAGTTTGGATTGCTAAGACAATATTATACAGTGAAGAAGAAACTGTCTCTATTGACGTGTGTTCTCGTCGTGGAACAAATTAGATAATGTCGCGCAGGGTAGCCGCTTGGTCTAGGGCGTCTTGTCACAGTTCGCGAGGCTCCCCCTCCCTCGGGCTTGGGTGTGTGTGTTGTCCTTAGCGTATGTTAGTTTGAGTTAAATTATTTAGCGTGTAAATCTAGGGACCGATGAACACAGCACTTTGGTCCCATTGAACCTTACCACAAGTTTCCAAAATAAGATATACAATAACTTGGTAATTACTGGTCGTACTGAAAATATTATCTTTAAAAATGAAATAATAAATGTACCAAGTAATCGTATCACCTAATTTGTGGCATGACATTAATACATCTAAACTGAAAAGGTTTCATCTTCACTGCATGTTATTATCTACGCAACCCAGACTAGTTTATTTTAGCAGTTACACTCTTTGGAATGATGTCAACATCAGTGATTTGTTCGACACTGTACTTTGTGTGCCAGAGAACTAAATTTCCAGCACAAATGTAAGTTAATGCACTTGAAAAATAATCTAAAAGCAAGTTGATCACTTAATTCATGCACTATATGTATCACTACCAGATTCTATTTCGGGATATAAGGCCACTGGTACACACACAGCAAGTGAAACTAATAACAATTCGGGTTACTACAATGTACACGTAACTGGAAAGCACAAGAAGATAGCAGTATACTACCGAAATGCGCCGGGTTAATTAAATACTAGCAATAAAGTGACTGAAGTAGTAGAAATTATTTCAATCCTCAAAACATTCCTTACAACGTGGACAACTGGAGATTTACGGAAAAGCTCGTTTCATGGCGCAGCTGTCAGGTAGGCTACTGCTGCTACAATGGCAGGTTATTGAGATTTAAGTCAGTTTGAACGTGGTGTTATAGTCGGCGCAAGAGCGATGGGACACAGTATCTCCGAGGTAGCGATGATTTGAGATTTTTCCGCACGACAATATCTCCGACTACGCAGCGGCCGGAAATAAATCCTGCAAGAACACGACCAATGACGACTGAAGAGAATAGTTCAACGTAACAGAAGTGCAACCCTTCCGTAAATTGCTGCAAATTTTAATGGTGGGCCAACAATAAGTTTCAGCGTGCGAAATATTCAACGAAAAATCATCGATGTGGGCTTTCTGGGCCGAAGGCCCACTCGTGCACCCTTGATGACTGCATGACACAAATCTTTACGCCTTGCCTTACGCCTCGCCTGGACCCGTCGACATCGATATTGGACTGTTGATGAGTGGAAAACTGTTGCCTGGTCGGACGAGTCTCATTTCAAATTGTATCGAGCAGATGGACGTGTACAGGCATGGAGACAACTTCATGAATCCATGGAATCCATGGATCCTGTATGTCAGCATGGGGCTGTTAAGCTGGTGGAGGCTCTGTAATGGTGCGGCGCATGTGCAGTGGAAGTGATATGGGGCCCCTGATAGATACGACTCTGACAGGTGACAAGTCCGTGAGCATCCTGTCTGATCACCTTCATCCATTCGTGCACTCCGACGGACTTGGCTAAATCAAGCAGGACGAAGTGACATTCCGCAAGTCCAGTACTGCTGCAGAATGGCTCTAGGAACACTATTCTGAGTTTAAATACTTCCGCTGGCCACCAAACTTCCCAGACATGAACATTATCGAGCATATCTGGTATGCCTTGCAACGTGCTGTACATATGAGATCTCCACCCCTTCGTACTCTTACGGATTTATGGACAGCCCTGCAGGATTCACGGTGTCAATTCCCTCCAGCACCACTTCAGACATTAGTCGAGTCCATGCCATGTCTTGTTGCGGCACTTGTGCGTGCTCGCGGGGGCCCTACACGATATTAGGAACGTGTGCCATATTCTTTGGTTTATCATTGTAACAGCCGAATAAAAAAAAAGTCAGGAAAGGTTGAGACCTTCTTAAGAGTGTAATTTTTCTTCAAAAAAGTATTTACAGAGACAGTAATATTTTAAAACTTTTTAAGGTTTTGAGGACAGAGAAACAACTGTGTAAACTGTAATAATTTTTGGTTTAATGTTGGAGTCGTATCACGCATTTACACAGTTTGCAATGTGACTGTTATGACAGTTGTCAGACGAACGCATCTCGTCCTCATAAAGTGATATCATCCTAAACACAACAATTGTAAATCTTAACTAGAAGTTTCTTTACAAAATTATTCTTACGACTATGTCATGTTCTTGGCCAGTACTACGATAAACAGATTCCAGTACAAAGTTCGGTTCTATTTAGGATGACAATCAAGTCTATGGAGGATGGTTAGTTTTGCGACAAGTTGAGCAAAATATTATCCAAGGTCGCTCGAGTTTACAGAGGACGCAAGCTGGTTAACGAACAGGTTTACACCTCCGCTAGCGGTATTTACCTTAGCTGCGATAAGCTGTCGTCTGCATGGCTTCCCTAACCCTCTAAAATTTCTATAAAAACTTATTAAGCCTTTGCTGATTTTTCCAGCAGAAACTCTCCCTATGTTTCTCGTTACGTGAGAAAACATGTACTCATGCCTAGTCTTGGAATATGGCGATATGCATGTGCATGGCTTGAGCAGCACGCGTATTAAAATGCCCTCTCAGTCCTCGCAAGAACAATTAACTAACTGGCTGGTTCATTTTTCCACGGTTGGAGCTCAGCAACGCTACAGCTATTATCTAGCTGAATGTCAGCCTCAGTGAACGCAATGTACACACAAATTTCTCCTCTGCGTGATACAGAGCGTTATGCGCCCCTTTATGCACTTGACAGTTCAGAGAAGAGTCCCCGAAAATTTTGGTCTTGTCTTTCTCGTAGCCAAACTGTCTCCCCACCTAGGTTCTTTCGTTCTCCACGTCACGTCTTTTTTCGACCAGTAGGAGCGTTCCTCTTATTTTGTAGAAACTCTCTCTGCCAATCGCAAGGGCCCTACCATTGAACTGCATCGAAATCTCGGTACTTTACTCCTTCCTAGTTCGTTTCCGCCAATCGGACGTTTTGTGCCCACTCCAGATGCCTAAAAGTTATATGCGTGCATCGCATGTTTACCACACGCTGTTCATGTGATCACGTACATCTATGGTTTTGTTCCTATCCATTTGGAATTTAGAAATGCAATTTTCTAAAGTTCTTTCTTTCCTACTTCTGGTGCCCTGTTACTTGCTCTCTAGCATGCGTCACCTGTCTGGTCGCTGTTTCCCACCGCGGGATGCCCCCCAAGAGGTTTTCGTGGTGCCTCCCATGGTGCGATCTCTGCTTCTGCCTGCACCTGCTTCCACACAAAACGTTTCCTCTCGCTGCTTGTTTCACCTTCTGCTCATTGACACGCATAATACAGGAGCGGTGTGTTAATACCGTAATTGAGTGTGATCCCTTTTGCATTACATACTTATAGGCAAACCTGCTCATTACCGCCAAAGTAAGTTAGGTGTCATATTCACCTTCCCACTACGTTGTATAAAACTCTTATGTAAAGTGCGAAACTGACCTTCATTTATTATGCCACCTTACTCGTTCTTATTATAATTGGCATTTATGAATTCGGCTGCGAACTATGTAAAGTTAGCTGCCTATCTCAGGGGCAGAGGGTACTTAGCGCAGTCACTGCAGTGGCAGAGGATGTGACAGGAGGAACTGTCTTATTGTTTGCCATCCATTAGTCCCTATTGACAATTCACGGGCATGTGCGACTCATATCGAACCCCCTCTATGGTATAATCGTTGACATGGAAGAAACAAGGACTCGTGAATGTGCCCTATAGACATAGTTGTGTCCAAAAGCAGTTGATATTTGTAGCAAGGAATATAAAATTAAGCTGTTGTAATAAAAAGCAATGAGTACAAGAAAAATGACATTAAGAACATTTTGAAAACATCGTCACTCATGTTGCATAATGCATTTAAATATAAGGACATTTACTGTTATTAACCCATCAATCATCCGCTCACAAAGAGAACACAACACCAGTTCATCAGGCAATTACAGTGTCACAACTTTGGGTCGCTGAGGCTGGCATCATTCTGAAATGCAGAACAGGTGACACGAAGTGTTCTGAACGATGTCGACTTGGGGGGGGGGGGGGGGAGCGGCCAACTTATCGCGCCATTACTATAGCTCGTCTATTGGGGATCACAACGTAGTGATTTATCTCAAGCAGTAAAGGCTACAGAAATCAGTCGCCAATACTGTTTATTGCATACCCAGTTTTGGTCCCTGTGTGGCCATCTTCAACGCAGTAAATGTAAGTTAAAACATTAAAACCGCTTATACGATTTCGTATGAATCAGCTGCACAATATCACGATATCCAGTTTTATGGCACTATACGATAAGTTCGTTGATTATAATAAAGTGTTTGAGGCCTGAAGGTGGAAAAATTAATTGCCGAAAGTGGTTGCTTTCAAAATAAAATAAAATATCTTAAATTGTACAGCTGCTGGTACAGTTTATTGAACTGAAAAGTACATAGAAGCCCATCTGCCCTGGCCATAATGGACCAACTGAGATTTAAAGTAAATACTGTCACTGGGCACAGCTGCTTCCCCTGGGTAGTTTATTTAGGTTATCGGTCAATAATAAGATCGGTTCATATGCGGCTCGAGATACCATCCCACAATGTCAGTAATGACTCCTCAGAAAAAGGGTTTCACGACCATTGCTCTACAATATATTGTCACCACCTGTTCAAGAGCATGAACTGCTGCTGTATGCAGTCCACGAAAACGAAAAGTAGTGTTATAGGCGTTCTGCTGTACAATGAATGAAAGTAACATTTTAGTTTTTAGTGCACCTGAAGATGGCGGTCTTATTACTTCGAAACCAGTCGTTTTAAAAAAAAAATTGTTTGCTTACTCGACTGTTCTCTTTGTTTTTAGTTATCTCAGTCATGCCCCGTGAGGAGGAATTGCTATATGACGACAGTGCAAAAAAACTGTGAGGACGACAGATTACGCAGGTATTGTGTGCACTGATAAGCCAATAGATTTGACCACTGCCCAACGCGAAGTTGGATGCCGTTTGGTGGTGTTGAAGACGCGGACGTGGGAACAAAAGTATGTAGCTTAGCAGGCAGGGACGGGGGATCACCACGGCGAAGATAAGTGTTGCAAATGGAGAAATACGTTGAGGTAAGGAGCTTAGATAAGGGTCAGATTATTATCACGCAGGGCCTGTGAACGAGTATCTCGACGACGGCGAAGCTGGTTGAATTTGCTACTGCCGTGAGCATTTACGGAAAGATACAGAAGGACCGTGAAACTATCGCTAGGTGGTTGGACGTCCACGACTCTTCACAGAACGTGGGGTTTGGAGGCTTGTCTCTAAAATAGGGTAGATGAAAATATGTGGCACCTCTGCCGAAAAAGGACAATCTGGTGCACGCATAAATGTTTCGGAGCACGCCTTTCATCGCACGTTGTTGAACACGGACCTCCGCAGCAGATCACCTCTATGTGTTCACATGTTGAGCAATTAGCATCGTCAATTACGATTACTATGGGCACAGGACAATTGTGATTAGACCATCTATGAATGGGAACTTGTCCGCTCTTCGGGTGAATGACATTTTGGCTGCACTAGATCACTGGTCCGTCTCCACAAATGCTGTCATGGAGGTGACGTGCAGCGCGCGACAGACGAAAGCTGGTGGGAGCAGTATTATGCTGCGGGAGACGTTATCCTGGGCTAGCATGGGACCTGGTAATCGAAAACACTGTGACAGCAGCGAACCACCAGCATCCCATCATTCTTGTATATTCCCCGACGGCGATGTCCTCTTTCAGCAGTGTAATTGTCCTTGTCTCGGAGTCAGAGCCACGCTACAGTGGTTTGAAGAACATTACCGTGAACTCACGTTAATGCCTCGGGGATCAAATTCTCCAGATGAAATTTTATGGAACCCACATGGGCCGCCATTGGGCACCATCACTGCGTCCGCAAATCAGCTGCCCGTTGTTATGCGAATTGCATGACATCCTAGGCCACATACCGCCACATACCTACCAACAAACTGTCGGTTCCCTGATACGCCCAACCAGTGTTGTATTTCGCTCCAACGGCGAACAAACCAGCTATTAAGCAGGTGGTCATGATGTTTTGGCTCGTCAGTGGGGCTCGTCAGTGTGTATCGGCGGCGCATGGCAGCGGTCGCCGGCATCACGGCGTACCACAGCACGGCGCAGAGCAGCGGCGCACGGCGGACTGAGTCGCTGCGGGTCTAAAATTACAGCGGGGCGCCCGCCGAGCCACCCGTGGCGAGCCGTCGCATCATTAGAGAGCACCGCCAGCGCGGCACGGCGCAGCCCGTAAATATAACGCGGGCCGCCTACTCTTCCAAACACGGGCAACTCCGAAACCTCAGCCCGTGCCGAACCGAAATATTTTTCTCATATTCGCATAAGGCAGAGTCGAGTCGACTGTTCACAAATACCTGTCCGCATTCCGAACCGGTGATGCTAGACTACATAGAATGTTTGTTCATTCGGACTTTCTAATCAAACAGGGTATTTAAGGGTTCGATATTTCTACAGGACGTAGTACTGGTCAAAACTAAAAAGGTAGTTCTCTGAATACTACACTGGCGGAAAAAGGTAAAATGTGGTGTCACCGCCAGACACCACACTTGCTAGGTGGTAGCTTAAATCGGCCGCGGTCCATTAGTACATGTCGGACCCGCGTGTCGCCGCCATCAGTACTTGCAGACCTAGCGCCACCACATGGCAGGTCTAGAAAGACGGACTAGCACTCGCCCAGTTGTACGACGACATTGCTAGCGACTAGACGTACGAAGCCTTCCTCTCATTTGCCGAGAGACAGTTAGAATAGCCTTCAGCTAAGTTAATGGCTACGACCTAGCAAGGCGCCATTTGTAACATTGCATGTATCTTAATGAGTCTCACTTGTATCATCAAGATTGCTGTATACCAAAGGATGCATAAAAGTTAAGTGTTCTAGTAGCTACGTTCTTTTCTTTATCGCATTCACTAATTATCCCGTTCCAGAACTCACGCCAGCCGGCGTGTGTGTACGCGTGCCTATCGGTAACCTCACCCTGTGTCTAGACTGTCTTGTATAGACACAACAAAACATGGCGACGAGTTAAAAAAGGGTTTTGTTCTTTCTAATTGCTTACATTTACTTGTGTCATGGCTTCGCCACAATCTCCAGATGTACTGTCCGAATTTTATCGCTTGCAGAATCAGCAGACGCAGGCGTTATTGGATGCCCTGGGACAGCTCGTCCAGGGTCAACGTGCGCTGCAAAACGATGCGGCCGCCGCCGCTTCGCCGCTCCCGCAGCCACAACATGCAGTTGCACCGCCGTTTCGCAACTTTGACGCGGCGCAGGAAACATGGCCGGAATGGTCACGCCAGTTTGGATTCCATCTCGCCGCCTACAGAATTCAAGGTAACGAGCGGCAGCCTCACTTATTGTCTTGTGTCGGCGTGCAAACGTACCGTGTGATAGTGAAATTGTTTCCCCGACGCGACGTAGCAACTCTGTCCTACGACGAAATTGTGTCGGCTTTAGATGCCTATTTCAAAGAAACAGTTAATGTAGTTGCAAAAAGGTATACGTTCTTTCGTACGAAACGTACGGCCGGTCAAACTAATAGGGAGTGGGTTGCAACTTTGCAAGGCCTTACTAGGGATTGTGAATTTCAGTGTGACTGTGGCCTTCCTTATTCAGATACAATGGTGCGTGATGCAATAGCACAGAACATTTCTGATGTTCGCATAAGGGAACAGATTTTGAAACTAGTTAATCCCTCCCTTCAACAAGTGATAGACATATTGGATAGGCAAGACACACTTGCCTGTGCTCAGGAATCTTTTGAAACTAAAAAGCTCAGATCAGACAATCACAACCGTTCCAGGCCCTTTGCTTCGCGCCGGAATCGAACCAAGGACACTCAGGCTCGGGAACCTTCGCCCATGGACATTCACGTAGTTAATGCCACTCCGCCCAGTGTTACTCTTTCTAACAGTGACTGTGTTCGTCCCACAAAAAGTGTGCGTCGACGTCGACGGCAATCCCGTCACGTCGCGCGTGATTCTGTCCCAGTGTCTGTTCAAGTTGCACAAAACAGTCGCTCTTGTCGTCAGCAGGACAATAAACTTTTTGTAGATTTGGACTTTGCCGGACAAGTGATACCATTCCAGCTCGATACCGGAGCTGCAGTTTCATTGCTCAATCACGCCACGTACAAACAACTGGGCGCACCGCCGTTGCGTGCCGCAAAAGTTCAGCTCACTAGTTATTCAGGACAGCATATCCCTGTGTTAGGACAGTGCAGCCTTCTTGCAACATACAAGGGACAAACAAAACTTGTGTCGTTTTACGTTCTTCGTTCTTCTGCTGCAGTGAACTTGTTTGGTTTAGATTTATTTCAATTGTTTAACTTGTCTATTGTGAATCAGGTTCTCTCAGTGAACCAGACTGTGCCTTCAGCCAGTGTTTCTAGTCTATGTGAGGAATTTGCAGACATTTTTGCACCGGGCCTTGGTTGCGCTAAGAACTATGAAGCACATTTGGAACTCAAAGTCAACGCGCAACCGAAGTTTTTCAGAGCGCGCAATGTTCCCCACGCATTGCGTGATGAGGTCGCAAGAACATTACACGATTTAGAATCCCAAGGTGTAATTGAACGTGTGCAGGCTTCTCTCTGGGCCTCACCCTTAGTGATTTTGCAAAAACCTTCCGGCAAATTGAGACTTTGCGTGGACTTCAAAGCAACAGTGAATCCACAACTAGTGACTGCTACTTTTCCTTTGCCCCGCCCGGAAGATCTTTTTGACAACCTGTGCCCGGGAAAATATTTTTCAAAGTTGGACCTAGCAGATGCGTACTTGCAAATACCGGTGGACGAAGAATCCCAGCGCGTATTGGTGGTTAACACGCATCTTGGACTATACAGATTCAAAAGACTGCCATTCGGGTGTGCATCCGCCCCTGCATTATTTCAGCAATATTTACAAACTGTTTGTGCGTCGGTCCCTACTGCAGCTAACTATCTGGACGACATAGTGATCTCCGGAAAGACAGAAGCAGAACATTTACAAAATCTCAGAACACTATTTCAGGTCTTGCGACAGAATGGTCTTCGCTTGCGGAAGGACAAATGTGTGTTTTTTGCTCGTGCCTTGCCGTATCTGGGACATGTAATTGATGCCCAAGGCATCCATCCGAGTCCAGAGCACCTCCGTGCCATACAGGACTTGCCTTCGCCGCAGAATTTGAAGCAGCTACAGAGTGTGTTGGGAAAAATTAATTATTATCATCGCTTTCTGCGCAATGCCTCTTCCATTTCAGCTCCGCTTCATCGCTTACGCCGTAAAGGTGTTCCGTTCGTCTGGTCGACGGAATGCGAACGCGCCTTTCGCCAATTGAAATCGGCGTTGCTTTCAAATACTTGCCTTACGCCATTCGATCCCCAGAAACCCCTTTTGTTGATGGTAGATGCATCGGATTTCGGGATCGGTGCTGTGCTTGCGCACAAAGATGGTTCGCATGATCGCCCTATTGCCTTTGCGTCCAAATTGCTCTCGTCAGCGCAAAGAAATTATTCCCAGATAGAGAAAGAAGCTTTGGCTCTCGTGTTTGGTGTTACGAAGTTTCACGATTTCTTGTATGGTCGTCACTTTACCATCATTACAGACCACAAACCTTTGACATCGCTTTTTCATCCGAACAAGCCTGTACCTCCACGTACAGCGCAGAAATTCATTCGCTGGTCTATTTTCCTCTCGCAGTACCGCTACGATATCTTGTATCGGTCCACTGCTAAGCACGGAAACGCAGATGCGTTGTCCCGTTTGCCTGTTGCTGAGGATAAAGCATTCGATTCTTCCGAACTTGCTTGCATGTTCATTGATGCGGAAACTGATGACGTGGTCGAATCGTTTCCGATTGATTTTCGTCGTGTAGCTACAGCCACAGCTGCTGACCCTGTCCTTGCTCCCGTTTTGCGTTTTGTTGCTACGCAATGGCCCTTGTCGCAGTCGCGGATCGAGGATCCGATGGTTCGCCGATTTTTTGCTCACAAGGAGAGACTTTTTGTACGACGTGGTGTTTTGTTGTTGCGTTCTGATAATGATCAGTCTAGGGTCGTGGTCCCACGTTCGTTACAGTCATCTGTCTTAAAGCTTCTCCACCAAGGACATTGGGGTATAGTGCGTACGAAACAACTTGCTCGTCAGCACTGTACTTGGTTCGGAATCGATGCTGCGATTACGAATATGTGCTCTTCTTGCATGGCGTGTGCCGAACAACAATCCGCACCGCCGCGGAAATTCTTTGCTTGGCCGAAAGCCGCTTCCCCTTGGCAACGCTTACACATCGATTTTGCTGGTCCATTCTGGAATGCTCGATGGTTGGTTGTTGTCGATTCCTTCAGTAATTTTCCTTTTGTTGTCCGGATGTCTTCCACGACGTCCTCTGCCACCATCCAAGCGTTGTCTGCTATCTTTTGCATTGAAGGTCTTCCGCAGACTATTGTTTCTGACAATGGTCCACAATTCATGTCCGCAGAATTTCAGTCATTCTGCAAGGCCAATGGTATTCAACATCTGACATCCGCGCCGTTTTCGCCTCAGTCAAACGGTGCCGCTGAACGTTTGGTCCGGACTTTCAAGTCACAGATGTTGAAGTTGCAAGAGTCGCATTCTCGGGAGGACGCGTTGTTGCTCTTTTTGTCTTCGTATCGCTCTCAGCCCCGCGATGGTCGCTCGCCGGCTGAGTTGCTTCACGGTCGTCCTCATCGAACCTTGATGTCTTTGCTGCATCCGCCGCATCAGGTTCCTGTGCAGCGGCAGACTCCTGCTTTTGCTCCTGGCGACGCTGTATTATATCGCAACTATCGCGGTTCAAGGCGTTGGCTCGCAGGGCGCATTCTTCGCTGCCTCGGCCGCGCGATGTATTTGGTTATGGGGGCCTCTGGTGAGGTGCGTCGGCATCTCAATCAGCTGCGCCTCTGTCGTCGCCTGGGTTCTGCCGCTCCCCGTCTGCTTTCAGCGACGGAGCCGTCCGGTCAGCGCCCTGGGGACCCATCTACTGGCTCGCCTCATCCCCAGGTGTTACCGACGATGCCTTCCATTCTGCCCCATGGCGTCGCGCCGCCGCAGCCGCCGCTGCAGCCGCCGCCGCTGCCGCCCGCAGAGGACGCTTCGCTGCAGCCGCCAACCGCCTCCCTGGGTCACGCGCCGCCGATCGCTTCCCGTGACCAGCTGTCGTCCGCCCTGGACCTCTGGCCCGCTCCGGACCACATGGCGTCATCGCGTGTCGGATACCCCGACGCAATGGAGGTCGACCCTGTCTCATTACGGGCGCATACGCCGCATGTTGACGTGCACCCTGGAGTAGGTTTCCAGGCGTTTCCTACCTCCCCTCGGACCGAATGGCCGGGTGCGGGTGGCACAGCCTCGCCTGTTGTTAGGCTCCCCACCTCATCGCATACGTCAACATGGGGCCCTCCCCACGGCGGGCGGAAGCCTTATAACACGACCGTTCGCCGATTTGCGGGGGAGGAATGTGGTGTCACCGCCAGACACCACACTTGCTAGGTGGTAGCTTAAATCGGCCGCGGTCCATTAGTACATGTCGGACCCGCGTGTCGCCGCCATCAGTACTTGCAGACCTAGCGCCACCACATGGCAGGTCTAGAAAGACGGACTAGCACTCGCCCAGTTGTACGACGACATTGCTAGCGACTAGACGTACGAAGCCTTCCTCTCATTTGCCGAGAGACAGTTAGAATAGCCTTCAGCTAAGTTAATGGCTACGACCTAGCAAGGCGCCATTTGTAACATTGCATGTATCTTAATGAGTCTCACTTGTATCATCAAGATTGCTGTATACCAAAGGATGCATAAAAGTTAAGTGTTCTAGTAGCTACGTTCTTTTCTTTATCGCATTCACTAATTATCCCGTTCCAGAACTCACGCCAGCCGGCGTGTGTGTACGCGTGCCTATCGGTAACCTCACCCTGTGTCTAGACTGTCTTGTATAGACACAACATAAAACATAACAGCAAGACAGGTTTTTGCGACATAAACTACACGTTTCCATTGATCCACGGTTGAACCCCGATGGTTATGTGTGCACTGTAATCGTAATTGACGACGTCGTTGGGTCAAGAAGTGAACACATACAGGTGGTCTGCTGCGAAGCTTCATGTTCAGCAATGTATGATGAACGGTGTGCTCGCCGGCCGCTGTGCCCGAGCGGTTCTAGGTGCTTCAGTCTGCAACCACGAGGCTGCTACGGTTGCAGGCTCGAATCCTGCCTCGGGCATGGATTGTGATGACCTTAGGTTAGTTAGGTTTAAGTAGTTCTAAGTCTATGGGACTGATGACCTCAGATGTTAAGTCCCATAGTGCTTAGAGCCATTTAAACCATTTGAACTGTGTGCTCCGAATCATTTGTGCGTGCACCAGATTGTGCCCTATCGGTAGAGATGCCGCAGATCACTATTTATCCTACTTTACAAAGTAGACAAGCCTCTGAACCCCACGTTCTGTGAAGAGTCATGGACGTCCAGCCACTGAGCACCTAGTAGTTGTTTCGCTGTCCTTCTACCTCTTTCCGAAAATGCTCACGACAGTAGCACGTAAACATTCGACCAGCTTCGCTGTCATCGAGATACTCTTTCACAGACTCTGCGTAATAATAATCTGACTTCAGTCAAAGCGGCTAAACTCAATGGATTTCTCCTTTCGCAACCCATATCCTCTCTTGGGTGATCCTCCGTCCCTGTCTGCTCCGCTTACGTACTTCTGTTTCCGCGTCATTTTCCAACAGCACTATCAAACGGCGTCTAACGTCGCGTTGGGAAGTGGTCAAATAGGCGTATTTCTACATGCAGATGATAAACGAGTATTCATTGGACAAATATATTATACTAGAACTACATGTGATTACATTTTCACGCAATTTGGGGCACAGATCCTGAGAAATCAGTACCCAGAACATCCACTCTGGGCGTAATTACGGCCTTGATACGCCTGGGCATTGAGTCAAACAGAGCTTGGATGGCGCGTACAGGTACAGCTGCCCATGCAGCTTCAACACGATACCACAGTTCATCAAGAGAAGTGACTGCCGTATTGTGAGGAGCCAGTTGATCGGCCACCATTGGCCAGACGTTTTCAGTTGCGAGAGATCTGGTTAATGTGCTCGCCAGGGCAGCAATCGAACATTTTCGGTACCACAAAGGCCCGTACAGGACCTGCAACACGCGGTCGTGCATTATCCTTTTGACATGTAGGGTTTCGCAGGGATCGAATGAAGGGTAGAACCACGGGTCGTAACACATCTCAAATGTAACGTCCACTGTTCAAAGTGCCATCAATGTGAACAAGAGGTGACCGAGACGTGTAACCAATGGCACCCCATACCATCACGCCGGGTGATACGTGTGATAAGCCAGTATGCCGATGTCGAATACACGCTTCCAACGTGCGTTCACCGCGATGTCGCCAAACACGGAGCAACCATCATGATGCTGTAAACAGAACCTGGTTTCATCGGACAAAATGATGTTTTGCCATTCGTGCACCCAGGTTCGTCGTTGAGCACACCATCGCGGGAGCTCCTGTCTGTAATGCAGCGTCAAGCGTAACCGCAACCATGGTCTCCGAGCTGATAGTCCATGCTGCTGCAAACGTCGTCGAACTGTTCGTGCAGGTGGTTATTGTCTTGCAAACGTCCCCATCTGTTGACTCAGGGATAGAGACGTGGCTGCACGATCCGTTACAGCCATGCGGATAAGATGCCTGTCATCTCCACTGCTAGTGATACGAGGCCGTTGCGATCCAGCACGGCGTTCCGTATTACCCTCCTGAATCCACCGATTCCATATTCTGCTAACAGTCATTGTATCTCGACCAACACGAACAGCAATGTCGTGTTACGACAAACGGCATTCGCTACAATCTGTCCTTGATCAAAGTCGGAAACGTGATGGCACGCATTTCTCCTCCTTACACGAGGCATCACAACAACGTTTCACCAGGCAACGCCGGTCAACTGCTGTTTGTGCCTTAGAAATCGGTTGGAAACTTTCCTCATGTCAGCATGTTGTAGGTGTCGCCACCGGCGCCAACCTTGTGTGAATCTCTGAAAAGCTAATCATTTGCATATCACAGTATCTTCTTCCTGTCGGTTAAATGTCTATAGCACGTCATCTTCGTGGTGTAGCAATTTCAATGACCAGTAGTGTTTGAAAGACGAATCTGTTCAAATTTCGAGCCGGTCGCATCAGAGTGGTGCTAGTAACGCCATAGTGAGGATGCAAATCACGTTAGCTTTAAGTACGTGCTTTAACGATCGTGAGCATTAGTTACCTTCGAGATTGGACATAGTGAGCTGATGTTATTCAAGAAGGTGACAAAGGCGCCATTATAAGCACATCACTGTGTCTGAACAGGGTCATGTAACAGGCATACGAGAAGCTGAATGTCCCTTCCGCGATGTTGGCGAAAGACTTGGCAAATATGTATCTGCCTGGCGGCAGCAGTGGTCGCAGAAATATACGGTCACTTCGAGAGCGGATGGCACTACCGAGATGGATGACAATCGTGTTCGGCGAATGGCTGCTGCGCTTTGATACGTCTGCACCAGCAATGTCAGCAGCAGTTGGCACCACAGTGACACAACGAACTGCTACAAATCGATTACTTCAAGGACAGTTCCGAGGAAGACGACCTGTACCATGCTTTCCACAACTCCAATCCACTTCAGTAGCGTCAAGTGAGATCTCACTGGAGTGCGGAAAGTGGGTATGTTGTGGTTTCCGATAAAAGCTGGTCCTGCCTCGTTACCAGTGATGGCCGTGTGTTGGTTAGAACGAGGCAAGTTGAGCGCCTGCTACCAATCTGTTAACGGCCTGGACACACTGGACCTACACCTGGAATTACGGTCTGGGGAGCGATTTCGTATGACTGCAGGATACTCGGGTGGCAGACGCACTGCAAATTTTGTACGTGTGAAGATTCAGCCTTGCCGTCAATGAACAGCGCTCCTACAGGATAACGCCTGCTCACATACCAACATGCTCTACAGAGTGTCGCCATGTTGCGTTAGACAGCTGGATCATCAGATCTGTCTTCAACACAGCACGTATGGGAGATCATTGGCTGAGTGGTTCTAGGTGCTTCAGTCCGGAAACGCGGCGCTGCTACGGTGGCAGGTTCGAATCCTGCCTCGGGCATGGATGTGTGTGATGTCCTTAGGTTAGTTAGGTTTAAGTAGTTCTAAGTCTAGGGACTAATGACCTCAAATGTTAAGTTCCATAGTGCTTAGAGTCATTTGAACCATTTGGAGATCATCAGGCGAAAACACCAGCATCATTCACCACCAGCATTAATCATCCTTGTACTGACAGACCAAGTGGAACCGGAATGGAACTTTATCCCACTAACTTACATCTGGCACTTGTACGACACAATACATGCACGACTATGTGCTTGTATTCAACAATCTGACAGTTACAGTATTTAGTAATGTACCAATATTTAAAATTTTTAGTTGCTTATCTCTAAATTGTGATCATTCATTGTTAATGGAATATGTTACCTGGGCAAATTTTTCCTCAGAATTTAAATACTGTACATTTGTTATTTCATGTTGTTCGAATTTGTTTTCCGTCAGTGCATATCCAGAAATAAACACTTGTTCAGTTATACAGGGTGTCCATAAAGCCCCGCTATCGTTTCAAAAAATCATAGCTTGGAAACTATTCTACACAGGAAAACATTGTTTATTTTTCACCGTTTAACAGCGCACAAAGCTTTTATTTTGCCTTTATACCTCGTTGCAGATATGAATAGCGACGCATCAGAATGGCGACAGGTAACAAAAACGCAATGTGTCATCTGGTATGCAGAATCCAAATCTGAAGCAATGGTTCTGCGAAGTAATAGAAGCTGCAGCGTTAAAAATGATCAGTTGAATTACTGAATCGTATCCTCAACTTCGTCTGTGTTGCCACAGATTACGTGTTAATGGCCCCGTTTGTTCCGGGCATTTGTTACACGCGAGGTGGCTAGTTGATTTCTGCGCCCTGAGTGAAATGCACAGTGTTTGGTTAATTTTGACCTGCAGTCTTCTAAAGTCCACGCTAGGTCGTAGTTCCGTTATCCTGAGTGTGTAATGAACTTTTAGCGAGGAACTGATGTTTCTTAAGTAACTGGTTCGTTTCATATTTAGTCGTGCGACTTGTATTTATTTACGTAAAACACGATAAACTTAAAATTACAAACTTTATCCGCAGTCCATTGATCAAGTCACGTTTTATTAAAATATTTACGCATTACGTCTGGGGGCGTCAGTAACTGATGGTATGTTACGGATTCTTAAAATGTTGTAGGTCATTGTTCATCGACGAAATTAAGATTTGACCTACCGCACCAGACAACACGACTGCCCCGCTATGGCTAATCCATCTGACATCATTAAAAACTTTACTGAATTTACATAAAAATTTAAACATAATAGTTTGTGTCAGACACACGCATGTCTTCCATAACTAACGCTTCCGATCTTATTAGGACTTTACTGAATTTACGTAAAAATTTTAATATTATTGTTTCGGCAGACAGCACGTCACTACCCCATGAATACCCCTTCCGATCTGATTAGGCGGCACCGCTGCTTCGTTTGTGAGATCCTGTCTAGACGGAGCTCGAAAGACACCTGAAGAGCTACGTCTGCCTCTTGGCACAGCTTTTATTTTTACTTTTAACATGTATGTCTGACTTTAGAAATAAGTAGTTAATAGGTTATTATTTAAAGATATCTATTTCAGAATGTTAAGCAAATTTAATGTCTTGTTCTTCAAATATTAATGAAACAAAGCACTTAGGCGAGAAGCATCCGATAGTAACAGCCAATCACATTGATAGACTACAATTCTGGCGGTCTTTCCCACGAGAAAGGTAACACCTGTTACTGGTATCTCGCACCACTGGTTACGAGATACGCACAAAGCTGCAGCCTCTACTGCTCTTAGGAAAGAACCTTGGCTTAATGGGGTGTTTCATAGACTTTAAAGAAGCAGAGAGTGTCGCAAACACGCCTTGACAGAACGCAATCTGCATTTCAGTGCATCCCTCAGAAGTCAGTTCGTCGTGCATTAGCCAAGTTTAGCTGCCCATAAAGTGTTAAAAAAGAAGTTACTCTTTCTGCTTTCGAATTGTAAATGGTTCAAGCATTGCTGCCAAGCTACCGTCCTCTAAGTTATGCATTCGCGTGTTCAAAGCTTGCTTCCATAGACGCTGACAATGACTACCTGCAAAAGTGCGTGTTCAGATGAAGCAACGTTTCACATTTCTGGACATGTGAACCGCCACCAAATTTCGATTTGAGATCTAGGAAGCCCACACAAAATGCACAATATTGTGATGGGGCCACTTTTCTTGGAAGAGGAAACCATAACGAGGAACGTTACTTTCTGGCTGCTCTGTTACGATAACAATCACACATATACATACGTCATCGGCAAAGTGGGTAAATTCCCTAGTATCATTTTCCCATGACAGGCTTGTGTAACTCTTCCAGGTTACTTAAGACAGTATATAATGCAATATTAAAATCTCACGAAAGTCCCATGTACACACTCTCATTTACACACATTTACTCACACAACAATATTAGACACAAATAATAATTTTGTCTGATTTTTACCTTACGAAAACGAAAAGTAATTAATGTTTTAATATGAAAATCTCAGTTATTCCTGCACACAGATAATTCGGCTTATGTTTTCCAATTACACCAAAAGATAAACTATTATACACTCCTGGAAATTGAAATAAGAACACCGTGAATCCATTGTCCCAGGAAGGGGAAACTTTATTGACACATTCCTGGGGTCAGATACATCACATGATCACACTGACAGAACCACAGGCACATAGACACAGGCAACAGAGCATGCACAATGTCGGCACTAGTACAGTGTATATCCACCTTTCGCAGCAATGCAGGCTGCTATTCTCCCATGGAGACGATCGTAGAGATGCTGGATGTAGTCCTGTGGAACGGCTTGCCATGCCATTTCCACCTGGCGCCTCAGTTGGACCAGCGTTCGTGCTGGACGTGCAGACCGCGTGAGACGACGCTTCATCCAGTCCCAAACATGCTCAATGGAGGACAGATCCGGAGATCTTGCTGGCCAGGGTAGTTGACTTACACCTTCTAGAGCACGTTGGGTGGCACGGGATACATGCGGACGTGCATTGTCCTGTTGGAACAGCAAGTTCCCTTGCCGGTCTAGTAATGGTAGAACGATGGGTTCGATGACGTTTGGATGTACCGTGCACTATTCAGTGTCCCCTCGACGATCACCAGTGGTGTACGGCCAGTGTAGGAGATCGCTCCCCACACCATGATGCCGGGTGTTGGCCCTGTGTGCCTCGGTCGTATGCAGTCCTGATTGTGGCGCTCACCTGCACGGCGCCAAACACGCATACGACCATCATTGGCACCAAGGCAGAAGCGACTCTCATCGCTGAAGACGACACGTCTCCATTCGTCCCTCCATTCACGCCTGTCGCGACACCACTGGAGGCGGGCTGCACGATGTTGGGGCGTGAGCGGAAGACGGCCTAACGGTGTGCGGGACCGTAGCCCAGCTTCGTGGAAACGGTTGCGAATGGTCCTCGCCGATACTCCAGGAGCAACAGTGTCCCTAATTTGCTGGGAAGTGGCGGTGCGGTCCCCTACGGCACTGCGTAGGATCCTACGGTCTTGGCGTGCATCCGTGCGTCCCTGCGGTCCGGTCCCAGGTCGACGGGCACGTGCACCTTCCGCCGACCACTGGCGACAACATCGATTTACTGTGGAGACCTCACGCCCCACGTGTTGAGCAATTCGGCGGTACGTCCACCCGGCCTCCCGCATGCCCACTATACGCCCTCGCTCAAAGTCCGTCAACTGCACATACGGTTCACGTCCACGCTGTCGCGGCATGCTACCAGTGTTAAAGACTGCGATGGAGCTCCGTATGCCACGGCAAACTGGCTGACACTGACGGCGGCGGTGCACAAATGCTGCGCAGCTAGCGCCATTCGACGGCCAACACCGCGGTTCCTGGTGTGTCCGCTGTGCCGTGCGTGTGATCATTGCTTGTACAGCCCTCTCGCAGTGTCCGGAGCAAGTATGGTGGGTCTGACACACCGGTGTCAATGTGTTCTTTTCTCCATTTCCAGGAGTGGATTTCAAAACTGAATTTAGTTCCCTAACTGTCAGTTTCTGAATTTTTAGCAACTTTTTTAATGCCACGCGGATACTATGAAGGCCAAATTTTCACAAGCGAATTTCTTTCCAACAGAACAATTCCAAAACTTCCGAACTTCACAAAACTGTCCATAAATTTGGAACTGCTATTATGGTCATGCAATCTCGACATGAGAAGCCAAATATTTCTTCATTTTACACATTATTTTCACTGGCACTAATAACATGACTGTCCGCGTTCAAAGCTAGCGAGCGACTTCTTTCCTCCAGTCTCACTCCCAGTATACCTTTCGGGTAACGAGTGGGAACCGCCTCAATTCCGATTGGCTGACCATACTCGCTGCCGATCAGAATGCTTGTTCATTATCACACTCTCGCCAAAACTGGCCTGCAAAAATCGTTATACACAGGCACATTTGCGTAAATCTGACATGCAAAAATTTAAGTAATGATTAACAAACGAAAACGAAAAGACAATAATACTGGAAATTTTCTTTAGATAGAGATTTTACTCCAGCTGATTATCTGGCTGCTCTGTTAGAATAGCAAACACACCTACACATACGTCGTCAGCATAGTGAGTAAATCCACTAGGATCATTTTCTCACAACAGACTTGTGTAACTCCTGCAGATTACTGAAGACGTTATATACTGCAACACTGAAATTAAACGAATGTCCCAGATACACACTTTCATTTACTCAAAGGCTTACGTAACAATATTACACACAAATAATAATTTTGTCTGATTTTTTTCTTACGATAACGAAAAATAATGAAAGTTTTAATATGAAAATCTCAATTATTATTTCTGCACACTGTAAGCTAACAAAAGATAGTGTACCGATTTGGAAAATGATTGCATAATATTTAATGTCATTTATTTATGTTCTTATATGTGTTAAATGTACGTGTCCAGTAAGAGACCTTGAATAACGTTCCCACGGCAGGCGGTGACAGATGCTCGTGTGTCTCTCAGTTAGGCCGCTAGATGTCAGCCCCTGAAGTTACATGCAGCAAGCTATCCTAAAACAAACGTTCGCTCGGAACAACTTGCGACGCTACAGAGTCACAGTTAGTGGAGCTTGTGGGAGTCAGAGGTGAGTTGCATTTGAAAAAGGGAGCGAATACACTAGCACGCCAAAACGTTTTGGAAAATTTTGAAAGGTGCTGACGAAGGTAGTATGTGGCAGCTGATAAACCATTTTTCAGTCTCTGAAAGTGGAGCATGTTCGCTTTTTTGTGCTGAGATGAGATCATATTTTCGCTGGTCGCCTTGACATTCTAACAGCAACGAGTGGGGGACAGATCGAAATTCTGGCATAACAGCACAAACTTTGAGAGCTGCTGAACGTTTTAGAACTAATCACGATACTCTTTCTCTAGTAGTTTCCAAGTTATGATTTTTTGAAGTGACTGCGGGAATTTAAGGACTCCCTGTAGGTCTGTTGACCCTACAATCACGGTCTCGAGCGAAAATACCTAACAGCTCTCGGATTTCATCACAAGTCAGGATAGAAGCTTGTCTAATTTGCACACGTTGGTGATAGGTTGTGTAACCTACAGCAACAAATAAAAACTTTTTAGTTACAATATTTACTGGCCATGTAATCGTCAGACCCTCGTTCACAACAAAATAAACGCATTGACGATAGCAGTTCGAGAAATTTGGCATGTATCGTAAGATGCAATCAGTGACGCTTGACAATAAAGTGAACAAGTTCAGGCTCTTGTGTACGACGTGAGCAACAGATACCAGAAAAAAATTCCCTGTTGTCGAGCTTAGTTAACAAACTGTTACTATAGAGTAGCAAAGCGAATTTGGTCGTTTCCAGTGGAGTGGAGCGATGCTGACTCAAGAGTGCATCGGCAGCGTCGGTCAGAAGGTAGTGGCGCCACTGTAGCTGACGGTAATCATTGCCATTTTAGAAATTCTGCAAGCGGCCGACTTGTGTGGCCTGCAGTCACATGACGTGTTTACCGCTCCCCAAGGCAGAGCCACTATGTCTGTTGTCCCTACCATCCATGGATGGTAAAGATATAAGAATGGATGTGGAATTCATCACTCCTTTTAAACATCACCGTAGCTAGCAATATTCACCATAGGAAGTAAGATCAGTTGAACGAGGATCTCCTCCAGTACACATGGCAGGTGCTAGAAGATTAATGTCTGTTTCTAAACTAAAGCAGAATGCTACTGGGTGACAATATTGAACCATGTGAAATGAATTCGTCATAACTTCTGAACGGTTTGCGTTAGGACGTTCGAACTGCGCGGTTGGCCACGACGCATGACGGGAATTGTATAGTGTGGTTTAGCGACGAATCCCACTTTCGTTTCGAAGGCTTCGTCAGTAAGCAAAATTGGCGCATTTGGGGGTCTGAGAATCCGCGTTTCACGATCGCGAAGTTTCTTTACCCTCAACGGGTGACTGTGTGGTGTGCAATGCCGAGTCATGAAATAATCGGTGCGATATTCCTTGACGGCGCGGTGACTACCGAACGGTGCGTGAAGGTTTTGTAAGATGATTTTATCCCAGTTATTCAAAGCGACACTGATTTCGACAAGATGTGATTTATGCAAGACGGTGCTCGATCCCATCAAAGCAGAACGGTGTTTGATGCCCTGGAGAATCATTTTGGAGACCGTATTCGGTCTCTGGGGTACCCAGAGGCCAGCGGCGTGGGCCTCGAATGGTTCAAATGGCTCTCAGCACTATGGGACTTAACATCTATGGTCATCAGTCCCCTAGAACTTAGAACTACTTAAACCTAACTAAACTAAGGACATCACACAACACCCAGTCATCACGAGACAGAGAAAATCCCTGACCCCGCCGGGAATCGATCCCGGAATACCGGGCGTGGGAAGCGAGAACGCTACCGCACGACCACGAGCTGCGGACCGTGGGCCTCGATTCGCCACCATATTTTCCGGATCTGAAAACATGGGACTTCTTTTTGTGGGGCTGCATTAAAGACAAAGTGTACGGAAATAAAACCAAAACCATTGCTGAGCTGAAAACAGCCATTCAGGAGGTCATCGACAGCATCGATATTCCGACAATTTAGCGGGTCACGCAAATTTCGCTATTCGTTTGCGCAACGTCATCGCCAATGAAGACAGGTATATCGAACTTGTCATAACCTACATCCCAATATCTGTAGTGACGTTTACGTGTTGAATAAAGTGTGTGCACGCAGTAGTTTGTAACTAATTTACGTTTTTCATATAGTTCACTAATTTGTCACTCTGGATATATCATTTCCCGCGCGAAGCAATAGGAGTCCATTTCACTTATACACTCCTGGAAATGGAAAAAAGAACACATTGACACCGGTGTGTCAGACCCACCATATTTGCTCCGGACACTGCGAGGGGCTGTACAAGCAATGATCACACGCACGGCACAGCGGACACACCAGGACCCGCGGTGTTGGCCGTCGAATGAGGCTAGCTGCGCAGCATTTGTGCACCGCCGCCGTCAGTGTCAGCCAGTTTGCCGTGGCATACGGAGCTCCATCGCAGTCTTTAACACTGGTAGCATGCCGCGACAGCGTGGACGTGAACCGTATGTGCAGTTGACGGACTTTGAGCGAGGGCGTATAGTGGGCATGCGGGAGGCCGGGTGGACGTACCGCCGAATTGCTCAACACGTGGGGCGTGAGGTCTCCACAGTAAATCGATGTTGTCGCCAGTGGTCGGCGGAAGGTGCACGTGCCCGTCGACCTGGGACCGGACCGCAGGGACGCACGGATGCACGCCAAGACCGTAGGATCCTACGCAGTGCCGTAGGGGACCGCACCGCCACTTCCCAGCAAATTAGGGACACTGTTGCTCCTGGAGTATCGGCGAGGACCATTCGCAACCGTCTCCACGAAGCTGGGCTACGGTCCCGCACACCGTTAGGCCGTCTTCCGCTCACGCCCCAACATCGTGCAGCCCGCCTCCAGTGGTGTCGCGACAGGCGTGAATGGAGGGACGAATGGAGACGTGTCGTCTTCAGCGATGAGAGTCGCTTCTGCCTTGGTGCCAATGATGGTCGTATGCGTGTTTGGCGCCGTGCAGGTGAGCGCCACAATCAGGACTGCATACGACCGAGGCACACAGGGCCAACACCCGGCATCATGGTGTGGGGAGCGATCTCCTACACTGGCCGTACACCACTGGTGATCGTCGAGGGGACACTGAATAGTGCACGGTACATCCAAACCGTCATCGAACTCATCGTTCTACCATTCCTAGACCGGCAAGGGAACTTGCTGTTCCAACAGGACAATGCACGTCCGCATGTATCCCGTGCCACCCAACGTGCTCTAGAAGGTGTAAGTCAACTACCCTGGCCAGCAAGATCTCCGGATCTGTCCCCCATTGAGCATGTTTGGGACTGGATGAAGCGTCGTCTCACGCGGTCTGCACGTCCAGCACGAACGCTGGTCCAACTGAGGCGCCAGGTGGAAATGGCATGACAAGCCGTTCCACAGGACTACATCCAGCATCTCTACGATCGTCTCCATGGGAGAATAGCAGCCTGCATTGCTGCGAAAGGTGGATATACACTGTACTAGTGCCGACATTGTGCATGCTCTGTTGCCTGTGTCTATGTGCCTGTGGTTCTGTCAGTGTGATCATGTGATGTATCTGACCCCAGGAATGTGTCAATAAAGTTTCCCCTTCCTGGGACAATGAATTCACGGTGTTCTTTTTCCAATTTCCAGGAGTGTATTTACTTTCCACGGAGTCATTAATCTTGTTCTGATGGCAGCAAAATTTCAAAACGATACGTACGAAATTGTTGATGTAGGATATAATTGTAGCTGTTATACCAGAAAAAGGCATAAGAGTGAATGGAGTAGGTGGAGTACAATGACAAACGCAACCGGCGAGAAATGTGCAATGTACGTTGACTCGAAGACAGCCTACATCACTAATTGCTAACTTTGCTAGACACACGTAAAGAGGCTCATACGTAGTACTAGTTTCATGGAAGGTATGTGTACGATATTTTTCTAATTTCATTTATTGTAATTATACGCTCCAAATCTCTGGATTTTTAGTATTTTTCGTCTATTTTAGAGATCATACTAAAAGAAACTGGATTAAAACTAAAATTGTAAATGAAAGCACAGGTCTCAACTCAGATCAAGGTGCATCAGATTTTTTGTGTGATTGAATGTCCATCGACAACAAGAAGCACAGGCGATTCTTTTGTGGTCTTAGAATATTCCAAAAACTTTCTAACCGTACTAAAAGTAATACAGTAGTGACCCTTTCCGAGAAGCGAACTTCAGACTAAAAGCCTCGACGCAAACCAATCTCAAACACTTGTTTTTTCTCCGTCCTGGGAGACATCAGCGTTAACGGCATGCCAGTGATCAGCTGTAGACATGAATATGATGGCTGTAACTGTTCTGAAGATGTTACTGCTCCTCCTCGCCTTTCCCTTAAATGATATTATTTTCGACTGACTTTCAGGATTAACTGACAAGCTGGTGTCATCACAGTTGAATATTTTGTCATTAGTCGGCTTGTATTTAACGATAATGTTATTAAGAATACGAACTGTGAAGCTGTTACTTTATTGAATTCCATCGCTAGTGCACCAGATGTATTTTATGGCTTGCGAATAGACAATGCCATCCTTTGACCCAGTCCTGCCCGGACATCAAATTTGCTTTTCAAGTCAGTGTGGTGAGTCATTTATTTCTGTTAGTTGATAGGCTAATGACCAGAAATCTTTCGTCGTTAGACCAAAGTGTCTGCTCTCCGTTGACTTTAGGCACACTAACGGCTCCCTTTCTTGCTCCGCAGAGAACTAATTTTTAAATTTTCAGTTCTGATTCGTCATCTCAGTAGTAAGCATTCTGTTTAGTCTTACGAATTTATCTTCCCAACTTTGATGTGGATAGGTTAAATTCCTTAGATGATTTTGAGAATCCCACTTCAGAAGATAAAGCGGCTGAAACTGCCCATTTCATTGGTTTAACATGCCAATGCTGTCTATTACTCTAGACAAACAGTGAAAACTCTCGCCGTGTGCGGGCGGACATTAGATTCCTGGATTGTTTGCTCAGGATGGATTGGCATGGAGGGCAACGAAATGGGGCGTAGGATATCGCTAACGCAACGTTGTGCTGTAAGTGTGCTGATGATGACAAGAAAAGGAATACTGCTAAAAAAAGAAATGGTACCCCAGACGACCACTCAAGGTCGTCAGGCGACAGGGTGGTTGGTATCCCACTGCTGTCCGTGGTGGCTCTAGAAACGTCTTCGTTGGCCATCAGTTCGAAGACGGACTCATCACTGAAGACATTTCTAGCCAGTCAGTAACATTCAAGGTCGGAAAATTCTCTGGAGTCACCCTGGACAGCGCTGGGATACCATCCTGGCTGTCGCCCTCCGTACAGACTGACAACCAGGAGAAATAGATGGACTGGGATGCCATTCATTTTCACATCAGAACCCTTTGGGTTGTCATTCGCTGTATCCTTACAGTACAGCGGTACGTCGACTACATTCTGGGCTCCTCTCTGTTGCCATTCATGGCAAGCCATCCTGGGCTTACATTTCAGCAAGATAAAGCCCGATCGCACAGGGCGAGAGTTTCTGCTGCTTGTCTTAGTGCTTGCCAAACCCTACCTTGGCTATCAAGGTTTCCGTATTTCTCCACTATTGACAGTGTTTCCAACATTATGGGCAGTGCTCTCCAACGCGCCAATTAGAATTTAACACAATATTACTTAAGAGGACAAGGAACAACCGTGTCAATCAGTGAAAAGCTGAATAACTAATTGCATAAGGGCCACAGGTGGTCCAACGCGTTATGGACGTAGTTTGTGAATCCTTTCTCTTGATTGAACCATTCCGTTTTTCTGAAACTGTAGTCATCTGTTTGCGTACCCGTATACATGACATCTAGTGAATCCCACCCGTTTGGATAATTCCTTCGTGGTGTGTCTTTTTTTTTTTCTTGGAGTGTATTACTAAAGTATAGCAAATGACATTCACTTTACGACTGGTTGGTTGGTTGATTTGGGGGACGGGACCAAACATAGAGGTCATCGATCCCATTGGATTAGTGAAGGATGTGGAAGGAAGCCTGCCGTGCCCTTTCTAATGAACCATCCCGACATATTCCTGAAGCGATTTGGGGAAATCACAGGAAACCTATATCAGATGGCTGGACGCGGGTTTTAATCGTCATCCTTCCTAGTACGAGTCCAGTGCACTGACAACTGCGCCACCTACCTCTGTGGACTTTAAGACTACATGTCATTTAAGGGTATAAAATAAACAATTAACCGCTCAAACTGCGTTGAAATTCAAGAAAAGTTATAATAACTAAACTGGCAACTTGAAGGACAACCTTTCGCTTACAAATAGCACTCCAAACCAAAATGTCTGCCACGACTTTCCTCCCATTCAAAGATATAGCTGTATGTCACTACAGTAGGGTGCAGTACTTTCTAGTCTACAAAACCGTATACTCCTGTTGTGTGCAACATCCCGTTCTGTCCAAAGTTCCCCTAATGGGTTTATCATATGGAAAAATATGCTTATTGCCAGGGTGACACAGACCACCAAATTCAGTTCTGCAGTTCTTCACGCAGTGTTGATGACGCGAGTGACCACTATGAAACGCAACGGAAATACTTTGTGCCTCACGATGTCAGTTAGAAATTCGAAAAAACGTTGATAAAGCCTGCGTGAATTTGATAGACCATTCCCGTGCTGAAAACGCTTCATCCTTTGCAGCGACTGGAGTGCGCCGTCTGAGTTTGAAATTACGCCTCGTGGTATGTTGACGGTCAGAACAGTGATCAAACGCCTCTTTGCTTGTTCAAATTTTCAAATGTGTGTGAAATCTTATGGGACTTAGCTGCTAAGGTCATCAGTCTCCAAGCTTACACACTACGTAACCAAAATTATCCTAAGGACAAACACACACACCCATGCCCGAGGCAGGACTCAGCCGCACAGACCATGATTGCAGCCCCTAGACCGCTCGGCTAATCCCACGCGGCTGATCTTAGGACTTATCCTAGAAGATAGGTTCAAGAAAGATGAACGTTTATAGTTTTTGTAAGGTTTAGAGAAAGTTTAGGTTCAAGAAAGAAAAACGTTTATAGTTTTTGTAAGTTTAGAGAAAGTTTTTAACAAGGGTGATTGAAATATACTTTTAGATATTTACACTACTGGCCATTAAAATTGCTACACCAAGAAGAAATGCAGATGATAAACGGGTATTCATTGGACAAACATATTATACTAGAACTGACATGTGATTACATTTTCACGAAATTTGGGTGCGTAGATCCTGAGAAATCAGTACCAAAACAACCACCTCTGGCCGTAATATCGGCCTGGATACGCCTGGGCATTCAGTCAAACGGAACTTGGATGCAGTGCACAGGTACAGCTGCCCATGCAGCTTCAACACGATACTACAGTTCATTAAGAGTAGTTACTGGCGTATTGTGACGGGCCAGTTGCTCGGCCACCACTGACCAGACGTTTTCAGTTGGTGAGAGATCTGGAGAATATGCTAGCCAGGACAGCAGTCGAACATTTCCTGTATCCAGAAAGGCCCGTACACGACCTGCAACATGCGGTCGTGCATTATCCTGCTGAAATGTAGGGTTTCGCAGGGATCGAACGAAGGGTAGAGCCACGGGTCGTAACACATCTCAAATGTAACGTCCACTGTTCAAAGTGCCGTCAATGAGAACAAGAGGTGCCCGAGACGTGTAACCAATGGCACCACATACCATCACGCCGGGTGATACGCCAATATAGCGATGACGAACACACGCTTCCAATGTGCGTTCATCGCGATGTCGCCAAAAACGGATGCGACCATCATGATGCTGTACACAGAGCCTGGATTCATCCGAAAAAATGACGTTTTGCCATTCGTGCACCCAGGTTCGTCGTTGAGTACACCATCACAAGCGCTCCTGTCAGTGATGCAGCATCAAGGGTAATCGCAGCCATGGTCTCCGAGCTGATAGTCCATGCTGCTGCAAACGTCCTCGGACTGTTCGTGCTGATGGTTCTTGTCTTGCAAACGTCCCCATCTGTTGACTCAGGGATCGGAACGAGGCTGCACGATCCGTTACAGCCATGCGGATAAGATGCCTGTCATCTCGACTTTTCACCAGGTAACGTAGGTCAACTGCTGTTTGTGTATGAGAAATCGGTTGGAAGCACATTGTAGGTGTCGCCACTGGTGCGAACCTTGTGTGAATTCTCTGAAAAGCTAATCATTTGCATATCACAGCATCTTCTTCCTGTCGATTAAATGTCGCGTCTGTAGCACGTCATCTTCGTGGTGCAGCCGTTTTAATGGCCAGCAGTGTAGAAGCGAGCAGGGATAAAATACTTGGTGTTGGAAGGTTATTAACACCTTGTACTAAAACCAGAATGCAGTTGTTGTTGAGAAGGGAGGAAAACATGTCCGTAGCCAATCCCTGGTGTTATTCAAGTACAAAAAGAAGAAGAAAAAACACTATGAGGGTTTCCGATAAATTGTAATACTGTCAGAGACGTTGAACTGGATGCGTAATAAGAGATTGGAAGGTGATCGTCAACAAAAGTAAAACGACGTTAATGCAATGTAGTCGAATTAATTCAGGCTATGCTGAGAGAACTGGATTAGGATGAAACACTAAAGTAGGAGATGAGTTTCAAAATGAAGTGAACAAAGTTACTGATGATGCCCTAAGTAGAGCGTATATAAACTTCAGATTTGCAGTAGCAAGTACATAATTTACGAAAAAGAATAATTTGTTACCTAGTATCTAGTTTGCATGTAGGAAACCTTTCAGATGGTGTGTGTCTGGAATATAGCGTTATATAGAAGTGGAATGTTGATGGTACCTTCATACAAGAAGAGAATGTAGTCTTTTTAACTGTGTTGCTACACAATGTTTCTGAAGATCTGATGGGTAGACAGAATAATTAATGACGACATACTGAATTGAATTAAAAAATATATATATTGATATAACTCGACTAAAAGAAGGAAGAGTTGAAATGACACATCCTGAGGAATCAAGGGAATGTCATTTTGGAAATGGAAGTATTGAGGCTTAAAAATCGTAGAGGGACACCAACCCACTATGATGGGTCTAAGGCATGTACGTTCAGATGTGGACGACTGCACAGGATAGATTTGCATGGAGACCCACATCAAACCACTCTTCGGGCTAAAAGTCAGAACAACAACAACTAAAATTCCCCAACATTTTTACTTTTGCAAACCAGAAACTCAGACGTGTATCGCCATCCATGTACGTAGGCAATCAGATCATTGCAGCAGCTGACGAGGAAAACACCTTGAGCGTCACGTAAAAGTAACTTTATTGAGGCGTTCCGCTGTCGATCCCAAAGATTTGCTTCCACCTCGTAGACTCATGGTGTCACTCCCCGCTAGCAGGGGGGCGAATCCTGCCATAGACAATTAAAGTTGGTATTGAGACCGGCTCGGGGAAGAGTCTGTGGGCGCACACTCTATGTGCCCTGGCTGAAGTGATGACCAGTTATCAGTGCTTTCGTTTTTAATTGTTGCAGTCGTACCAATCCCGTGGTGCTGTGGGGTATGTACTGGGGCATTGTGTACTGTGTTTCTATTGCCACAGTGAGCTTTAAATGGGGCCAGCCAGTATAGCCGCGGTGTAGGGCGACGTTCACGGTCCAAAGTAAAAAGAGTTTGGTGGCTAAATCCTGGCTTCACAGTTGTCCAGCATTCACAGTGGATGGATAACTGGCTCTTGGAACCTATTTGTGGAGGTCACAGCGCTGCATATTGAGAACGTTGAGCATCGACCAGTTTAAATGTAAATGTTTTCTTGAATTCACCGTGAAATAACTGCTTGGAAGTAGTGCACCCCCTTAACGTCGTCTGTGTTACGCTTTAAGGAACTCGCTAACGTGTAATGTTATGGCACCTTTTTGTGCTGCTTGCCTGGCGTTCTGGTTTTGAAAAAAAGTATTATTCCTGTTGAAATGGTAAGGTAGCAGTGCCAAGGCACATGCAGGTTTTTGTGTTTGTTACTAGTTTAAAGCATATTCTGGCTCATTTAATTCACAACTGTGTCTACTCGTAATTTGTTTGAGCACAAAGTGTGTAAGAGAGGAGCTATTTAAAATTTTAGAGCCGAGCTGTTACTTTTAATTGCTGTACTGCACTGCTTAGTTTGAGGTACTTTCCCTTACAGACACATTTCTTAAGTTCTTGCTTATCTCTGCACATCTGGGAAGTATATGTGTTTCATCAAGTTTGAGTTATGTTAGTCAGTTGTCCATTTGTTGATTAAAATTCACTTTTAGTCTGGAGCTTGGATGAGTTTTTTTTAAAGGCCATTTTACACAGAGGTGCCGAAAGTCGTGGGATATCTCCTAAAGTGTCGGACCTCATTTTTCGCGGCACAGCGCAGCGACTCGGCGTTACATGGACTCAACAAATCGTTGGAGGTTCCCAGCTAAAATGTTGAGCCACGCTGCCTCTACAGCCATCCATGGTTAGGTAAGAGTTGGCGGAAACAGGAAGTCAAAAAAAGACTGCAGATCGTCTCCAAGTGGTTCAGTTGGACCAGAGGGCCCAGTCCATTCCTTGTAAACACGGCCCACGACATTATGGAGCCACCACCATCTTGCACAGTGCGTTGTTGACAACTTGGGTCCATGGCTTCGTGGGGTCTGTGCCACATACGAACCCTACCATCAGCGCTTACTAACTTATAGGGAATGGACTGGGTCCTCTGGTCTAACTGAACCACTTGGAGACGATCTGAGTGGGCCATGGTTTTCCATTCCTCAGGATTCAACCGAAACGGTCGCGAGCCCAGGACAGGAGCTACAGGTGTTGTCGCGCTGTTAGCAAGGGCACTCGCCTCGGTCGTCTGCTGCCATTGCCCATTAATGCCGAATTTCGCCGTACAGTACAGTCCAAGCTGATATGTTCGTTGTACTTTCCACTCTGATTTCTGCTGTTATTTCACGCAGTGTTGCTTCTCTGTTAGCTCTGACAGCTCTATGCAAATGCCCTCGTCGTGGCGTAGTGCCCATCGGCATACCCGTGAGAGTGTGGATCTCGGAAAATTGAATTCCCAAACGATTTCCGAAATTGAATGTCCCACCGTCTGGCTCAAACTACTATTCCCCGTTCGAAGCCTCTTTTCAAACTCTGTAACCAACTCGGAAATCTTTCACATAAAACACCTCAGAACAAATGCGCGACCCTTTTGTTCAAAAATGGTTCAAATGGCTCTGAGCACTATGGGACTCAACTGCTGAGGTCATTAGTCCCCTAGAACTTAGAACTAGTTAAACCTAACTAACCTAAGGACATCACAAACATCCATGCCCGAGGCAGGATTCGAACCTGCGACCGTAGCGGTTTTGCGGTTCCAGACTGCAGCGCCTTTAACCGCACGGCCACTTCGGCCGGCACGCCACCCTTTTGTGTACGTGATACTACCGCCACCTGTATATGTTCATATCGCTATCCGATGCGTTACTGAAATATTTATTGTATGGTAATCGTTTTGTTTTATGTGGTTCAAATGGTTCAAATGACTCTGAGCACTATGGGACTTAACTTCTGAGGTCATCAGTCCCCTAGAATTTAGACCTACTTGAACCTAACTAGCCTAAGGACATCACACACATCCATGCCCGAGGGAGGATTAGAAGGTTTTATGTGGGTTTTGGACATTCCTGTCCAAACTGTTGTAAACTGTTCTGCAGTGTCAGCGTTTAGTGAGGACCTGTAGCTGGTAGTTTCCGCAACTAGAATCATTTAGTGAACACAGTGCTGTAATGAATTAGTTTCATTAGCTCCCATTTTAATTAATTTTGTAAACGTTATATATAATAAATTTTGTAACTGCTGTGGATGGCCCGTATAAGCATCTTATGCTACCGGCCGAGACTGTAGTCTTTTTATCCCGGCGGAGGTTCTAGTCTTCCCTCGGGCATGGGTGTGTGTGTTACAGTAGTGTGTAAGCTTAGGGACTGATGATCTTAGCAGTCAAGTGGTTCAAATGGCTCTGAGCACTATGGGACTTAACAGCTGAGGTCATCAGTCCCCTAGAACTTAGAACTACTTAAACCTAACTAACCTAAGGACATCACATACATCAGTGCCCGAGGCAGGATTCGAACCTGCCACCGTAGCAGTCCCGCGCTTCCGGACAGAAGCACCTACCACCGCTCGGCCACCGCGGCCCATAAGATTTCACACACTTTTTTTTGTAGTCTTTTTCTGATAGATTCTGTGATTTTGCTTATGTGATTGCCCTTTGCATTTGGGTAATTAGCTTTGTTCTGCTTGTGATTAACTGAAGTAAGTAAATAAACTTGAATAAATCGCACAGATCATTTACAATGTTCTACAGTATCACTTTTTATGCGTATCTGCTACTCTCTAAACACTGTGATATAGTTGATAACACATAAAAAATCAGATACTACCTGAAGCAAGACAGAAATGATGTAAATGAAACTGTTATGAAGAAAAGTAATCTTGATTTCTCATAAGTTATTGCTAACGTAGACGAACACCTTACTTAATATTGGGAGGAGAAAATCAATAAAATTTGGGCTTACGTCGGCCATGTTCTAGTGACGCTGTAGTGTGAAACCGTATTTATAATATTGTCTCATACAAATCATCAATCACTTTTTAAATTCTATTCAGTATCGGTTCTATGGACTCTTAGCACTCTTGAATAAGCAGCTCTTCGCAACTGCTACTTTCCTGTAGTCACATAACCCTAAGACGTTCCTGTCTCTTTTCACTGAAGGCCACAGAGAAACACGAAGCACGGCGGTTCGGCGGACTGTTGCCGCAGTTCCCAGCTGCGGAGCGCCACGTGTGCCCAGCGCAGGACGCCGCTGATGTCATGGTCGAATTATAAAACTTTTATTTATAAATGGTGTTCTACATACAGGCTCAGCTGTCAAAGCTTGGGCATTCTTAGGCCGCACTGGAGCCAAATGTGTAAACATTTGTGGGAGGTCGTCGTTTGTATTATAAAGAGTTTGTTAGCATAACGTGTCGCTCTTTACACAGACGTACTCGATGCTGATACACAGCTCTCTGTAAAATCGTTATTTCTGGGACTTCGTTCAGTTAGCAACTAACGAAAGACGACAGGACAAAATTATGTATTTACGTAGCGACAGATCCGTTGCTTTCGTGACATCCTAGGCGTTTTCTTTAAAAATTATTTACTGAAATGTGTTTCTTTTTTAATTTAAAACCATACATATTAAAATGGATGTACAAATGTGTAAAATTACGTCCCACATTTGCTAAACCACTGGACCGACTTCAACCAAACTCGATGTACATATCCCTTACTATCAGTGAGGTTTCGCTGTGTGGATAGTAACCATCTAATTATAAACTTTTAGGAGATGTGATGTCACAAAAACTATGATGCGTGAAAAGACTGTCATGTTGTGAATGACGTTTAACCTAATTACTTCTTTTCTACTGACGCACTTTATAGACAGTATCCACGTACGATAATGTAGTGCCTGTGTTGTTCAGAAGTATGAATCAGTGTTCCCTCTGGAACAGTCGCTGTGGTGCCTATAACATGAAGTACATGAAATGTACTGGCAGTTGTGAATATGGACAAGCATCAGCTGTATAATGGAATGACGACACCAAAAATTTGTGTCGGACCGGCATAAATTTTCATTGTCATCATTCCATCAGACAACTGACTGTTACCCATATTCGCAGAATGTACCTACAAAATTACGTCATTCTGTGACACATAGATTAGGAGATACGACGTCACAAACGCTGCGATGCGTGAAAAACATGCCCAGGTTTCAGTACATTTATTACTTACTACCAAGACAACTCCTGCGGTCGAGTCAACTTAAGGAAACCCATGACACCTGGCAGCGCTTTTGACAGCCTTCAACTGAGAACCGCAAACGGCTACACCAATAGCCCTCAACTGAGCAATGGAGAGGTGTTGCCATAGAGACGTTTACAACTCGCTTTTTAGACATGAAAAGCAGCTGTGTTCAGCGTAGAAGTATTGTCCAGGATCATTTCATACCGACTGTATAGCAGGACTACATGCCATGTTTCGTTTCTAATAGAGAACTGGCAGAATGAATATCAGGACAGTGTCAGCCTGTACCTAGTTTGGAAAAAAAAATCTAGTCAAAAGGGGTAATGCCTCGATTTAAAAGACTCCGAAAAATCCGTTAACTTTAAATTTTAGTTTAGCGATGAATGTAAATTACTTCATACATTTTCTGTTAAGCCTATTTCCTTTGTTAACATGTAGCCTAGTCTATGTTTATTTGTATGTTACGTGAAGTTTTCTGTATGTGTTGGAGACATGTGCAGGCTTCTGCATCGAAACGTAGACTGACGTGGCACTCCTCTCTACTCTATGTGTGCACACAGTGTCCCTTTCGAATGACGTAAGCATGCATGCAATAACTAAACAAACCCTGAACTTTTTCTGTCAACGTGTGGGCTGACTTCGTTGGTGGCAATCACAGTCGACCATATGATCTTAATTGAGAAACGTTAAGACTAATGCCGTTGAGAAGCACAGTCGTACAAACGTGCCCGAGTATGTGGAAGCTGTGGAATTTCACGGGGATCTTAAGACACATCAGGTGCTCGATGGACGCAAAGGTGGAGAGATAAAACCACCATAGAAAAGCGGTTGTACCTTGTTTTTTCTTGTGTGGAAGTGTTCAAGACTCTGGTATACGAGATCTCGGGGACAATGAGCATACATTTTGCGCCTGGGTCATCGTTGCCTGTTTAATCACTTACTTGTCAGAGCGTCTGAGAGTCGACAGGGGGTTGCAGTCATTTGTGTGCAGAGACTGCTGGTTGCCACTTTGAACAGCTTCTGTAAGATGACACAAACATGCACACACACACACACACACACACACACACACACACACACACACACTAGCGCGCGCACACGCACGCGCAGGTTCTCAATATCATTCACAGAGCTACTGTTTCAGTTTCTTCTGGCTCTCAGTGAAAACCTCTTGAGTATGAGCATGTATGAGTTCTATCCCTAAGGATTACTGAATAACATAGTTAAAACGGTCAATATTAACTTTAAGTGAAATATTTGGAAAAACACAACAGCAACATTTATTGACCGCTGTAAACAGAGCCTGATTTGTGGAGTAGGGAAGGTGATGAAAATGATTAACATGTATCTAGATTGACTTAAATATTTGCTGAACATTAAACACGCAAACCGTGGAATATAATTTGGCTGTTTTCTGAAAAGTTCCCTCCACAAGAATTCAGGTCAACTACCTTCAACTTCAAAACGATTTTGAATCGTTGACCAACTATGGTCCTGAAAATAATTCTTAACTCAGTTAAATGACACTGAATTCATAAATTCTTTATATTGATTTAAATAGGATAAAGTTCTCAAGATTCCTTATAAGCTTCCAAAACACTTTATTCATAATACAATGATATGAAACATCAATAAGTTCTTAACATATCTTGTACGACAATTTCTTACAAGCTACCTAAGGGCACTGTTATACGTACAAACGCCTACCAGAGGCCAACAGCTTTCAAATCTTTCAAATAAACAGAATCAGTCCCTTCACCCAGACGGACGCTATCTCGCACGTGTAGGACCGATTAGATTGTGGTGTAACGCAACAGCCAGTCAGTCATGTCCCTGCATGGGAACAGGTTCTACATACTGCCAACTCAGTAGCAAAACACAAAAAATACCATAGGACTCCCTCCGACACGTAAAACTCTTTAAGCACCTGTAACACCGAAAATGCAGATAAAATACCTTCCGCACCTCCCAAAATTTTTCCTTCTGTACTTCTGGTTCTGAATATGTAAGCTTTGTTACAGAAACTATAGTTAATATCTAATGGATGTAATAGTGTATTTGGTTCTGACTGTGTATAATTTATTGTAATTATAATACAAATAGTGAAAAATGCTGGGTAATAGCCAAGGGAACTTTATTGTAGTGTATCGATAGCAACGACGAAATGGCAGTAGCTGTGCCAGTGTTTATCTTTGCGTATGGAAAGTTTCTGCCGCACTGCGACTGGAGGGAGAGCAACTGGAGTTATGAACGATTACGGAAATGTTTGTTGGACTCTCTCATAGACGCGGTGTGCAGATAAGATGGCGCCAATGTAGGCGCACCTAATTCGTTAACCCGCGAGTGTCAAGAGCCCGGTAGGAATCAACAGGCGGGGGAAGCAGCTGTTCTAACTGTTGCCTGTCTCTGGAGATGACTCGCGGTTCTCAACCAGTAACTTGCAATAGTTAACACTTGTAGGACGACTGTGTTGTCATTGTCCTCAGACATTATTACCAAGTAGAGTCCCTTTCCTTTCCATGCAATCACCAAGAGTCGTAAAAATATGAATAATAACTATTTACTGCCAGTTTTGTTTGTTAGCTAATGACCAGTTTCTGTCCACATGTTGTTGCCTCAGTAAGTGTTCATTCTTGTATTGCCTAACAGACGCTTAACTAACTAGCAATTTTGAGTATTAACTTCACTCTCTTAAAGTAACAGAAAATTTCACTGCAATACTAATAACCAAAGATACAGCACAAATTAAGAGTGCGCAATTTTATTTATTTTTTATTTAGCTTAGCGAGTGACTTCTGCTGGCTTGGTAGTTACCTTATTGCTCTTATGTTAAAAGTAAATCAGTTGCCCATTTGCTTAGAGTAAATTCAGTTCCTTCTTTCAATAAACAAAACTAAATTGCTTGCATTTTTCAAAATTTTGCATTACGTTACTCTGAGGTTACTGAAAGTCATTTCTTACATAAAAAATTTCAGTTGCAGGCAGTCAGATATTTAACCTGAATTTAACTTTTACTTTCAAAATCTAGTATTTCACACTAAGTAGACTCAGTGTTTTCTGATTCATTTATATTCCCGCGAACTGTTGTGTTGTGGAATAGTGTGACAACCGTCTGTGGCCACGTCAGTGATTATTTGCTTAATTTTCTTTGCCGTTACCTTTCCAAAGATTCTGGAGCTTCATTACCCTAGTGAGCTGAGGACCATTTAATTATCCTTTTTTTACTAATCAGTATTTCTTGTATTATAGTTCTTTTGTATTAAAAATATTACATGGCACCCCCCCCCCCCCCACCCCCAGTGTGGTGCGTGAGCTATTGCACTATATTCCACTCATTTAAAAATTGTCATCAGTATTTAGATTAGCTTTAGAATAGAGTGTTCCTTCAGAAGGATATTTAATACACTTTCGTCTGACTAACCGGTATTATTTTCCTTCGATAATGGTAGCCTTACACACTGTAAAATTTCATTAGGCATACGCAATCACGGTCAAATACATAGGAGTTAAGTAGCTCGATTAGGAAGTGTCGTACTAAAGCACTCCGTCCTCAGGCCACGAGTGGCCTACCGGGACCATCCGATCGCCGTGTCGTCCTCGCTGGAGGATGCGGATAGGAGGGGCGTGGGGTCAGCACACCGCATTCCCGGTCTTAAGATGGTATTCTTGACCGAAGCCGCTACTATTCGGTCGAGTAGCTCCTCAATTGGCATCACGAGGCTGAGTGCACCCCGAAGTGTCGTACTACAAATCTGAAAGAACAGATGAATTAGAGCCGGCCCGACAACACAACTGCCAATAGCAAAACAAGTGGGATTAAAAAAAAATTATCATTTGATACCTCTTAACGGCAAATTGTTTACGAGTATCCAGACTTGCCAGTGGCAGCGAGTTTCGGCTGTAACTAGTTCACTTCTTGGGCCCTAATCCCACTGATAAAATTACCAAAAGAATTATATATTTTTTATTTTAAGCAAACACTCTTGCCGTTAGTAAAGGCTTTAAACGACATGACTGTGATCCTTGAATTAGGCCACACTGTACACAGCTCCTACGTAACTCATACACTTATGAGATAAAAATCAGCCACCACAAATAAGGAGGGTACAAAGTAACCGTTTTACACATGCAGACTTAGCTACTACTTCTCCCTGACCAGTAAGAGATAAGTGCTCTCCAGATCCAATGAATCCGTACTGCATCCGACACATTTACGGAGTACTTGTAAGCTCTCGCAGACCTCGTCGAAACTAATGTGGGATTCAATACACGTATAGGTTCCCGATTGAGGAACAGCAACCACTCCTTCCAAGATTCCACATCCGAATCAATACAATCACTTATTTACAGAAGCGAAACCCGCAATACCTTCCTGACTTCTTCTTGGATCCGGAATCAGTTGTCTTTACCCAGCGAACGAACCCTACACTCCTCACTTCGCTCTCGAACCCCCCGCCCCTCTCACTCTCTCTCTCTCTCTCTCTCTCTCTCTCTCTCTCTCTCTCCCTTTCTCTCTCTGCAATCGTGGCGACACTTCCTTATACTAACTCTCCGTCACTGAGCCAACTGTAACACACACGTGGCTGTGCGGCTATTGCCCACCATAGTTACTTCCTTCTCTGCTTCCTGTGAGAGCATGTGCGTGAACATCTTGACCTCACATGTTTCACTTTCTCTTTTGTCCGTGGCGCCCCAACCCTGTCATTCCTTGATCAGAGATTATCTTAGCAATAGCCAAATAACTACGGAACTCCCCGCTACGGCTCAATAGTATGTGGAGTGTTTTCCGTCCCTTTCCGCTCGAGGTATTATCTCACAGTTTTTGCACCCACGGTTCAGTGCACCTGGTGTCGGGAAGCTGTGAAGCACGTCGACAGCAGTTGACTTCCATTGAACAAGGCACGAAAATCGTGTGTCCATATTAACTTTCTACGCAGATAAGAACATCTAGATACCTGCATGTTGTTTAATCACGGCGCCGGCCGGAGTGGCCGTGCGGTTCTAGGCGCTACAGTCTGGAGCCGAGCGACCGCTACGGTCGCAGGTTCGAATCCTGCCTCGGGCATGGATGTGTGTGATGTCCTTAGGTTAGTTAGATTTAATTAGTTCTAAGTTCTAGGCGACTGATGACCTAAGAAGTTAAGTCGCATAGTGCTGAGAGCCATTTTAATCACGGCCAGTTCCTCTATACCTTTGTTATTCCAAGACGTAGCTACTTTAACGACTGAGACAGATGTACGGCAATCAAAGTGTGCAGATATCGCGTAAATGGAATCAACAGTTCTTACAGTAGTACAGATAGTTACAATACTGCCATCGCTTAGGAGTTAGCGTATGTGAACTCTTCTTTAAGCCGTAAGAAAAGGAAACACCTACAAGCCGTCCTTATTATGTCATTTGTGCCAGTTTCGGCACTTCAGGCCTTAGTTGACGCTGAAGGGGTTATTATGATCCACATGTACAATGCGCCATTGACCTCGGTTGATGCCTGAAGAGACGACATCACAGTTTCAGATAGTCTGCGTAAACCAGTTACGTAGGCCAATGATGCATCTTATATATGGATCGTGATAACCCCTTCAGCATCACCTAAGCCCTGAAGATGGTGCAGTGAAGCGGCGAAACTGGTAGCTGCACAATAAATGACACCGCAAGGACAGCTGTAGGTGTTTCATTTTCTTGAACAGTGGACGGCCGTAGTCCCCAGACATCCATCCGAAAGGATGGACATATAAAACCTTCCTTAAGTGTTGCGTGTTCAGTACCGTACACTACTTATAGGTAAGCGGAGTTATGTGTATGGGTGCGTTTTGTGTTCTTCAAAGACTCTGGGAGGCCTGGGACAATTTCAACGAAAATCTGTACACCTGTGACGTACTATCTGAATGAAACTGCTGTGGAGTTGACACACTGATATCACCTTTATGTGTATCACGTAGATAAGATTAAATATAGGAGTCGTAGAGCTCTAGCGGTTTTTTTTCTTGTGGGGTAAAAGGCGAGTGGTGCGAGGGACCCGAAAACCCTCCCCCTACGATTGCCACGGCGAATAGAAAAGCTGTACTCTGCCTGCAGTCAGGCCAATAGTCAGGTGAAGGGCTTGCGGCACAGAGTTCAACCTTAGCTATAGGATTAAATATAGTCCACATTTTACAAATGAATGTTTATTGTGATATCGACTATACATGTCCCGTCTAGCCGGCCGCTGTGGCCTAGTGGTTCTAGGCGCTTCAGTCAGGAACCGCGCACCCGCTACGTTCGCAGGTTCGAATCCTGCCTCAGGCATGGATGTGTGTGATGTCCTTAGGTTAGTTAGGTTTAAGTATTTCTAAGTTCTAGGGGTTTTATGACTACAGATGTTGAGTCCCATAGAGCTCAGAGCAATTTGAACCATTTTTATGTCCCGTCTATTCATATCAGACATCAATAGTTGCGCATAAAATAGAAGATTTCAGTTGAACGCTACATATTTTGTTTAAGACATGTAGTTTTTCCTTGCAGTATTTTGAAGTAATATTACTGTTTGAAACTACAAGTTCCCCATCACTTTTGTGTGCCCATTGGCTCTTCTGTGGGCAGTACATGAACAAAACACAATTCACAGCCAACTGCATATCGGAAGTTTGATTTTCATAGTACATAACTTTGGTTAGCTGTACAACGTAAGTGACCTTTCAGCAGATTTAATTGAGAGATCTGGGTTGCTGTTGACGGTAACAGTGGTCTGGGAGGGTGGCTGTATGGCGTAGTGGCGCTACCACTGCGTATATCTGGGCATGTGTATGCATATTTTCCTTTTACATTCACATGTACATAAATGTAACTGTCGTCTTAATGATAACCGTAGTTTTAGTGTGAATATTTTTCTTCTGTTACTGATTTTTGGTTTTAGGGCACATTTTCGATATTTGCTATGCCTCTGTCTAAGATGTATTCTTCATAGAGGATGTTCTTCGTTCGATTTTATGGCACAATATTGCCATGTACGTTTTTATTCCAGTGTGGTTGCGAATCTCTGCTGTGAGACGTTCTGCATACACTGTGAAACTACTTTCGTCCCACCGCAACTGTGGGGTCTTTAATTGGTCTGGGAGAAAGCGCATCATACTGGAACACATTGAATATTACTTCAATTAATAAATAATTTACTTAACTTCGACACACTTCTGTGCCACAGGATTGCTTGATAAGTTAGAACTGTGGTTCAAATAGCTCTGAGTACTATGGGACTTAACATCTGAGGCCATCAGTCCCCTAGAACGTAGAACTACTTAACCTAACTAACCTAAGGACATCACACACATCCATCCCGAGGCAGGATTCGAACCTGCGTCCGTAGCGGTCGCGCGCTTCCGTACTGAGTTAGAACTGTGATTGACTATTAAAGCATCAGTTTATGCACTGATTAGCAAACTGTTCTCTTGGCGTAGAATGTTCCATATTTAAATGAACAGGTCCATCAGAAACTTTAACTGTTACTTTGGTCCTGTACTATGATGTTGACTCCTTCAGATGTGGTCACGAAATGGGCAGAGCTCTTGCTAGCTCAGCACAGTATTGAACTCAGCGTGAGGGCACTGCTACGCTCAGAGGGTAGGAGTGGTCTTCAGGAGCGCCTCCGATACAACGTTGCGGATAGCAGTGAGGGCTCACTAATGTCAGTGGTATCGATCCGCATTGTCGCCTTCAGTGAGAAAACGCTAGTTTTGTACGATACCGCAGCATATGTGGAGAGGGTATAGTCATTCTTCTGTAATGGCGTGGGCCTGGGGAAGAGGGCTCGACGCCATAAAACAGGGCCACTTACAAGCAATACGTAGAGTCTGCATTAAGTCACAGCACCTGCTTGGAGTTGTAGCCTACTCACTAGTTTGTCCCCGGCTGGTTGGAGAAACACTTCAGCACGCGGCATGTACAGTTTTGGCAGCAGTAAGACAACAGCAAACTTTCTTTGGTACGTATAAATACTGACCGTCAGCCAGGCTAATTATCTGTCGTTTCAGTGAGTAATCTATTCGGCGTTCTTCACAGGATCGGCTTTCGCCTTGAGGCCTCTCTACTCCACCTTCACCTTGACAGGACCGCCTCCAGGGCACAGTCACGGCTTGATTGGCCTAGGGTTTAATTACGGCCGCCCTAGTTTAAGAGCCAGTCCGGTATCTGCAATTTTATCCGTCTCATACTGCAAAAACTGTGTCAGCCTGCTGTATCAACCCTGAAGTAGCACAGTAGCCTCGAATATAATTCACATTAGCTCTGCTGCCGTGACTGCTACTTTACGCACCTTTAATGAACTCGACATATGGACAGCCATGGCTATTAGGATCATATCTGCATTGCGTAGTACCGCAGTATGGGCACACTCTACTGTACCAAGGAGTAAAACCACTGTAACGGCTAGAAAAAGCGTTCACTTGACAATTTTTTTGAGCGGAAGGAAAAATGACAAACAACTAATACTTTGGGCAGTTGTTGAGCGTACATTTAAGTATACTACAAAAAAATTTTGTCGGAAAATATTACGAAATGGCCGCGCGGGATTAGCCGAGCGGTCTCGGGCGCTGCAGTCATGGACTGTGTGGCTGATCCCGGCGGTGGTTCGAGTCCTCCCTCGGGCATGGGTGTGTGTGTTTGTCCTTAGGATAATTTAGGTTAAGTAGTGTGTAAGCTTAGGGACTGATGACCTTAACAGTTAAGTCCCATAAGATTTCACACACATTTGAACATTTTTATTACGAAATGGCGACACTGCAGTACTTCCCTAGGCACGTTGAATTTGAGACGATCTGCGGCATTCATTATACAGGGTGAAGCGCACGACTCCTCACATGCTAGCTATATTAAAAAAAAAAGTCTGTCGCAAAATATCGTCATGCGAGTACATCCGGCAGAAATAGGACGTTAAATAGCGGCAATCTGGCAACACTGTAGCCACATGTATGGTATCTAGCTCCGTCATTACATATCAGTCGTGCTGTACAGTTGGTGCGGTGGGTGGGGTTTTGGATTAGCATGCAGGCGGTCTATGGTTCGATCCTGGATTGAGGAACATGTTTTTCGTTTGGTAAATGTAGTCCAGATGGTACGGTATCTGGCATCTCAATCGTCAACAGCGATTGCAGTGGGTCCTCTGGGAAACATTTGCCCTTCGATACTACAATCGTAGAAATGGAATATAGGTCTGGTTTGAAAGAAGCCATTTTCAAGTCGTGGGTGTGAATTTATTCACACCACTTAATCTTCAAGATGCGAAACCTGTTTTCTTTGTACCGGCCTCCAATGGTGCCATAGATTAGTGCCAACTATTATTCATGCATTGTTCAGGTTACATTTCGTTAGGGCCTTACGTTACCAGTATTACTAGCAACATGCTTTGCGGATAATGTCCAGACTCGGTTACCATGTGTATGTGTTATCACGATGGTACCACTAATTATGCCTTCCAATACTGAGTCCGGTTTCGCGTGCTGTTTAGTACGTATCTCAATGTACTATTATTATTCTATCGATGGGCTTGTGGAAACATCACGTCTATTACCGTTAGGGAAACAGTGTAATTCGAAACCAAACATTTCATAATTAGCGATGTCAGGATGTATCATGCAGAACAATATTTGTCAGAGGGGTAATGCGCGTTAGGTGGACCAGCGCTCAGGACTGACGGCGTGTTTATACTGTATGCGCTGTTCACCATACAGGGACTGGTTGCGAGCGGAGTTATGCACCCGTGATAGACTCCAAAGTACATGTGTACACTTATAGAATTTTCTCATTTTAAACCTCTAAAACAGTATGGCAGACATATGGCATGCACAAACGATTAATATGTGTACAAAGTACATGTGTACACTTATCGAATTTTCTCATTTTAAACCTCTAAAACAGTATGGCAGACATATGGCATGCACAAACGACTAATATGTGTATATGCTTCTGGTACTTGCTGCATCAGATAAATGGGCAGGTGTTGCTGCTCGTGAATATGATGCTAGATATGCTCGTTGACGCCTTCTGCAGTCAGGTTCTCTCCTTCCACCATCGCGTGACAGAGGTCATCCACGAACTCACACTACTCCAGCCACTGAGAAAGCTATTCTACGGGTCAGATACCAAGAACCTCGGCGAAGTACACGTAGCATAGTAAGGCAGGTGTGTGTCTCGCAAGAAATGGTTCAAATGGCTCTGAGCACTATGGGACTCAACTTCTGAGGTCATTAGTCCCCTAGAACTTAGAACTAGTTAAACCTAACTAACCTAAGGACATCAAACACATCCATGCCCAAGGCAGGATTCGAACCTGCGACCGTAGCGGTCTCGCGGTTCCAGACTGCAGCGCCTAGAACCGCACGGCCACTTCGGCCGGCTGTCTCGCAACGCCTGGTCGTTAACGTGCTGCACGAGCATGGGCTACACCCATATTATTATGCTTTGACGCAACACCTGTATCCTACAGATCACCATCAGTAGGTGCAATCCTGTGAATGATTCAGACAACAACAGGAAGCCAACGATGACTTCGTGAACACTGTAATATAGTCGGATGACGCAGCATTCACTCGTGAGGACGTCTTCAATATGCACACTGCCCACTATTGGTGAGAGGTTAACCCGCACGTCACCCGCGACCGTGGATAAAAAGTTCGCTTTTGTATCAACGTCTGGGCCGGAATATTGGGCGACAGGTGTTCGGGCCCCTACATGTTGCCTAACCGGTTAACTGCATGAAGGTATGCATTCATCTCAAAGCAACTGCTTGATGCTCTGGAAGACGTTCCACTACATGTTCGGCAGAGGATATGATTCCCACATGGTGATGCACTTCCACACTCTGAAACTAATTTGCGACACTATTTGGACAGAACGTTTCCAGCGAAATGGCTCAGATGTGGTGGTTCAGTTGTATGGCCACCTCGTTCGCCTGACCTAAATCCCCTGGATTTCTTCGTGTGGGGACACCTGAAGGAGCACGTGTACTCTACTCCCCCTACGAATGCAGAAGATTTGGTAGGGCGTGTTCATGCTACTCTTGCTACTGTGGACGCAGCTTTGCTGCGAAGGGTCCACAGCTGTATGATCCGCCAAACTGGCAATGTTTCGACTAGCATGGAGGTCGCTTTGAGCATGTGTTGTTCTGAAGGTAACGTATTCTGTTGTGAAGGTCCACGGTCAATAATATGGACATTAATATTGTCACTGGTTGCTAATGTGCGACATCTGAGAGCTCATAATACATCTAGTATAAATGAAAAGTAGATGTCGTGCTATGGTACAGTGCTATCATCTTTAGCATCTCGAAGTTGATATTGTTTTTTGTAGTTATTCTGTCCTATGACAGGTCATTTGCTTAAACTGTCTATATCTTGTTTCTCTAACCACGTATTTATGATCAGCGTTACAAAATGTGGTAAATTTAGGACACATGTGACCTAAGGAACGATGTATATTACAGAAAGAAATGTCAGAATGAAATTAGCAAATAAAAAAAATTGGGAATTAACCCTGGATGGAACCCTCGACCGTCTCCATACTAACCCTAAGCTCTATTAACTACACCAAGGTACGGTAGGCCGAATGCGTCCTGACAAAAGTAGGTACCGTACATGTGGCTAAGTATTGCCAGATTTCCACTCTTTCACGTTCTTCTTCTGCCGGATGTATTCGCCATACGAAATTCTGTGTGCGACATATTTTTATCTCTTGCATATGAGGAGACGCGCTGCGAAGCCCGAGTGCGCGAATTTAGCTTCACTCTGTATATTAATTGGTCCCAATTTGAATCTGGAAAAAAATAAAAAATATAGGCAGCATTCACGCGTGTAGCTAGCGAACCACGTATGGGATTTTAGAAATATTGCTTTTTGTGTCCTTGTCGAGTGTTTTAATAAAGCTATTCATTTTTCACAAAAAGACAGCCAGTTCTTAATATATGTTTTTTTTAAATTAACTAATCAAAATCCCCTATGTGATTCACTTTGAAATGTTATTTCAAAGTTGTCGTTAATTCTGAAATAAAAATATTGTTTTGAAAGTTTGAAGTTTTGAAATGTCATAGACATAAACAAACCGAAAGATCTGCTTTTAGAAATCTCTAACCAGTGATCTGAGATCCCAGGACTTATCTGTCGTACTGTTGCCGTTGGGATCGAAATCGTATTTATTAGTTTATCACAGAACGACTGAAATGTCGATTGTTGTAGTTAGATTATCTAACAAAACTTTACGATTCATTTGAACCCTATCCTAACTATCGACGATGTTCTAATCCCGATTTTATTCCCTTCCTGTGAAGCTATCCTGGGCTTACATTTCTGGAAGATAATTCCAGCTCGCACACGGCGAGAGTTTCTAATCCTTATCGTCGTGCCTGCCATGTCAACCCTTGGCCAGAAAGGTCACCGGATATCTCACCAACTGGGGATGTTTGGAGAATTGGGTAGGGGCCTTCCTACCAGATCGGGATTTTGACGAACCAATTACACAAAATTAAGCGCGAGATCGCTCAGGAGAACGTGCAGCAACTCTCTCAACGAAAGCCAAGCCGCTTAATTGCTTGGAGAAAAGCAAAAAGTGGAACAACTCGTTACTGACTTGCTCAGTTTGTGACGCTCTTTCTCTTGAATAAACTATCCAATTTCTCCGAAATTGCAGTCGTTTGCATGTGCATCACATCTACCGATTTCCATCCAGTCCAGACACACTAATGACTATTAAAATTGCTACGCCAAGAAGAAATGCAGATGATAAACGGGTATTCATTGGACAAATATATTATACTAGAACTCACTTGTGATTACATTTTCACGCAATTTGGGAGCATAGATCCTGAGAAATCAGTACCCAGAACAACCATCCTCTGGTCGTAATAACGGCCTTGAAACGCCTGGGCATTGAGTCAGACAGAGCTTGGATGGTGTGTACAGGTACAGCTACCCATGCAGCTTTAACAAGATACCACAGTTCATCAAGAGTAGTGACTGGCAAATTGTGACGAGCCAGTTCCTCGGCCACCATTGACCCGACGGTTTCAATTGGTGAGAGATCTGGAGAATGTGCTGGCCAGGGCAGCAGTCGAACCTTTTCTGTATCCAAAAAGGCCAGTACATGACCTGCAACATACGGTCGTGCATTATCCTGCTGAAATGTAGGGTTTCGCAGGAATCGATTGAAGGGTAGAGCCACGGGGCGTAACAAATCTGAAATTTAAAGTCCACTATTCAAAGTGCCGTCAATGCGAACAAGAGGTAACCGAGACGTGTAACCAATGGCACCCCATAACATCACGCCTGGTGCTACGCCAATATGGCGATGACGAATACATGCCTCCAATGTGCGTTCACCGTGATGTCGCCAAACACGGATGCGACCATCATGATGCTGTAAACAGAACCTGGATTCATCCGAAAAGATGACGTTTTGCCATTCGTGCACCCAGGTTCGTCGTTGAGTACACCATCGCTGGCGCTCCTGTCTGTGATTCAGCGTCAGGGGTAACTGCAGCCGTGGTCTCCGAGCTGATAGTCCATGATGCTGCAAACGTTGTCGAACTGTTCGTGCAGATGGTTGTTGTCTTGCAAACGTCCCCATCTGTTGACTCAGGGAGTGTTCTCGCAAAATATTTGGCTGACGAGGATAATTTTTAACACGTAGAACCAGGAATAGGTCGAGGAAAGTGAGTGTTCATCGGAGAGAAAAATAACGTTGGGAGTGTTCTGCGGAAGCATAACGTGATAGCTTTTTTGTCGTAGTTTATAAACGAGCTGCCTAACGGTGCGGGAAACACACTCAGATAGTTTGCTGCCAACGCAATTGTGTACAGATACCCTTCGCCCTTGAGTAAGAGCTGGGGAGGTGAAAATGACGTAGACAGAATATCCACTTCATGTAATTATTGAAAGTACTATCTCTTTCGCTACTCGTAATCTTTATTTTAGCGGCCGGTTTCAGAATTTACTCAACCCATCTATAATCCACCTGCCACAGTGTGTAAAACGCACGCAACTGATGAGAGAGTATGCACATATTCTCAGCAATCGTATGTTCACAAAATTTCGGACAAAGTTTGACGTAGTATGGCTTACGTACTTGTGAAAAAAAAGTAAATAGTAGCTTGTCTCAGGTGGAGGCCTGTTTCAGTCCTCCTCTTCACACTATTATCTTCATTCTATACTTAGATTGCATATGAGATTCTCCTTATTTAATTTATTTCCTGATTTTATTTCCTGACATGTCACTTGTATTGTACACTGATTGGGTGAGTGGTTATTGCGTAGCTTTGAGCAATGTAGATAACTCATCTGTCAGTACCCAACTTACATTTCATATTTATAGTAGCTATTTCTGTTTAATATATCTGGCGTTGGGGCTAGGGGAACTCCTTTCACTTGAGAAGGACTGCAGGTGAAACATTTTCATTGTCTCGAGAAATCATCCGTCACTTTAAGTACGGTTTTCATGGTAACAGGCCACACAAAGTGCGGAGAGAGCCTTTCCATGTTAATCCTGCCGGTATCATGGACAGTGCCACAGAGGAATGGTCGAAAAAGTATCCAACGCTTTCAGTAGCAGTGGTACGGGTGAGTATTAGGTAACTTTTGGTGGTGTTTTCAGCTGTTGCCGATATACCGCTATGTTCCATCTTCAGACTTCTTTCCACAAGCTAGATATATGGCCGCATGTGCCTCCGTACAATTTGCCGACTCTTCGTTTCTAGGGAACGCAGTGCGAAGTTTACTTAAAACTGTCCGGAATTTTCTAGAATCGAGACCGGCAGTGCGATTGTGGCTACAGTCTGTTATCGTTTCCAAAAACGTCAAGTTCATTGGCAGATACATTATTAACTGGTTGGTGGGAGCTAGTGAATTAACTTCCAAATGCCTCATTGGAGGACTGTGATTGCCTGGAAAGATTGTGAGGAATGCTTTTCCGTGGTCTGAAGCAAAGCTATCAAAATTTAGGTACGTACTCTTGGTTTGTACGTGACGCAAAGTTCTATATTCGTGAGTGTTTTCACGATTTCTGCTCCCTTCGGAGTCTTCGAGGTTCATCATTGAACTTGGACTTAGTTATTTTTTTGCAGCCGCAATTGGTAATAGTGAAGATGTTGATGTCCGCGGCTCGCAGTGACAACATTCCGGCCAACACTGGCCACAACTGGCAGACACTGAAGTGCGTCAGATGGCGATACGTCAGCAGTCATCCCAATCGCAACAGCAATAAGATTTCTATTGCCATTCACTCATCAAACTTCGGAAGTCGCGACAGAGTGGGGGTAGAGAAGGTCATTTACGACTTACGGTCTCAATTTGTGCGTGATATGCCCTAGCGCATCACGCACTTATTTTGACGTGCTCCACAGTTTACTCATGGTTTCAAAAAGATATTTTTTCTTAGTCAGATAACCACTCTTGCTCCGATTGGTTATTGCGTTGATTCACAGGTGTTCACGGGTTTTTGTTAATCTTTCTCATCCTTTCATTAATTCTTAATCTGTTGTGTGGTCTGTTCTGAGTAATAAATTTTTTAGTTCTTTTGTTATTATAAAATTTTATATCTTGGTATGAATTCACCGTTTCCTTCCTTTATGGGACTGGGCACCACTTCAACCGTATTTGTCCAAAGTTGTTTATAATCTCAGCGTTAATAGGCTTTGCTTAATTTCTATATTTCTTGCAGAATTCTCCGATTTACCAGGTCAAACTCTATGATTGCGTTGCGAATAATTTATCCAACTCAGTAATTTCTTCTATACTACACTCCTGGAAATTGAAATAAGAACACCGTGAATTCATTGTCCCAGGAAGGGGAAACTTTATTGACACATTCCTGGGGTCAGATACATCACATGATCACACTGACAGAACCACAGGCACACAGACACAGGCAACAGAGCATGCACAATGTCGGCACTAGTACAGTGTATATCCACCTTTCGCAGCAATGCAGGCTGTTAATCTCCCATGGAGACAATCGTAGAGATGCTGGATGTAGTCTGTGGAACGGCTTGCCATGCCGTTTCCACCTGGTGCCTCAGTTGGACCAGCGTTCGTGCTGGACGTGCAGACCGCGTGAGACGACGCTTCATCCAGTCCCAAACATGCTCAATGGGGGACAGATCCGGAGATCTTGCTGGCCAGGGGAGTTGACTTACACCTTCTAGAGCACGTTGGGTGGCACGGGATACACGCGGACGTGCATTGTCCTGTTGGAACAGCAAGTTCCCTTGCCGGTCTAGGAATGGTAGAACGATGGGTTCGATGACGGTTTGGATGTACCGTGCACTATTCAGTGTCCCCTCGACGATCACCAGTGGTGTACGGCCAGAGTAGGAGATCGCTCCCCACACCATGATGCCGGGTGTTGGCCCTGTGTGCCTCGGTCGTATGCAGTCCTGATTGTGGCGCTCACCTGCACGGCGCCAAACACGCATACGACCATCATTGGCACCAAGGCAGAAGCGACTCTCATCGCTGAAGACGACACGTCTCCATTCGTCCCTCCATTCACGCCTGTCGCGACACTACTGGAGGCGGGCTGCACGATGTTGGGGCGTGAGCGGAAGACGGCCTAACGGTGTGCGGGACCGTAGCCCAGCTTCATGGAGACGGTTGCGAATGGTCCTCGCCGATACCCCAGGAGCAACAGTGTCCCTAATTTGCTGGGAAGTGGCGGTGCGGTCCCCTACGGCACTGCGTAGGATCCTACGGTCTTGGCGTGCATCCGTGCGTCGCTGCGGTCCGGTCCCAGGTCGACGGGCACGTGCACCTTCCGCCGACCACTGGCGACAACATCGATGTACTGTGGAGACCTCACGCCCCACGTGTTGAGCAATTCGGCGGTACGTCCACCCGGCCTCCCGCATGCCCACTATACGCCCTGGCTCAAAGTCCGTTAACTGCACATACGGTTCACGTCCACGCTGTCGCGGCATGCTACCAGTGTTAAAGACTGCGATGGAGCTCCGTATGCCACGGCAAACTGGCTGACACTGACGGCGGCGGTGCACAAATGCTGCGCAGCTAGCGCCATTCGACGGCCAACACCGCGGTTCCTGGTGTGCCCGCTGTGCCGTGCGTGTGATCATTGCTTGTACAGCCCTCTCGCAGTGTCCGGAGCAAGTATGGTGGGTCTGACACACCGGTGTCAATGTGTTCTTTTTTCCATTTCCAGGAGTGTATATCCAAGAATCAAACCGTCAAGAGGAACATAAAGATCGTAATTAAGTACCCTCCGTTTATCAATGTATAGTGGCTTCTGTTCAGAAATTTACTTGTCAGTTCTACAAAAACTTTTTCACTTCTAGCTAGGTATCACATATCTTCTACAACTAACAGTTTTTTCTCTTTAAGCATTTTATTATCGTTTCTAAGCCGATTGGTTTTACGTTTGCAGACGAAGTCCAGCGCAATCCAGAGGATTATCCCCGCTTTATATAGTGTTTTTGTGTCAATTAACATACAGTTCATCACCATATGTAAATATTTACTTTAGCCTTAATTATGTGGGAGTGTTGTAGTTCCACATTATTCTCTCCAAAGCAACTAACATTCAAACGGTTTACTTGTAGATTCTTTTCCCCTTCAAAGATGTTCTGAAAGTCATCTATGAGTTGCATTCTAAGAACTGGTGTCGGTGTACTCATAAAATATACGGATCTGACTCTGAGTAGCAGAGACTTATGTCATACGTGCCACTGTGTTAACAGACTTACTACGTTATCTTACTCATGTTCTACCAAGAACAGGTCTGTGTATCTTTCTGCCATGGGAGTACCTCAACTTCACTCAGACATATTCGTTTTGAACATAAAAGCCCTTCTGCGCATGTTCATCAAGCAAACAAACTTCTTATCACTCAGGCAGTTCACAGAGACACTTAACATGATTAGATGGGCATTCTCTGGTTGAAAACCCTAACCGCGTTGTGTGGTGTCGGTTGTGACCGAGTGCATACACCTGTGACGGAAAGGACTAAACTCTGGTGACCAGACTCTGGTACACCAAATGTTCATGCAAATTAATTTAAAACAAAGATACTTTCACGTAACGGAAACTTCGTTTTTAAATAATTGTAAGATGGATGGCACAGTTAAGCATGAAACAAAATGTCACCATAACAATTTGATTTATTCTCTTTAAATGTAAAAGTAACCCAGAACAGAACTGTTAGAAACGGACCAGGGTTATAACACATAAGTATATTCTTGGCACAGGTGAGTGTGGAGAATGAAATGCAGTTACGTTAATAATTCGTGGACACAGCCAGTGTCTTGCATAAGAAGTCAGTTAAATACTACAAGCACACGGAAAGACAGGAGGTGAAAGGCGCAGTGGGAGCAACAAGCTGGATGTATGACTCTAAAATCGCATAATAGGCCACTGAAGGGAGCAACTTACCCTTGAGTCATAACGACGAACTCGCTTGTAATGGAGGTTCATCATCTCATGTGCGCAGAGCGCGAGTAAATCTGACGACGGCAGTAGCGACAGGTATGTCGGATTCGGCCGTCTCTTGTACTTAATTGACAATTACAGACATTCTTCTAGTGGCAGCAAACCTCACCTCATCAGTCATCTGCCCTATCCTAATGTGAAGTCTTAACTCTGCTTAAAGTATTGTCGTTCATTCCCTGAAAATGTAAGGTGAATTGTAATCTTGTAAGTCCTACTGCGAAGTTATCTCCTTCTGGCCGTATTCTTTGCTGTATTTCGTCATAGCAGGAACTCACTGGCCAATAGTGGCAAAGACTGTGAGCGCCAGTCAGTAAACTCAAGTGAAGATGTTAAACAACCACCTACTCTAGTAGATTTTTCTCTATGTTGAACCAAAAAGGCTGGTAAGTATGGAGCGAAGCAGAAAATACGTCCCGCTCCGAGGCACAATTCTGAAATTGGATCGTCTAACGCTCTTCACGTAGATACAGAAAATAACACTAAAACCCCAATCAGGGAACTGGATTCTGTAAGTTTAAACCCAATATTATTCCGAGGTATCGTAAGGAAATTTCGCACGGTCTGTAGGATACCATATCTGGCTACAGATCTCTCATCTTGCTAAAAGCCTTCTTCAAAGAAGTCAATGTCCCTTTCGTTAGAATAAACGAATGTCCCATGTCCTACCTGGAGAGTCAGTTGGAGGACAAGAATGGGCGCGAATGCTGGCCTGTCTGCATGAAGCTTCATCTCTCCCCGGGGCTTAAGATTTTTACGCAGGCCAAGTCCTCTTACAAGGATTCCCATCTCAAGCACCCAGCCTGTAAGCTTTCAACTCTTGGAAAGCTCCACCGTACTACAATGGAAAGGTAAATAAACAAACAGTGAAATGGAAACAGCACTTGTCATGCTAACCTAAATCTGCAAATAACAGAGCAGTGTAACTGAATGACTACTTGATCAACTGAATGACTACTTGATCAACTGAATTTGCATACCAACCTCTAAAATATTTTAGTGTACAGTTTCAAGGAAAAATGGTCACGTTAGAATGTGTCGTCTGAGGGGTAACACACGAGAACGCGAGATGTTGGTGAAAGCCCACTGTGTACTAACCTGTATCAATACTAGCTGTAACCTAAAGCTGGCTCCCAACCTCACGACACCAGGAGTAACACGCAATGCCTCCCCAAAATATTTGAAGAATGGACCTCTCCTCAGATCTCCACCACACTTACTGACGATGGTCATCCAGGGTAGTAAAGAACCGCAAATTATCGCTAAATACAAAGCTTGCCATTCAGCAGGAGGCCATGCATCCCCGTCACAGCACTACTACAAACAGCCACTTGTGTTGTGATATTAACGGAAGCCTATCCATGGACTGCAATTCCCTCGATCGGCTGCTGTTAGTCTCAGTCAATGCTGCAGGTGATGGGTTTACGTTGTCACGCGCAAAATACGGCGATCACCATTGAGGTGGTCAGATTCAGTCGCTCGAAACCTTGACAACAAGCATGCATGCCCTGGCGTTCCCTTGCAGTTCAACATCACGCCACTGCCATATCCGAATGCCTCACGAATCTGAATATTACATGAATCAACCAACCTGCCCAGAGGAGACCGACAATGAGGCGTCTTTGAGAGTCTGTAAGGTGCTGATTATATTGTCTTAGACGAATAAGCGACATCTTCGTGTTCTTCAGTGTGATCACCCAACGTCTGATGCTGATCACGTTTGTTATAGCTAACAACGTTAAAGACCAACAACACTACTCGTATATTGGTTGCCGTTCTATGCGCCATTGAGAATAGCAATTCTTAATCATTTAGACCCACGCCAAACCCCGCCCCCATGGTACGTATGTTTACGAAATTAAGCTGACATTCAACTATGCGTTCTGGGTGCTTCACTTTCTGGTCGCTGTTTCTCTCACATGTTGTTGTTGTGGTCTTCAGTCCTGAGACTGGTTATGATGCAGCACTCCATGCTACTCGATCCTGTGCAAGCTTCTTCATCTCCTAGTACCTACTCCAACCTACAACCTTCTGAATCTGTTTAGTGTTTTCACCTCTTGGTGTGCCTCTGCGATTTTCACTTCCGCGCTGCCCTCCAGTACTAAATTGGTGATCCCTTGATGCCTCAGAATATGTCCTACCAACTGATCCCTTCTTCTAGCCAAGTTGTGCCACAAATTTCTCTTATCTCCAATTCTATTCAATTCCTCTTCATTGGTTAAGTGATCTACCCATCTAATCTTCAGCATTCTTCTGTAGCACCACATTTCGAAAGCTTCTATTCTCTTCTTGTCGTAACTATTTATCGTCCACGTTTCACTTCCATACATGGATACACTCCATACCGATACTTTCAGAAAAGAATTCCTGACACTTAAATCTATTCTCGATGTTAACAAATTTCTCTTCTTTAGAAACGCCTTCCTTGCCATTGCCAGTCTACATTTTATATTCTCTCTACTTCGACCATCATCAGTTATTTGGCTCCCCAAATAGCAAAACTCATTTACTACTATAAGTCTCTCATTTCCTGATCTAATACCCTCGGCATCACCCGATTTTATTCCACTCCATTCCATTGTCCTCGTTTGGCTTTTGTTGATGTCCATCTTATATCCTCCTTTCAAGACACTGTCCATTCCGTTCAGCTGCTCTTCCAGATCCTTTGTAGTATCTGAGATAATTACACTCCTGGAAATTGAAATAAGAACACCGTGAATTCATTGTCCCAGGAAGGGGAAACTTTATTGACACATTCCTGGGGTCAGATAAAACACATGATCACACTGACAGAACCACAGGCACATAGACACAGGCAACAGAGCATGCACAATGTCGGCACTAGTACAGTGTATATCCACCTTTCGCAGCAATGCAGGCTGCTATTCTCCCATGGAGACGATCGTAGAGATGCTGGATGTAGTCCTGTGGAACGGCTTGCCATGCCATTTCCACCTGGTGCCTCAGTTGGACCAGCGTTCGTGCTGGACGTGCAGACCGCGTGAGACGACGCTTCATCCAGTCCCAAACATGCTCAATGGGGGACAGATCCGGAGATCTTGCTGGCCAGGGTAGTTGACTTACATCTTCTAGAGCACGTTGGGTGGCACGGGATACATGCGGACGTGCATTGTCCTGTTGGAACAGCAAGTTCCCTTGCCGGTCTAGGAATGGTAGAACGATGGGTTCGATGACGGTTTGGATGTACCGTGCACTATTCAGTGTCCCCTCGACGATCACCAGTGGTGTACGGCCAGTGTAGGAGATCGCTCCCCACACCATGATGCCGGGTGTTGGCCCTGTGTGCCTCGGTCGTATGCAGTCCTGATTGTGGCGCTCACCTGCACGGCGCCAAACACGCATACGACCATCATTGGCACCAAGGCAGAAGCGACTCTCATCGCTGAAGACGACACGTCTCCATTCGTCCCTCCATTCACGCCTGTCGCGACACCACTGGAGGCGGGCTGCACGATGTTGGGGCGTGAGCGGAAGACGGCCTAACGGTGTGCGGGACCGTAGCCCAGCTTCATGGAGACGGTTGCGAGTGGTCCTCGCCGATACCCCAGGAGCAACAGTGTCCCTAATTTTGCTGGGAAATGGCGGTGCGGTCCCCTACGGCACTGCGTAGGATCCTACGGTCTTGGCGTGCATCCGTGCGTCGCTGCGGTCCGGTCCCAGGTCGACGGGCACGTGCACCTTCCGCCGACCACTGGCGACAACATCGATGTACTGTGGAGACCTCACGCCCCACGTGTTGAGCAATTCGGCGGTACGTCCACCCGGCCTCCCGCATGCCCACTATACGCCCTCGCTCAAAGTCCGTCAACTGCACATACGGTTCACGTCCACGCTGTCGCGGCATGCTACCAGTGTTAAAGACTGCGATGGAGCTCCGTATGCCACGGTAAACTGGCTGACACTGACGGCGGCGGTGCACAAATGCTGCGCAGCTAGCGCCATTCGACGGCCAACACCGCAGTTCCTGGTGTGTCCGCTGTGCCGTGCGTGTGATCATTTCTTGTACAGCCCTCTCGCAGTGTCCGGAGCAAGTATGGTGGGTCTGACACACCGGTGTCACTGTGTTCTTTTTTCCATTTCCTGGAGTGTACAATGACATCGGCGAACCTCAAAGTTTTTATTTCTTCTCCATGGATTTTAATACCTACTCTGAATTTTTCTTTTGTTTCCTTTACTGCTTGCTCAATATACAGATTGAATAACATCGGGGAGAGGCTACAACCCTGTCTCACCCCGTTCCCAACCACTGCATCCGTTTCATGTACCTCGACTCTTATGACTACCATCTGGTTTCGATACAAATTGTAAATAGCCTTTCACCCATGTATTAAACCCTGTCACCTTCAGAATTTGAAAGAGAGTATTCCAGTCAACATTGTCAAAAACCTTCTATAAGTCTATAAATGCTAGAAACGTAGGTTCGCCTTTCCTTAATCTTTCTTCTAAGATAAGTCGTAAGGCGAGTATTGCCTCACGTGTTCCAATATTTCTATGGAATCCAAACTGATCTTCCCCTAAGTCGGCTTCTACCAGTTTTTCCATTCGTCTGTAAAGAATTCGTGTTAGTATTTTTTAGCTGTGACTTATGAAACTGATAGTTCGGTAATTTTCACATCTGTAAACACCTGCTTTCTTTGGGATTGGAACTATTATATTCTTCTTGAAGTCTGAGGGTATTTCGCCTGTCTCATACATCTTGCTCACCAGATGGTAGAGTTTTGTGAGGAGGGCTCTCCGAAGTCTATCAGTAGTTCTAATGGAAATTTGTTTCGACTTAGGTCCTTCAGTGCTCTGTCAAAATCTTCACGCAGTATCATATCTCCCATTTCATCTTCATCAACATCCTCTTCCATTTCCATAATATTATCCTCAAATACATCGCCCTTGTATAGACCCTTTATATACTCCTTCCAACTTTCTGCTTTCCTTTCTTTGCTTAGAACTGGGTTTCCATCTGAGCTTTTGATATTCTTTTCTTCAAAGGTCTCTTTCATTTTCCTGTAGGCAGTATGTATCTTATCCCTAGTGAGATAAGCCTCTACATCTTTATATTGGTCCTCTAGCCATCCCTTTTCAGCCATTTTCGAATTCCTGTCGATCTCATTTTAGAGACGTTTGTATTCCTTTTTGCCTGCTTCATTTACTGCATTTTTATATATCCTCCTTTCATAAATTAAATTCAGTATCCCGTCTGTTACCCAAGGATTTCTATTAGCCATCGTATTTATACCTACTTGATCCTCTGCTGCCTTCACTACTTCATCCCTCAAAGCTACCCATTCTTCTTCTACTGTATTTCTTTCCCCATTCTTGTCAATCGTTCCCTAATGCTATCCCTGAAACTCTCTACAACCTCTGGTTCTTTCAGTTTATCCAAGTCCCATCTCCTTAAATTCCCACCTTTTTACAGTTTCTTTAGTTTTAATCTACAGTTCACAAACAACAGACTGTGGTCAGAGCCCACATATGCCCCTGGAAATGTCTTACAATTTAAAACCTGGTTCCTAAATGTATCTGAAACCTGTCAGAATCTCCAGGCTTCTTCCATGTATACAACCATCTTTTATGACTCTTGAACCAAGTGTTAGCTATGATTACGTTATGCTCTGTGCAATATTCTACCAGGCGGCTTCCACTTTCATTCCTTACCGCCATTCCATATTCACCTACTACGTTTCCTTCTCTTCCTTTTCCTACTATCAATTTCCAGTCACCCATGAATATTAAATTTTCGTCTCTCTTCCCTACCTGAATAATTTCTTTTATCTTATCATACATTTCATCGATCTCTTTGTCATCTGCGGAGCTAGTCGACATATAAACTTGTACTATCGTGGTAGGAGTGGGCTTCGTATCTATCTTGGCCTCAAAATGCGGTCACTATGCTGTTTGTAGTAGCTTACCCGCATTCCTATTTTTTATTCATTACTAAACCTACTCCTGCATTACCCGTATTTGATTTTGTATTTATAACCCTGTATTCACCTGACCAAAAGTCTTGTTCCTCCTGCCACCGAATTTCACTAATTCCCACTATATCTAACTTTTCTCTTTTTAAATTCTCTAACCTACCTGCCCGATTAAGGGATGTGACATTCCACGCTTCGACCCGTAGAACACCAGTTTTCTTTCTGCTGACAACAACGTCCTCCTGAGTAATCCCCGCCCGGAGATCCGAATGGGGGACTATTTTACCTCCGAAAGATTTTACTCAAGAAGACGCCATCATCGTTTAACCATACAGTAAAGCTGCATACCCTCGGGAAAAATTACGGCTGTAGTGTCCCGTTGCTTTCAGCCGTTCGCAGTACCAGGAAGGTCGTTTTGGTTAGTGTTACAAGGCCAGATCAGTTAATCATCCAGACTGTTGCCCCTGCAACTAGTGGAATGGCTGCTGCCCCTCTTCAGGAACCACACGGTTGTCTGGCCTCTCAACAGATACCCTTCCGTTGTGGGTACACCTATGGTACGGCTATCTGTATCGTTGAGGCACGCAAGCGTCCCCACCAACGGCAAGGTCCATGCTTCATGGGGGGCCTCTCTCACATATTATTTCAGACAATCGTCTGCTAATGCCGAGCGGCAGTCCTTCGTCTGCTTGCATCAAGGAGAGTGCGTATAGATATCATTTACGTACACATGATTTTGAAGCGTTGTCTTCCGTCATTTTGCTTGATCCGACGACGTACACAATTTTGACAGGTTTTTGCAAGTTTTTTATTGCTTGTCTGTGTTGGTCCATACAAAACCGTTCCATTCTTAGCGCACAGGACACCAGAACGTTGTAATGTTGTGTGTTGATCTCGCTGCTTTCTGTTATATGCTTGATGATAAGCATGCATACAAGAAGCATTCTACGATTTTTATAGTTGAGTTACGTAGATGTAGTTGAGATAAGCTCTGCTCAGAACAACAGATGTTGGTTATTTAGTGCGTATGGTTTATAATTATAATTCCATCTTGATACATTCGCTGTTTTCAACTGCATTGTAACTATTCTATTCCTATAACGAAATATCACTTTTTTTGCAGACTATTTTCAGTAATGTTAACTACATTTTCTGCTTATAGTGACTGATCTCTTATTGTGATCTACGTAGAATGATGGAAGAATAATGCTGTTGTAAATTAACAAAATTTTTGTTTTCATAGTGAGACTTAACCATTATGTACTATCTTTATACTGATGCCTTGAGAAGTGGATTGCAACATCGAAACTTTCCGCAGAGAATGAACTTTAACGAAAAAATAAAACAATGAAGAGGAGATATGGGACTACTATTTACGGAAAAAAATCATATTTTTGGATTTTTGTAGCTGTCCTTTTTATTGAAACTTCTTTGCTTTGTGCAACTCTAGTTGAAACTTCCTGTTCCATCTATTCAATATCTTAAAGCATCTCTTCACTTGGATTAACATTTAAGCACCCAGTCACCCACACCATCATCTAACTTCGTTCATTTATTTGGATCATCAGTCCTCAGACAGATTTGATTTGGCCCACCAAGAATTCATCTCCTGTGCCAACTGCATCATCTCAGAGGACCTCTTTCATCCAACGTTCTCAATTATTTGTTGGATATACACCAATCTCGCCGGCCGCTGTAGCCAAGCGGTTCTAGGCGCTTCAGTCCGGAACCGCGCCGATGCTACGGTCGCAGGTTCGAATCATGCCTCGGGCGTGGATGTGTGTGATGTCCTTAGTTAGGTTTAAGTAGTTCTAAGTCTAGGGGACTGATGACCTCCAATGTTAAGTCCCATTGTGCTTAGAGCCATTTGAACCATTTGAACACCAATCTCCGTTTTACCCTACACTTTTTACTCTCTATAGCTCTCTCAAGTAACATGGGAGTACTTTATTCGTGCCCCAACAGATCTATAACTATCCTGCTTTAGTTCGCCTTAGGTATTTCCATATATTCCTCTCCTTGCCGATTCTCATTTCCAATCTTACTAGTCCACCTATTTTTCAACATCCTTGTACAGCACCATCTGTCAGGCCCTTTTATTCTCTTCTTTTCCGGTTTTCCCTCACTGATTCATTTCCCTACAATTCCGTACTTCAGACATACCTTCTCAGATATTTCTTCCTCAAATTACAGCCGATATTTGATACAAATATATTTTTTGGGACGGGAATACCCTCTTTGCCTCTGCTGATCAGATTTCTTATGTGCTCCTTTATTTTGTTTCAGAGTTAGTAACATTACTTCACTGCTTCTAATTCGTGGCCACAAATTTTGAAGTTTATCATTAATCTGATATGTCCACATCTGAATATTTTCGTCTTACTCTCAGCCTAGAGTAAGTATTCATTAGATTGTTTACTCCATTCAACAGGTGCTGCAATTCTTCCTCCCTTTGACTGAAGACAGCACTGGTAGCCTCTCCCATGAAATTCAGCTCCGCTTCAGAACTTTTCTTTTATTTCTGTTATGGCTTCTTCTGTGTATAAATTTAGCAAAATTGAGCAATAGGGATGAAACACTACAACCCTCTCTAAACACAGCACTTAGTTACAAGTTTTCGGTTCTTAATTCCATCTTTATTCTTGTACACATAGGTATTTTTCCATCTTCCTCTCTCTCTCTCTCTCTCTCTCTCTCTCTCTCTCTCTCACTCTTTCTCTTTCTCTCTCTCTCTCTCTCTCTCTCTCTCTCTCTTTCTTTTTTTTAAAAAAAAAAAAACTCAACAGTCTTCTGCTGGTTAGATGCGGCCAGCCACGAATTCCTTTCCTGTGCCAAACTGTTAATCTAACAGTAGCACTTGCAACCTACATCCTCAATTATATGCTGTATGTATTCCAGTCTCTGTCTTCCTCTACAGTTTTTACACTCTACAGCTTCCTCTATTACCACGTAAATTACTCCATGATGTCGTAACAGATGACTTATAATCCTGTCCCCTCTTCTTGTCGGTATTTTCTACATATTTCTTTTCTGCCGGATTCTGCGCATAGTCATTCCTTACCTTATTAATCATCATAATTTTCAACATTTGTCATAGCACCACGGCTCAAATGCTTAGAGTGTCTTCTGTTCTGGCTTTCTCATAGCCAGTGTTTCACTACCATACAATGCTGTGCTCCAGACACACATTCTCATAAATTTCTTCCTCAAATTAAGGGATTTGTTTGATATCAGTAGACTTCTCTTGGCCAGGAATGCCCTTTTTGCAGTACTATTATGCTTCTGAGGTCCTCCTTGCTCCATCCACCATTGGTTACTTTGGTGCCTAGATAGTACAGTTCCTTAATGTCATCAATCCTGATGGTAAGTTTCTCGCAATTGTGATTCCTTTTACATCTCATTACTTTCGTCTTTCTTCGATTTACTCTCAATCCACATTCTGCATTCATTATGCTGTTCATTCGATTCAGCAGGTCATTTAGTTCTTCATGACATTCGCTAAGGATAGCAATGCCATTTGCGAATCGTTTAGTTGATATCCTTTCAGCTTGAATTTTATTTCCACTCCTGAAACTTTCTGTTATTTCCATTAACACTTCTTAGAATCTTAGATATAGATTGAAAAATAGGGCCCAAACGCTATATACCTGTCTTATACTCTTTTTAATACGAGCTCTTTGTTCTTGGTTTTTTACTCGTTTTTTACTTTTCCCTATTGGCTCTTTTATATGTTATAAATTACTCGGCTCTTCCTATAGCTTTCCCCTATTTTCCTCTGAATTTCGAACATCTTGCACCATTTGACACTGTCAGACGCTTTTCCCACGTCCTATGAACGTGACTTGATTTTTCTTCAGTCTTGCTTCCATTAGCAACCACAACGTCAGAATTGTCTCTCTTGTGCCATTACCTTTAGAAAAGCCAAACTGATTATCATCCAACGCAGTCTGAATTCTTTTTCCTATTCTTCTGTATATTTTCCTTCTCTATAGCTTACAATTTCTGAGAGTTTCGAATAACTTGCGAAGTTTTACATTGTCGAATACTTATTCTAGGTCTAAATATCGTCTATGTTTGTGTGCGTAACACAGTGTGTGACAAAGATGTATTGTCTAACTTTCAGGAAACATTCCTCACACAAAGAGAAAGAAAATATGTTATGAGTATAAGGATATGGATACGGAACCATTTTATTTTCCTGTTAGGGCTCATTTTCTACTTCTGTTTGTAATCACATTAAAGGGAAACTCGTGGGAAAAGGACGTATCACCACAATGTGAAAGACTTTCCTGAATAAATATTCAAAATTTCCTTAATTAGAAAAGATATTCGGAAGTAGTAGGGTAAGGGTGTTTCTAGTGCAATTTTGATATGAAATTCAGATGCAAATTAATGAAATTGATCAATTAATACCTCCCATCCCCATCCACCCCAAACTGCCCCATCCCTGACCCCACCCACACCCGCCCTGAATGACGTCACGTGTGTGCTCAGCTGCACATGTGCCCCAGCCCCCTCATCCCCCTCCCCCATCCCAAATCCCCTCCCTCCAACCTACCCTATTGGTGGGAATTTCGAATTTTGCTGGGAACTTCTTTGTACCAGGGCTGTACTGATATACCCCCCCCCCAGCTGGGAATTGATGAGAAATTAAAATTGGCAGTACCCCTTCTGGGAGTCAAACCCTGGTCCTCCTGGGCAGAAAGCCAATGTGTCCCCCCTAACACCATTAAACCACCAGAGGCACTTGGAATTGATGAGAAAATAAAACTGGTAGTGCTCTTGGATGGAAAGCCCAAGTGCACCCCCTAACACATATAAACTTTCCAGATGCGGGATAGGAAGGTTAGGTTATTATATTTTATTTATTTTGTGTGGGAAGCAGACACAAATATCGATCCTAATAACCTAATTAATCACTAAGATCGTGCCTAATTACATAACTATATGCATAGGGCTACACAAGGACGGCATAAAAGCGCAATACAGCTCAAATATTGATGATACCATACAACTGGTATCATCCTGCAGGGAAAAAGTTTCGAAATACCACTCGAAACTAGTGACAGACACACTCGAACTTTACCCTACACCTACAAGCTGGCTGGAAAAAGGCAAGGGTGTAAAGTACTATCTTCATTCATTTTGGTGGGAAATACGTTAAACTGACGAGATGCTGGTGCTGGAGAGAGAGGAGCTTAAAAAGTGTACTACCTGTAAGCGTACAGTATCTATTGCTATTGGACGTTAGAGTTCACTATAGTTGCCTGCTCAAAAACCATCCTGCAGCCCTGGTAATCGAAGACAATGCATGCTACCACAACTGATAGAAAAAAACATGCGTCACAGTTCTAATTACACTTCGAAATTGTCGTGAAAAAAAAAAACAGCATTCGTAATAAACAGGTCACAATGCAGCACACGTACTTGGGGGAAAATCGTCATCCTAAAAGACTGCAGAGTGCAGAGAGAATGGTAAATGAACATACATTCTTCTCGATGTACTATCACAAACTGCCGAAAGCAAAAGCCTTCACACCTTATGAACGTTCTCCAAAAATGCAATCCGCATTAAAAGAGGAATGCAGTTAGAGCAATCAAGGTAACGGTCATGTGGATAAAACCATAGTAAATGTATATCGGCAATAAAAATATGATAAGACAGTGATGAAGCAGTTACGATAGTTTCATGGAATCAATTAGAACGGCCTGTTGTACATAACGTAAGATGGTCTGTCAATAACCGGGTGCAAGACGCTGTCATCGGATGACCACCTGAAACTGTCGTGGCTGCTTCATCACTGTCTTAACACAGTTTTATTGGTGATCGACATGAATTATGGTTTTATCCACCTTACGAAGACCTTGTGTGATCTAACTGCACTCCTCTTTCAGTGTGGACTACATTTCAGAATGACGTTAATAAGGAGACAACATCTCAGACTCTGATACCGTTAAAACAGAGCTTTTTTTTATTGTACCAAGAGTTCTGACCGTAACGACGTCCACCGTACAGCGCTTAGTACCTGGTTTAGCGATTAGATGATTAACCAGTCAAGAGATTACGCATCAAATCGGTTTACACCTTGAATGTTGGGGCGCCGTACATATTCTCTGGCCTAATGAACTAAAGAGTTTTTACCGCCAGAAGATACACCCACTCGCTTCGTCCCAGTACCGTTAGGACCCCTAGTGTGAAATTCCAAGCCGCCCTGTTATCTCGTGGCGAGCTGTGGCTTTAATATCAGCAACAGCTGTGTTGAAGACCAATGTGTTAGCTCCACTGTAGCAGGCATCCTGGCTTCGAATGTATGTGACTCATACTTGCCGGAAAATGGCGATGGAGCAGGGAGGGAAGATACAGGTTTTTGAGTCCGCCATAGTTTATAGGTGAGAATTCTTTGATTTCGACATGAATACCGAGATACATTTTCCTGGTCGCCCCTCCACGACATGGTCCAGTCCCCAAAATGAAGTCTGTATGAGGATTCCAGGCCGGCAAATGGACCACAGTCCTGGATCACCCTCCGTATTCGCCGGATGTGGCCCCAGCCAACTTTTGGTTGTTCCCAAAATTGAAATTCGGAATGAAAGGACATAGTTACTGTACAACTGAGGACATCCAAGAAAATTGTACTGCAGTACTAAATGCAATTCAAAGATCGGAACGTAGTGTGCATTTTGAAACACTTTTAAAACGATTTTAGCTGTGTACTGATTCATGTGTAGACTATTTTAAATAAATAAAGAGATTTTGTGAACATAATATAGGAATTTTGTTTTTCATAGCCACAGTCCTAAAGGAACTGGCACACACTTGGAACTATTGGTTGCGTTGCGTAATAAAGAAACCTCTAAACAACTAATGCGGCCTTGAAGAATTTTCATTCATTTTCAGAAGAATTGTTACAGAATTTGTAAAATTTTTTAGAGAATGTTTTAAAATTTCTTTACAATAACAGTGTATAAACTAAGTCGTGGTTGCCCTAGCTAGAAAATTGTTTCTACTTTATCTCTGTGTTTGCCATGATCAATGTGAATATGAAGGGAAGTAGGAAATGAGCTTTGACATGGAAGTGAAGTATTTCTGGACCCATGTACATAGAACATACACTCCTGGAAATGGAAAAAAGAACACATTGACACAGGTGTGTCAGACCCACCATACTTGCTCCGGACACTGCGAGAGGGCTGTACAAGCAATGATCACACGCACGGCACAGCGGACACACCAGGAACCGCGGCGTTGGCCGTCGAATGGCGCTAGCTGCGCAGCATTTGTGCACCGCCGCCGTCAGTGTCAGCCAGTTTGCCGTGGCATACGGAGCTCCATCGCAGTCTTTAACACTGATAGCATGCCGCGACAGCGTGGACGTGAACCGTATGTGCAGTTGACGGACTTTGAGCGAGGGCGTATAGTGGGCATGCGGGAGGCCGGGTGGACGTACCGCCGAATTGCTCAACACGTGGGGCGTGACGTCTCCACAGTACATCGATGTTGTCGCCAGTGGTCGGCGGAAGGTGCACGTGCCCGTCGACCTGGGACCGGACCGCAGCGCCGCACGGATGCACGCCAAGACCGTAGGATGCTACGCAGTGCCGTAGGGGACCGCACCGCCACTTCCCAGCAAATTAGGGACACTGTTGCTCCTGGGGTATCGGCGAGGACCATTCGCAACCGTCTCCATGAAGCTGGGCTACGGTCTCGAACACCGTTAGGCCGTCTTCCGCTCACGCCCCAACATCGTGCAGCCCGCCTCCAGTGGTGTCGCGACAGGCGTGAATGGAGGGACGAATGGAGACGTGTCGTCTTCAGCGATGAGAGTCGCTTCTGCCTTGGTGCCAATGATGGTCGTATGCGTGTTTGGCGCCGTGCAGGTGAGCGCCACAATCAGGACTGCATACGACCGAGGCACACAGGGCCAACACCCGACATCATGGTGTGGGGAGCGATCTCCTACACTGGCCGTACACCACTGGTGATCGTCGAGGGGACACTGAATAGTGCACGGTACATCCAAACCGTCATCGAACCCATCGTTCTACCATTCCTAGACCGGCAAGGGAACTTGCTGTTCCAACAGGACAATGCACGTCCGCATGTATCCCGTGCCACCCAACGTGCTCTAGAAGGTGTAAGTCAACTACCCTGGCCAGCAAGATCTCCGGATCTGTCCCCCATTGAGCATGTTTGGGACTGGATGAAGCGTCGTCTCACGCGGTCTGCACGTCCAGCACGGACGCTGGTCCAACTGAGGCGCCAGGTGGAAATGGCATGGCAAGCCGTTCCACAGGACTACATCCAGCATCTCTACGATCGTCTCCATGGGAGAATAGCAGCCTGCATTGCTGCGAAAGGTGGATATACACTGTACTAGTGCCGACATTGTGCATGCTCTGTTGCCTGTGTCTATGTGCCTGTGGTTCTGTCAGTGAGATCATGTGATGTATCTGACCCCAGGAATGTGTCAATAAAGTTTCCCCTTTCTGGGACAATGAATTCACGGTGTTCTTATTTCAATTTCCAGGAGTGTATTTTCTTTCTACGTGTGAGAAATCTTTCCTGAAAGATGGGTCACACCTCTTGCGTTATCCCGTGTATAATCATTGGCTTGTGATTCTGTCTTGAACGGTTTTACTTTCTACCTTCATTACTGCGGATTATTATTATTATTATTATTTTCTGGCACTCCTGAAAATCTTGTGTTGTTAATATGGATTCGGTGTATTGCTTGAATATTGTTTATAGTTTAACAGAGAGTTGACGTGATTTAATTGACTTCATCTGTTATCATTACTTGGCGTACCCAGGCAGTGCTGCAGAACAAACGCCCTTGTGCTCAGCCGCAGCGCCACTCCACGCGGAAGCACGAAGACTCAGAGGCCAATTTCGTTTCGGGCGCTCGTCTTTTTAGTGCCGCGAGGCAGGATACAGCACTCTGAGGACTAAATGTTTATAATGCGGCATATTTCACGACGAGGCGGGCGCTATCTCGCTCGCGGGTAACGGCTCCTCGGAAGGCGGCTAAGGAGGCGCCAGCCGCCCCTCCCACGCCAGTTCCACTGTGGCTGCTGGCTGCGCCGCAGTTGTTCGGACGCTGGCGCTGCCTGCCTGCCTGTGTTATTACGCCTCTGAGGGCAGTTGAGGATTGTCAGGGGGTGACGGACGCTGCGTGGCGGCCTGCCAGACCCACTCCCCCCCCCCCTCCCTCACCCCTGCCACCACCGCCCAATCTGTGCGCCTGCGCAGCCGCGGCTTGGTTCCTTGATTTGCTTTCTAACGAGCGTCTGAGTCGAGGCACTTTCCGTTTAATCTCATAGTCTTAACTTTTCATTTTCCATCCGTGTTCTTAAAATAGAGAAGTGGGAAACAAATCTAAACTTTGGAAATGTACAGTGTAAGCTGCATGTTATCTCTCCGAGTTTTATAAAAAACATTCCCACTATTTCATTTTCCTTTTTTTTTCAGCAGATGACGAAAAGAGGCGGAAGAAACGTTCCAAGAGTGAAAGTCTGAGATCGGTTTTCGGCACTCATTCCATTGTGCCACAACATTTTGTAAGAGTGTCTTGTAGCCTATCGAGTAATAAAATGGAATTTCAGCGTATTATGATTGTTCCTCGTCATGAATGTTTCGCATACCTGGTCGAACTGAACCAATAAATTAAGTAGATCTGTGTACCAAGATTAGCATAAATGTACAGGGTGACCAGAAAGTCCGTTAACATTTCAAAATGCACTATTTCATGTTATAATTTAGGCACAGAGGTAAAAACTGACGCACGTTTGGAGATGGCATTGGGTCATATAGAGACAAAAACGAGTGTAGAAACTGAACAACAGATGGTGCTGGACAGCAATGCTTCAGTGACGCCGCATGATAATCATGTATGAAATGAACTGTAGTGAGTGGCTAGCCTAGTTGACAGACACCTGATAGAAGGTACTTCATTTCTATAGGTCAGCGCTCCAGCCATTCTGCTAAACCTGTGGAAGATCTCTTGGGCACATCGTCTGGTGAGAAACGCGTGCCAAGCTGCCACGTCTGCCATGCTTGGCCTCCGAGGTCTTCAGGACTCAATCCGTGTGATTATTCGTTGTCAGGTTACCTAAAGTCTTAAGTCCACAGCGATCATCCGACCTTACTAGGGCTGCTGAAGGACAACAAGCGACGGCAATTTCTCGTTGTACCTACTGATATGCCGAAAAAAAAAAGAATCGAGTCAAGTCTCACTAATTTTGGGTTGAAAGAAACGGACTGAAAGAAACGCATTTGACAAAGAAAAAATGTTATTAATTGTAGTGTCTGTGATTCACAATATGTGGAAATATTTTGTTTTCGCGAATTAACAGAATTTTAATTAAATATGTCAATAAAATTGAAAGTACAGCGGAATTTTTCCAAGAATAAAGTGATGGAAGAACCCCTGGCAAGTGGTTGGGTGTGGTGAGAACCATATGATGGCTTCATGAGCTCGTTGTATTTTGGCTTTCCTCTTGTGAATGAATTCCGGATACAGAGACCAGCTGCAATCTGCAAGCATGCCTTCACTGCAGTGGCCCAGATATCTCTGTTCCCTTAGAGCACTTTCTTGATGGAACCCTTCCCCATGTCCATCGCAAGACAGTTTCACAACAAGCAAGGAAAAATCTAGGTAGGAGTCGAGGAAATACACCTTAAGGGATACATTCCATCGTAGTAGATAGTCTTTTTGCAGGCGTTCTTCCACCAACTAAGAACAGACATCTTCTGGTGCCTAAAAATCCACGAATAAATTCCTTGAAAGCTTCCTGAGCTTCCTTTTCCTTCCCCTCCAAAACTCTGTTATATGCCGCATCATTTGCAATTTGACAAATTTATGACCCAACAAAATTACCTCCCTTAACATTTGCATTACTTAATGCAGAAAATTAGGATCTTAGGTTCTTAACGACCTATCCTTCTTTGTTCACTGTTTTGAAAAAAAATTTCATCGACTCCAGAATTACATGTAGGGGTGAAAGAAAAACTTCTTTTAGGTCCACGAGAGGCTCAGCAGGGACATTTTTTCGCCGGGGTGAAGATATCTTGCAGGCCAGTGTACAGAAAAAGTAGCAGTACTTAGTATAGCCTAGTTGCATTCCTAAGAGAACAGCGATGACTTTCTGATGGCCAAATAGTTTCGCTTTTTGTTGAGCACGTTTAAACGAGTCGAGGAGAGCCTTCATGTTTCCATAAATCTCCTTCATGTGAACAGTATGACCAACTGAATTAGAAGGAAGGCTATTGCTGTTGTGAAGTAATATAGCTTTCAAGGTCAGCTTGGAAGATTCTACGAGTAGCCTCCATCCCAGAGGGTCATTTTTCAAATTCAAAGATTTCATCAACCTATTATCATCGTAGCAAACAACAAAACAAGGAAACAGATTCCTCTGACGTCTGTAATGTGAGACAGTAACATCATGCTGGAGAAGATTCCATAGCTGTAAACTTGATACTAAAGGATCTGCTTTCTCATTTGACAAACCAAACTCCCAAATGAGGCCATTCAAATCCAGTTGACTTAGTTGGTGTGATTTATTATCTTTACCATCAAAATCAGTTTCATGGGGTGCGTAAAGCTCTTGGGTTCTTCTTCCACACCGTCTTAATTTTCAATTACCACCTCAATGTTTTTGGGTGAAATAGGGAGGGGTAAAGTCTGTGATGTGGAATAAGTCCAATAGCATAGGGAAGATTCTTATATTGAACTTTTCTTGTTTCTTTCATTGCCAATCCTATCTCTACAGGTGGGGTTAAGCATAAATAGCAGCCATCTATATGGCTTGTAGGTTCTCGTCAGACAATAGGTACAGAAAAAGCCACATGTCTTTCTTAGGTTTCAGCCACTTCCTTAGTACTACAGAATAAGAGATGCAGCATACATGTGGAGCCCATGACCTGTTGGTCTCCTATAGTCACACCATAATAATGCAAATACATAGTCTGCATAAGAGGTATCAAATTCCGTTTTTGTGATGCGAATGTTACTTCACCACATATGTAACAGAAGTTATTCACTGAATTTGCACGTTTTCCTGGCATTTTAATGGAGTTTACACCTTAAACGGCCCAAAACATAGCTTCTGCACTAACTACAACAGACACATATTATACTTTCACCCACAGCAACAATATGTTTGATTACAGCCCACAAAAAACTGAAGAACATTGTGTTTGTCAGCTGGAAGGTGAGATTTTATCGCTAAAACAAGAGCTAATCGGTCATCTTTTTGGTTATTTATGAATTCAGCAAGAGGAAATACTTAGCAATCTCCGATTTTTGAGCCCAAAACATTTTCATCATTGGCCAGTGAAATCAGTTATTATGCTAATTATTGCTTTTGTATCATATGAAACACCATTTGTTGGTGACTTTGTGCACTTTTTTGTTTCAGTAAAATATCATGTCATTTAAAGTATGTGTGTGACTTTTCGTCTCTCTACCTACTTTGCTCCGTGAAGTATTGAATTTTCAAATGTTAATAGGCTTTGGGTGAAAAAAAATGTATTGTTCAAATGTGTGTGTAATCTTAGAGGACTTAACTGCTAAGGTCATCAGTCCCCAAGCTTAAAAACTACCTAACCTAAATTATCATAAGGACAAACACACACACCCATGTCCGAGGGAGGACTTGAACCTCCGCCGGGACCAGCCGCGCAGACCATGACTGCAGCGCCCAAGACCGCTCGGCTAATCCCGCGCGGCTGGGTCATCCCACACTTATTACAAATTTACCTCACCTATAAGGAAATTAAAGAAGGGGGTTGGGTTGTTTGGGGGAAGAGACCAAACAGCGAGATCATCGGTCTCATCGGATTAGTTAAGGATGGGGAAGGAAGTCGGCCGTGCCGTTTCAAAGGAACCATCCCGGCATTTGTCTGGCGAGATCTAGGGGAATTACAGAAAACCTAAATCAGCATGGCCAGACGCGGGTTTGAACCGTCGTCCTCCCGAATACGAAATTACAGAACTCTTTCGAGAACAGAGCTGTAAGAATGTTAGGAGCTCAAAGGACAAGCAAGAACCAAGCCAATAAAGCAATGCTGAAAGGTGGAATGAATATGTACAAAAGCTATACAAAAGAAATGAAACTTGAAGGCAATGTTATAAAGCGCGGGGAGAAAATACTGCAGATGAAAGCACGAGAGATGTGATACTGCGAGATGGATTTGACACAGCCCTGAAAGATCTAAGGAGAAACCAAGTAAGTGGAGCAGCCTAAATTCTCTCAGAATTATAGGAATCCTTTTTTATATAAGTATTCAATTCTCTGCACTTTCATACAGATTTTACCCACTACATTTCCCTCAAATCCCATGGAAATCAGTCCTAGATTTCGTAACATGTATGCCGTCACCCTGTCCCTGCATTCTGTCGATGTACCACATCTAAAACCCCTTCGATTCTCTTCATTTCCGGTTTTACCTACTTCCATGACTTTTATAAGCTGCATGAATCATCTATGAAATTACTGAGGAAAATCAGCAAAACAGATAAGCAGGAACACCAATGCAATTGTTTATGGTACTCCACTAGACATGTGGAGTGACGGAATTATATAACATCTACAGAGTGAGGTAAAATTAAGAAAATATTGCACATTTCTCACGGGGATGACGTTTCCTAGTTCCTCTTCTCAGTGTGTAGTCATTCAACGAAATGAAATTTGCTTCTTGTGGATACGATCGCTTAGTGAACATAATAAAGTCATCTTACGGCCAATTGAAATGAAAACACAAAACAATAATTTTAGATTCTAGCTTCTTTTCTCTCACATGTCTTAATTGTATCATCTCGTTGGGTTATTTCAACCACGTTAAGAAGTGACGAGAATTATGCGTAAAATCTTTGAAAGATTTTGGTGTATCGCTCTTTAAATATAGTTTGTACTATTCAATATTGGTGTGGTAGTTTAGCATATTATGGTGTCAGTTGCTAGATATTTAAAATGTGACGTGTCCAGCTAACCACGGGTAGCAATTGCGTTTAACTACATTAAATATTCGCCTGTATAAATTCAGATTTTCGTTGATACTGCTATCACCTAAAACGGCTTCTTTTATTAATTACATACCTGCGTTTGTTCTTTGGATGGGAAGATAGTGATGGCGGATGCTGACACGAGGCGCCAGCTATTCCATGATCTTGGTACTGAGATGATTTGGTGTAGTTTCTCGAGCGTCGGAATGGTCTCTGTAATTGCATGTACCACGTCGACTTGATGGAAGTCGCAAAAACCTTCTTGCGAATGGCGGCCAGATTGCACACACTTCCTGAATGTTGTTGTTGTTGTTGTTGTTGTTGTGGTCTTCAGTCCAGAGACTGGTTTGATGCAGCTCTCCATGCTACTCTATCCTGCGCAAGCTACTTCATCTCTCACTACCTACTGCAGCCTACATCCTTCTGAATATGTTTAGTGTAGTCATCTCCTGGTCTCCCTCTACGATTTTTACCCTCCACGCTGCCCTCCAATACTAAATTGGTGATCCCTTGATGCCTCAGAATATGCCCTACCAACCGATCCCTTCTTCTAGTCTAGTTGGGCCACAAATTTCACTTCTCTCCAATTCAATTCAATACCTCCTCATTAGTTATGTGGGCTACCCATCTAATCTTCGGCATTCTTCTGTGGCACCACATTTCGAAAGCTTCTATTGTCTTCTTGTCCAAACTATTTATCGTCCACGTTTCACTACCATACATGCCTACACTCCATACGAATACTTTCAAAACGCCTTCCTGACATTTAATTCTATACTCGATGTTAACAAATTTCCTTTCTTCAGAAACGCCTTCCTTGCCATTGCTAGTCTACATTTGATATCCTCTCTACTTCGACCATCATCAGTTATTTTGCTCCCCAAATAGCATAACTCCTTTACTACTTTAAGAGTCTCATTTCCTAATCTAATTCCCTCAGCATCACCCGATTTAATTCGACTATATTCCATTATCCTCGTTTTGCTTTTGTTGATGTTCATCTTATATCCTCCTTTCAAGACACTGTCCATTCCACTCAGATGCTCACCAGGTCCTTTGCTGTCTCTGCCAGAATCACAATGTCATCGGTGAACCTCAAAGTTTTTATTTCTTCTCAATGGATTTTAATACCTACCCCGAATTTTTCTTTTGTTTCCTTTACTGCTTGCTCAATATACAGATTGAATAACATCGGAGATAGGCTACAACCCTGTCTCACTCCCTTCCCAACCACTGCTTCCCTTTCACGTCTCTCGACTCTTATAACTGGTATCTGGTATCTGTAGAAATAGTAAATAGCCTTTTCCTCCCTGTATTATACCCCTACCACCATCAGAATTTGAAAGAGAGTATTCCAGTCAACATTGTCAAAAGGTTGCTCTAAGCCTATTAATGCTAGAAACGTAGGTTTGCCTTTCCTTAACCTATTCTCTAAGATAAGTCGTAGGGTTCTAAGATATGTCGTAGGGTCAGCATTGCCTCACGTGTTCCACCATTTCTACGGAATCCAAACTAATCTTCCCCGAGGTGGGCTTCTACCAGTTTTTCCATTCGTCTGTAAATAATTCAATTAGTGTTTTTCAGGTGTGGCTTATTAAACTGATAGTTCGGTAATATTCACATGTCAACACCTGCTTTCTTTGGGACTGGAATTATTATATTCTTCTTGAAGTCTAAGGATATTTCGCCAGTCTCATACATCTTGCTCACAAGATGGTAGAGTTTGGTCAGGGCTGACCTTCCCAAGGTTCTCTGTAGTTCTAATGGAATGTTGTGTACTCCCTGGGCCTTGTTTCGACTTAGGTCTCTGTCAAACTCTTCACGCAGTATCATATCTCCTATTTCATCTTCACCGACATTCTCTTCCACTTCTTGGATATTAAAAGGAAAGTGATTTATGAAGTTGCAGTATATTTCTGCCGTTGTGTTTCTCGGGATTTCATTTCCGACTGCAACTAGTCTATAGAAGGCACAATTCAATGTTCTCGAAGTGGGATTTGTTGACCGGATGTTTGTTAGTGGATTTAAATGGCATGGTTCCAGGATTGCTTATAGATGTTGTGTAATGTTACTGGCGCTGGCGTTGGTAATTTTGTGCGTTTCTTAAGATCTATTACGTCGCCATCAGACTGGGTTCTTAAGTCCAAGTCATCCTTTATTGTAAAGGTATAACATAGTACCTTGGAATAAAACTGGGTTCTTGAATCCAAATTCTCCTTTACGGAAATCAAAATTTCCCATCAACATATAGTGGGAATTAGTGAAGTTCGGTGGCAGGAGGAACAAGACTTCTGGTCAGGTGAATACAGGGTTATAAATACAAAATCAAATAGGGGTAATGCAGGAGTAGGTTTAATAATGAATAAAAAATTGGAGTGCGGGTAAGCTACTACAAACAGCATAGCGAACGTATTATAGTGGCCAACATAGACACGAAGCCCATGCCCACTACAGTAGTACTAGTCTATATGCCAACTAGCTTTGCAGATGACGAGGAAATTGAAGAATTGTATGATGAGATAAAAGAAATTATTCAGGTAGTGAAGGGAGACGAAAATTTAATAGTCATGGGTGACTGGAATTCGACAGTAGGAAAAGGGAGAGAAGGAAACGTAGTAGGTGAATATGGATTGGGGCTAAGAAATGAAAGAGGAAGCCGTCTGGTAGAATTTTGCACAGAGCATAACTTAATCATAGCTAACACTTGGTTCAAGAATCATAAAAGAAGGTTGTATACATGGAGGAATCCTGGAGATACTAAAAGGTATCAGATTATATAATGGTAAGACAGAGATTTAGGAACCAAGTTTTAAATTGTAGGACATTTCCAGGGGCAGATGTGGACTCTGACCACAATCTATTGGTTATGAACTGTAGATTATAACTGAAGAAATTGCAACAAGGCTTGTGTCTCATTTCCTAATCTCACTCCCTCGGCATCACCGGACTTAATTCGACTACATTCCATTATCCTCGTTTTGCTTTTGTTTATGTACATCTTATATCTTCCTTTCAAGACACCGCCTATTCCGTTCAACTGCTCTTCCAAGTCCTTTGCTGCCTCTGCCAGAATTACAATGTCATCGGCGAACCTCAAAGTTTTTATTTCTTCTCCATGGATTTTAATATCTACACCGAATTTTTCTTTTGTCCTTCACTGCTTGCTCAATATACAGATTGAATAACATCGGGGAGAGGCTACAACCCTGTCTCACTCTCTTCCCAACCACTGCTTCCCTTTCATGTCCCTCGACTCTTATAACTGCCATCTGGTTTCTGTACAAATAGTAAATAGACTTTCGCTCCCTGTATTTTACTCCTGCCACCTTTAGAATTTGAAAGAGAGTGTTCCAGTCAACATTGTCAAAAGCTTTCTCTAAGTCTACAAATGCTAGAAACGTAGGTTTGCCTTTCCTTAATCTTTCTTCTAAGATAAGTCGTAGGGTCAGTATTGCCTCACGTGTTCCAAACTGATCTTCCCCGAGGTCGGCTACTACCAGTTTTTCCATTCGTCTGTAAATAATTCGCGTTAGTATTCTGCAGCCGTGACTTATTAAACTGATAGTTCGGTAATTTTCACATCTCTCAATACCTGCTTTCCTTGGGATTGGAATTATTATATTCTTCTTGAAGTCTGAGGGTATTTCGCGTGTCTCATACAATTTGCTCACCAGTTGGTAGAGTTTTGTCAGGACTGGCTTTCCCAAGGCCATCAGTAGTTCTAATGGAATGTTGTCTACTCCCGGGGCCTTGTTTGGACTTAGGTCTTTCAGTGCTCTGTCAAACTCTTCACGCAGTATCGTATCTCCCATTTCATCTTCATCTACATCCTCTTCCATTTCCATAATATTGTCCTCAAGTACAACGCCCTTGTATAGACCCTCTATATACTCCTTCCACCTTTCTGCTTTCCCCTCTTTGCTTAGAAGTGGGTTTCCATCCGAGCTCTCGATATTCATACAAGTGGCTCTCTTTTCTCTAAAGGTCTCTTTAATTTTCCTGTAGGCTGTATCTATCTTACTCCTAGTGAGATAAGCCTCTACATCCTTACATTTGACCTTACATTTGTCCAGGCATTAGCCATTCCTGCTTAGCCATTTTGCACTTCCTGTGAATCTCATTTTTGATACGTTTGTATTCCTTTTTCACAGCTTCATTTACTGCATTGTTATATTTTCTCCTTTCATCAATTAAATTCAATAATTCTTCTGTTACCCAAGTATTTCTACTACCCCTCGTTTTTTACCTACTTGATCCTCTGCTGCCTTCACTATTTCATCCCTCAGAGCTACCCATTCTTCTTCTACTGTATTTCTTTTCCCCATTCCTGTCAATTGTTCCCTTATGCTTTCTCTGAAACTCTGTACAACCTCTGGTTTACTCAGTTTATCCAGGTCCCATATCCTTAAATTCCCACCTTGTTGCAATTTCTTCAGTTATAATCTACAGTTCATAACCAATAGATTGTGGTCAGAGTCCACATCTGCCCCTGGAAATGTCCTACAATTTAAAACTTGGTTCCTAAATCTCTGTCTTACCATTATATAATCTGATACCTTTTAGTATCTCCAGGATTCCTCCATGTATACAACCTTCTTTTATGATTCTTGAACCAAGTGTTAGCTATGATTAAGTTATGCTCTGTGCAAAATTCTACCAGACGGCTTCCTCTTTCATTTCTTAGCCCCAATCCATATTCACCTACTACGTTTCCTTCTCTCCCCTTTCCTACTGTCGAATCCAGTCACCCATGACTATTAAATTTTCGTCTCCCTTCACTACCTGAATAATTTCTTTTATCTCATCATACAATTCTTCAATTTCCTCGTCATCTGCAAAGCTAGTTGGCATATAGACTAGTACTACTGTAGTGGGCATGGGCTTCGTGTCTATGTTGGCCACTATAATACGTTCGCTATGCTGTTTGTAGTAGCTTACCCGCACTCCAATTTTTTATTCATTATTAAACCTACTCCTGCATTACCCCTATTTGATTTTGTATTTATAACCCTGTATTCACCTGACCAGAAGTCTTGTTCTTCCTGCCACCGAACTTCACTAATTCCCACTATATGTTGATGGGAAATTTTGATTTATGTAGCATTTATAGTAACTGCCTACCTTTTCCGTAAAGGAGAATTTGGATTCAAGAACCCAGTTTTATTCCAAGGTACTATGTTATACCTTTACAATAAAGGATGACTTGGACTTAAGAACCCAGTCTGATGGCGACGTAATAGATCTTAAGAAACGCACAAAATTACCAACGCCAGCGCCAGTAACATTACACAACATCTATAAGCAATCCTGGAACCATGCCATTTAAATCCACTAACAAACATCCGGTCAACAAATCCCACTTCGAGAACATTGAATTGTGCCTTCTATAGACTAGTTGCAGTCGGAAATGAAATCCCGAGAAACACAACGGCAGAAATATACTGCAACTTCATAAATCACTTTCCTTTTAATATCCAGGAAGTGGAAGAGAATGTCGGTGAAGATGAAATAGGAGATATGATACTGCGTGAAGAGTTTGACAGAGACCTAAGTCAAAACAAGGCCCAGGGAGTACACAACATTCCATTAGAACTACAGAGAGCCTTGGGAAGGTCAGCCCTGACCAAACTCTACCATCTTGTGAGCAAGATGTATGAGACTGGCGAAATACTCTTAGACTTCAAGAAGAATATAATAATTCCAGTCCCAAAGAAAGCAGGTGTTGACATGTGAATAAAGGAAACAAAAGAAAAATTCGGGGTAGGTATTAAAATCCATTGAGAAGAAATAAAAACTTTGAGGTTCACCGATGACATTGTAATTCTGGCAGAGACAGCAAAGGACCTGGTGAGCATCTGAGTGGAATGGACAGTGTCTTGAAAGGAGGATATAAGATGAACATCAACAAAAGCAAAACGAGGATAATGGAATATAGTCGAATTAAATCGGGTGAAGCTGAGGGAATTAGATTAGGAAATGGGACACTTAAAGTAGTAAAGGAGTTTTGCTATTTGGGGAGCAAAATAACTGATGATGGTCGAAGTAGAGAGGATATCAAATGTAGACTAGCAATGGCAAGGAAGGCGTTTCTGAAGAAAAGAAATTTGTTAACATCGAGTATAGAATTAAATGTCAGGAAGGCGTTTCTGAAAGTATTCGTATGGAGTGTAGGCATGTATGGTAGTGAAACGTGGACGATAAATAGTTTGGGCAAGAAGACAATAGAAGCTTTCGAAATGTGGTGCTACAGAAGAATGCCGAAGATTAGATGGGTAGCCCACATAACTAATGAGAAGGTATTGAATTGAATTGGAGAGAAGAGAAATTTGTGGCACAACTTGACTAGAAGAAGGGATCGATTGGTAGGGCATATTCTGAGGCATCAAGGGATCACCAATTTAGTATTGGAGGGCAGCGTGGAGGGTAAAAATCGTAGAGGGAGACCAGGAGATGACTACACTAAACATATTCAGAAGGATGTAGGCTGCAGTAGGTAGTGAGAGATGAAGTAGCTTGCGCAGGATAGAGTAGCATGGAGAGCTGCATCAAACCAGTCTCTGGACTGAAGACCACAACAACAACAACAACAACAACAACATTCAGGAAGTGTGTGCAATCTGGCCGCCATTCGCAAGAAGGTTTTTGCGACTTCCATCAAGTCGACGTGGTACATGCAATTACAGAGACCATTCCGACGCTCGAGAAACTACACCAAATCATCTCAGTACCAAGATCATGGAATAGCTGGCGCCTCGTGTCAGCATCCGCCATCACTATCTTCCCATCCAAAGAACAAACGCAGGTATGTAATTAATAAAAGAAGCCGTTTTAGGTGATAGCAGTATCAACGAAAATCTGAATTTATACAGGCGAATATTTAATGTAGTTAAACGCAATTGCTACCCGTGGTTAGCTGGACACGTCACATTTTAAATATCTAGCAACTGACACCATAATATGCTAAACTACCACACCAATATTGAATAGTACAAACTATATTTAAAGAGCGATACACCAAAATCTTTCAAAGATTTTACGCATAATTCTCGTCACTTCTTAACGTGGTTGAAATAACCCAACGAGATGATACAATTAAGACATGTGAGAGAAAAGAAGCTAGAATCTAAAATTATTGTTTTGTGTTTTCATTTCAATTGGCCGTAAGATGACTTTATTATGTTCACTAAGCGATCGTATCCACAAGAAGCAAATTTCATTTCGTTGAATGACTACACACTGAGAAGAGGAACTAGGAAACGTCATCCCCGTGAGAAATGTGCAATATTTTCTTAATTTTACCTCACTCTGTAGATGTTATATAATTCCGTCACTCCACATGTCTAGTGGAGTACCATAAACAATTGCATTGGTGTTCGTGCTTATCTGTTTTGCTGATTTTCCTCAGTAATTTCATAGATGATTCATGCAGCTTATAAAAGTCATGGAAGTAGGTAAAACCGGAAATGAAGAGAATCGAAGGGGTTTTAGATGTGGTACATCGACAGAATACAGGGACAGGGTGACGGCATACATGTTACGAAATCTGGGACTAATTTCCATGGGATTTGAGGGCGATAGCAAGCAAGAAAAAGAAGAAGACCATTAGCACACTGTGCAGGACAAAGAAGTAGAGCGTTGGGTAGTTATACATCTTTTCTGAAAGTTAGCTGATCAGCGCCTAGGACACGATATTCTCCAGATACAATAAACAGTGATGTGTTTGGATCAAAAAAATATCCCACGTACTTTTGGCCGAGTTGTCAAGCCATTGTGGTACATTTTTGCCTTAGATGCCTTAACCCGTCCACCACAAGTGTCTTGAACAGATCTTCATTGATTAATCGAGCCAGGAAACGTTTCTTGTGCGAATGCCTGCCAAGGGTAAAAGTTCTTAAGTTTAAGAACACCTCCCATTGGAAACAGTGTTCCTTTGTAGGATTCGAAGATTTAGAGTGCCTCATAGCTCCTGTCGCGCGTTGTGAAAGCGACCCACTGCCTCTCATTCTACGTTTACAGTATGGCACGTACCATATGTGGCAGCATATCAAGTTTTATGCTGGTATGACTCAAGTCGCAACAAATTCGAATCACACATTAGGGATTCTTCTGCGGGGTGGCTGCTCTCTTAGCTCGAAAAACTTGGGTGGGAAGTCGATGGGATTTATCGCAACATCATTCCCATGATCTTCTTAAGGGGGAGGGGTGGAGGGAATATTCTCTTAATCGAGAAGGCACTTGCTTCTCACATTTGTAAGCAGCCGTTGGATAGAAAAGCGGAAATTCCATGTAGAAAACACTGTCGTCTATCGGGGCATTGTGTAGTATAGCTCACAGTGCATGCAACTTGTGGTACGAACTGCCACAACACAAACTCACTTTCTTCCAGGTATGCTCACTTCCTTGTATGGTGCATTCCTGACAGCGGAAAGTATATTTAAATTTCCTGGTGAATTACACCAAAAATATCGCTCCGCTTCCTGCATCTGCTACGTTTCATGCACGTGTCTCTACAGAAACTTGGTGAGTCAATTAATCAGGTAGATGTGTGTCACCAGAGCCGCATATCAGTAGTAGGTAGTTGCTGCCTCGACGCAATTTTGATATCAAATTGACATGCATTTTAATTAAATTGAACAATGAATCACTCCCGCCCCCCCCCCCAACCTCGCTACCTACCATGCCCACCCCCGCCCCTACCACACGAACCACCACCCCTGAACATGCCCAACACTTCACGTGTCGTTCTCAGCCTGCAAGTGTGCCCCAGCCCCCTCCCCCCTCTCAACCTACCGATCCACCAATCTACCCTATTGGCAGGAATATCAAATTTTGTCGGGAATTTCGAATTTTGGTGGCGAATTCTTTGTACCAGGGCTATGCTGACATTCCTCCCCCCCCCCCCCCCCCGCACCCCCCATCCCCGGGAGTTGCCGGGGAATTAAAAATGACGGTGTCCTTACTACGACTCGAAACCTGGTCCTTCTGGACTGAAAGCCCAAGTGCAACCTCCTAACACAATTATACCACCAGATGCACTTGGAATTGACGGGAAATTAAAAATGGCAGTGCCCTTTCTGGGATTCAAACCCTGATCCTACTGGACGAAAAGCCCAAGGGCAGCCTCCTCCCCCCCCCCCCCTCGCCCCCAACACATCGTAACTGTCTAGGTGCGGGAGAGGAAGGTTAGGTTAGTGTACTTTATTTATTTTGGTCATGAAACTGATTCAAAGATTGAGCCTAATAACCTAATAATTACAAATATCGGGCCTAATTACACCACTATATGCATACAGCTACACAAGCACGACATAAAAGCGCAATACAACTCAAAAATTGGCGATAGTGAACAACTGGTGTTATCGTGCTGGGAAAAAAATTTCGCAATACCACTTGAAACTAGTGTCAGACACGCTCAAACTCTACCATTCACCTTCAAGCTGGTGGGAAAAAGGCAGGGGTGTAAGGTACTATCTTTATTCTTTTTGACAGGAAATATGTTCAACTGACAAGGCGCTGGTGTTGAATTGAGAGCAGTTTAAAAAGCATACAGTATCTATCACTGTTAGACATCAGAGTTCGCTACAGATGCCTGCTCAAAAACCATCCCGCAACCGAGGTAATTGAAGCCAATACACGCTACCACAGCTGATGGAAAAAATGCATCACAGTTCTAATTACACGTCGAAATTGTCGTGAAAAGAAAAACAGCACTCATAATGAATGGGTTATCATGCAGCACATGCACTAGGGAAAATCATCATCCTAACACATTGCAAAGGGGTGGTAGATGAACGTGCCTTCTCCTCGATGTACAATCACAAACTGTCGAAAACCGAGACCCTCTCCCTTCCACTCACGCCTCCTCTTCCTCCCCCACCTGCCTCCCTCCGTCCATCCATCTATGGGAAAGACACGGCCAGCTGCTCTGCCGGCAGGCCGCTGTCCAGCCTCTGCAGTTTTCTGTGGCTCAAATGCTGAACCCTCTCTGGCCGCAGATCTCACCAGGCCCTCCATGGTCACTAGCAATATGCGGCATGAATCTGCAAGATTGAAGCCCACGGAGTTTGGAGGTTTGTTGACGACAGGTTTGTAGTGTGGCCCCATGGTGAAGACAAGTTGAAAGGATTCTTAGATCATCTGGACTCCATCCACAGACAAATTCAGTTTACGATGGAAATTGAAAAAGATTGATGCCTTCCATTTTGGACGTGCTGGTATGGCGTAAAGATAATGGCATCTTGGGACACGCGGTTTATCGAAAACCGACACATACAGATTTATATTTACGCCAAATAGCTGCCACCATCCTTCACAGACGATGAGTGTACTCAGAACTCTAGTACACAGAGCACATGTCAGCCGCGTGGGATTATCCGAGCGGTCTGAGGCGCTGCAGTCATGGACTGTGCGGCTGGTCCCAGCGGAGGTTCGCGTCCTCCCTCGGGCATGGGTGTGTGTGTTTGTCTTTAGTATAATTTAGGTTAAGTAGTGTGTAAGCTTAGGGACTGATGACCTTAGCAGTTAACTCCCATAAGATTTGACACACATTTACATTTTTGTGCACATGTCATTGCTGATGAGAGCAGTCTGGAAGACGAGCTTTTACACCTGCAAATGAAAGCAACTGTGGGTATAAGAAAATCAGAAGAAAACAAGGAAAGTTTTAAATCGATGGCTTTTCTGCCACAAGTGGGAAGCCTATCGTCAAAAATGGGACGGATCCTCAGTAAGCATGAAGTGAAAGTGATTTTTCGCACTTCACCAAAGACAGCAGCACTCCTGGGTTCTATTAAAGATGATTTGGTGCTTCGAAAGCCGGGAGATTACAAGATCCCCTGTGAATGCGGCCGTTTATACATAGGACGGACGACACGTACTATCCAGGAGAGATGCACAGAGTACAGCAGGTACACCCGGCTCTTACAACCTAATAAATCTGCTGTGGCCGAGCACTGTATTGGCACTGGGCACTCTATGGTGTACGATAACGTCTAAATTTTAGCCTCGACTTTATCCTTTTGGGACTCAGTAGTGAAGGAAGCAATTGAAATTTGCTTGGCGACGAATTTAATCAATAGATGTAGGGGCTTCAACTTGGACAAATCTTGGAATCCGGCCATTTCTATAATAAAATCACAAAGACGTCGCAATGGCGCAGCTCGCAGTGATACATTGATATCACCGTGTGGATCGACTGCGCAGCTATAGATCTGTTTCCATGCATATGCCGTACGTCTTTGCCGCCGATTAACGTCTCAGTCGCCTTGTGTATCTGTGGCCGCATGTGCATTGGTGCAGTCTACGGCTTTAAAAGGACGGAGTAAGTGCTAGAGCGTCAGTCACCTCAGCTCACTCTGAAGATGACTGGACTATATTCAGCCGAAATATTAGAAGAAGAAGTCAAATTTATGCGGATGCACGCCCGAAATTTTATGGATCAGTATTTGAGCCGCGACATATGAGCCAATGGCGTGGAAGATTGTCTGAAAGGTTTGTAATACGTATGAGCATGAAAGACAGTGAATGCGACAAATGCTCTCAGGTAGTGTATTTGTTTAACAAGCTGAAAAAAATTGCTTAATATAGATTTCTTTCTTCGGAGTTTATATTCTCGCTTTTTCTGTACTCTGATGACGGTTTCGAACTAACGAGGACATTCTGCGTGGATCGGTAATTTTCGAAACAAAACAGTTGAACCTAACCTTCCTCTCCCTCATCTGGACAGTTTCCAAGTGTTGGGGGGGGGGACGCTTTTCATCCAGTAAACTCAGGGTTTGAGTCCCGGAAACGGCACCTCCATTTTTAATTTCCTGCCAATTCCAGGGCTTGGGGTGTTGTGGGATAACAGCATAACCCTTGGACAAAGAAATTCCAGCAAGAATTCGAAATTCCCGCCGAAATTCGAAATTCTCGCGAATAGGGTAGGGTGGGGGATATGGAAGTGTACAGGAGGGAGGGAGCTGGGGCACACATGCAAACTCAGTAAAACATGTGATGTCATACAGAACCGGGGGTGGGTGTGGTCGGCGGTGGGGGTGGGTTTTGGTAAGGGCGGAGGTGGACGTGGTGAGGGGTGGTAGTGGGTGGGGATGATGTAATTAATTGATCAAAAAATGGTTCAAATGGCTCTGAGCACTATGGGACTCAACTTCTGAGGTCATTAGTCCCCTAGAACTTAGAACTAGTTAAACCTAACTAACCTAATGACATCACACACATCCATGCCCGAGGTAGGATTCGAACCTGCGACCGTAGTGGTCTCGTGGTTCCAAACTGCAGCGCCTAGAACCGCACGGCCACTTCGGCCGGCTTAATTGATCAGGTTAATTGATTTGCATATCAGTTTCACATCAAAAATTGCACCGAGGCCGCCACTACCCTGCTACTCACATCTTGATGGTGCAAAGGTTCAGCTTGTGAAAAAGAAAGGGGTCTGCCCACAGGAATACCAATATTCGACTGGAAGATTACATGAATCAACACTGCTCAACATCAATGCATTCTCTAGTAAACTAAAAAGGACACTGCCGAAAGGGATTATGAGGACGCAATGAATGTATGGCAAAATTTCATTGGCAGAAATTTTGCAGGATATGCTAAATTATACATGAACATCAATGTACACATGCTCACAGATATTTTTGAGAAATTCTGGAGTGTATGCATGGGCTGATACTCCCTGGAATTTGCTTTCTGTTACATGGTGCCAGGGCTTCGTGGGATGCCGTATTAAGAGCATATTCGATACTGAACTGTGGACCAATATTGGCGTGCTGCACTTCTTCGAACAACGGCTTTGTGGGAATCTTTGGTAGTGTGTAAACAGGCATGTGAAGGTGAATAGCCCATGAATGAGGAAGAATCAGGGTAGTTTGATGCTTTAAGTTATATCCTTTACTGGGATGTAAACAACCTTCACAGGTATGTCGTGCAAAAAATGGATCATGAAGTGGTTACTGATTCTGGTGATGCATATGATCTGGAGGTATAACTGTCATATCCTGTAAATTGGCATAAGGCACAGAGCGACTTCCCGCTGTGTCTGGAGCTCCTACTTCAGCAAAATGGTTTCACCCTGAAGTGTGGCGTCGATAGTTACGATGCCACAACGTAGGTGCGCCCTCTCCTAAGTTGTCGCTACGAGAGAAGACTAACTACGCCGACCACAGCGCCCTCTGGCCCACGCTGTGGAGCTCAGCAAGTGCCGTCTTGATTTCCCCCCATTTCGTCAAGAGCAGGCGGTCTGGAAATATCGCTTCTACTACCGAGTGGGCTACCTTACTATTGAGACTTTGTATTAGTTACCTTCAGATAAAGTTTGGCCAGCAACGAGAATTGGTAGCTTTGAGATTATACTGAACAGTCATTCTAACTTCACAGGATTAGACATTGACTACGGCTTCACACTTACGTGCTCATCCTGGCCAAAGTTATGTATGCATTTGATATTTACTTGTGTTTCTGACTCTATTAAAAGTGTTAAAGTTACATGCAGTACCGAAGTGCTCCACCTCTCCTGCTCCTACTCGCTTCCTTCACTCTCGGCCTATAATAAAGAAGCAATTCACAGGAGAAGACCCACGCGCCGTCTATCCAGGCGGGTAACAAAATGAAGCTGTTGACAACTGTGGAAAGAAGTAAAGATACATTCTACACTGTAAAAATCTCCAGCACTGTCTCAGGTTGTATCTAAAATTTGTTGAAATGTAAGCAACATCGCTGGCAGAAAAATTACACTAGTATGAACACCGAACAGACGTTTGACTCTGACAATAAAAAAAGATTTTTACAAATCAATGAACAATTTAATTTCCAGTATAACAGTAGGAATTGTTAGAGAGTACCGTGAAAGTGAATTAGTTTACCAGGAGGAGCGGAGGTCGTTATTGACAGATGTCGGCCGTCGGCTGGGTGGGTCGTTGGCTCTATTTGCGCAGATACTAGTTACGAGTGTGCTGTCAGTGGCTGCTCGAAGTTTTCAACATGCCCTTTAATGTGCTTCAGCTGAATTGTCCTCCATTATGTCCATGCTGCATGTTTTTGGATGCGGGTGTTTGGCATTGAGCTGAAATTGTGGAATAACACTTCGTGACGTAGCAGTGGCTGGAATAGTTCGCACTGTGCTGTGACTCTCACTTTGTTGATCTCAAAAGACTTTTCACTCATTGTAATTATTGTTAACGACAACTGGTCTACCTGTTTAACCCATTTAATAATTAGTGCCTGTTCCCAGGTGTAATGGTGGCTGCTTCCTGCTATAGGTACTATTTGAAGTTTTGCCTTACTGTTATTTGTTTATGCCACAAGCCGTCTAGTACTTTAAATATGGTGTCCTTCAAATCAGCGCTATTTCCCTGTGAGCCGTCGTGCCGTTTGTTGTTACCCTGGTATTTAATGAAATTAGGTATTTAGCGCTGTTAAATTACTTATAAGCTCTGTGGTAAATCTGGTTTATTAAGTGGTGGTTTTTAACGACTTGGGATATTATTTTGGATTTATTATTTAAAATTTTATTTATTTTTTAAAAAAAAACGAAATTATGTGTGCTGTTCAAATGGTGTTTTAGATCGTTCTGAAATCTAAGTGCCTTGGAAGGGAGCCTTAGTTGTAAATGCTCGGAATTAAGTACCACCTCCTTGAGGTAAGCTTCCGTATCTCATAAAAATTTCACTGTGTCACAAACAAGTCTTTGGCTGCGTGGCCTAAGTGACGTACTGAGTGTTTTTCTGTTTGAAGTAACTTTTTGAGATGAATGATTTCATCCTATGCATTAAGCTGCTTCAGGGGGTGTCGTTTATTACGCCGTCATCTTACCGTTTCATGTTATTAATCAGTGTTTGTTCTGTGCTATTATGAGTAAGCTTACTGTTTGATTTTTAGGGCCGATTTGAAGGTTTTATGTCGTTAAGGTGTAGACGAATTATATTTTCTTAATTTGTATCTTTTAGTTCATTTTTCACCTGAGTGGTGTTTGTTAATAGGTCAAATTTTTCGAATTGTGGGTTTGGAGTGGCTCTTGGCCACCGAGCCCGTTGCTGTTATGCACCGGCATTGTTTTTTCTGGAGTGTTTGTGGTTGCCGGCATTACCTTGGTGGAGCTGTTCGCGCTATAAGCGTATTTCTTAAGTTTGTTTTTCATACGTTCTTATTTAAAAGCTATTATATTAATATTTTATGTCAAACATTTTACGTCTCTTCTGAAACGAGTGATATTTTTCTGTCTTTGATTACCCTTCAGATTTGCTATATCAATTTATTTCAGCCTCTAGTTATTGTGCTAAAACTTTGAGCTTCCTATCTATAGTGGTCAGTATTTGAAATATTTTTCTAATTATTTTGCCCTTACTTCCATATTGTACTCATTCCATGCAAGTAAAAGAAAATCTTGGTCGGTCGTAACTGTAGGCTCTTAACGTTAATGGTTGGTCTGTTCTGAAAATTGAATATTTGGACTTGTGATTCAGTAATCAGTAATCGCAGCTGCAGATGTTCTTTTCAATGCTAGTCTGATTAATATTGAAACTAATTTAATTTTTTTAAATGCTTTTAAGAGCCATAAGTGGTGATTGGATCTTAAAGTCTTGGGAGAGTAATTCTTTTAATTATTCCAAGGCCAAATTGCTTTCATTAAGAAATGTCTTACCTTATTATTTCCAAATTTTGTATTTGTTATTGAATTAATGTTTGAGGTTTGGGACTTTTCATCAGTTGCTTAAACCGATTATTTGTTAAAAAATTGTCCTGCTGCTTATTCTTCCACATGGTTAATACTGTGTTCGGTTTGTTACTGTAATGCGTTCTGTAAATAAATGTGAACTGTCATAGGAAAACTGATGCTATTATCGTGCGTCTGCCATTTCATGTGTGCTTTTCCTTCCCCATCTTATGAAAGGGGATTTCAGTTATGGCGCAAGAGATCCTCAGGCCAAATTTCAAGGGCTCCTCCACCTTCAATGAAGGACTAGCTGTTTTGGAGATCTCCATGGTATCCTGCCCGCATGGATAGGTGCGATCTGGACACCTGAAGGGTGTACCAATTCAAAAATGAGTATGCGAAGCCACAATTTGATCACAGGTTACTTTATGCGGATACAGACAGATACCTACTGGGTGAAAGACTGTTATCCATATAAAGCAATATGGTACTACTAAGAAGAATTCGACACATCTGGACAGGCGGCCGACAATCCTTTCAGAATAAAACCAAACAACAAGAAGATCATCGGCCTGATGAAAGACGAAGCAAGTTGTTCACGGATTGTAGAGTTTTTGAGGCTCAGATCAGAAATGTATGGATACCCCGCAGACACAGATGCCACCCAGACATGGACTACAGGTGTGCATCGTGTGGCCTGAAAGACTCCCATGAGAAAGAATTACAAGATGTGTCTGTTCGCGGGCGTTGGTGCTGCTCCACATATGAAGCATTAGGCGGTCTTTCGACAACGAGCGTTTGAGGTTATATATATATATATATATATATATATATATATATATATATATATATATATATATATATATATCAGATGAACTTTGAGGCGAAATTCGCGCACTCGGTCTTCACAGCGAGACTCCTCACATGCAAGCTGGTGAGTTCATTCGGCAGAAAAAGGACGTTAAAGAATATCAGTCTGACAATACTGTAACCACATGTAGGGGAACTACCTCTGACAGCACCAATTAATTGGTTGTACAGTTGGTACAGGGGATAGAGTTTTGGGTTAGCTAGCAGGAGGACGATGGATTGATCCTGTATTAAGTAATATATTTTTCATTTGGTAAATGTAGTCCAGGTGGTATGGTATCTGTAATCTTAATCGTCAATAGCTATTGCAGTGGGTCCTCTAGAAAACATTTGCGCTTACATGCTACAATCATAGAAACGGAAGATTGATCAGCTTTGAAAGAAGCCCTTACCACGTCGTGGGCCTGAATTTATTCGCACCACTTCATCGACTAGATGCGAAACCTGTTTTCTATGTACCCTCCTCCAGTTCTGCCATATATTAGTACCAACTACTATTCTGGCCTCGTTCAGGTCCATCACTTTCGTTAGGGCCTTATGTTACTAGTAGGATTAGCAACATTCTTTGCGAATAATGTCTAAACTTGGTTACTATTTGTATGTCTTATCAACATGGTCCCACTAATCATGCCTTTCAGCACTGAGTCTGGTAACCGCATGCTGTTTTATACATATGTCAATGCATTACTATTATTATTATTATTCTGTCAATGGGATTGTGGAGGCATGACGTCAATTACCATTAGGGAAACACTGTAATTTTGAAACCCAACATTTCACAATTAGTCGTCTTGGGATGAATCATGCAGAAGAATATCTATCAGAGGGGTAATGCGCATTAGGTGGAACAGTGTGAAGGACTGACGGTGTGTTTATACTGTATGCGCTGTCCACCAGACAGGGACTAGCTGCAAGCAGAGTAATGTGCCCATGATAAACTCCAATGTACATGCATGCACGTATCGAATTTTCACATTGGAAACCTCTAAACCAATGTGGCGGATGTATGGCATTCACAAACGATGAATATGTGGATATGCTTCTAGTGCTTGGTGTATCTGATAACTGGGCAGGTGTTGCCGCTCGTGAATATGCTACTAGATATCCTCGCTGACGCCATCTAGATAAAAATGCGTTTCGTCATCTGGAGCTGCGCCATGAGGAGTCAGGTTGTCTCCTTCCACGATCACGTGACAGTGGTCATCTATGGACTCGCATTGCTCCAGCTACTGTGGAAGCTGTTCTGGAGGTCATAAACCAAGAACCTCAGCAAAGCAAGGCAGCTGTGTGTCACACAACACATGGTTGCTAATGTGCTGCACGAGAGTGGTTTGCACCCCTATCATAATGCTATCACGTAACACCTGCATCCTGCAGATCGCCATCAGTGGATGCAATTCTGTGAATGGTTCCAACAACAGGAAGCTAACGATGACTTTGTGAACACTGTAATATGGTCAGATGAAGAAGCATTCACTAGTGAGGGTGTCTTCAACATGCACAACGCACACGATTGACGTGATGTCAACCCACACGTCTTCCATGACCATGGATATCAAATATGATTTGGTATCAACGTCTGGGTCAGTATATTTGGTGGCAGGTGTTTTGGGCCCTACATGTTCCCTGACCGGTTGACTGCACGAAGGCATCAAGCATTCCTGATGTGCTGGAAGATGTTCCACTACATGTTCGGCAGAGGATATGATTCCACTATGATGGTGCAACTCCACACTCAAGAATTAACGTGCAATAGTACTTGGACAGAACATTTCCAGGGAAATGGCTCGGACATGGAGGTCCAGTTGTATGGCTACTGCGTGTACCTGATCTGAATCCCTTGGATTTCTTCCTGTGGGGACACCTGAAGCTGCACCTGTACTCTACTACGCCGACGAATGTGGAAGAATTGGTGGTGCGTGTTCATGCTGCTCTTGTTATTATGGACGAAGTTTAGTTGCGAAGGGTCAGAGTTGTATGATCTGGCGAGTTACGCAATGTTTGCACTTGCAGGGAGGTCACTTTGAGCATTTGTTGTTCTGAGAACAACATTGTTGTGAAGGTCATGCGGTCATAAATATGGACCTTATTACTGCCTCTGGTTGATTATGTGCAAAATCTGAGCGCTCATATTACATGTAGTATAAATGGCAAGTAGATTTTGTGTTCTTGTACTGTGCTGTCATTCTTAGCATCTCGGAATTGGTATTGATTTCGTAGTGATTCTGTCCTATGACAGCTCATTTTTTCCAGCTGTCTATTTCTTATTTGTCTAACCACGTATTTTCTACATTCGGAATTACAAAGTGTTATAAATTTAGGATACATATGACCTAAGAAACGGTGTATATTCCAATATGAAATGTCAGAATGAAATTAGCAAATAAAAAAAAATACGGCCCAACCTAGGATCGGAGCCTCGACAGTTAACCCAAAACTATATCCACTTTACCACCTGCACAACACGTCCAAAACGTGCTGACGGAGAGGTAGTTACCACACAGGTGGTTAGAGTGCTGCCAGATTGCCACTCTTTAACATCTTTTTCTGCCGGATGTACTTGCCAGACGGCATGTGAGGAGTAATGCTGCCAAGCACGGGTGCGCGAATTTCGCTTCACCCTTAGGCAGTCCGAGCAAATCGATTGGATCTTTATCCATCAGATGTAGCCTGAGATTATATATATATATATAGGGTGAAGTGAAATTCGCGCACTCGTGCTTAGCAGCATTACTCCTCACATGCCAGCGGTAAACAAATGTCTGTAACAAAATTTCGTCTGACGAGTACATCCGGCAGAAAAAGGACGTTAAAGAGTGGCAATCTGGCAACACTGTAACCACATGTGTGGTGACTACCTCTCTGTTGGCACGTTTTGGACTTGCTGTACAGGTGGTGAAGTGGATATAGTTTTGTGTTAACAGCCGAGGGTTCGATCCTAGTTTGGGGTGTATATATATATATATATATATATATATATATATATATATATATATATATATGTGTGTGTGTGTGTGTGTGTGTGTGTGTGTGGTTTTCCTAGATCTGCTGCTGCTATACGTTCTATATAGAAAAGTTGGTCAGAAAAATATCATTAAATTGTAAACTCAAAGAGAAAGCGATTGAATTCTAAATGTTATGTGAAACAGTAAAGAGTGTGACACAAACAGAATGTGAACGTACTATTTAAGTTGTTCTTCTTTCTACTAGCTTTAGTGAAAATAAATGTATCGGACAGTGATATACATAAGTCATCAGAAAAAAGTAGCTTTACAGTTTATTGCAAGTAAACCATTATATATGTCTCCAAATAAGTTTATCATACACTGCATTTCTGAATTAAACTTCGACTGTGAGGATTTGCAAGGAATATTACCTAATGTAGGAAGATATTTTTGCTTAGCAAGAGTGATAGTATACAGACGGTGGAGTATCTGAGCAGTCAGCATCAAATATTCAGTTATTAGGACGAAGATGTGGAGCGCAAATGAAAATACTTTAAAAGCATCCTTCAGTATACCTTGAACAAGTACAGAGTGCGGCGCTTCAATCCGGACAAATTTCAATTTTATTTTCCTGCCATATTGTAGCTACTCTGGAGGTCTCGATTGGCGTTCTTGAAAGCCATAGGCATCTAGTAAAGAGTCAGTACCACAAAATGGCTGAGAAGTAGCAAGTGCGGAGTACAACAGAAGAGCCGCGGTTATCGAGTCTTCGCGCTGGGCTTTCGCCCACTGAAATAGTTCGGTTCTTCAGGTACCCCAGATCAAGTGTTTACGGTATTGTTCGGAGAAGCCAGAGGAAGATTCCGCTAACCCGGCGAGGCAGTCACTGAAAAGGCTCAGGCGCTGATTTCGTAGGACCCGAGGCAACCGCTGAGGAAATTGGCGTCAATATTAAATTACAGCGAGCGAACAATGCGTCGGATGGCAGAGGAGGACCTCATACGATCCATTTAGTACAAGAATGGCTCTCGGATAACGTTGACGTGTTCTGGTCAAGGGATTTCTGGCCCCCCGAATAGCTCGGATTTGAACCATCTCGATCACTATGTTTGGAGCGTAGTCGAAAGAGTTACCAAAAACACGAGCCACACTAATGTCGCATCTCGACGCACCGCTATCGAAGCAGCATTCCCGAATATGGATAGCGCTGTTTTAAAGAGTGCGTGTGTTCGCTTCAGGACGGAGGCGGTCATAGCGGCTGAAGGGAATTACATTGAGTAATCATAAATTTGAAGATCCCACTGTTTATACGCAAAAGGATTTTCATTTTCATTTGTATTCTGTTTTTAATAAATTTGCTTTTTTAAAAAAAAGTATCATTTGTCCAGATGTGAACGCCACACCCTGTGTGTCCAATCAAGGTCTCAGGGATGGGAAAGACCAATCGAGGTTTAACAGCTGAGTAATAAAACTGCTACGGAAACTGAAGTTGAAACCTAGCTGACAAAAGCCGAACGAAGCGAAAATGAGCTTAAGGAGTGCAATGGGCGAAGCGTTCAGTGACTTCGAAAATAAAATTTTGTGAATCGCTCTAAGTAAAAACCGTAAGATGATTTTGCCCTACGTAAAATCAGTAAGCAGTTCGAAAACATTCATTCATTCATTCATTCATTGAGAGTCAACACTACAACAGAGAATAATAGACAGAAGAGCAAAATTCTTAATTGGCCTTCCAAAATGGTTTCACCGTGGAAGACAGTAACACAGTCCCTCTTTTCATTCATCATAGAAACGTTGATATGACGGATCTTGAAATAATCCTTCGCAGAAGAGAGAAACAACTAGAACCGCTTAGTAGTGAAGGCATCAGGACCATATGAGGTGTTTATAAGATTGTAGATGGATGATGCGAAAGAACTTGCTCCCCTTTCAGCAGCAGTTTAACGGAGACTGCTGAGCAACGAATGGCACCTAGCGGCTGTACACAAGTGCAGGTTATTCCCGTGTACAAGAAGGGGCGTAGGACACTCACACACATAATTACAGAGCCATATCGTTGACGTTAAATTCTTGTGGGTTGAAGGAATACGTTTTACCCTCAAGTATTATTACGTTTTTGGATTCCCTAAACGGATATCTTGTGAGCTCGCTCTGCTCCTCTATGATACCCATAGCACTGTAGACGAAGGCACTCAGGTAGACGCCACTTCCTTGACTTAAGGAAGGCATTTGAGGCCACTTCGCACTGCCATTTAGGGAAAAAAATTCGAGCTTATCGAGTATCGGACCAGATTTGTGACTGGACTGAAGAATTACGTACATACATACATTAATCCTTGTCCCATAGATCATGAATACGACATTTCGTAATGATGTGGAACGTGCCACTTCAACATAAGTTTTGTTTACACAAAATAATTAATTAATTAATTAATTTTTTTACAGTTACTACTTCATATCTAAGAATTCATCTATTGAGTAGAAGGAGTTGTCATTCAGAAATTCTTTTAATTTGCTTTTAAATGTTGGTAGGCTATCTGTCAGACCTGTAATACCATTTGACAAATGACTGAAGATTTTTGTGGCAGAATAATTCATCTCTTTCCTGCCAAAGTGAGATTTAATCCAGAACAGTGAATATCATCCTTTCTTCTAGTGTTGTAGCTAAACACTTCGCTGTTATTTTTGAATTGGGATGGGTTATTAATAACAAATTTCGTAAGTGAATTTATGTATTGCGACGGTACTGTCAATATCCTGAGTTCCTTAAATAAATGTTTGCTAGGTGATCTTGGGAGGGGTCCAGCTATTATTCTGATTACACGCTTTTGTGCAATGAATACTTTCTCTCTTAATGACGAATTTCCCCAAAATATGCCATATGAAATCAGTGAATGCCTGTTTAGGCATAGTAGGCTAATTTACTGATATGTTTATCACAAAAATTTGCAATAACCCTAATAGCATAAGTAGCTGAACCTAGCCGTTTCAGCAGATCATCGATGTGTTTCTTCCAATTCAATTACTTATCAATGCACACGCCCAAAAATTTTGAGTATTCTGCCTTAGTAACAGACTTCCGCTCATAGTCTATTTTTATCCATGGTGTTATGCCATTTACTGTACAGAACTGTACAAACTATATTTTCTCAAAGTTTAATGAGAGTCAATTTGCAGAGAACCAATTAATAATTTTCTGAAAGACATTATTTGCAATTTCCTCAGCTAATTCTTGCTTCTTGGGTGTGATAACTATACCTGTTTCATTATCAAAAAGAACTAACTTTGCATCTTCATGAATATAGAGTGGCAAGTCGTTAATATATATTAAGAATAATAAGGGACCCAAGACTGAATCCTGTGGGACACCATTCTTGATACCTCCCCAGTTAGAGGACATTGCTGGTATTGTAGACTAACTGTACTGTTAATTTAAACCTTCTCCTAGCTATAAGATACATTTCCCTTTTCTGTTTACAAGATATTTTTATCCCTTTAGTAAGCCATGGCTTTTTACATGGTTTCTTATCATTATATTTCACTGTTTTCTTAGAGAAACTGTTTTCAATTATACTCACAAAGGTATCATGAAATAGGTTAAATTTTAAATTAGCATCATGTTCCCTCGGCACCTCATCCCAGTCTAACTGTTGCAAGCTGTCCCTAAAATTTTGAAGTGTTAAATCGTTAATGGAACGCACTATATTGGAGAACTGTTTTGCATTACTGTATGGAGCTATATCATATACTGTAAGTAGCTGCACATCATGATCAGACAGACCATTCTTAACAGGAAAAGTTTTTATTTGATTAAATTTATCTTGGTTTGTGAAAACCTTATCTATCAGTGTGCTGCTTTCCTGTGCCACCGAGTACACTAATATAACTCAACACATCTCTTAATGGAACAAAATCGATGGATGTAAAGCTTATTTCTGGGGTACCCCATGGAAGTGTAATACGACCATTTTTAAATACAATGTATATAAATGACTGATGTGAGTATAGATTGTCAGATGCTCTTTAAGATGGTCAGCAGATGATGAGGTTGTCTGTGACAAAGTAACAACGCCAGAAGACAGTATCACTTTGTATAATGACCTGCAGAGGATTGAGGAATGGTGCAGTGTCTGGCAGGTGACCCTGAATGTAAATAAATGTGACATATTGTGAATACATCAGAAAAGAAAACCACTACTGCATAACCAGTTGGAGGGACTGCTGGAAACAGCACATGTTGTGAAACATTTAGGAATAACTATCCAGAGCGACCTTAAAGGAAATGACCACTGAAAACAAATAGTAGGGAAAGCTGATGCCAGACTGAGATTGATAGGAAGAATGTTAAGGAAATGTTGCTCAACCATGAAGGAAGTGTCTTATAGGGAATTTGTTCGACCAATTCTTAATTCATTGTTCATCAGTTTGGGATTCTTACCAGGAAGGGCTGACAGAAGAGACAGAAAAGATCCACTGAAGAGTAACACGCTTCGTCACAGTATCGTTTAGCTGCTGCTCAACAAACTCTATTGACAGACGTTAGAAAAGAGGCGTTGTGCCTCACCGAGAGATTTGCTATTGAAATTTCGAGAAGCACTTCTCGGGAAGAATCAGACAACATATTACTTCCTCCCATATACGTCTTGCATAATGACAACGACGAGGAAATTCTAGAATTTAGAGCCAATACGGAGGCTTATCGACAATTACTTTTCCCACCCGCCGTTCGACGAATAGAACATTGTATGGGGGCATCCGTTACTGTGGTTGTGAAATGTGTGTCACCTTACTATTCTGCTTAATGGTACATTTCACATGCCGCTAGCTAAAAACGTGACTGGCACTGGAGTATACGTATACACTGTATCTGCCCTATATCCTCATTACTGCTTTACACCAGGACGATAATAGATTCATTGCATATGTGTCACTCCACACCCCAATTCAGCTGTGTTGCTAGTGACACAAATATATTTTTACAGGCGCATCAGGCTCTTCCAAAACCGCCCAATATGTAACAGATAATATTTTACAATATGTGGTAGGAACATTACTACTTAGTTAAGGAGAAAACACCCGAGGCCGACCCTGGGGAGACACAAGGGCCGTGTGTACCCATAAAAACTCATTTGAAAATAATCTTACTTTATGCTTCTTTGTCAGTACTGTGTTGGTTTACACTCAATATGAATGTCAAAAAGAGTAAATAATTGAATGCGTAGATTTTCAGCTTGCCTAGGTAATGTATCTATTTGTCCTTAAAGTAACTACCATATTTACAGATCTGCATTGCATAAACTTGATACCAGCTACGCTTAGATTGCACTGCTTCACACCATACGGAACGGTGTACATTATCCTGGAGGTTTCATTGCCAATAAATTCCTAAAGAAGGAAAAGTGAGTGTATACCACAAAATTTTGAGATATGCAGGGTGTTCCAAAATACCACTGACATACATTAGGGACAGATTCCTTACACCAAAACAAGAAAAAATGTACAATAAACTAGGGCTCTGTAACATATATCTTAAGAGATCTAAGCATTTGTTCATCTTGGATACTGTGAAACACATCTCTTCTGCTGCAGGCCTTCCGTATTTTGTGAGAATGTAATACGGATGAAAGAAGAAAAAAGGTCAGGTAAACATGGCCTCTAAACTGCATACCTTAAGAGCTATGAGCACCTTTTCGGTAGAAGAGGTTTGTTTCACGCTAACTAAGCTGAGCTAGTGCTCATAGCTTTTAACGTATGCTGTGCGGCTGGTCCGGCGGAGGTTCGAGTCCTCCCTCGGGCATGGGTGTCTGTGTTTGTCCTTAGGATAATTTAGGTTAAGTAGTGTGTAAGCTTAAGGACTGATGACCTTAGCAGTTAAGTCCCATAAGATTTCTCACACATTTCAACATTTTTTTCTTGAACACATTTTTTTTTAACGTACGCATTTTTGACCCCATGTTTGCTAGCCATTTTTTCTTGTTTTGGTCAATGCTTCCTCCTCCTAAAATATGGAATGCAACGACCTCATAATAGAGGAGCTCTGTTTCATAGTATCGAAAATGAACAAATGTTCATACCTCTCAAGCATGCATTTTGGATGTCATGATTGCTTGATATTTATTACTTCTTTCTGTGGAAGGAAACTGTCCCTAAACTTTGTCGATGTTTTTTGAGACACCCTGTATATTGAAAAGCGCTATGCTTTTTCTCGGTAGAGAAGTATCAATGGATTCGTGAGCCATACGTCACACTTGTGCAGTTGTTTGTGCACTTGCGGTCTAATCTGCGGAACAATTCGAAATTTTGGAAGTCTGTTCTAACGAAGGGAACTGCTTGTTCGCTAATACACGTTTCGGCAGTCTTCACTAATAAAACTGCACAGCGTCCCCAGCCAACGGTAATCACTTCACGGGTGGAGCATAGAGAGCAAAATGTAAAGTCGTAAATGGAGTATTGGAAGAGTGCTCTCTTTTTAAATCTGTGCAAGATGTTGAGCACTTTAACATAGAAAGCTGTGATTCCTGTGCTAATCTCTCTTACCTTTCCACAGTTTTATGAAAAACCACTGTCGGTCTCAAGATGAAGTAGAGTTAGCCGCAGGTAGCCTCGGGCGAGAGGAACGGATCATAAATAACGACTTGATGTGGCCTGTGGATCGAACCAACCTGCGACTCCTAGCCCGGGGAGATTAATGGCGTCGGGCGAGCACTATACGGCGCCATCGGGGAACATAGGACGGCGAGCAACGGATTACGTATACGTGCCGCTGCTGCTAACGAGAACCTAGCCCGCCGCTCCGATAACTTCTCAGCCACCTGTGATTCTCAGCTCACGCAGACTTGTGCTCAAAATACACTAACGACATACAGCGGGAAGAAGTTTCTTGTTATAACATAAACATTCATTTCATTCTCAGTTTCTCTTGCTTCTTAATTTCATTCTTAAAGTATGAACCTGAACTGCGCAGGTAAAACGACTCCAAACGTCTGCTCAAAAGTAAGAAATATCGACGGCATGTGGTGTTTTATTGTTTGAAAACAAACTTACTGCATTCATTCACGTAAATTGCTGTTAATAACACTAGTACTCACTTTAATCGACGTATGGAATTCTCTGAAGCTGTATATAATGCTGAAGTGAATGCTATTGTAGGCGTTGTAGTTGATGTTAAGTTCACTGTCACGCTCCTCAATCTATTGTAACACGATTCCTCCCTTGTGACACGGACATTTATCTTGCAGGAACATGCCATCGACGTCGGGGAAGACATCAAGCATGAAGGAATGTTGCTGATCTATAGTAATGTTTGTAACGTCCCCTTAGAACAATTTATACACGACTGTGCTTAAACTGACACACAATATTATTTAGCGCAACGCAATCTGACTTTCAAAAATCCCTACAAAAGAATGGCCCAGACAAACATTAAACTATACCTTTCACAAATCACTTACCTCACAACAATCTTCGTTACTCGAACTACTGCAATACGGCGAGCGCCACTACTGCCAGATAAATAAAAGATTCAAACTACGGAAGGCACTAACTACTGATAGGGATAGTTAGCAAATGAAAGATATTAATAGAGAACAAACAATGTATTTACCTTAATAGTCAATACATATATAGCAGTTCATGACAAATTACAAAACTCCGCCATCTCTCTCCCCACATCCACCACTGCTGGCGGCTCACCTCCAACTGTGCAACGCTACGCGCTGTTCACATCCAGCTGCCGCTGCCTAACACTACAATGGCAGACAACAATGCAAACTAGCCACAGGCTGCACACAGCACAGCCAGTGATTTTCATACAGAGCGCTACGTAACGTTGCCAATAAGAAAATATAAACAGCCTACTTACATGTTCTTTGTAAATTAAGTCGACATATCACTTGGGTAGTTTCTCTGTATCGTTAAATGATACATGTTGTGACATAATAGAGTATTTTCACAGTTTTGCAGGTTAACTCCTGAGATTCCTGGTAGACTGTTATGCGCAACAAGCTGCATAAAATAAACTGAATTTCTTTACCGGCTTCGGGCACTTAGTGCCCTGTTTAAGAAGTTTCTACCTACTGCGTTATCATCATCAAAAATAAGCTTATTTTTGACACTTGCAAATAATGCGATGGGTAAAACCTTCTGAAGAATCGGTGAATAACTTATATTTCTTATATGCAACTGGTTGCTTATTATTTCATTGTATATAACTAAGGTCGCTGAGGATGAAAACGTGGATAACCTTTAACTTAATTGACGTCTGTAGTGTTCTAAACTTATTTTTACAGCTAGTGTACGTCTGCTAGAATTAATTGTTCTCAGCAACCACAGTAGTTGCTTAAGACATCGTTGTATGAAATTCGGCATCATTAGAGATAGGACGTGAGTCAGACTGGTATAATAATTATACCAAATGAACCGCATCATCAGTAGTACATATCAACATTTTGATATGTACATGTGCACTCAGCGGCGTATGTACTTTGATGTCATGCAGAACCTTAGGTGAATATAAATATTTGAGGCGGTAACTTACCAACATTTATTATTTGTGTTATATTTGTACTACTGTATTTTCAGTATTCATTATTTAGTATTTGCTCTATATGTGTTCAGGATAGTACAGACACAATAATCTGTTTGGGTTCCATTTTCCTTAACACATTAATTAGTCACACGACAGTAAACTTTAATTGTGAAATGAGTAAATAATTGACACAAATGTTTGAAGCAACACTGAATGCAGTCTGTCTTGAAGTATTATTCCTGCGTAACACTGTTAGTTCCCGACGTTTCTGCTAGGTGGTGTGTGTGAATGTGTAATTGTAACAGTGATCAAGGTCTCATATAAGGGTGCAGGTCATGCGCAGTGTTGTTTATTGTTTCATGAATTCAGATCCTTAACTACAGTTCAGAGACAATCCAGGGCGAAATATCGCAAGCTACAACTCAAAGACAAGTGTTATTAATCGATACAACTGTTTTACCGAAAGTAGCTTCGTATCACCTAGGACGCCGTGTCATTGTCGGGCAGCAGTCTCCAACGCTGTAAATGGAAAAGTTCGGTGGTCCTACGTTCGTAGCCCCGGTAAATCAACGAGATGTGCCTTTTAATATGCCTGCTGTTAGAGCGTAGAAGGTACTACGAGAAGGCCTGTCATTCAAACCCTATAAATTTGAACTGTAAGCTGCAGGAAAAAATGACTGAATTATGAGTAGAAATGTTAACTAAATGCAGACTAAAGACGATTTTTTAAACAAAATTGTGTTCAGTGACGAGGTCACCCTCCACATCTGAGGTAAAGCGTATCGGCATGATGTTTGTAAATGGGGTGAGCAGCAACGACGTCACGTTTATATATATATATATATATATATATATATATATATATATATATATATATATATATATATATATAAAATGGATATGCTTTAACATTATCTAATGTCTCAGTTACAAAATGATATGGGCACAGAATTCTTTTTCCATCTAGACGGCGAGCCACCACGTTGTCATCTGTCGTGTATTTTCGTAGGAATGTGCCGATTTGGACTGGAAGTGGTGGAACGATATCCTGGTACCACTATCACCTGATTACCTGATTGAACCCCAATGAACTTCTGTGTATGGCATTACACTGAAGACAGGGTGTGTGTTCCTCCACTTCCGTGAAACGTCGACGTGCTGCGACAATGAATAATCCAAGAAGTTGCATCCACACATCAAGACTTACTTCTTAATATTTGACAGCAATTTGGTTACATATGGGATTTTTTCGTATTACGGAAGATACCCACATTTTACGTTTCCAAATGAAGATATGCAGCCTGCAGTGCTGTATCAGACATTTCCATAAACGTTACTTCTTCTGTAATTAATTTATAGACACTTTCTGTCTTAAGGTAAATATTTCGTGCCTCGCTGCCTTCTCCGAAGAGAACGCAAGAAAGAGAACCTGCAAACGGACATAAATATTGTTGTATTAGTCCTGGTTGAAATACTTCAGATTCTAAAAGCAATGGCCATCTAACCTAGAATGAACGGTTGCTTGTAAAGAGGAGGAAGACACATTATTGTTCAGATCCAAGACTGATGTAATCACTGAATAAAGCAACAGTTGCGAACGGCCTACGAATACGCATCCACAAGCAGGGAGAAAAAACGAGCTTCAGAAGATAGTATGCTTCCTATTGGCGACGACATTGTTAGAAACTGAACGCAAGCTTGCACTCGATAAGAATCGTAAAGGAAATGTCGTTTTCCTTTTCTTCTTTCAAAAGTCCCGGTATTTGCTTCCATTGATTCGGAGATCAAAAGGAAAACTTGAATCTAGATTGCCAGATGATAATTGAAACACTGATCCCCAGACTATATCTTACCTCTGTGCCATCTCGCACGATATATCCATCCAGAACGACATAAAATGTAATTCACAAATAAAAATAATTAGTCGGAAAGGCGAATATCATACTCAGATTCGCTGGAAAAATCCCAAGGAAAGAGGGTCACACAACTGTCCTTCGGCCAATTTGTCGCTACTTACTGTCAGCCATCATTATGAGATATGGTTCTCTGCAGAAGATAAGGAACATTCAAAGATGAGTAACTGTTATGTTCCGTTATGGATTCGGTTACTAATCGTCATAGTGATGCTTATTGGGTTCCGGTGCCATGCACTATAAGGGCTTAGTTGTGCAATATAGAGTAGTTAACAGTTAAAACTATGTTGGGTGTGTTTGTTTTGTGATGTACTGTGCAATGTCCTTCAGACATGCATACTCGTATGAAGGAACAGGCAGTGCTACGGTGCTACGATCCACCGCTCTACGAAACAGAAAAATACGAATACATATCTTCTATCTCATACAACTTTAGATCGTAGCAGCGTCTGTTCTTTCGGACATATATGCACGTCTGATAAAAATTGCATAGTACACCGTAAAACACAGACACTGCTAAACAGTATTACATGCCTGGTAAGCCGCGCCAACAGTGTAACAAGTCTCTACCTGTGCAGGAATCAAAGCAACTGTGCGAGTGCTCGAAGTGGACACACGCTGACATAGAGTTTCGCAAAAAGCACAACCCCCACAACATATTACTCAAAACTCACTGGGGACCACGCCGCACTCTCTGTATCGAGCAGAACAGTCTACATGAACCCACTGAACTTTCTGAGAGAAAAAGAAATTGTCCATTTCGAGTGAAGAACAGTATTAGAAAAAAATCAGTACTACATGATCAAGGGAGTAAATGCTCGGACCCCGACCAACACGGTACTCGATGCGCTCACTGCCGTAGGTTCGGAACGTGAGTTCGGCACGGTTAGACCTACGCAAAACTATGTGGTTGAGCTAGCCAACACGGCCAAATCATGTAATCTGTTGAAGATGAAGTTTTTCCTTCACATGGTCGTGAATATAGAGATCTACAACACGCTCTGCATCCCCCCAAAACGCGACAAATACCAGCGTTTTGCACATGTGGGTATCCGACACGGTCCCCTCCCCACTGCCGCAAATGCACTGCTGGCCAAACAACACAACAGCGCAAATTCCGCCAAACATCACCACACAAACGTGTTGACTGTGGTGGGGCCCATCAGCCAACTGCAGGGAGTGCAGTGCCTAAGAGGAGGCTCTGAGGCGTAGAACAGCAAGACGTGCCAAACCCACCACGATCAGGGCTCCCCCTACCGCGTCTAGTAAGGAGTGGAATATTCTTTGCTGGAGTGGTAGCTGGGAATCCCAGCAATGTGCGGTGGGCAGAGAAACCCCGGAGCTGTGCAACCAAACAGCAGACTCTCCCAGCGACAGACACACTGCCAACTCAGACAACACCCAACACCACACCTGCATCTGTTACACCACAGGACGGTAATAACAACTTGACTCTACCCCCAGGTACCATGGTTTCCTGCCTACCACAAGCCACAGGACACGTACCCACACACGGACGGTCACAACCACAGAGGAGGTGCAGGAGGGGAAGCAACCGGAACAAAGGGAACACGACTACACCACAACAATAACACAGACAAGAAACCGATACGCACGTCTACAACTCGAACACCAACCTAAAGAACCACATTACACATACACTCGCCACAGGTGCCCACAACAACGCAACAAACATCTGACTCACAAACCAGACGAAACCCGACGCCAACACAAGCATCAGCGACCGCCAACATCACCAAGAACCCATACGCATCCAACCTCAACACTACATTCTGAAGACTAATGGAGATACTATTCCCTGGAGTGACTGCCACCGAAGTAATGATGAAAATTATAGGGTATGTCTCGTAACTCTTCAGACAGTTCACGTTGGGCTCGCTCGACTGAACTAACACACAAACTGTTCTCACACCACGGTTTACACCGATTCACGAGTAACACACTACACCAGTCCCATAACGCAAACATTAACACTACCTCACAGATCATGTTTTTGATTGCCAACGGGATGTTATCCAAAATAACCGAACTAGTTGCGTTCACGGAGTGAAAGAGCACCTGAATCGCTCTTCTGAACGAGACACTGCTTACGCCTCACTAGCAACTGGAAATCCCAGATTTCTGCGTCTATTGCACCGACCGAGTGGACGGCAGGAAGGGAACCGGCACCAGCTGTCATCACACGAGTTCACAATGACATTGAAGACACGAACATCCAGTCCCCGCACATGAGAAACTAGAGGCTATGGCCGCCAGAGTCAAGTTCAACGGAGCGAATACCGCACTGGCGTCGCTTTACAATCCATCTGAGCACATAGTAACACGCGATATCGGCACAGTTCTAAACAATACACCTTGCGTAGTCGCGGATGGATATTTAAATGCCCAACACCCCGACTTGAATTAACGAATACGTACTTCCAACGGCAAGAAACAATACGAACATGCACTATGCATAAATTACATTGTACTAGAGCCGGATGTCGCCTTGTGTGTTGTAAGTAGGCTGTTTATGTTTTCTTTATGTAAGTTTGACAGTATGTGGCTAGTTTGCATTGTTGCCTGCCATTGTTGTCATGAACTGCTATAGCTGGATGTGAACAGCAGATAGCGTTGGGCAGTTGGAGGTGAGCCGCCAGCAGTGGTGGACGTGGGGAGAGAGATGGCGGAGTTTTGATAATCTGTAAGACTGAATGTCAATTATGAATATTAAGGTAAATACATTGTTTGTTCTCTATTAATATCTTTCATTTGCTAACTATCCCTATCAGTAGTTAGTACCTTCAGTGGTTTGAATCTTTTATTTAGCTGGCAGTAGTGGCGTTCGCTGTTTTGCAGTAGCTTGAGTAGCGAAGATTTTTGTGAGGTAAGTGATTTGTAAAAGGTATAGGTTAAAGTTAGTCAGGGCCATTGTTTTGTAGGGGTTATTGAAAGTCAGATTGCGTTGCGCTAAATAATATTGTGTGTCAGGTTAAGCACAGGCTTGTACAATTGTTCTAAGTGGACGTTTCATATGTATAAATTGTTCTAAGGGGATGTTTCAGTGTGACCGCACAGGCCGAACTCAGGTTACACATGATGGACATAACCCTCATGAAGAGCATCACATCCACACTCTACTTTAGGGTTGACAAAAATCTGGATTCACATCACATGCCTGTAATACTTCACACGGAAGAAACACTGCAGGACACCAACCACACAAAATACTGAAATACAATCGTGCGCATTGGACTCTGTTCAAGGAACACTCACGAAATTAACAACACAAAGCAAATTACTAAGGCGATGGAGGTTCTCACTACTCCTGCTGACGTCATTCCACATACAGCACCTCAACAATATTCGTCAGCTCTGCCTCAGGCAATCCTGGGCCTTATGTCAATTAGAGCCACCTCAGGAAATATTGGCAGCGTACCAGGTGTCCATTCCATAAATTGCAAGTCAACATACTCCAGGGAATAATAAGGAAGAAAATACAAATGTTTAGAAACGTGTGGAAGCTAGCCGCATACTCCGCGAAGGACAAGGGAGAGCTTATGGCCACAACACACCATAAGTATTATTCACACTTGGAATGGATCAGGAGGTTACACGACATGCAGCCCATCCAACGCACTACGAGGTCATATGAACTAGCAGAAACGAAATCACATGGGCTATTAAGCATTCAAACGCTGGGAAAGTCCCTAGTCCAGACGACATTCAAATTCGTGTTCTCCAGGAGCCCACAGATAGAGGAGTAGAATACTCTGCGCACATAAAGAATGCCATGTTACAAAACAAACACTTCCCTGACTTTTGGAAGGCGGCCAAGGCCCTGATAATCAGGAAGACAGGGAAAGACTTATCCCTTTCCCAAAATTATCGACCCATCAGTGAACAGTGCTTTCTCAGCAAGACTATCGAGGAGGTTGTACTAAAACGCATCACTAGACACTGCATCGCCAACGACGTCCTAAGGCCGGAGTAGTTCGGCTTTAGGAATCACCACTTAACAACACAACTCCTTCGCGTTGCTGACCATACAACAAAGGGCCACAACAAGGAAAAAGCCACAGGGGCCGTGTTCCTGGACATCTAAAAAGCTTTAGACGATCTCTGGCACAACGGCCTCATACGCGAACTAATCGATGCTGGTTTCCGCGTCGGAACACAAATAGAGGGTACATACTTTTCAAACAACATCAACTTTCTACTTACCATCCAACAAGCAAGAAATATGAGAATGAGCCCACAAGCATCTTGCCTTAGATTACAACCAAAGATACACAAAATTTGGACCTCCTTCAGGCTTATAGGAACAGGCCAACATCGAAACTCAACAATATGCTCTTCAAAATTCTGAAAGAAGAATGCACATTTAATAATGGGAGAACACTAAAAACTCAACAGAATTTATACAACATGCCAAAAACATACAAGTACCTGATGGAGCAACACTTGCCTCATTTGACATAGAAAACCTTTATTCCCCTGTGCCAATAGATACCACACTACAGATAATCAGTGACAACCTACAAAGCCACAAAAAAAACCTTCTACTCACATTAATAAACTAATGACCTGCTTGAATTCACACTTTCACACAACAATTTGAAATTTAACAATAAAATCCACAAACAAACAGATGGTCCGGCAATGGGCACGAATCTTTCCAGATTGCTAGTTGGAATATTTATCAGTAACTTAGAAGAAAAATCCTGAATTCCAATGACCACCTCCTCAAAATATCATCTAAAACTACAGACATGTAGATGATACTATCAGTTTAATCAAAGGCTATAAAGATGAGATCAGTGAGTTGAACCAGTTACTCAACAACTCCCATAAAAACAAAAAATTCACAGTTGAACACCAAACAGATGACAGCATAAATTTGTTAGACCTTACCATTAGAATAAAGGATAACAGATATCAGCTTGAAATTTATCAGAAGCCTACCACAACACATACCACAATCCACAACTCCCCTTGTCACCCCAGTACATGATCAATAGAGCTATCCAACTACCACTCTCTGATGACGAATGTGATCAAGAAATTGAAATAATAAAATATACAGCTAATGCAAATGGTTATAACAGTTCATTAGTAGACACCCTAAAACACTCAATAATGGCAAAGCAATCTCAACACAAAAAAAACAAAAAGAAAATAACATCATCGATACAATCAATCCCCTTTCTAGATAATATTTCATATCAGATTGCCAATGTCTTCAAAAGAAAAGGCATAAGCATACCCTTCACTACAGACAACAAGATTGGACAGAGGTTACCCCACAACATCAGCACACGAAACCCACTTCATCACACAGGTGTGTACGAAATTGAATGTTTGGACTCTGACTGCTTCTACATAGGCCAGACAGGCAGGCCATTTGAGATTAGATTCAAAGAACACGTGGTAGCACTAAAAAACAAAAAGTACCACACATCAGCAGTAGCCACCCACTTGCATCAAACAAAACACCACGTTAACAACGCAAATATCAGCATCCTACATAACCATTCAAAAGGCAGAAAACTAGACATCTTTGAAACACTCCAAATATACAAACCCCACATATCTACCATAAATATTTAGTCATGTTACCATGACAGCCACCCAGTGTGCAAGAGATTGATTTCAGTTACAGATATATCATCACACCAACAACTTGTGCCCCTTGTCAGCTTGAAACTATATGTACATCAATTACTGGCATAAATTTTAAATCCGCCTTCATATTTTAAAGCATTAACCAATTATTACCCCAACCTTTAGGCAGTTATTACATGTAACAGATATAATCTTAAGACCCCCTGCTTTGTAAAGTTTGCTCTCATACAATCATTCTTTCCACCCTCTCCCTCCCTCTCACTTTCTCTTTCTCTTCCTCTCCCTCAGCCTCCAGCCTTTCATATCCATCTATAAATTCCCACAAAAATTCTTATTTGTCTATAATTTTACCGCTGTAGTCAAAAAGATTATTGTCCTGAAAGTTGTAGCATTTCACCTGAAGTATAAACGAGTATTAAGTTTCAGCTATTTTAACTGGTCAAAATCGGATTTGTGTACCATCTGAAGTATTTATGCCAACGCATGTATTCGACACATCTAAACAAACACATCCAAATCCTTTAACATTTATTCTGTAGTAATGTTGTTATGATATATATTATTTGTACTTTGTGATAATGTTTTCTCCTCTGCTATACGATCCTTGCAGCCAATAGTTTCAAGGCGCCATATTTGTTTACAAAATATGACAGTGTACATGTGATATGTTATGACAGTGAAATGAACCTGTGACCACTGGAGGTACTTCTTTTTACTTATTTTATTTTTACCGTTAGATATACGTTTAATTTTTTATCGAAAGAAACCCAAAACCATGTTCTGAATTAGTGTTTTGTTTCCCCACTAGACAGTGCCACAAGTTCCTCCAAAAAATCGTATAACAAAACACACACAAATGTCATAGTAACAAATGTAATTCTACCTGATGGTGGAGGTTTAATCCTTTGAAACGCGTCTTGCAGATAAATAAACAGTCACTGGCAACAGTAAACTTGTTGTTTCATTTAATGTCAATAAGCCACGGTAAAGCCTAACGAAAAATGTTCGCATTTAAAGTATATGTCGACAAGTGCGAAGCAGTTCTGTTCACACGTAGAAAGAAATAACTGCGCAAGCATCAACACTGTAAACAGGTAACAATACTTGCTACTCCGATAAGTTCCCGAGAGAAAGATACCTGCGTCTGGATGGACTGCAGACTTACGTTAGAGTACCACACAGACACAGAGCCCACCACCTCCGTAAGCGTCGTTTCCACCGTGACGTCAACCAGCCAATGAGAAGCCGTCCACTGCTTATAAAAGCTGAAATATCACCGGTCCACAACAGTCAGTTTTACCCCTGACAAAGATGACGGAGGTAGTCACTGAAAGCTCGGGATTTTATCCAAATTTCAGGTTGCAAGTAAACAAAATAACTTTTTATGCAAGGACTCTGTCGCGAAAGAATTCGTAGTCACCACCTAGAATACGTTGCCAACAGGGCGCACTTGAGACTCAGTCAACTCTACCTAATGTTCATCAGGCGAATTCTACTAAATAGGAGGGTATCGAGGTCCTTATACATGACGCTGATTTTCACCTCTGTTGACGTACGCAGCTCCTGCCTGCGGATATGCAGTTCCTAAATGTCTGCACGGCATGCATACAGAACAAAGTGCTACGTATCATTATCAACGCTCCACGCTACCCAAGCAGCGAGGATCTTCACAATGAATAAGGCCTTGAAACCCGTAAAAAAACTCGCCACACGACAATACAGGAATTCGAGACACGTTAACAATCCTTTCATACGTGGAAGCATAAGCGACCAAAGACACTACTACCTAGTGCCCAACCACGTTTGGCGAGCTAAAGTACACTCACAAGCGACAACATCGGCAAGTCCCTGCACATCAGCAATATTGCTTGCCGGCTGCTAACACAGTAGGCCAACAGGCAACAACAGGGAAGGCGATAAACTCGCACACTAATGCACAATTAAACCTCCTATACTATCTTACACTGTGCATCCGGTATGGAACCTGTCGGACTGTAACCAATGATGTACTCATCTGTATCAGGTAGAGTGATGCTGGCCGACAAAACAACGTTGGGACCCAGCTGCAGCCACCGAGTTACAACGCCTCGCAACGTCAAAGGTATCCGCCTGAATCATACCCACTACAAACTTACTTAAACCTTGCATCATCTGTCACAAATATCAAGCAATCCCCTGCAGCTCTTACTACCCTCCACGACTATCGCAGAGTTTTTTCCCCTTGGCTCTTGCCTTGGCACTTTTATTCATCTTCCCCTCGTGCCGCTACTCGTACTTCAATTTTTGACCCAATCTATCTCCAGACGAGCGGGTATTAGTTTTTAATCGTAACCAGACGTACATAAACATTGCAGCACCTCCATCCTGCAAAGCCCTCACTTATTGAACACTAACCCCTACGCGGACATGGTAGTAAACCCTTTGTGTTGGTCATCATGCCAGTGTGGGAGTGGAGGGGGCGCCATCCTATCCAAAAAAGAGAGTGACATATGTATTGGTCGACCCTGTAGGCCTGCCGATGTGTGGCAGCACTTCACGCAGAACTGGAAAGTTACCGCTCCACCCATGAGTGTTGGACAGATTTCGCAAAACCATAACTGAGGATGGCCGTGCAGGACTACAGTTGCGACGAATAATTCTGGAAACAGCGTATCCTTGGCTTCTGTGAACAATATTTAAAGGCTGTGCTCGATGCCCCCGTCGGCCATGACGAAAACGTACGCCAAGTTTCTTTGCATCGTTGCAGTGCGAAGTGAATTCTGGTTGGCAGCAGCCCCCTGTGTGCTTTCCACGACGAGTAACCGTCTACCGATTAGCGACCAGAAATGAGCTGTATATATTCGCTTTCAATTTCTATGAGGTCATTTCCGAATTCAGTGTTCTCGTAGATTGGACTCGTGAGAATCCACCGCTGCCCACTTGACCAAGTAAGGAGAACGAGTACGCTAGTTCCTCTACATATGTAACTTTTTTGAAAGAAATTTCCACCATTACATTGGAAATTACCGCTCATTTATTTCACACAATCATGCATTGCGCCGTATAGTCTTTGTCAAATGTCACAATATGTCAGACCTGCCTATATGACCTAAGTAACCATTAGGCATGGCAGTTACTGTATTCCGACTGAAGGGTTAACAGTGAACATTGTTCTGTATGTGTGTGTGTGTGTGTGTGTGTGTGTGTGTGTGTGTACTAGGTAAGTACAAGACGTAGCCTGGGTATGTATCTATTCGAGTCCGCTATTTCTTCGTCTCCTCCTTACACCCCTCTATGACCACCTCTTCTTTAACCACCTCTCTGTTCTTCTTTCCACTCCCTCTCTTTGTCTATCTTCACCACCCCAAATCCACCCCCTGCTTTCTGTCCATACCACTCTCTTCATCCAAGCCCTCCTGCCCCATTCTCTGTCAACCTCTTCCTCCCCAATCTGTACCTCTGCTTCTTCCCCCTCTGTCTCCTCCTCTCTCTTACTTCGTGCTCCTCCTCCCCTCTCTATTTGTCCCTATTCTCCCCTCTCTCGTTCTATATCCTCCTCATCTCTCCCTGTTTTTGACCTCCTTTCTACTTCCTCTATCCATCTCCTTCTCTCCACTACACGCTCCACATTTTCATTGCGGCTGTGGCGGGAACGGAGCCTCTCCATCGTTTCTAGGCTCCAGGTTAACATGCAATACAATACAATACCCCTGTAGCTTTTTTTGCAGGCTATAACTGAGATATATACCTTTGCCTGAAATCCTTCCAGGGATTTAGGATGAGCTGTTTACCCACGAAGGCGAACACATATCAAATATATTCCACATATATTTAACATATTTCGCACTAATTTCTCTACATATTTCTCCTGTACCTCTAGCGATTTTAGTTTTGTAGTTTCATGCAGCTCAAAGCTTGTGACGTCATACCTCCTCAGGTATCTGCTGTGCAATGATATAATTTTGGAGGTACATCCATTGGTATATGTGGCTACTGCCTGCGAAATGTGTTGTGAAACAGTTGGTGGTAAGGGAGTAATAAATTAAAACGTAATGCATATGTGCCAGTTCTTCGAGCATCTCAGTGTTCATGAAGTCATATCTCTTCAACTACGTATTGTGTATTTTACTAGGTACATTCTACATATGTGGAAACAGTCAATTAAATCTATTTCGAACAGAGCTAGTTGTAAAGGAGTAGTAAATTGCACGCCTTGCATAATGCGGCACTTTTTCACGCAACTCAGCATTTGACGTCATATCTCCTGAACTATATGTCGTGCTGTATATATTTTTGAAGGTATATTCTACGGCACACGCGGGTTCTGTCTGAGAAAAGTATGGCCAATAGTGATAACATCAACGATGTAATAAATTTAAATGTCTTGCACGATGTGGCAGTCTTTCACACATCTTAGACGTCATATCTCATGAACTACGACGTAGTATTTCTGGTACATTGAGTGGTATATGTGAATACTGTCTTCATAATGTGTCATGAAGGTACATACTGGTAAACAAGCAGTAAATTAAAACGTCTTGTTTCATGTGGCAGTTTTTCTGCATGAACATCGAAAATGTAGTAAATGTTTAAAATTGTGTGTAAAAGTTGTTGTGGGTCTCCAAGTCCTCTCACTCTCAAATACTAGAAGATTAAAGTATGAGTATTTGCGTGTTGTGGGCTATATTGCTTTTTCACCTCCATCCCTATCACCTTGTTGCCAACAGTAGGCGTTACGTGTACCGGGGTTGAAATTGGTCCACTGATCCACTGGTTTAGGAGAAGCTGTGGATGATATACTTACACCATCTCACTGTGTTTATACGACTGATAACTTGCCTATGGAGGCATACTCAAACAAAAGTTTACTGCCCCTTAAAATAATTGCTAATGGGTATGTCAACACATAAAGAAATGTTGTGTAAATCCTAAAGCACCTTCATCCACTGTAAAATATGTTTGCATGATGCCCGATGTAACGTTACATGTATTTAGGCGAGCTAATCGGCCACCCAGCATTGGTATGAGGTGAGAGTAATGTATCGTACAGCTGAACGCCATTATGCCCAGGCCTATAGGCACACCACAGCAGTTCCAGCTTCGACTAGATGACTCGTACAAATGAGTCCAGGTGTAGAGACAAGGAGCACATGTCCAGAAATGGGGAAATTCCCTAAGTTGGGAATTTGGACGACTGTTACTGACACAACCTTTGTGCACCAGATGCTCCAAGAAATGGCAGTGTCAGACAGTCTTAAAGGTGGCTAACTTACAGCACTATGAGATTCGACAATAACTCAAATCAAAAATTAGTACAAATTTGAATACATCTGGTATCTCAGCAAAATGAGGTGCATCCATACAACGACACAACAATATCTCAATATCTTTAAAACTACAGAATCTAATATTACAGAATGAAAAAACATCTTCACAATGGACCTCTGAATTAATAATTTTTATTTCCTTCGAGCAATTTCGACAAATGAAATCTCAGATGATAGTATTGCCGTATAGCTATAATCTGTGAAAGCCATGTAGCTGTATCTACATCATTTATTAATTTATGACGTCCTTTATATCTTCTTCGTGATTCAGATATTTGTCAGAACATTGCATTCCCCACATCTGCACAGCAAATGAACACAGCATCTAAAACTAACATTGTCATACTTGTGAAATTATTTAATGAACAGTTAACTATTTTTCAAGTAACATTTATTTAAATGTTGAGTGCAAGTTCTATTAAAAACTCTGCTAACCTAAAAATGGTCAATTGCATGTGCTAGTAGAGACCACAGTTGGAAAGAAAATCAAAATACCAGCAATGCATAAGTAATTGCTTCATAATATTTAATGGAAATCACAGTTGGGTGAGAATGCTGGCTTATTTATTTATGAACCAACTATTGATGCAAGTGTTGTGAATAATCTAAGGGTAACAGAAGGTTTATGATATTTCTTTATGTAAATATTGTTGCCAATTATGCCTTTAGATCTTAAGAACGAAGTAATTTTGGTGGGGATGGCCTTCAGCCAGTAGAAATGCAAACAGTAGCGCAACGCAATGGGAGTTAAGTGAAGACTGGGATATAAGTGAAGAGCTCAGGGAGCGATTGTAGACACTTTGCGTGAGTTCTGGTAGGAGGCAGACCAGTCTGTGGTGGGGTGCATGATCTACTGGTGCTGTTGTTATGGTCCTCAGTCCTGAGACTGATTTGAAACAGCTCTCCATGCTACTCTATCCTGTGCAAGCCTCTTCATCTCCGAATAAATACTGCAACTTACATCTTTCTGAATGTGCTTAGCCTGTCCATATTGTGGTTTCCCTCTACGATTTTTACCCTCTGCTCTTCTCTTCAGTACCAGACTGGTGACACCTGGATGGTTCAGACCATGCCCTACCAACCTGTCCCTTCTTCTAGTCAAATTGTTCCACAAATTCCTCTTTCCCCCAATTCTGTTCAGTACCGGTACCTTACCATTAGTTAAGTTATCTAGCAATCTAATCTTCAGCACTCTTCTGTAGCACCACGTTTCGAAAGTTTCTATTCTCTTCTTGCGTAAACTGCTAATAGTCTTGTTTCACTTCCATACATGGGTACACTCCATATTAACAATTTCAGAAAAGACTTCCTGACAGTTAAATCTATTCACGATGTTAGCAAATTTCTCTTATTCAGAAACGCTGTCCTTGCCATAGCCAGTGTACATTTTATATCCTCTTTATTTCGACCATCATCAGTTATTTTCCTCTCCAAATAGATAAACTCATTTACTACTTTAAGTATCTCAGTTACTAATCTAATCTTCACCTGATTTAATCCGACTAAATTCCCTTATCCTTGTTTTTCTTTTGTTGATGTTCATCTTATATCTTCCTTTCGAGACACTGTTCATTCCGTTTAGTTGCTCTTCCAGGTCCTTTGCTGTCTCTGAAAGAATTACAATGTCGGCGGAAAAACTTGAAGTTTTTATATCTTCTCAATGGATTTTAATTCCTACTTCAAATTTTACTTTTGTTTTCTCTACTGCTTGCTCAGTATACATATTGAATAATATCGGGGATAGGCTACAACTATATCTCACTCCCTTCTCAACCATTGTTTCCCTTTCATGACTTCGACTATTATAACTGCCGTCTAGTTTCTGTAAAAGTTGTAAATTGCCTTTCGCTACCTGTGTTTGACTCCTGCCACCTTCACAATTTGAAAGAAAGTATTGCAGTCAACATTGTCAAAGGGTTATCTAAGTCTACAGACGCTAGAAACATAGGTTTGTCTTTCCTTAACCTATCTTCTAAGATAAGTCGTAGGGTCAGTATTGCCTCGCGTGTTCCAACATTTCTACGGAATCGCAACTGATCTTCCCCGACGTTGGCTTCTACCGGTTTTTCCATTCGTCAGTAAAGAATTCGCGTTAGTATTTTGAAACTGTGACTTGTTAAACTAATAGTTCGGTAATTTTCACAATTGTCAACAACTGCTTTCTTTTTTATGGGAATTATTATATTCTTCTTGAAGTCTGAGGGAATTTCGCCTGTCGCATACATCTTGCTCACCAGACATAAGAAAGCTATCACTAGTTCTAATGGAATGTTGTCTTCTCCACGGGCCTTGCTTCGTCTTAGGTCTTTCAGTGCTCTGTCAAATTCTTCACGCAGTACTATATCTCCCATTTCATCTTCGTCTGCATCCTCTTCCATTTCCATAATATTGGCCTCAATTATATAGCCCTTGTATAGACCATCGATATACTCCTTCAACCTTTCTTTCTTCACTTAATACAGTTTTTCCATCTGAGCTCTTGACATTCAAACTGTTCGTTCTTTCTTCAAAGGTCTCTTTAAATTTCCTGTAAGCAGTTTCTATCTTACCCCCAATTATATATGTTTCTACATCCTTACATTTGTCCTCTAGCCATCCCTGCTAAGCCATTTTGCATTTCCTGTCGATCTCATTTTTGAGACGTTTGTGTTCCTTTTCGCCTGCTCCATTTACTGCATTTTTATATTTTCTCCTTTCATCAATTACTTTCAATATATCTTTTGTTACCCAAGAAGTTCTACTAGCCCTCATCTTTTACTACTTGGTTATCTGCTGCCTTTACCATTTCATCTCTCGAAACTACCCATTCACCCTCCACTGTATTTCTTTCCTCTGTGCGTGTCAACCGTTCCCTAATGTTTTCTCTGAAACTCCCTAGAATCTCTGGTACTTTCAGTTTACCCAGGCCCCATCTCCTTAAATTACTAACTTCTTACATTTTCTTCAGTTTTAATCTACAGTTCATAACCAATAGATTGTGGTCAGAGTCCACATCTGCCTCTGGAAATGTCTTACAATTTATAACGTTGTACAATTTAAATCCCGGTTCCTAAATGTCTGTCTAACTATTATATAATCTATATGAAACCTTTCAGTGTCTCCAAGCCTCATACATGTATACTACCTTCTTTTGTGTTTCTTAAACCAAGTGTTAGCCATGACTAAGTAATGCTGTTTGCAAAATTCTACCAGATGCTTACCCTTTCATTCCTCACCCCCAGTCCATTTTCAAGTACTACTTTCCCTCGTGTTCCTTTTCCTACAATTTAATTCCAGTCTCCCTTGACCATTAAATTTTTGTCTCCCTTAACTACGCGAATAATTTCTTTCATCGCATCATACATATCTCAAATCTTTTCATCGTCTGTGGAGGTAGATGGCTTATAAATTTTTACTGCTGTGGTAGGCGTGGGCTCGTGTCTACCTTTGCTACAATAATTCGTTCGGTATGCTGTTTGTAGCAGCTTATCCGCTTTCCTGTTTGTTTATTCATTGTAGTTATCCGATTTTTTATTTATAACCTTGTAATTATACCCCCCCCCCCACCCCCTATGAACCATGGACCTTGCCGTTGGTGGGGAGGCTTGCGTGCCTCAGCGATACAGATAGTCGTACCGTAGGTGCTACCACAACGTAGGGGTATCTGTGGAGAGGCCAGACAAACGCATGGTTCCTGAAGAGGGGCAGCAGCCTTTTCAGTAGTTGAAGGGCAACAGTCTGGATGATTGACTGACCTGGCCTTGTAACACTAAACAAAACGGCCATGCTGTGCTGGTACTGCGAACGGTTGAAAGCAAGGGGAAACTACAGCCGTAATTTTTCCCGAGGGCATGCAGCTTCACTGTATGGTTAATGATGATGGCGTCCTCTTGGGTAATATATTCCGGAGGTAAAATAGTCCCCCATTCGGATCTCCGGGCGGGGACTACTCGAGAGGACGTCGTTATCAAGAGAGAGAAAACTGGCGTTCTACGGAATGGAGCGTGGAATGTCAGATCCCTTAATCGGGCAGGTAGGTTAAAAAATTTAAAAAGGGAAATGGATAGGTTGAAGTTAGATATAGTGAGAATTAGTGAAGTTCGGTGGCAGGAGAAACAAGACTTTTGGTCAGGCGAATACAGGGTTATAAATAGAAAGTCAAATAGCGGTAATGAAGGAGTAGGTTTAATAATGAATAAAAAAATAGGAATGCGGGTAAGCTACTACAAACAGCATAGTGGACGCATTATTGTGGCCAAGATAGACACGAAACCCACGCCTGCTACAGTAGTACAAGTTTATATGCCAACTAGCACTGCAGATGACGAAGAAATGTATGACGAAATGAAAGAAATTATTCAGATAGTGAAGGGAGACGAAAATTTAATAGTCGTGGGTGACTGGAATTCGGTAGTAGCAAATAGGAGAGAAGGAAACTTAGCAGGTGAATATAGATTGGAGGCAAGAAATGAAAGAGGAAACCGCCTGGTAGAATTTTAAACAGAGCACAACTTAATCATTGCTAACACTTGGTTCAAGAATCATAAAAGAAGGTTGTATACATGGAAGAAGCCAGGAGATACTGGCAATTTTCAGATACATTATATAATGGTAAGACAGAGATTTAGGAACCAGGTTTTAAATTGTAAGACATTTCCAGGGGCAGATGTGGACTCTGACCACAAACTATTGGTTATGTACTGTAGATTGAAACTGAAGAAACTGCAAAAAGGTGGGAACTTAAGGAGATGGGACCTGGATAAACTGAAAGAACCAGAGGTTTTAGAGAGTTTCAGGGAGAGCGTAAGGGAACAAATGGCAGGAATGGGGGAAAGAAATACAGTAGAAGAGGAATGGGTAGCTTTGAGGGATGAAGTAGTGAAGGCAGCAGAGGATCAAGTAGGTAAAAAGACGAGGGCTAGTAGAAATCCTTGGGTAACAGAAGAAATATTGAATTTAATTGATGAAAGGAGAAAATATAAAAATGCAGTAAATGAAGCAGGCAAAAAGGAATACAAACGTCTCAAAAATGAGATCGACAGGAAGTGCAAAATGGCTAAGCAGGGATGGCTAGAGGATAAATTTAAGGATGTACAGGCTTATCCCACTAGGGGTAAGATAGATACTGCCTACAGGAAAATTAAAGAGGCCTTTGGAGAAAAGATAACCACTTGTATGAATATCAAGAGCTCAGATGGAAACCCAGTTCTAACCAAAGAAGGGAAATCAGAAAGATGGAAGGGTATATAGAGGGTCTATACAAGGGCGATGTACTTGAGGACAATATTATAGAAATGGAAGAGAATGTAGATGAAGAGGAAATGGGAATACAATACTGCGGGAAGAGTTTGACAGATCACTGAAAGACCTGAGTCGAAACAAGGCCCCGGGAGTAGGCAACATTCCATTAGAACTGCTGACGGCCTCGGGAGAGCCAGTCCTGACAAAACTCTACCAACTGGTGAGCAAGATGTATGAGACAGGCGAAATTCCCTCAGACTTCAAGAAGAATATAATAATTCCAATCCCAAAAAAGCAGGTGCTGACAGATGTGAAAATTACCGAACTATCAGTTTAATAAGTCACGGCAGCAAAATACTAACACGAATTCTTCACAGACGAATGGAAAAACTAGTAGAAGCCGACCTTGGGGAAGATCAGTTTGGATTCCGTAGAAATATTTGACCACGTGCGGCAATACTGACCCTACGGCTTATCTTAGAAGCTAGAATAAGGAAAGGCAAACATACGTTTCTATCATTTGTAGACTTAGAGAAAGCTTTTGACAATGTTGACTGGAATACTCTCTTTCAAATTCTGAAGGTGGCAGGGGTAAAATATAGGGAGCGAAAGGCTATTTACAATTTGTATAGAAACCAAATGGCAGTTATAAGAATTGAGGGGCATGAAAGGGAAGCAGTGGTTGGGAAGGAAGTGACACAGGGTTGTAGCCTCTCCCCGATGTTAATCAATCTGTATATGGAGCAAGAAGTAAAGGAAACAAAAGAAAGATTCGGAGTAGGTATTAAAATCCATGGAGAAGAAATAAAAACTTTGAGGTTCGCCGATGACATTGTAATTCTGTCAGAGACAGGAAAGGACTTGGAAGAGCAGTTGAACGGGGGGATAGTGTCTTGAAAGGAGGATATAAGATGAACATCAACAAAAGCAAAACGAGGATAATGGAATGTAGACGAATTAAGTCGGGTGATGTGAGGGTATTAGATTAGTAAATGAGATAATTAAAGTAGTAAGGGAGTTTTGCTACTTGGGGAGCAAAATAACTGATGATGGTCGAAGTAGAGAAGATATAAAATGTAGGCTGGCAATGGGAAGGAAAGTGTTTCTGAATAAGAGAAATTTGTTGACATCGAGTATAGATTTAAGTGTCAGGAAGTCGTTTCTGAAAGTATTTGTATTGAGTGTAGCCATGTATGGAAGTGAAACATGGACGATAAATAGTTTAGACAAGAAGACAATAGAAGCTTACGAATGTGGTGCTACAGAAGAATGCTGAAGATTAGATGGGTAGATCACATAACTAATGAGGAGGTGTTGAATAGTATTGGGGAGAAGAGAAGTTTGTGGCACAACTTGACTAGAATTAGGGATCGGTTGGTAGGGCATGTTCTGAGGCATCAAGGGATCACCAATTTAGTGTTGGAGGGCAGCGTGGAGGGTAAAAATCCTAGAGGGAGACCAAGAGATGAATACACGAAGCAGATTCAGAAGGATGTAGGTGGCAGTAGGTACTGGGAGATGAAGCAGCTTGCACAGGATAGATTAGCATGGAGAGCTGCATCAAACCAGTCTGAAGACCACAACAACAACAACAACCTTGTATACACCTGACCAGATGTCTTGTTCCTCCTACCACCGAACTTCACTAATTCCCACTGTATCTGACCCATCCCTTTTTAAATTATGTAACCTACCTGCCCGATTAAGGGATCTGACACTCCACGCTCCGATCCGTAGAAGCCCGGTTTTGTTTCTCCTAATAAAGACGTCCTTCTGAGTACTCCTCCCCCCGGAGATCCGAATGGGGGACTATGTTACCTCTGGAATATTTTTCCCAGGAGGACACCAATATCATTTAACCATACAGTAAAGCTGCATGCGCTGGGAAAAAAATTACGGCTGTAGTTTCTCCTAGCTTTCACCCGTTCGCAGTACTAGCACATTAAGGCCGTTTTGGTTGATGTTACAAGGCTAGATCAGTCAATCATCCAGACTGTTGCTCCTACAACTACTGAAAAGGCTGCTGCTACTCTTAAGGAAGCACATGTTGTCCGGCCTCTCAACAGATACCTCTCCGTTGTGGTTGCACGTCCCCGTAAGGCTCCCCACCAACGTCAAGGTATATGGTGCTTGGGGGGGGGGTATAGGTGATTAATTTTGGGCGGAGCGGTAGCCGCAGGTGAAGGCGCAACTTGCACTTATCGGATTCTGTTTGGAACTACTCAGTAGCACTAACCGTTAGGTGCCGCCCGATGTGGCCGTGCGGTTCCAGGCGCTACAGTCTGGAACCACGTGCCCGCTACGGTCGCAGGTTCGAATCCTGCACCGGGCATGGATGTGTGTGATGTCCGTACGTTAGTTAGGTTTAATTAGTTCTAAGTTCTAGGGGACTGATGACCACAGATGTTGAGTCCCATAGTACTCAGAGCTAACTAACCGTTAGGTTCCGTCACATTGGCCATTAAATCTGTTATCCTGTACCTGTTGTAATGATATTAAGGTTTTTGATTAGTAAAATCTGGTCCATGTAAGACTGGTTAGTGTTGTAGTAAGGTGGTCTTCCTTAGGGGCGAGGCATCTTGCTCGATAATGATATTTGTGTGTAACATTTAATTTCTAGAAAGGGCTTCGCCTTCGTGTCCATTTATCACTGTGTGCTAAGTCGTTTCTGTAGTTGGTAAGTGTAGTTACTAGTCTGATCAACTGAAGTTCCTGGGCTGTAACTGTCTGTTAAAAGCAAATGCTCTACGACAATTAATTATTCTTGGTGTAAATGGTTTGTACTTTCAATTAATTTGATAACAAAAGGAAGGAGATTTTACTTTGGTTCCACCTTTGTGCAGCGCTCTTTTCTATTGCTTGTAACTGTCACCCAGCACCCATGAACTGTATTTACTAATTTAGAAAGCTCGACGGCGATGGTCCCTGCTCCGCTGTACGTGAGGTCTGTCTAGTCTTTGTTTCGCTGTGTTAGTTCCTGCACTCACGTCACAAACGGCAGACTTGGACAGCTGCATGAGAGTTGAAATGAAATGAAATGTCCGTGTGGCATTGACGGCCGAGAGGCCCCATCCGGGTAAGTTCGGCCACCGAGTGGGAAGTCTTATTTCAGGCGACGCCACATTGGGTGACATGCGTGTCGGTTATGATGAAATGATAGTAACACAGCACCCAATCCACGAGCAGGGAAATCTCCAGTTCGACCGGGTATCGAACTCGGGCACACTGTATGATAGACAAACACGTTACCACCCAGCTAAACAGGCGGGCAGGATTGAAATGTAACCAAGCCATTAGCTATTACTGCTTCTCTGCTGAAAATACAATTCTCTCTTGACTCTTTTTGTAGTAAAGGGACTGCCTCTACTGACAACTAGTGGTCAATTCAGCATTACAGGTTGGTGTCTGGATATCTTAGATCGGATGGCGTCTATGTTTGCAGTCATGGCACACAGTAAAATGCACATGGCATAGTACTGTGTAAGTAGGATGTTTAGGTTTTTACGATGGTAACGCCACGTAGCACTCTGTATGAAAATCACTGACTGTGCTGTGTGCAGTCTGTGGCTGATTTGCATTGTTGGAATATTTGCTGTTGTAGTTTTGGGCAGCTGGATGTGAACAGCGCGTAGCGTTGCGCAGTTGGAGGTGAGCCGCCAGCAGTGGTGGATTTGGGGAGAGAGATGGCAGAATTTTGAGAGCGGACGATCTGAACGTGTGTCCGGCAGAAAAACGAAATTTGTAAGACTGGTCATGTGTGCCCATCAGAAAGAGTAAATTTGTAATACTGGATATCATGAACTTATATATATACCCTCTCCCTTAAAACCCACATCCTTTCGTCTTTCCCTCTCCTTCCCTCTTTCCTGACGAAGCAACCGTTGGTTGCGAAAGCTTGAATTTTGTGTGTATGTTTGTGTTTGTTGGTGTGTCTATCGACCTGCCAGCACTTTCGTCTGGTAAGTCACATCATCTTTGTTTTTAGATACATTTGGAATGTTTCCCTCTACCCTCTATTATATATATATATATATATATATATATATATATATATATATATATATATACTCCCGGAAAAGGAAAAAAGAACACATTGACACCGGTGTGTCAGACCCACCGTACTTGCTCCGGCCACTGCGTAACTTAATGCTTACAGTTACGCGATGAAAATATGTCCAGCCTGAGATGACGGACCCGCCACCGTTTCGCACGCAAACGCGCCGACTAATCAGCAACGTACACTCGGCGCGCGGCAAAACGGCGAGGACAGCGGTCCCCAGGCACAGCGGATAGAGACGAGGTCCTGCCTTCAAAACATGCAAAACATGTTGGCTCGTTGAACGCCGACCAGCGAGGGAGAGACACACGGCAAGCCGGAAAACCAAAGGCGGAACAGTCAGAGATACAAGACCAGAAGAGTGTCGATATCAGCGACGCAAGTGGAGCATAACTAGGGCCAATCGCCACGGCTCAAACCACCTCATTCTTTACCTCATGAGGCCACCTAATCTTCAGCATTCTTCTATAGTACCGAATTTCAGTTTTAGGTTCTCTTCTGTTGTGGATTTCCCAGTCCATGTTTCATTACCATGCAACCCTATGTTCCAAACGCAAATTTTCAGAAGTTTCTTCCTCAGATTAAGGGCTACATTTGATACTAGTAGATTTGCCTTGGCTAGGAATGGCCTTTTTGCCAGCGCTAGTCTGCATCTTACGTTCTCCTTACTCCGTCCGTCATGGGTAATTTTGCTGCCTACATAGTAGAATTCCTTAACTTCATCTACTTCGTGATAACCACTATTGATGTTGAGTATCCCGCTGTTCTCATTTCTGCTACTGATCTTAACTTTAGTATTTTTTCTATTTACTTTAAATACATATTCTGTCTTCATTAGACTAATTAGGAAAAACAAGAGATTAATGTTCTTATACAGTATTATTTGTATCCTCCGTGACAAAGTCGCGTCGTTTAGCAGATGGAACGAATTGCTGAGGATTATGGTTGCATAGGCGAATGATCGATTTCGGTTTATTGGTAGATGTTTGGGGAAGTGTGGTTCATCAGTAAAGGAGACCACGTAGACTACGCTAATGTGAGTTGAGTACTGGACGACTGACTGTTTGGGACCCGTACCAGGTTGGACTGAAGGAAGGCATGAAAGTCTATGGCGGGCTGCTAGTTTTGTTACCTGTAGAATCGAAGAAATGGTAAGTCATATGGAGATGCTTCAGAACTCAAATAGGAATCCCTGGACGAAAGGCGACGTTCTTTCACTATTGAGCATGTTTAGAGAACACGGACTTGAAGCTGACTGCAGAACGATTCTACTGCGGCCAACATACATTCCTCGTAAGGACCACGAGGATAAGATCCGAGAAATTAGGACTCACACAGAGGCATATAGATAGTCGTTTTTCCCTCCCTGTATTTGCGAATGGAACAGGAAGATAATACAAGGTACTCTCCATAATGCACCCTACAGTGACTTGTGTAGTATGTATGTGGGCGTAGATGTAGATGTAAATGTAGATCTAGGTGTACAGTGGTCCTTCCATTCAAACAGATCGTGTAATTCTTGTTCACTTTCATTGAAAATAATGGTGTTATCAGAAAATCTTACATTGATATTTAACTTTTTATACCTGGGATTCACAGTAACGCAGAACTTTATAAAAGATACCATACTTACGCCAGTGACTGTAAGACTTTCTTTATTTCACGACTCCTTCGGCCTTAGGCCTTTATCAAGTACATGTGAAAAATACAGAATGTTTTATAATTATTTAACAAAATCGTTGTGTATCTTGAGATTCGGCCGATTATACAGAATGCAAAATACAGTAAAATGTTATTTACATTTTTGTGGCATTAAGCAATGTAAACTTAAAATGACCTGACACTTTTATATGTCGTTATAATTATTATTAAGTACATTCGTGACGCTGTTACATAAGTGACTAGTGATGGGCTAACGAACTTGAGAGTCTACAGACTATGTCGTTATAGGACATATGGATATGTATGCTCGCAATATGTAATAGCGTCACGAATGTATTTAATAGTAATGAGAACGACATATAAATGTGTCAGCTCATTCTAAGTTGACATGGCTTAAAGCCACAAAAATGTAAGCAACATGCTTACGCAATTGCATTTTTCATTCTGTGTAATCGGCCGAATATCAAGATAGACAACGATTTTGTTAAATAATTTATAAAGATTCGGTATTTTTCTGCTGCACCTGATAATAGCCTAAGGCGGAAACTGCAGTCGTGAAATAAAGTGTTATAGTCACTGGCGTAAATATGATGTCTTTTATATTGACATGTTTTCAACATCGTGATACCAACCAGCAACGCCCGTTCCCTGATACGTATTTCTCTGAAAGATATTCACATTTACTGTCCTTGTCGTTCACCTAAACTTATCGGCGGAGACATTTGATCTTCTGTTTATCACACCTCAATTTTACTTTCGATATTCGTTCATTTGGCCATTAGTTAAACTGTTATGACGAGTTGCAAACACAGTGTCAGAATTAACACTCTACTTACACAGTAGTGACTGATTGCATGGTCACGCAGCTGATGCGTTTGATGGTTTTTATGGCGGGAATATGTGTGATGATTTACGTGGTTTGTGTCGCCTCCATGTAAACATCGGAGTCACACGATGTTGACTGGTAATATACACTCCTGGAAATGGAAAAAAGAACACATTGACACCGGTGTGTCAGACCCACCATACTTGCTCCGGACGCTGCGAGAGGGCTGTACAAGCAATGATCACACGCACGGCACAGCGGACACACCAGGAACCGCGGTGTTGGCCGTCGAATGGCGCTAGCTGCGCAGCATTTGTGCACCGTCGCCGTCAGTGTCAGCCAGTTTGCCGTGGCATACGGAGCTCCATCGCAGTCTTTAACACTGGTAGCATGCCGCGACAGCGTGGACGTGAACCGTATGTGCAGTTGACGGACTTTGAGCGAGGGCGTATAGTGGGCATGCGGGAGGCCGGGTGGACGTACCGCCGAATTGCTCAACACGTGGGGCGTGAGGTCTCCACAGTACATCGATGTTGTCGCCAGCGGTCGGCGGAAGGTGCACGTGCCCGTCGACCTGGGACCGGACCGCAGCGACGCACGGATGCACGCCAAGACCGTAGGATCCTACGCAGTGCAGTAGGGGACCGCACCGCCACTTCCCAGCAAATTAGGGACACTGTTGCTCCTGGGGTATCGGCGAGGACCATTCGCAACCGTCTCCATGAAGCTGGGCTACGGTCCCGCACACCGTTAGGCCGTCTTCCGCTCACGCCCCAACATCGTGCAGCCCGCCTCCAGTGGTGTCGCGACAGGCGTGAATGGAGGGACGAATGGAGACGTGTCGTCTTCAGCGATGAGAGTCGCTTCTGCCTTGGTGCCAATGATGGTCGTATGCGTGTTTGGCGCCGTGCAGGTGAGCGCCACAATCAGGACTGCATATGACCGAGGCACACAGGGCCAACACCCGGCATCATGGTGTGGGGAGCGATCTCCTACACTGGCCGTACACCACTGGTGATCGTCGAGGGGACACTGAATAGTGCACGGTACATCCAAACCGTCATCGAACCCATCGTTCTACCATTCCTAGACCGGCAAGGGAACTTGCTGTTCCAACAGGACAATGCACGTCCGCATGTATCCCGTGCCACCCAACGTGCTCTAGAAGGTGTAAGTCAACTACCCTGGCCAGCAAGATCTCCGGATCTGTCCCCCATTGAGCATGTTTGGGACTGGATGAAGCGTCGTCTCACGCGGTCTGCACGTCCAGCACGAACGCTGGTCCAACTGAGGCGCCAGGTGGAAATGGCATGGCAAGCCGTTCCACAAGACTACATCCAGCATCTCTACGATCGTCTCCATGGGAGAATAGCAGCCTGCATTGCTGCGAAAGGTGGATATACACTGTACTAGTGCCGACATTGTGCATGCTCTGTTGCCTGTGTCTATGTGCCTGTGGTTCTGTCAGTGTGATCATGTGATGTATCTGACCCCAGGAATGTGTCAATAAAGTTTCCCCTTCCTGGGACAATGAATTCACGATGTTCTTATTTCAATTTCCAGGAGTGTATGTTGTTGAACAGCAATGTAAACATCAAAACGACACTGTAAGAGCTAAGAATTTGGCGGGAGATCAATATTTATGGTCTGCATAAAGGAGTGGAGAAGGAGCGCCGACGCAAATGGCGTTTCTTGAGGGACGGTGGTTCCCGGGACGAGTGATCCTTGGGGTACGGTCGTCCTCGACCAATTTATTGCTCGGGCGGCGAGTGAGATAGCCCGGGGAACAGGCGCGAGCGCTGGCGGGAGATTTAACGCTTGTAATATAGCACGGCCGCGAACCGATGGCGCCGGCCGCCGTCCCCGGGGCGTCACTCGTGGCCCGGGCTGGCCGCTACCTGCCGCCTCTCCTCCCACGCAACGCTGCGCAGCGCCGCGCCGTTACACGGCGGGGTCCTCTTGTGCAGTCCAGCGTGGCTCCAGGCCGTGAGCCAACTCCGCTTGTTCTGCACTCCACAAGCTGCTCGTAAACATGTTGACCACACACCGTCTTTGACGCACACAACTGTCCTCAATGACGTAACCAAGTGCTTGTACTGAAGGCAGATTCTGTCCCCGGTGATTACCGAAGCTTAACAATGCAACAAGAGCTGTTGCAAGTCGAACTCGTGTGTTGGTGGACCAAATACCGTCTCTGGCGCAATCACGTGTTCGTGATGAATTGAGACACGGAAAGGTTTACAGTGAAGCCATCCTATTTCTTGTTTAAATCATTATTTAATTAATGAAAGTCTGGTTAGAGTTGACAGACGAATTGAAGAAAATTTCTTACTGCGGGCTTCCACGGCTGTGCAATTGTATTATGATGAAAAAACGTCTTATGATAAATAAATTTTATTTATCATTCAGCTAGTTCAAAAAATGGTTCAAATGGCTATGAGCACTATGGGACTTAACATCTGTGGTCATCAGTCTCCTAGAACTTAGAACTACTTAAACCTAACTAACCTAAGGACATCACAGACATCCATGCCCAAGGCAGGATTCGAACCTGCGACCGTAGCGGTCACGCGGTTCCAGACTGAAGCGCTTAGAACCGCACGGGCACAGCGGCCGGCATTCACCCAGTTTTATGGTGTTAGAGCCACAATCGCAGCGACATATATTTATTTAATAACTTAACTCAAGCGGTAACCAGTAGACGACCCAATATTTCTTGTCCATTTTATTACAATTGCGTAGAGAATTTTGAATCGTCTATTAGCACTTAAAGTATGATTTCGTAGACTTCCCCGGCGTAATAACTGCTGATATTCTTCACGGCTTTGCAGCCCGATGATGTCGTCGTCCAGACACAATATTTCGGTGGACCAGCTCGCCGCCAATTTCAGGTGATTTAATGCTCGTGCACGGCCTCCATATGGAACCCGATTTTGTCCAACATTAAACAACAACGGTCTTCCTTTCGATCACTGGATCGTTTCTGCCGTCCTCTCCCACCGGCGCGCTGCGTGTCTACTTGCCGCCAGGAGGCGCTGCCCATCATCTCGCGCAAGCGCGGTGCTCTGTTCGTGGTGTATAAAGTTTTCCGTCGTTGTGGCTGGAATTCAGTTCCGGCGAGGCAGTGCACGAGCATTAACTCGCCTGAAGATGGCGACCAGCTGGTCCGCCGAAATATTGTCTGGACGACGACATGATACGGCTGCAAACCTGTGAAGAGTGTCAGCACTTAAAGTAAATTGAAGATTTGCCTCTAACGTCATGAACCAACACTGAAGAGCCAAAGAAACTGGTACACATTCCTAATATCTTGTAGGGATCCCGCGAGCACGCATAAGTGCCGCAACACGACGTGGCACTACCTTCACTAACGTCTGAAGTAGGGTTGGAGGGAACTGAAACCATGAATACTGCAAGGCTGTCATTAATCCGTAAGAGTACTTCTGAAGAGGACATTGCAAGGCATCCCATTTATGCTCAACAATGCTCATAATGCTCTTGTCTGGGGAGGTAGGTGGCCAGCGGAAGTGTTTAAACTCAGACGAGTGTAGCAGTTCTGGACGTGTGGTTTGTCGCATTGTCCTGCTGGTATTTCCCAAGTCTGTCGGAATGCACAATGGATGCAAGTGATCCGATAGGATGCTTAGGTACGTGTCACCTGTCAGAGTCGTATCTAGACGTATCAGGGATCCCATATCACTCCAACTGCATACGCCCCACACCGTTACAGAGCCCCCTCCGCTTTGAACAGTCTCCAGATGACGTGCAGGGTCCACGGATTCATGGGGTTCTCTCCATACTCGTACACGTCCATCATCTCGATACAATATAAAACAATACTCGTCCGAGCAGGGAACATTTTCCCAGTCATCAACAGTCCTTTGTCGGTGCTGAAGGGCCCAGGCGGGGCGTAAAGCTTTGTGTCGTGCAGTCATCAAAGGTACACGACTGTGCCTTTGGCTCCGAGAGCCCTTATAGAGGATGTTTCATAGAATGGTTCGCACGTTGGCACTTGTTGATCGTACAGCATTGAAATCTGCAGCAATTTGAGTAAGTGTTGCACTTCTGTGACGTTGAACGAGTCTCTTCAGTCGTCGTAGGACCCGTTCTTGCAGGATCTTTTTCCGGCCGCAGCAATGTCGGAGATTTCATGTTTTCCCTGATTCCTGATATTCACGGTACATTCATGAAATGGTTGTATGGGAGAATCCCCACTTCATCGCTACCTCGGAGATGCTGTGTCCCATTGCTCGTGCGCCGACTATAACACCACGTTGGAACTCACATCTTGATAACCTGCCATTGTAGCAGCAGTAAACGATGTAACAACTGCGCCAGACACTTGTGGTCTTATATAGGCGTTGCCGACCGCTGCGCCGTATTCTGCCTGTTTACATATCTCTGCATTTGAATACGCATGCCTATACCAGTTGCTTTAGCGCTTCTGTGTAAGTAGATCTTAACAAGTATTTTTCATTCCGCTGAAGCCATCGTTTACATTATCAGACGAATTGCAGTTTAGAATCAAAGAGGGTCGACGTCAGAACTAAAAAATCCTGTGGTTGTGCGAAAGTAACACATTAACGCGTAATTAGTCACTCGCTGTAGGTGAGATTAACGGTTCATAAGTGACGACAAGAAGTTTTTGATTACGAATTGATGCATTGCTCATCACTAGAGACCAGATTATATGCATTTGCTTGTTGCATATGCATTTGCATATTTGGCTTCTTTTCACCGGTTATTACATAATTTAACCAAAAACTAGTGACGATGCGTATTTTCGCTATATGTTTACAATATTTTAAAAATTTAGATGGGCGGTCTCTCGCTCGATCTAGTTTTGATGTCTCACAGATCGACCGCGACCTAGAACTGAGTGCAATTGCTAACTGAGAGGCAACTGCCTAGCGAAATCATTACAGAAGAGGAACAGGAAGAGACAGTCAAAGTGAAAAGGCATCCTGCGCAAATGTTGCTTAACTCAGAATATACCAGATGAATCAACATTGCGTAAAAATTACGTATTGGTTCTTTACGTTGATGTTCTGGAAGAAATACGCAACTCAAGTTGACGAAACTACAGACACTTATGGCCGTTACATTACAAATTTAATTGTTAGTGCACTAAAAGAAGAGCCTTTCGTCTTCCTATTTAGCGGCCTGCAAAGAACTTGAAAAGGTAAGGCATACTACAATCGCCAGATTTGTGATTGACGGTAATAGAAATATATTTCCAGAATCTTCTTCAGATGAAAGGGTATTTGTTTTTATTTCAGATGCTGCTCCCTATATGATCAAAGCAGGAAAATCTCTCTGAGTATTTTATCCCAGTTTGTTTCATGTGACGTGCTGTGCTCATGGAGTACATCGCTTTACTGAAAAAGTACGTTCCATGTTCGTGAATGTAAATTAACTGATTTCATCCACAACTAAAGTGTTTCAAGAGACTCCTGCTTGCATCAAGACCTACAAAGAAGAATTACCAAATGTGGCTTCTCCTCCTGAACCAGTGGTAACTCGTTGGGGTACGTGGGCCGAAGTTGTGTTGTTTTACAGTGAACATTCGAGGCCATTAGAGGGGTAGTAAACAACTTCGATACTGCGGAGGCTTTGGCAGTTAGCCATTGCAAGGAATCTTTTAACGATTCCGGCGTTAAAGAGACATTGCTGTGCCTTATCATTCATTTTTCCCATATACCTGCGAGTATTAAAAATCTTGAAACGGAATGAATTTATTCACTTAATTATTCTAGTGAAATTATTCTAGTGAAATCCTCATTGCCGGAGGTATTCCCGAGAAAATGTAAAGAAAGTCTGAAAACATTTTAAACAATAACCCAGGCTTTTAAACCTTGTACCAAATTGATAGTTCTATTAATCGAACGGGTGAACTTTTACCAGAAGCAATAAGTGCCAACATAGCACTTAAATTCAAAAATACTGCCCATTACCTCAGTTGATCTAGAACGGTCCTTTTCCGCTTATAAAAATGTTTTGAGTGATGTAAGACACAACCTTACTACCGACCATTTGGAATAGTACTTGGCCGCTTACGTTTATAATAATAGAAAAATGTAAAATAATTTGTAAATGTTGCTTTGGTCCAATATTATTAATAAAAAAATTAATCGTTTTCAAAAAAATCCATGATTGAGCGTTGTTTTCCAAATAAAATACTACGGAGTTTTTCAGTGTGCCCCTCTGCGTGTGATATATTTCGATGTTGGTCCTGTACATATAGACTGTTTCCCTGCGGCTCACTCGTATCGCGTCCGCTTGTTACTGACAACAATAGCAAAGAAAGAATAATTTTTAAACCGGTATGCGACACAATTTAGCAAATGTTTAGAAAACAATCCCACAAAGACCCCTTTCCTAACCTCTACCAGAACGTATTCAGAAAATGATGCGTTCTAAATGTCCCGATTTTTCGTGTAGCCGGCGCTCTTCCTCGTAACTGATATGCACAGATTCGACCTTGAGATATAATTCACGCAGTAGCTACCATGTTTTTTCCATATCTGATCTTGCATATTTTGACACTTTTCATGCATTTTTAATGCAGATTTACATGCATATTTTAAGGTTTTATGATGAATATAATCCGATCTCTACGAGCATCACACATATTTGTGGAACGTAAAGAATCGAATGCTTCATTTGTGTGGCCAAGGAACCATTCAGTCAGTGACGGATTTACAAATTTTGCGCCCCTAGACACACCATATTATATGCAAACCCCCCCCCCAAAAAATGTTTTAAATAATAACTATTACCCGATAACTTCACAACTGCCGTTTTGGGTGGGAGATCTGTGAGCTGTTTTCGTACTCTGCTATTCGTTGTTCTGAAGGACGCGGCAGCGGTCTAGTCATGCTCAATCAAAATGTAATATGGTTCCTGAACTATATTTGGTGTACGGCAGCGGATAAAACAAACTGCATTGTGTTAACACATTCTTCTGTCGAAAGACAATAGAAACGATCACAAGGAAAATAACTTTTCTTTTATGGCCTAAAAATTCAGCATAGCGTGTAGGAGACAACGAATTTTTGTTATACATTCACTTTTAATATCTTCTTTTACGCGAAATCGTTGAAAATGAAAATTAAAATGATGTGTTACGATCTAAAAATTGAAGCGAACGTGTCATACATTAGAAATTAATACGTACTTTTACAGAGATGCGTTCATAATTAAAATTAAACTGCGTTTTACGATCTAATAACTTTAATGTGTACCAGATTTAAAAAAAAAAACATGTTCGGTTTTAATAGGTGAATGTATAGGAAAGCGTTAGGAATGAAAATGAAATAGAGATTTCAATGCACGAACTAATAACTAAATACAGACGAACAAACACAGAAATGGCTTTGCTATTACATAATTTTACAGACCAATGTGGAAAAATCTAATTTAGTCTAATATTTAGGGTCTGTGTAGGTAGATGCTGCATATTAAGTGTGCACAATACAAGGGCTGAACAGTTTTGTACTGAAGCTATTGCTCTCGCCATAGCTCTTTCTAACAATATTAGCAAAGCTTATACGTATTTATCGACAGAACTGAACTATCTGAGTGTACTCTCCGATAACATATATTTCCGCGAGAACTATACATTTCAAAAAATGGTTCAAATGGCTCCGAGCACTATGGGACTCAACTGCTGAAGTCATTAGTCCCCTAGAACTTAGAACTAGTTAAACCTGACTAACCTAAGGACATCACAAACATCCATGCCCGAGGCAGGATTTGAACCTGCGACCGTAGCAGTCGTGCGGTTTCAGACTGCAGCGCCTTTAACCGCACGGCCACTTCGACCGGCTACTACATTTCAGCAGGCGCCAAAAATACGCATCAGTTGTAATATACTACAGTATCAGCAAGACTTGACCGTACAGCGCTGAGCAGCCTGGGTCATTCGAGTATTGTTTAGTACTGTCTGGTGCCTTCGGTCATGTCTGCACGTAATCAAGGTTTAGTTCCGCGTTCTGCCATCGGCTTGTAAAATAAACAGGTCATATGTAGTTTGTATATCCAATCAATGACCTCTAAGTTATAATAAAAATCACATTATAATCTTCTACTTTTAAATCTTATATAAATAAATAAACACACTCACCAGTCAGCAAAGTTTGCGTCTGACTTTCACTGCAGAAGACTCGTTCATCATACCTTCATAGTTAAGACGGTTATCACTTAGGAGGTCGGGTTCGATGTGAAGAATGGACAAGGTATTCAATCTCTCCTCAGACAACGTAGAACGTAGGTACAATTTCAGTCTTTTAAGAGCCGAAAACAAGCGTTCTGCTGAACAATTTGTAATTGCCACACATAGAAATATTCTAAGAGCAATATCAACATTGGGAAACACGGACTCTAACCATTCTTTTCGTAAAAATTTGTTCATTTCGGCTGGTATATCACTAATCTCAGAAGATTTCCAAAGTTCCGCGAAATGTACACATTCACTATGGAAGTAAGGCTCTAAATCTGTTTCATATGACACTTGGAGTTTTGCTTCACGTTCAGCAACTTCGTCGGGTGAATTATTATTAAGGTTACCGAAAACTGCGAGGGAGTCCAACAGTGTTCTGTAGCTTTCTTTCCTCCTCACTAATTCGGTGTACAAGTTGTCGAGCACAGGGAGAAATGTTTCGACTCTAAATTTTTCCTTTCCAGTCAGAAGAATTTCATCTGATTCTGCTTCTTCCTCATCATGAAGTTTGCATATTTGTGATCTTTTACAAGTGCATTCATAGACTACATAAGTCACAATCGCCATGGATTTATTTTAGTAATAGGCAAACATGCTAAGAATAGATGCAATAAATGCTACAAGTGATTCATATAATTCATGCACTATTTTAGTATCAATATTTACACTTTGCAGTTTCAGATTTACACTATTAAACCTCTGGAGTATGTCCTTACAAACAGTCATCATGAATACTCTTTCTAGTCTGCTGAGTTGTTTCATTTAAGCTGAAGCCTCATTTCGCACAAGTGGTTTTTCTAACATATTATAGGCAATATGGGTGAAGGCAATGATGACGCCCTCCCAGTTTTCACGTAGGCTTGCACACGCTTTCTCTTTTGCTGACCAACGTGTTTTTGATAAATCCTATACCGTTTTGCTTCCTGAAAGAAAGTATTTTATCCCTGCACTGTGTAGAAGCAGAGAAAAAATTATAAAAGTTTTGCACCACATTGAAAAATGAACATGCTTCCCGACGACAGCTTGCAGCACTAGTACCGACTAAATTCAAAGAACGTGCTGCACAAGGCACATAATGCGATTTCGGATTTTGTTTTTTAATGCGTGCCTGCAAAACCAGTGTCGGTTCCTGACATATTGCTTGCGTTGTCACATGACTGGTCTCTACAGTCTGTAATATCAGTGGAATTTGTTGACAGGACTTCTAGTACTGCCTCAGCTAAGTTTTCGGACTTGTGGCTCAGGTTTGGTAAAAACAGAAGTAAATGTTCAACAGGTTCCCCATTTCGTTCAGATATCTTAACATGAAAAATAATTGACCAAGATGTGAAATGTAGAGAAATATTTAGCCTCTTTTATTTCACTTAAAATAAAGAAAGATGCTCTATTATTTCATCACAAATTGTTCAAGAAAGATAACTTGTATGTCCCTGCCCTGGATTTCCATATCGTTCAATGTGCTGTGAGAGAAAACGATCAAACTCTGCTATAAGTTATAAGTTCAAGGGACATCATAAATTGACCATAATGTAATGAATGGACTCTTTTAACGTGTCCTCGTAGAGGAAGTCCACGACTTGTTATCTTCTTCACTATTGTAAACACCCTTTTCAACACACTGTCTCAAAGTACCGAAATGGTTATCTGTTGTTCCAACTGACTTTTTTCTTGTTAAGAGTGATAACTCAGAATTGTTGTGTTCAAGTGAATTCTGGTAATGAGATAATATATTAGAAATATTTTTCCAATCTGCAATACCATTAGTAGCAATCGCGGCCTTACCCCCGAACAGTTTGCATAGTGTACCAAAAAAAACAGCACCAGTGCTACAGGACTGTACTACAAAATCACACAACGTTGATTGACCATTTAAAAGTTTATGGTAAAAGACATTTTTGTTCAAATACCTGCTTTTGTCGCCTATTGATCTTCTTGAAGTAGAAAAATCACCAATACAATTTTTATGAATGCCTTGTTTTAAGAGGATGTCGACTGTTGAGACATTGACACACCATTCTGTAGGATCGTCAATAACGAGGCTATTTCTCTTTGTAATGTCTGACTCGACACTTAGTTCTTCGTGAAACTCGAAATCAGGAACAATTTGCTACTCTTCGTTATTAACTATGGTTTCGTCTGTATTTACGTCTTTTAGAACAGCTGCAGTGCCAGAAATATCATCCATACTACTTGAACTCGAAGTAGTACCAGCAACATTTTTTGCCAAAAATTTGTCTACTCTGCCAAGCGTTTTTAGAACATTGGCCTCTCGTTCTCGCCTTTCCTTCCACAATTTCCGAAAAGCCGCCCCGTTAACTTTGCACGTTTGCTTTTCTCACTATTATTCATGTTAAGGCACTTACAAAATAGTGAACCAACAGTAAAAAAAATTCTAAAATGAAAGAAAGAAAGACTGTATCCAGTTCCAATCGTGCGACACCGCACATGAGCATAAAGCTTTTCTCTTTAAACACGGCACACGAGCACGAAGATTTTTTATTTAAACTGACCAACTCGGATTAATCGGCGTGACTGTGCTATGAAAGAATAACAATGCAGAATAATTTAATTTCACTGTCGCCTGTTTCTCTGTTGTCAGTGAACAGTAGAAGCACACCTGCTGGCTGGAAGTCGTCTCGTAAAGAAAACGGGACAGTCCCTTTTTTCGCTTCTGTTACCAGCGTCGTCGGAATTTTAGCTGGGGCGCAAATATGTTCTGAATATTCTTGACACTGTGTTTCTAATTTAAAAATCCAATAATTTTTGCAATTTCTTGTAGTGAGGTGTACTGGATCGACTCTTATCCACTTATTCTTACAACATTTTTGCGGGTTCTGTGGGCAGAGAAGACAGATTACAAAGTTTAGGTGGCCTTGTTCGCTGTTGATGTGGTGTGTTGTATTTGTGTGGACACTGCTGTTATGTCTACGCGAAAATGAACCTTTTGTACCAACATAAAACAAAAATAACCTTTCGTCAAAGAAAACAAGCTTAGTTAAGACGTTTAATATAAAATTTGCAATGCCAAGTACTATTCGATTGCACAGAGTTGGGAACTTTCATATCGTGTAGGCTGCAGCACAATAAATGAGACAAAAGAAAGTTGATTTCTTCTTCTTTTTTTGCCAACAAAAGTAATTAAATAAATAAAATATTTAAACTTTTGTGAAGTTTATTTCACACACTATTAGATATTCTGCTTATTTTCTTTTCGTATAAGCACGTGTTTAAAAATGTGAAACATTGCCAGTATCAACATGTTTTGTTAAACGGGTGTCATTAAATCAATGTTCAAATATTGAAGACAACGAGCTTTCACATTAATTACAGTAATGGAGGAATGACATGATACTTCCCCATAATTCCTGCAAGAAGTTGAAGTAGAGTCGTGTTATACATACTGAGGCCCACACATGCTACAATATTTAAGAAATTGGTGATTAGTTTACCACAGCTTTTCAGGTGTTCAGGTATATTCACGGGGAATATATTGTAGTGTTAAGTAGAAGCCGACAACATTCTCGGAATAATAAGGTTTCATACATTGTATTGTAGATTACCATCCTGACAGCTTACTTCAAAATATTTTGAACGATCATGAAGATGATGCCAGACAGAAACCCAATGTTAAATTTCCATTCATTCACCAAGTAAACTATATATATTTGAAAGTTTGTATTGTCGAATCTTGTACTTAAGGCTTAATTAAACTAGCAAGTTGTTTAACAATATTAAAATTTTTTGCAGTTTGCAAGCTCAGTTATTTTTATGTGGATAAAATGAGTACATAGCATAAAATGCCTCCCCCCTAAAAGTGGCGCCCCTGGGCCCGTGCCCAATGGGTCTATAAATTGGCCAGTGCGTTCGATACTGAATACTGGGTTTATTAATTCTGGTACTGTGCATGCAGTTTCTTATTTGCGTTTAACAAACGGGCAAGTGAACCTATAAGATGGAATGTTTCTACTGACAAGTTTAAATGAACGTCAGGGATAAATGGTTGAAATGGCTCTGAGCACTATGAGACTTAACTTCTCAGGTCATCAGTCCCCTAGAACTCAGTACTACTTAAACCTAACTAACCTAAGGACATCACACACATCCATGCCCCAGGCAGGATTCGAACCTGAGACCGTAGCGGTCGCTCGGTTCCAGACTGAAGCGCCTAGAACCGCTCGCCCACCGTCAGGGATATTTAATGCGAACACCGTTCAAAGAAACATGGAATAGAGAACAGATCCGACGAATGGTATTATGCTGCTAACGAAAACAAAATTTAGATATGGAAGAGCTGTAGCAGACGGCTGAATGGTAGAAGGGACCAGAAAAAGTTCTTCACGGGAATTCAGAGAACTGTAACTTTACAATTATTAGTGTGTAAACATTGCGGCATGGGATTATTTTATGACTTGGGGAAACCATTCTTAGTATTCTGCTAAATCATTAAACCATGTTCTTGACAGTATTCACGTTTTTTCGGAGTCATCAGTCGCCTGTCTTGGTTGATGCAGCTCTCCATGATTGCCTTGTGCCAAACTCTTCAACACAGAATAACACTTGTATATTACGTTCACAATTATTTGTCGGATTTACTGTAACGTCTCGATCCCCCCTGTTCCCATACGGGTTTAACCCTCTAACGTTAACCTCTACTAATCTCAAAAGGCATGTTCTATCGTCCTTTCCATTTCTCCAGTCAATGTTTCTCATAGATTTCTTCGCTCGACGATTCTGAGGAGAAACTTTCCATTTCTTACTATATCAGCTCACTTATTGCTAATCTCATTCCTGCTACTCATTTTTCCCCTACGTTTCCCTGTTCTTCCTACTTATTTCATTTCCATTTGACGTATATCGCTGTGTTTCATTTTCTCCTGAACATTTTTGTACTTCCTCCTTTCGGCAATCTGTTGAAGTATATCTCCTGTATATACGATTACCTTTAAATGGATCATTGTACTGAGCATAAGTGGCACACGCACAACATCTGAAAAAATCCACCATTGCAGAACATTGTCTTGACACCTCTCATCCTTCGGAATATAACAACGCGGAGATTCTGGCATGCACTTCCAGCTATTAGGCTAGTGTTAGTAAGGTAGCTGTTGAAATTAAATTAGCAATTACCTTTATGAATATGAACGGTGGTTTCTGTTTGAAATCTGCATGGTCTCATGCTCTCTCACTAGTCAAAAAACAGGAGGACAGAGTTTTACCATTGATACTTTGTGACGTCGGCCATCTTTGGTTTGTGATGGTGCTAATTTTTACAATGTGTGTGTGCGTGTGTGTGTGTGTGTGTGTGTTATCTTTTCTGAGTCTATGTGAAAACAGAGGTTTCAAATGCGCTGCACAGCGCTTACTTACCACAGTTTTGCTTCGAAAGGCAGGGTGCACTACTGTGGAAATATCGGCGGTTGTCGACTGTGTCACCCAGCTGCATTCCCGTAAGTTATTTGATCAGCTATAGAAAACATCAAACGTATCCCGTCATTTCTCAGTCCAGTATCCTATTTCTTCAGACATTGATTCGTTCGATTGATTCTCTTAAACTCATCGTCATTACTAAGCAGTTAACAGACTCTATTTATGCCCCTAGATACGCTTTCCAATTTAGTATTTAACTTCGGAACCTCGAACTGTAAATCTGGGGGTAAGTTCCTATAGGACCAAACTCCTGAAGTTATCGTTCCCTATGTTTACACACTACTTAATCTAACTTGCGCTAAGGACAACACACACACCCATGCCCGAGGGAGCACTCGAACCACCGACTAGGGGGAGTCGCGCGAACCGTGGAGAGGCGCTAGACCACGCGACTACCCCGCGCGGCTCTCAATCTGATACTGATGTACTCCATCTAGAATCTTTCCGTGTCTCTGGGCTCTTTGTCCAAGTGTAACTCCTATCTTGTGATTTTTGAACAGTATTTTTATGTTAGTAACTGATATTTATTGCTTATCTCAATTACTTTCCCTTCTCTTTCTCCCGCTAACCCGTATTCTTTCCTTACTACCACACTGCAGTTTCCCATGGTTATTAAATTATAATCTCCCTTTATATATGTACTACTGATTAATCCGTTAAATATGCACTGTCTCTAATGTTTCACCTTCTACTAACGACGTCGACATGTATATCTGAACTGTTATAACTCCCGGCGGAGGTTCGAGTCATCCCTTGGGCATGGGTGTGTGTGTTTGTCCTTAGGATAATTTAGGTTAAGTAGTGTGTATGCTTATGGACTGATGACTTTAGCAGTTAAGTCCCATAAGATTTCACACATGTTTGAACATTTTTTGAACTGTTATTGCCATTGTCCATTTGGTGGCGATTAGGATAAGAACAACGTTATCACAGAATTCACAGTAGCTCACTCTATACCCTAATTCGCGATTCATAAAGATTGGTATATCCGGTACACCACTTTGAATGGCTCTAAGCACTATGGTACTTAACAGCTGAGGTCATCAGTCCCCTAGACTAAGAACTACTTAAACCTAACTAAGCTAAGGACATCACACACGTCCATGCCCGAGGCATGGAGAACCTCGACAACTCTGTTCGTATGTAAGGGGCAATTAAAATTAGACTGGGACGGCAGTGAGAATTTGGATCGAAGAGAGAGGCGTGCCAGGGTCATCCGTGCAGTTCTGTGAACCGCTGGGCCCAGGTAGCTTCGTGACTAATCCACATGCCTAATAAGCAGGAAACCTGTGTTCGACTCGCGGACTTGGTACAAACTTCCTCTCACCTTTTCAGTCTACATACATAATTTGTTTTTCTATCACTTTGTTGTACTCTAGGGAATGGCTTCGGATGTGACTTATTTAGCGAAAATAACGTCACTAGCTCATATTTTTGAAAGGTATTTTATAATTGTGTAACAGTTACGAGCCCCACGTTATTTTACGGTAACACGAACCACGTACCTGCAAAATGTATACATAATTCGATACATCCATTATAATGCACCTGACGTGTTCTCAAACCTAAGGAATGAGCATAATTTTTCTTTAATCTGTCTTCTTAGTGACTCGATGTGGTCCGTCTCGATTCCCTCTCTACTGGCAACCTCTTCATCTCAGAGTAACAGTAGAATCCGTATGTCTGAAAAAAAAGAAGGAAAAGAAAGAAAAAAACTTCGGTGCTATCATTGAAGACTGGGGGACAGCAGATATAATATTCTAGACAACATTCTTTACAAGGAGCATATAATCAGTCTACAACTCGAAGTTTCGTATACCTGTATAATCAGTGTGCCAACCATTTCAATTTCACTATGTGATCAAAAGTATTGGGACACACCCAAAAACATGTTTTTCATATTAGGTGCACTGTGCTGCCACCTACTGTCAGGTACTCCATTCAGTGACCTCAGTAGTCACTAGATATCTCGAGGGAGCAGAGTGGGGTGCTCCGCAGAACTCACGGACTTTGTACATGGTCAGGTGATTGGGTGTCGCTTGTGTCATACGTCTGTACGCGAGATTTCCACATTCCTGAACATCCCTAGCTCCACTGTTTCAGATGTTATAGTGAAGTGAAAACGTGAAGGGACACGTACAGCACAAAAGTATACAAGCCGACGTCGTCTGTCGACTGACACAGATCGCCGACAATTCAAGAGGGTCGTAATATGTAATAGGCAGACATCTACCCAGAACATCACACAGGAATTCCAAACTGCATCAGGATCCACTGCAAGTACTATGACAGTTAGGCGGGAGGTGAGAAAACTTGGATTTCAATGTCGAACGTCTGCTCATAAGCCACACTTCAAGCCGGTAAACGCCAAACGACGCCTCGCTTGGTGTAATGAGCGTAAACATTGGACGATTGAACAGTGGAGAAAAGTTTTGTGGAATGACGAATCACGGTACACAAAGTGACGAGCCAATCGCATTGTGTGAGTACGGCGAATGCTCGATGAACGTCACCTGCCAGCGTGTGTAGTGCCTACAGTAAAATTCGGAGCCAGTGTTTTTATGTTGTGGTTGTGTTTTTCATTGAGGGGGCTTGCAACCCTTGGTGTTTTGCGAGGAAGTACCATGGCACAGGCCTACATTGAGGTTTAAAGCACCTTCTTGCTTCCCAGTTGAAGAGCAACTCGAGGATGGCGATTGCATCTTTCAACACGATCGAACACCTGTTGATAATGCACGGCCTGTGGCCAAATGGTTATACGACAATAACATCCCTGTAATGGACTGACCTGCACAGAGTCCTGACTGGAATCCTGTAGAGCATCTTTGGGATCTTTTGGAACTCCGACTTCGTGCCAGGCTTCACCGACCGATATCGATGCCTCTCCTCAGTGCAGCACTCCGTGAAGAATGGGCTGCTATTCCCCAAGAAACCTTCCAGCAACTGACTGAACGTATTCCTCCGAGAGTGGTTGCTGTCATCAAGGCTAAGGGTGGGCCAATACCATGTTGAATTCTAGCATTACCGATGGAGGACGCCTCGAACTTGTAACTCATATTCAGCCAGATGTCCGGATACTTTTGATCACATAGTGTATACAGGGTGGTCCATTGATAGAGACCGGGCCAAAGATCTCACGAAATACGCACCGAACGAAAAAACTACAAAAGAACGAAACCCGTCTAGCTTGAAGAGGGAAACCTGATGGCGCTATGGTTGGCCCGCTAGTTGGCGCTTCCATATGTCAAACGGATATCAACTGCGTTTTTTTGAAAATAGGTACCCCTATTTTGTATTACATATTCGTGTAGTAAGTAAAGAAATATCAATGTTTTAGTTGGACCACTTTTTTCGCTTTGTGATAGGTGGCACTGTAATAGTCACAAACTTATAAGTACGTGGTATCACGTAACATTCCGCCAGTGCGGTCGGTATTTGCTTCGTGATACATTACCCGTGTTAAAATGGACCGTTTACCAATTGCGGAAAAGGTCGATATCGTGTTGATGTATGGCGATTGTGATCAAAACGCCCAACGGGAGTGTTCTATGAATGCTGCTCGGTATCCTGGACGACATCATCCAAGTGTCCGGACCGTTCGCCGGATAGTTACGTTATTTAAGGAAACAGGAAGTGTTCAGCCACATGTCAAACGTCAAACACGACCTGCAACAAATGATGACGCCTAAGTAGGTGTTTTAGCTGCTGTCGTGGCTAATCCGCACATCAGTAGCAGACAAATTGCGCGTGAATCGGTAATCACAAAAAACGTCGGCATTGAGAATGCTACATCAACATCGATTGCACCTGTACCATATTTCTATGCACCAGGAATTTCATGGCGACGACTTTGAACGTCGTGTACAGTTCTGCCACTGGGCACAAGAAGAATTACGGGACGATGACACATTTAGCGACGAAGCGTCATTCACCAACAGCGGTGACGTAAACCTGCATAATATGTACTATTCGGCAACGGAAAATACACGATGGCTGCGACGAGTGCAACATCAGCGACCTTGGCGGGGTAATGTATGGTGCGGCCTTATTGGTAGAAGGATAGTTGGCCCCCATTTTATCGATTTCAATGTAAATGGCGCATTGTATGCAGATTTCCTACGTAATGTTCTACCGATGTTACTACAAGACGTTTCTCTGCATGACAGAATGGCGATGTACTTCCAACATACTGGATGTCCGGCACATAGCTCGCGTGCGGTTAAAGCGGTATTGAATAGCATATTTCATGACAGGTGGATTGGTCGTCGAAGCATCATACCATGGCCCGCACGTTTACCGGTTCTGACGTCCCCGGATTTCTTTCTGTGGGGAAAGTTGAAGGATATTTGCTATCGTGATCCACCAACAAAGCCTGACAACATGCGTCAGCGCATTGTCAATGCACGTGCGAACATACAGAAGGCGAACTACTCGCTGTTGAGAGGAATGTCGTTACACGTATTGCCAAATGCATTGAGGTTGACGGACATCATTTGGTGCATTTATTTTATTAATGTGGTATTTACTGGTAATCACGCTGTAACAGCATGCGTTCTCAGAAATGGTAAGTTCACAAAGGTACATGTATCACATTGGAACAACCAAAATAAAATCTCCAGACGTACCTACGTTCTGTATATTAATTTAAAAAACCTACCTGTTACCAAGTGTTCGTCTAAAATTGTGAGCCATATGTTTGTGACTATCACAGCGCCATTTATCACAAAGCGAAAATAGTTGTCCAACTAAAATATTCATATTTATTTACATACTACACGAATACGGAATAAAAAATCTAAGAAAACGCAGTTGATATCCGTTTGACCTGTGGCACCGCCATCTAGCGGGCCAGCCATAGCGCCATCTGGATTCTCCTTTCAAGCTAGACGAGTTTCGCTCTTTGTAGTGTTTTCGTTTGATGCTTATTTCGTGAGATATTTGGCCCGGTCACGATCAGTGGACCACCCTGTATACTACAAACGGTCGTAAGTACTGTGGTACTGTAGTGTGTCAGAAAATGACGTCAGTTATTTAGAGAGTACCTCTTGTGCATTCAGCCTTTAGCTTTTAAGCTAACAAAGCACACGAGAGATTTTCACTCTCAGTGAGCTTCTGTTAGTAACATGTGTCGTGTAAAACACGCCGAGAGTCAGCTCGCCGTCAGTGTCCGAGAATGGGGCAAAGTCTTAGTTGCCCACTGCCAGTTTAGATCTCTCGTGTCGACAGCAAACTCCGTCTCTAGTGAGCTGCTCGCCTTAGCCATCAGAGAAGAAAAACCATCCCGGCGTTTCCGGGAGTGGTTGAGAGTATCTTGAGTATGCTGAGCGGTCAAATTGCATCCAAGATTTGTGCCGTATTTCGTAGCTATACGTTACCACGTCTTGGTAATACACTCCTGGAAATGGGGTAAAAGAACACATTGACACCGGTGTGTCAGACCCACCATACTTGCTCCGGACACTGCGAGAGGGCTGTACAAGCAATGATCACACGCACGGCACAGCGGACACACCAGGAACCGCGGTGTTGGCCGTCGAATGGCGCTAGCTGCGCAGCAGTTGTGCACCGCCGCCGTCAGTGTCAGCCAGTTTGCCGTGGCATACGGAGCTCCATCGCAGTCTTTAACACTGGTAGCATGCCGCGACAGCGTGGACGTGAACCGTATGTGCAGTTGACGGACTTTGAGCGAGGGCGTATAGTGGGCATGCGGGAGGCCGGGTGGACGTACCGCCGAATTGCTCAACACGTGAGGCGAGAGGTCTCCACAGTACATCGAAGTTGTCGCAAGTGGTCGGCGGAAGGAGCACGTGCCCGTCGACCTGGGACCGGACCGCAGCGACGCACGGATGCACGCCAAGACCGTAGGATCCTACGCAGTGCCGTAGGGGACCGCGCCGCCACTTCCCAGCAAATTAGGGACACTATTGCTCCTGGGGTATCGGCGAGGACCATTCGCAACCGTCTCCATGAAGCTGGGCTACGGTCCCGCACACCGTTAGGCCGTCTTCCGCTCACGCCCCAACATCGTGCAGCCCGCCTCCAGTGGTGTCGCGACAGGCGTGAATGGAGGGACGAATGGAGACGTGTCGTCTTCAGCGATGAGAGTCGCTTCTGCCTAGGTGCCAATGATGGTCGTATGCGTGTTTGGCGCCGCGCAGGTGAGCGCCACAATCAGGACTGCATACGACCGAGGCACACAGGGCCAACACCCGGTATCATGGTGTGGGGAGCGATCTCCTACACTGGCCGTACACCACTGGTGATCGTCGAGGGGACACTGAATAGTGCACGGTACATCCAAACCGTCATCGAACCCATCGTTCTACCATTCCTAGACCGGCAAGGGAACTTGCTGTTCCAACAGGACAATGCACGTCCGCATGTATCCCGTGCCACCCAACGTGCTCTAGAAGGTGTAAGTCAACTACCCTGGCCAGCAAGATCTCAGGATCTGTCCCCCATTGAGCATGTTTGGGACTGGATGAAGCGTCGTCTCACGCGGTCTGCACGTCCAGCACGAACGCTGGTCCAACTGAGGCGCCAGGTGGAAATGGCATGGCAAGCCGTTCCACAGGACTACATCCAGCATCTCTACGATCGTCTCCATGGGAGAATAGCAGCCTGCATTGCTGCGAAAGGTGGATATACACTGTACTAGTGCCGACATTGTGCATGCTCTGTTGCCTGTGTCTATGTGTCTGTGGTTCTGTCAGTGTGATCATGTGATGTATCTGACCCCAGGAATGTGTCAATAAAGTTTCCCCTTCCTGGGACAATGAATTCACGGTGTTCTTATTTCAATTTCCAGGAGTGTATATCTGCCTTAATCATGCATTCATGAAATAAAAAAGGTGACGAAGCTGCTTGAGTCATAATATTGACCTTAGCATGTTTTTGTGCGAAGAAATCGTTCATTCTCCATCATAAACAAACAGCACGAGCAGGTAGCCCATTTCAAAACCGAGCAAGGTGGTGGCGCAGTGGTTAGCACACTAGATTCGCATTCGGGAGGACGACCTCCGTCGTTCGTGATAGGTTTTCCTTGATTTCCCTAAATTGCTTTAGGCAAATGCCGGGATGTTTTCTTTGAAATGGCACGGCCGACTTCCTTTTCTAATCTGATGGGACCAACGACCTCACTGTTTGGTTCCTTGCCCCAAATGAGTCATACAACTAACCTATTTCGACATTCATAGACTTAAGCAATGCTACACAGCAAATAAAATATAAAACACCATAAACATACAGTATTAGATATAATCAACAAACGAAAACAACAAGAGAACTGTTACTGAAGAGACTAGTTTTCTCTTAACACAAAAATTTTACGCGCTAGCCGCTACTCCACACCAATACTGCAACACATACTTATAATAATATGCATAAGCATACTCGGGACAGTTGAGACTACTGTCACGATTGATACACAGTATTAGTGAATGTCAGAGGTGTGTCGGCAAATTATGTTATGATGAAAGCTACCAGGAAGTGAACTCAGCACGAAGTTATGTATTTAATTAGTTTGTACGAGGAAAAACCAGCGTTATGGAATGCAGTTACTACAGTAACTGAGATAAGAAACACAGCTTGTTGGCTGAAATGACTACAGTTTTTAATGCCTCCACAGACGAAGTTAATCACAATATCCACAATTCAAGTGTTGTATAACATAGATTAATTGACATAGAGAAACAAGTGAATTTATGTTTCACAATAATCGCTTTGGAACCAAGAAAATTATGTAACTTCAAGAAATACAGCTCTATCTATAATTTCTGGCGTGGTATTTATTAATTGAATTATTATATAGAGAGATGAAGAAGAGATATTCAGGAATTGACGAGTTGTTCATTAAACCAAATACAAGTGAAAACGTTCAAACAAATGTATCTTCGGAAATGCTTCATTTATCAGATATTTGCCCTGTGTGGCTTTTCAAGGCCTTTAGGTGTCAAGGTGCAATTGGTGTAATGTTATTTCACCGTTGTTGTTACTTCGAAAATGTTAAAGAGAATAATCTTAGCGGATTCTAAAAATACTAGTATCACAGGCTAGCTGTAACACTATTGGCTTTTCACATAATGGTATCTAGACTGGCAATATCGGGTCCGTTGATAAAGAGTATTTCCTCCGTCTACATCGCTGTCATCATCGTAAAATGTTGACATTGTTGTGGATTTTCCCTCACAAGCTGTAAATGATATTCCAGTATGCTCCTAAATCATCCCGCCGCCTAAGCCGCTCTCTTACCTAACATAAACATAATTGTTTACATTTTTTCTTTTCACTAAACGTACTAAAAATGCAACTGCAGCCCGACGCATTTCTATCGCGATCTCTTTCTTCACACATAGAACAACTTCATAAAAGTCTCACAGAAAGTTATACCTCAGCTGTCACAGTCAATTTTGCCCTACTGTGTGTAAACGCTACCGACAATCGCTCTCCCAAGACTCTCAGACACTTCGAGGAATTGCTCGCAAGGAGCTAACAGAAAGTAACTGTCAGCGAAAATTCGCCCCTACTGTAAACAATACTGTGAGTACAGTCTGAGAGTACCAACCTGCCTGAATCCATAAAATTCACTCGTGCATCCCAGCTCTCACCATCGGCACGTCCAACTGCTACCTCTTGTTGCTGCCAGTGCAAACTGTTTCTCTAGGCGCTCAGTCCGGAACCGCGGGACTGCTACGGTCGCAGGTTCGAATCCTGCCTCGAGCATGGATGTGTGTGATGTCCTTAGATTAGTTAGGTTTAAGTAGTTCTAAGTACTAAGGGACTGATGACCACAGATGTTAAGTCCCATAGTGCTCAGAGCCATTTGAACCATTTTGAACCAAACTGTTTCTGGGTTGAGGATGAATCACGCAAAGGATTTTCTAACACTGAACTCAACGCTGTAATCAACATCAAGATCATTGACGTAATGATCAGCCGTTTACCTGCACAGTAGTGTATCCTCTAGACTTTCCTTTCATAATTGTTTCAAGTCACTGCGCCTTTCGTTGCGTGTCCTCAGGGGGTGCGGTAGCAAGTGATGAGCCAACTTTGTGCGATCGTGAACGGGCAAAGTGCTTATGTGGGCTGCGGCCTCTGCCGGTGGAATCGGCGGCCAGAGCGTCGGTGGGGGCGGCGGCGGCATCGGGGGCGGTGGACGGCAGTCCGTCGCAGCGCGCGCCGGTCGCGGCGCATTTGCATATAAATAACCCATTACGCAGTGTCCGGCCGCTCTTCTGGACCATTCGGCGCACCCGACTGTCGCCTAACTGAATTGTAAGTGCTAAACAGCACCCGTCCGCTACGCCGTGCACAATTAAGTGAATATTATTCCGATATGTAGATACGTCTCTTCTAACAACGCAATTTGTAGAAAGTGTCCCTGCTGCCGTCTTCAGTCCTCCATCCATTACCCACAGAGTGGCTCTCGCAGCTTGACATGAACCGTATAGAGAATAGCATTACAAAGCGGGCCTTCACCAGCCACTGGATTTCCGAAGTAGAGTGGGTAACGGCCCGTGGGAACGAATGGAACGGAACAAATTGAGCTTTCAGTTTAACTTCTCGTCGACGGTATTATCGTTATTTACAGATCGCGAAGGAGAATGCATACTGCTGTTCTTCAGAACTAATTTACGCCAGCTGCATGATACGTAGCTGTTTTCCCAGCTGGTAACAAAAACGAGCATGACCAATAACAAATGGTTCAAATGGTTCTGAGCACTATGGGACTTAACTCCTGAGGTCATGAGTCCCCTACAACTTAGAACTACTTAAAACTAACTAACCTAAGGACATCACACACATCAATGCCCGAGGCATGATTCGAACATGCGACCGTAGCAGCAGCGCGGTTCGGGACTGAAGCGCCTAGAATCGCTCGGAAACGACGGCCGGCGACCAATAACCACTGGTACTTATAATGTTACGTGTAAGTATTCGCTCTGAGTGAAGTTCTCGTGAAAACAACTGAGGATAAATGGTGCTTCAAAATGAATATTCATCTTTTAAGGCTTTGTGGCATTTATTACATATAACTTTCAATTATAAATAATAAATCAGATGGAAGAGAAACACAGTTTTTCTTACAACTTACTTAAATTGAAGGTGGAAGGGGTAGAAGGGAAAGGAGATAGGAAAGAACTAATGATACCAGCTGCATCGGAACTTTATGTGGAATCAGCGGCGACGAGTGGAAATACATGTTGAACCGTGGCTAGAACCCGTGCTGTCAGCATGCAGTTGTGCTAACCAACGCGCCATGCGGACACAATGCTTAGCGCAAATGCGCAGAATATCTCGGAATGCACCCCAGTGGCCTCACATAGTCGCCTAACATCTACTACCTGCAGGCCCCGTCGATTTCTTCCTTGTTTGCTTATTTTAGATTTCCGCTGGAGCTCGAACTTAAATATGCATCAGCACTGAAGATTGTGTATTCATTGCCTATCGACGCGAAACATTTATGCGAATGCATTCATATAATTTCTTACAAGTGTTCACTGTGAACACCTTTCGTCACACATGAGTCGATAGACAAGTTTTCCCCAAACCTTGATCAGTGTGTCTGGAGTAATAGTTGACACCATATTGTTTCCAATATCGGGTAGACCAGCTGGTAGCGGGGGGCACATATAAACGATCGCTTACGAACCTCCCAAAACTAAAAATCTCATGGAGTGCACGGCTCGTAGTCATGCCATTCATTCTTTTTAATCTTCTATTAGAGTACTGCCGCCTGGTTTTCTTATTCCATTTATTGGCGTCACTAACTTCCTGCCTTACTTGCCCGTGAGCGGCAGCAGCAGCGAGTATTGATAAGTGCAGTGTCGTACCATCTCTGGAGCGACTGATAGTATTTCCGGGTCGTCGTGTGTCTGGCAGTCAGGTGGAAACGGACCAGCAGTGCAGTCGGGACGCAGCAGCAGTGAAGTCGGGGACGGAGCGTCGGTGACGCGCCCACAGCCAGTGCTCGCCAACCTCTGGCGACACACATGAACTGTCCGACGGAGGGAGACTGGAGTGGGACGACCGTTGGCTTGTCGTTCGGTTGGTCGTCTCATCGGCCGACGTATATTTGGCCCTCTCACAATTTCCCGGCCTGGGCAGTCGGTCGGTTGTCGTGGAGCAGCGAGGAAGTCTCCATCACGCGCTGTCTTGCCGGGCCCGCTGGTGGCGTGCACGCGCGGTTGCAGGGTGAGGTGCTGCTTGCGAGTGCGCTACGAAGTTCGTCGCCCACCGATCTTGAACATGAAAGTTGAGTCCTCAATTAATGTACTATCGAGCCTCAGCTGTTTACATTTCATTGTTTGATCCTGGCTGTCGTTTTTGGGACATTCCAGCTAGGAACAACGTGTGTGTATTCAAGTCGACTAAGATTCCAGCCGACTTCCTGTGGAGTTTAACTTAATTTATTCCCCGTTATTGAAGTTGACCAGCGGTATCTTCTGCTTTGTGACCGTTGACGTTCCGGTTACCTACCCTGGTCGTTGACGTAATTTTACGCAGCGTATTTTTCTCGTCATGTTGTTGCTGTAAAGCGCAATGTGTAGTTCGACAGCTAAGGTGTTGTTGGTCGTTGTGGGCTCCAATATTCTGTGTGTTGTTTTTGGTTTTTGCGTGGAGCGGAACTGATCGGGTTGATTGGTCAGTCGGCTGTCTGTCGGTTGGGTTACCTTCAAATCAAGAAGTCGTTGGACAGGCTGCCTGTCTTAGCTAAACGGGCGTTAGTGTTACAATCCCAGGCCGACACTTGTAAACTTCTGAGCGCCGTTCCTTGTGTGTTACATAATAATTTCCCTATTTGGGTTTTAATTATTTGCTTGATGTGTGGCCTTCAGCCGAGTATCAGTGTCTCTTAAATTAAATGATCTTGTCTTGCCCTTAAGGCATAAGATTGTTATGCTTTTCTATGGGGCCTTCAGCCGAATTTTGATGAAATGTTTTAAGATAAGGCCACCTGCCTTTTAACTGAAACCCTTCTTATTGCTTAATATGCAGCCTCCTGCCAAGTTCCATTATAACTTAAATTGCTAAGGCTTTCGGCCTGTTTAGATTGAAGATTTAAAAAATACTTTTGGGTGAAATCTCCAGAAGAACCTTGTATTTCAGTTTCTTGCTTAGGCCTTGTGTCTTGCATTTTGAGTGTGGCCTTCAGCCGATCTAAAGTTAATCAAGGAGCTCAATTAGAGTTTTGAGTGTTTTGCGTCCTTTTTTAATATTGTGAGTTGATAAATAATGTTTGTATGTTGAGTGCAACTGACAGAAACTTACTTTGGCGCCTTTTCACAACCTAATCCACCCTGTCCTGCTATCCCAGGAATTTCACTTGTCATTCGGCCCCATGCTGCCAATCGATCGATTGAATACAAAGTCGTTTAACCAATGCGCTCGTTGGTAGCACAACGAGTTTTCTACAAGTCCACCGCTTAGCTCGGTGTCATACAACGAAGTTACGACACCTGAAGATGGGCGTATAAGAACCCCAAACCATTCGTGTGTTAAATAAAAGAACCTTACAACTGTAGCGGTATTTCCAATGTCTGGCAACCGCGTACGGTTGTGCCCGTGAAGGTGCACAGGATCTTGCTGCCAAAGAAAGTTTTAGGGTTCAGCTTCTTCCAGTTCAGGAAAATCTAGCGCAACACCACTTACAGTGCCTTCTCCGAATCATCACTGGGACGACGCGATCCAGATAATCTCAATCGCCGTGCAGGAACATTTCGTTTGAACAGCTGAATTGCCAGGTAAACCGTAGGCCTCCGGAATTGTTTATTCAAGACTAGCATTCCGCAACTGACTTCTTGGGGCTCCACATGGAAGATTTTCAATATTTCCACACGTTTTTCAGCCACTCTTGATCGTACCATATTTTTTCCTATGCGCTCAGGTTTGCAAACAACACTGGTCTTCAGCACAATAAAAACCACAATTTTCCACAACTCCAAAGCTTACGTAAACCAAACTCCAACGAGCCAAATATCGTATAAGTCTTCTAGAGTTACCAAAGGCTTCAAGATACCTAAGAAGAAAAAGACCTAAACTTTTTCATTTCGTTGCGGATAGATGTAGAGTGACTTCAGTTTTGGAGACAGCTTGTTGTGTGTATGTATTGATAACTTACTCTTCTTGCAGTACTCGATTTATTCCCTGTCTTCCTCTACAGCTTCCTCTAGTACCATAAAAATCATTCCCTGACGTCTTAACGGAAGTTCCGTCATCATTTACCTTCTCCCTGTGAGTTCAAATGGTTCAAGTGGCTCTGAGCACTATGCGACTTAACTTCTGAGGTCATCAGTCGCCTAGAACTTAGAACTAATTAAACCTAACTAACCTAAGGACATCACACACATCCATGCACGAGGCAGGATTCGAACCTGCGACCGCAGCGGTCGCTCGGCTCCTGACTGTAGCGCCTAGAACCGCACGGCCATTCCGGCCGGCGATGCGGACTTCTCAGATGCCTAGTTAGTGCAAGGACTAGCAGATGGAAATAGCTGTATCGCGAGAGATTTCCCTAACGACTTAGATTGTCTTCTTAGAATGAAGCATTTAAGCCTACCACTCGCGACTGGGTAGGCCTTCTAGGCAAGGACGTCTCAACTGGAGGAGATCCTTCTTCTTGCAGTTCATGGAAACCCCAGTGTCAGCACCAGACAATTTCCTGCAACAAGTTATTTTGAAGACAGACCTGGAGAGTGCTGGACGAGAACCTGCTGTGTCCATACAAAGTACAATTTGTGCACGGACTATCAGTAATTGATTTTCTTGCGTGGTTACCTTTTGCGAATGGATTTTAAAATATGTCAGCCCTTAATTTGGTGCAAATTTGACGCTAAGTTTCAACTTAATCATATAAAAAATATCCACTATCAGCACATATGGGCTGTCGAGAATCGTGACAAAATTGTACAATAACGTCATCAACAGCGATTTTCTGCCAACGTTTGGCCCAGAACTGTTGGTGACTGTTACGGCCTCTTGTCTCCCGACCACGCTGAACGTAGAAATTTGCCACATTTTTTTTTTATAAAATAAGCATATTCTACCTGTTTTGCTACAACACGTGCCTCTACGATTGGGAGGAAATATGTACTTCATGCACGATGAAGTTTCTCCCCGTTCCAATGTTAATGTTCACCAGCTTCTAAATAACAGATTCCGTAACAGATCTGCAGGCAGATATTGAGCAATTCCTTCCCTTCCCCGCTCTCAGCCTGAACGCACTAGACTTTTGTTTGTGTGGGTAAATGTACCTGAAATATGAGAAAAGCGTTCTGACGAGCACACCACCCAAATAGCACTGATATGTGTTAAACATAACTCTTCACGAAGAAATAAATGAGATTTAACATAACATATAGTTATGAATAAATGTACTGCATCTAATACACACCTAGGTGTTTCGATGACATCCTTGCAACTAAAATTTTCAAACGAAAATATCAATCGTGTAAAAGTCAATTCATTTTCAATGTTGAGTACAAAACCCCACAACTAGTTATAGAGAGTCTCTCCGTGCCCGTATTGTGGAAGGTTGTTAAACAGCACTCAGTTATTCTGGGACACATCAGCGTGTTACGCATCCAAAGCGACGAGAGTGGTTCATTTATCCTTACTAACAGAGAGCGTGTTGAACGTTTCATTTAGGAAAGTGTTTCACACTCTGCTAGTAAATTTTTTCTGTGTTTCTCATTATTAAGTGATTATGAAGACGAATAAAAAATGTGCCGTCACACGAAAATAAAGCGTTATAACATATTTTCTTCCTCTGAGTGTGAGGAATGTCTCCAGAGAGCTTGGCTATTTCTCTTTGGTACAGTTTCTACGTGCTGTAAGAGATCTTACATCTAATTTCAGCACCAACACTCAAGTTCAGTCTAAGTAAGATCTATAATAGGAAAAAAGTTTATATTAAAACAGAACTATAAGAAAAATTACAAGTAAATTAATACTGCGGGCACTGGCTGATATTGATGAGATAGATACGGTGCGAGATGGATAGAAAGAGAAGCGTGATAGGGACGCAAATAATAAAGGAAAGAGGGAGAAAGCAGAGTGATTGATTTAAAAAATAAAAGTAAACCTGACTGTTTACTGGAGAGAAACTGCTCACATACGTCAATATTATAGATAAAAAGATGCTGACAAAAAGATTTCTTCAGATTTTCCTTAAATCCTACAGGAAAATTAAATCACGCACTGAGTGAAAGATAGCTTGTCCTGGAAGTGGACGGCAGCAAGGGAGAAGCATATTCCGAAAGTGATTGTTTCGTGGATGAAAGTAGCAACGGCATTATAAGAGATCTTTTGCTGCAATTGTGGAGAATTTCAGATATTCATCTTTGATGTGAGGTACTGGGATGAACGAAGAATGAGAAGGGCACATAGAACATCGTAGTCACGTTAAAGATACAGTGTCAATCACCCTGGCCAACTTGTCATTTGCCACTTTGTGTTTAAAGTGAGACCGAGTCAATGCTGGATTTGTGGACAACCTCCGTGCACGATTTCCTTGAGTAGATACTGGGACATGATTCTCAGAAATTGCCAGCCAACAAGGTACCATAAGAAAATGATATTTCAGTGACACATATGTCGCCCAGTTGCACAGCATAAATTTATTTCGGGTAACTGAAATTTTACGTCAGCATTACTTTGATGGCTTGTGGAAACATTGCAGCACTATATGTAACTGATATTTGCAAATTAGGCCACTTTTCTAAATCGCTTGGTTGTTGTTGCTGTTGTTCTTGTGGTCTTCAGTCATGAGACTGGTTTGATGCAGCTCTCCATGCTACTCTATCCTGTGCAAGCTTCTTCATCTCCCAGTATCTACTGCAACCTACATCCTTCTGAATCTGCTTAGTGTATTCATCTCTTGGTCTCCCTTTACGATTTTTACCCTCCACGCTGCCCTCCAATACTAAATTGGTGATCCCTTGATGCCTCAGAACATGTCCTACCAACCGATCCCTTCTTCTGGTCAAGTTGTGCCACAAACTTCTCATCTCCACAATCCTGTTCAATACTTCCTCATTAGTTATTTGGTCTACCCATCTAATCTTCTGCATTCTTCTGTAGCACCACATTTCGAAAGCTTCTATTCTCTTCTTGTCCAAACTAGTTATCGTCCATGTCTCACTTCCATACATGGCTACACTCCATACAAATACTTTCAGAAACGACTTCCTGACACCTAAATCTATATTCGATGTTAACAAAGTTCTCTTCTTGAGAAACGCTTTCCTTGCCATTGCCAGTCTACATTTTATATCCTCTCTACTTCGACCATCATCGGTTATTTTGCTCCCCAAATAGCAAAACTTCTTTACTACTTTAAGTGTCTCATTTCCTAATCTAATTCCCTCAGCATCACCCGACTTAATTCGACTACATTCCATTATCCTCGTTTTGCTTTTGTTGATGTTCATCTTATATCCTCCTTTCAAGACACTGTCCATTCCATTCAACTGCTCTTCCAAGTCCTTTGCTGTCTCTGACAGAATTACAATGTCATCGGCAAACCTCAAACTTTTTCTTTCTTCTCCATGGATTTTAATACCTACTCCGAATTTTCTTTTGTTTCCTTTATTGCTTGCGATATATACAGATTGAATAACATCGGGGAGAGGCTTCAAGCCTGTCTCACCCCCTTCCCAACGACTGCTTGCCTTTCACGTCCCTCGACTCTTATAACTACCATCTGGTTTCTGTACAAATTGTAAATAGGCTTTCACTCCTGTATTTAACCCTGTCACCTTCAGAATTTGAAAGAAAGTATTCCAGTCAATATTGTCAAAAGCCTTCTAGAAACGTAGGTTTGCCTTTACTTAATCTTTCTTCTAAGATAAGTCGTAAGGTGAGTATTGCCTCACGTGTTCCAACATTTCTATGGAATCCAAACTGATCTTCCCCGAAGTCAGCTTCTACCAGTTTTTCCATTCGTCTGTAATCAATTCGCGTTAGTATTTTGTGCCTGTGACTTATTAAACTGATAGTTCGGTAATTTTCACATCTGTCAACACCAGCTTTCTTAGGGATTGGAAGTAATATATTCTTCTTGAAGTCTGAGGGTAAATCGCCTGTTTCATACATCTTGCTCACCAGATGGTAGAGTTTTGACAGGACTGGCTCTCCCAAGGCCGTCAGTAGTTTTTCCAATGGAATGTTGTCTATTTCGGGGGCCTTGTTCCGACACAGGTCTTTCAGTGCTCTGTCAAACTCTTCACGCAGTATCATATCTCCCATTTCATCTTCATCTACATCCTCATCCATTTCCATAATATTGTCCTCAAGTTCATCTCCCTTGTGTAGACCCTCTATATACTCCTTCCACCTTTCTGATTTACCTTCTTTGCTTAGAACTGGGTTTCCATCTGAAGTCTTGATGTTCATACGAGTGGTTCTCTTATCTCCAAAGGTCTCTTTAATTTTCCTGCATGCAGTATCTATCTTACCCCTAGTGAGATAAGCCTCTACATCATTACATTTTTCCTCTAGCCATCCCTGCTTAGCCATTTTGCACTTCCTGTCGATCTCATTTTTGAGACGTTTGTATTCCTTTTTGCCTGCTTCATTTACTGCATTTTTATATTTTCTCATTTCAGCAATTAAATTCAATATTTCTTCTGTTACCGAAGGATTTCTACTAGCCCTCGTCTTTTTACCTACTTGATCCTCAGCTGCCTTCACTACTTCATCCCTCAAAGCTACCCATTCCTCTTCTACTGTATTTCTTTCCCACATTCCTGCCATTTGTTCCCTTTCGCTCTCCCTGAAACTCTGTACAACCTCTGGTTCTTTCAGTTTATCCATGTCCCATCTCATTAAATTCCCACCTTTTTTCAGTTTTTTTCAGTTTTAATCTACAGGTCATAACCAATAGATTGTGGTCAGAGTCCCCATCTGCCCCTGGAAATGTCTTACAAATTAAAACCTGGTAAGAAATTGCTCTCTATAATACGGTAGTTCTGTACTTTACTAAATGATTAAAGGTCCAAAATCATGCAGTTAATGGAAACGTTACGACATAAGCAAAAACATAAACTGTGAGAAAATAAAACACCTACAGCCGTCTTTATGACTTTATTTATTTTATAGCTATCAGTTTCGGCGTTTGGCTGCAACGTCTTCATGCCTGTATACATAAAACAGTAACGATAGTATTATCATCTTATCAATCAAGCAATGTACAAAACAGATGGAAAACGAACAGACACATCCATTGTCACTTAACATATATACAGGGTGAGTCACCCTACGTTACCGCTGGATATATTTCGTAAACCACATCAAACACGGACAAACCGATTCCACAGACCGAGCGTGAGGAGAGAGACTAGTGTAATTGTATAATACAAACCATAAAAAAATGCACGGAAGTATGTTTTTTAACACAAACCTACGTTTTTTTTAAATGTAACCCCGTTAGTTCTGTTAGCACATCTGAACATGTAAACAAATACGTAATCAGTGCCGTTTGCTGCATTGTAAAATGTTAATTACATCCGGAGATATTGTAACCTAAAGTTGACGCTTGAGTACCACTCCTCCGCTGTTCGATCGTATATATCGGAGAGCACCGAATTACGGAGGGATCCAAAGGGAACGGTGATGGACCTTAGGTGCAGAAGAGACTGGAACAACACATAACGTCCACATGCTAACACATTCTTATTGGTCTTTTTCACTGACGCACATGTACATTACCATGAGGGGTGAGGTACACGTACACACGTGCTTTCCGTTTTCAACTACGGAGTGGAATAGAGTGTGTCCCGACTTGTCAGGCCAATAGATGTTCACTGTGGTGGCCATCATTTGCTGCACACAATTGCATTACACCAGATGTACTGCGGCGTGTACGACATTCATTACGCCAGAGATGGCAATTACAATACAATAAACACACACACACACACACAGATATATATATATATATATATATATATATATATATATATATATATATATATATATATATATAACAAAAGACGCTATTGAAAAACTACACGAAATCGCTTCCAAAACTGGACTACAGGATTCTTACGAAAAGACACAGTTTATGAGCACAAAGAGTCTCTCATCTCTGAACACAAAGTACGGCACGATGTACAAAACGGCAAACATCAAACACTTCCTGGCAGATTAAAACTGTGTGCCGGACCGAGCCTCGAACTCGGGACCTTTGCCTTTCACGGGCAAGTGCTATACCAACTGAGCTACCCAAGCACGATTGACGCCCCGTCCTCACAGCTTTACTTCTGTCAGTAGCTCGACTCCTACCTTCCAAACTTTACAGAAGCTCTCCTGCGCAGAGCTTCTGTAAAGTTTGGAAGGTAGGAGACGTACTGGCAGAACTACAGCTGTGAGGACGGGGTGTGAGTCAGTTGGTAGAGCACTTGCCCGCGAAAGGCGAAGGTCCCGAGTTCCAGGCTCGGTCCGGCACACAGTTTTAATCTGCCAGGAAGTTTCATATCAGCGCACATTCCGCTGCAGAGTGAAAATCTCGTTCTGGAAACTTCGAATACCTCGGTGAAACAATACAAATGAGCGGACTCAAACGAAGAAAGAAAAACTAAACTGTGTAAGGCATAAAAAATAGTGTGGAATCATTACTACCAGAAGTCTATCTCACAAAAAGCCAAATTATTCCCCTACGACACGGTGGTGCTCCTCGAGGCGCTATACACAGCAGAGACCACACTAATCCTAGGGCATACACGTATCACACAACTAGAAAAAGTAGAACGGAAAATACTGAGAAAAATATTTGGCGCAACTAACAACAATGAAACATGGATCAAGAAACCTACAGTGGAACTATACAAACATACAGAGGCAATCACAGAAAAGATTAGAAAACACAGACTACAATTCTATGGACACCAATACAGAACGCCAGCACACAGAGTGACCAAACAGATCTTTGACTGGATAACCACTAGGAACAACAAATGGGTGGCAGAGGTAAAAAACGACCTGAACCAACTCAGCATCACAGCAGACACAATAAACGACAGAATAAAATTCAGAAATTTCATTAAGAAAAGTAAACTACATGAGATACACTGTGACAGACCTAAAATGGACCGAAGAACGCAAGCAAGATCACAGCCGGAAGATGAAAGAAATATGGCCACCCAAAAAGGCAATCAAGATGAAGCCGAAGACACGAAGCCGACAAGAAGCGTGGACAGAGAACCGGAAACAGAAACACAGCGAGCGAATGATGGAAGTTTGGCCAGCAAGGAAGGCAGCAAAAGGAATTGGCCATGTAGTTTAGTCCACTTCGTGGAGCTTGTGATTGTTTGAGATGGCCGGTATAATTAATACGCACTCGGCGTGAATATAGTGCAGCAGGACAGACTGCTTGTGTAACGTTCCTTATCAGACAGTATACAGACTTTCTACCGCTAGCTACTCGGAGCACGAACTTCATCAACGAACATCTTCAGTAGAAGGAGCGGTTACAGATCTAATTTATTTCTTCATTATCACTCATGTTTAACACAGGTGAGTACTTTTTTAGCGGTGTGCTAGTCAGAACAATTTTCTGATATTTCCGGTATATATCAAGATTTTAAACGTGGCTGAAACAGCAACTGTTCAAATTCTTCACGATAAAGGATAACAGCCAAAACAGTTGCAGGATAAAAATTTATTAAAATTCTTGACCAAGATTTCGATATATATAAATATACCTTCATCAGAAGTAAAAAATCCTGAACAAGAAGACACTTTCATTAGAAAAACCTTAGCAGCGGAAATGATTTTTTTTCTTTATTGTTATTTTTAAACCCGTACAAACAGGCAGGCTGTCAGCAGCATGTTACGCTGCTCTTCAGCCATATAATAGACAAAGAAACAACAGAAATAATGCACATAAGGTACATAACGGTGGGTAATAAAACAGGAGACACATAAAGACAAGCACGGAGCCGTTCACACTCGACGGCAATCCACACTACAATGTGTTGACACGACACACAAACACTGAAGATGTCGATGGCACAGGTGAACGATGGAGTGGGACGGTGAACACTGAACACTGAACACGACGGCACACACGAGACACTGATGGCGATGATCTCCGGCGCGCGAAAGTCCAAGGTAGCGTGTGCGAGTCCTGGGACCTGCCAAGAGGGGACTAAGGGTAGAGGGGGAGGGGAAAGGGGAGAACAAAGATGCCAATGACTGAGGAGATGGGAGGAGGAGTAGAGGGAAAGGGAAGGGGAAGCCAGGGGAGGAGTGGGGAGAAGGGAAGGAGGTAGGGAAGGGGGAGAGATGGGAGGGAGGGTGCCTAAAGGAGCAAACACAGGAAGATGGAGGGAGGATCAAAGTTGGTAGGAGAGGTAGATGGAGGGGAGGAGGACATCATCATGGAGAGGGAGCTGGCGGAAGCCACCTTGGGAGAGGGTAAGGAGGGTGGAGAGATGGACACCGGGTGGGATGTGGGAATTCAGGTGCGGCAGTGGGCGGGGGTGGGAGAGGATGGGGGAGACAAGCAGGTGAGGAAGATCGAGGTGTACAGGAACTGTATCCATTCAAGGAAAAGGAGGAGGTGGGGGAATGGAATGAGGTCATACAGGATCTGCATGGGGGAGGGGATACGGATGCAATAGGCAAGGCAAAGAGCATGGCGTTCTAGGATCTGAAGGGATTTGTAAAAGGTAGGGGGGCGGAGATCCAGGCAGGATGGGCATAACAGAGGATAGGGCGGATGAGGGATTTAAGGGTATGTGCCTTGGCTTGGATTGTCCGGAGATGGGGGTCCAGGAGAGGCGACGGTCGAGGGTGACGCCAAGATACTTAAGGGTGGGGGTGAGGGCGATAGGACGGCCACAGATGGTGAGATAGAAATCAAGGAGGCGGAAGGAAGGGGTGGTTTTGCCTACAATGATCACCAGGGTTTTGGAGGGATTGACCTTGAGCAACCACTGGTTGCACCAAGCAGTGAACTGGTCAAGATGGGATTGGAGAAGGTGTTGGGATTGCTGCAGGGTGGGGGCGAGGGCAAGGAAGGCTGTGTCATCGGCAAACAGGAGAAGGTGGACAGGGGGTGACGGCGGCGGCATGCCAACCGTATACAAAAGGTACAGAAGGGGGGAGAGGACGGTGCCTTGGGGTACACTGGCAGAGGGAAAAAAGGTGTACAAATCCATGTTATGGATGGTGACGTAGGAAGGACGGTGGGAGAGAAAGGAGCCTATCAGACAGATGTAGTTAATGGGAAGGGTGAAGGTTAGGAGCTTGAAGAGGAGACCGGAATGCCATACGCGGTCATAGGCACGTTCGAGGTCCAGGGAGAGATAGTTTGCGGAGTGACGGGAATTGAGCTGTTCGGAAAGGAGATGAGTGAGATGCAGGAGAAGGTCATTGGAAGAGCAGGACGGTCGAAAGCCACACTGGGTAACGGGAAGGGGGTGGTGCTGGTGGAGATGCTGGTGGATGCGTCGGGTGAGGACGGATTCAAGAACCTTGCTGAAGACCAAGGTAAGGCTGATGGGATATTAGGAGGAGACGGCGGATGGCGGTTTACCGGGTTTAAGGAACATCAGGATACGGGAGGTTTTCCACAGGTCGGGGTGGTAGCCGGTGGACAGGACTACATTGTAGAGCCTGGCCAGAGTGGAGAGGATAGAGACAGGAGCTTCACGAAGGTGGTGGTAGGTGACACGATAGTGACCAGGAGCGGTGTTGTGTTTTGTGCAGAGTGTAGCAATGAGATCCTGTGTAGTGATAGGGGCATTGAGTTCCGTGTGTGCAATGTTATCCAAGTACTGGAAATCAGGTGCGAGGGGAGGGACAGAGGTGTCAGTTCGATTGCAGATATCCGGGAAGAGGAAGTAATCGAACTGGGGATCGTCGGGGATGGAGAAGACATCAGAAAGGTAGGAGGCAAAGTGATTGGCCTTACTAAGGGTGTCAGGGATGGGGTGATCAACATGGAGAAGAGAATAGTAGGGGGAGGGTTTAGTTCCGGTAAGGTGACGGAAGGCTGACCAGTACTTGGACGAGTTTATAGGTAAGGTAGCATTTAAATGGGTGCATGTCTGTCGCCATTCCCGGCGTTTCTTAGCCACGAGCAAGTTCCAGACGTGTCTCTGGAGTTTCCGGTGGAGTCATAGTGTGTCCGGGTCATGTGTGTGGAGGAAGGCATGGTAGAGACCGCGGGATTCTCGGAGGAGGAGGACGACCTGTGGGGATAAGGTAGGACGGCGGGGGTGGATGGCGGCAGTAGGGACATGGACCTCCATGGCTTCAGACAATTTCTGCTGGAGAGAGGAGGCGGCATGGGTAACATCGTCAGGGTGGTGGTAGGTGAAAGGGTGGCCTTTGACCTGGGTGGAGAGTGTATCCTGGTAGGCATTTCAGTTGGCACAGGAATAGTCATGGACGTACTTAGGGGGAGGGTCATTACAAGTGTCGGGGCGGGGGCGACGACCGTCTGGACCTGAAACTATGAGGAGGACAGGGAGATGGTCGCTACCAATGGGGTCCAGGACACCCACCGCTATGGGGCCAAGGAGGTTGGGGGAGGAGAGGATGACATTGGGAGTGGAGTGGGATTCGGGGAGGGTGTGCTGGGGAATGGGGACAAGGTCACCTTGGACGGTGGAGAGGAACCGATGCCACTGCCGTAACTGGGTGGCGGAACGACTATGGATGTTGAGATTGGCGGTGATCACGTAGGAGGAGAAGGTACGATCAGTGTGGGAGAGGAAGTCGAAAGGAACAGGGGCGTTAGGGCGGACATAGATGGTGCCGCAGGTGACGCTGTGGAAGAAGAGACTAAGGATCAGGTGTTCGGTGGGGTCGGGAAGGAGAGGTTGGAGCCAAACCGGGATCTGGCGGTGGTGACCAACGGCAAGTCCGCCACGCGCGATCAGGAGGGGATTATTGCATCAGTGGAGATGGTAGGGCAAAGTGTGGAGGAAGGTTTCATTCAGGAGGAAGGCATCAACGCAGTGGGTTGCAAGGCTGTGCATGAAGAGGTTCTTGTTGGCGCGAAGGAAACGGATGTTGAACAGAATACGGTGCTGTCGCGCCATGACAGGGATTTAGACAAGGGTGTCGAGACAAGAGAAGGTGAAATGGGCCTGGGAGTAGGTGGCATACATTTTTAGGTGGAAGACGGAATGGGCAGTGAGGGAGACCTGTTGGAGGGTGTGAGGGCGCTAGAAAGGGTGGACGTTTTGCAGGACAATGGTGAGGAACTGGATAATGTCGTCAGTGGGGGGGGGGGGGCAGAAGGGAATTGCTAGGAGGGGTGGGGGCGTCCAGAGGACAGACCGGGACGGTGAGTTCAGAAGTCATCGGAGGGGGTCAGGCTTTACACTTTTGGGAGTAGGTGGGATGGGGGAGATTGCAGGTATTACAGGAGGGAGGGGATTGAAGGTTAGGACACTGCCAAAGGAAGTGTGCTTGCCTACAATGCAGGCAGGTGGGGGCCTCATGGCACTCAGCTGTTGGGTGCAGCTTGTAGTGCAGACACCTCTGACAACAAAGGGATTGATGAGGGGAATGGGAGGGGTCGACCTTATAACGCTGGTTGAAGAGGAGGGCACCCTCCTTCAGGAGATGGTCAATGGTGGGGGCGTCCTCGGAGAAAACCCACATAAGGTGGGTGGGGCTGGCCGAGTTAAAAAGGCAGCAGACCACTCACACCTCCAGTGAGGGATGCGCCTTGAGCTCTGCCAACAACTCCTCCTCCGTGATCGTCATCGTTGGACTAAGCCGAGTGATCACAGCGTTGAGAGTCAGCTGGCGACGTGGGGGTTGGGGTTGGCGGGTAGGAGAAGGTGAAGGAGTAGGGGTGAGGAAGGCATTGGGGCCAAACCGGGTAATGGGGAGGTGGGAGAGGATGTCAGTATGCAGGGTGGGGCTGGGGGACGAGATGAGAACTGAATTCCGTCTGAGAGTGAGGAGTGTGATGGGGGCACCAGGGAAGTGTTGGCGGAGGAGGAGGGAGAGGTTCGGGGCCTCGAGAAGGGAAGGATCGGAATGGGAGAGGAGGTATTTGTATAAAGAGGGGGTGAGGGGGAGAGGGAGGCGGAGGGAGCAGGGCCAGACGGGGAGACATCCATGGCATCATTGGGGGGGGGGGGAGGAAGGAGGATGGGGCGGGGCCTTTTTGGGAGCAGAGGAGGTGGTGGTGCCACTAGGGCGTTTAACAGCGGCAGAAGGGTGGGTGGTGACATGAGGGACGGGAGCTATAGGGAGGTGGTGGGAAGTGGCAGGTCCCAGCGTGGGCGCAGTAGTTGGCGCCGGAGATGGTGATAGTGATGGTGAAGGCGACGGCAACGGCGACGGCGACGGCGACGGCGATGAGGAGAGCTGGGCATGGGCAGTGACCCGACGGGCCACCATCCTAGCTGGAGCTGCAGTGACAGGCTGGGGGAGGGGGGGGGGGAAGGATCAGAGGGAGAGGAGCGGGAGGAAGAAGCTGGGGAGGGGGCGACAAAGAGCGAGGGCGAAGGTAGAGTTAGAAGAGGAGGGATGGGGGTTGACTGGGCACACCATGTAATGGTGGTGGTGGCGGTGGAGGGCGAAGTGTACGCTATGGCAGTGGTGGTAGTAGTGGCAGTGGTGGTTGACATGCCAACAGGGATGAACGAAAACAGCACCGGACGAAAAGGAGAGGAAAAGGCCAGGGACGGACGAAGACGAGGACCAGAGTCCCACGCTGCTGGCGCTGGCGCTGGCGACGGCTGGCAGGAACGCCGCAGCTGCTGCTGCCCTGGACGGGGCAGGGGCTGCTGCTGCTGCTGCTGCTACCTGAAACCCTAACGCTTCGATTAGGGCTGGAATGGCACAACCGAAGGGCGGTATCCTTTCGAATTACCGCCGGAGATGTGTCGTAAATGAGAAACACTAAAGCTTAAGTAACAGTGAAATTACCAGAGTAATACAGGCACAAAATCTTTTAGTTGCTTATTAAAATTACATCATGCAATGGAGATTAATAAAACAATTGTGCCAAAAGCTTCGTCAATTATTAAGACATCTTCTCCATTTGTACAACATGACTATGGGCACATAGTCAATGTGCATAGTTTAGCACCAGTACTTTGCCTATGAACTATCGAGACAAGAGTGTGAAAGCACTAGGGCAGATGGTTCCGCCGAGAGAGGGCACTTGTGGTATGTGCCAGACAGTCGCGCATATTAAAATCCATGGATACCTACGTAAGCGCATCAAAATTATTAAAAGTTGTGCTAATTCAAACCTTCTGTCTTAATAAATAAAACATATGAGACTATTTAAAAACATTTATGTAAATACAAAATGAGGAACCAATTTACCTGTGCCCTAGTGTCAAACAGATGCAGCTTGCGCTATGGAACACATCTAACGAGAGAGGGCACTAGTGTAATCGCGAGAATCTTGCATAACGTAGGCGGTAAAATGCATACTAGCGAAAACAACCAAAATATTACAGTGAAACGAAACCATCTGTCGTTGTGAATAACAACATGCTAGTCAGTTAACCACACATACACATATATATAGTCTGGCTGACTATAAGTTAGTTTTCTTCCTTGTTGATGCCGGTGAAATGCACTTTTCCTGTCTTGTTGGGATTTTACGTATTTTTGATGTTTGCTGTTTGTGATTTTCTATGTGTATCCTGTTCAGGAGTCTTTACTTCTGATGAAGGTGTATTTATATATACCGAAACCTTGGACAAGAATTTTAATAAATTTTTATCCTGCAACTGTTTTGGCTGTCATCCTTTACCATCCGGTATATATGTTATTGAGTCATCCTCTATCATGCACTGCGTCCTCATGGCTTACTTAATGTCCCTGTGTGTAATTGTTTCGTGGTTATGGGCGTTTTTATACGTTCTACATATGAATGGCTTATTTCAATAGTGGTACAAGTCAATTGCATCCACTTTTCTCTCTATAATGCTTCTGAAATTAATAAGCCAAACGAACAGAGAGAAAGGTTCATCTCTAGCAAGAAGCCATATGCTTGAATATTTCTGGTATCTCAACTGCAGATTTTTCAGCGCTCATTTAACTTTAGGACTCTGTGTCTCAATATGAACAAAAATGGACTTGTACCAATATTGAAATAAGCGCTTCTTATGTTGTGATCTGAGTTTGGTCTTATATTCGGCCTTCTGACATTTCTTGGATATTCATTTTATGTATATGACAATGTATACCCTTAAACTGTGTAGAAATTAGAGTTTCATACTCTGACACGTCACATAGGTCATGTTTCTTCTCTTTACTTGTATAAATGCATGGTTTCGCGATGATATGGATTAATAAAATTTTCTCGGGCTTCCAGCCGCGTCAGGTGGTTAAAATCCCACGAGAGTTCGACTGAGCTCTCGTCAGTCAATGTCAGGTCGTAAAAATGACTTGCCACTTGACAATGACTGAGAAGAGCTCAGTCGAACGCTCGTGGGATTTTAACCACCTGACGCGGCTGGAAGCCCGAGAAAATTTTATTCTCTTTACTTGTTTATGTGGTACTGTCTCTTTTAGACATTTATCACCTTATGCAGTTATTTTGTCTTTCGATAAGCTATTTCAGGGTTCTGCACAAAACATATATCCGACTGACCAATAAAAATCACAGAATTGTCAATTAAAGAAGTTATTAATAAAGAATACAATTATTCAATGTATTGAGTGGAAATTCGTTATGGTGTACGAAGGGCTTATTTCAATAGTGATACAAGTCCATTACCTCCACTTTTTTGTCTATAATACTTGTGCAATTAATGATCCAAACAAACAGAAAGAAAGGTTCATCTATAGCAAGAAGCCATATGCTTGAATATTTCTGGTAACTAACCTGCATTCACTTGTAGGATCTTGTCCTTGTTTCTCATTCTGATTTTTATCTGTTTTTACATTGCTTGATCGATAAGTTGGTAACGTTATCGTTACTGGTTTATGCATACAGGCCTGAAGATAGCGCATTCAAGTGCCGAAACTGGTTTCAACAAAATAAATAAAATCATAAAGACAGCTGTAGGTATTTTTTATTTTCTCGCAATAGCTAACGGACGTCGTCCTGGAGACCTCCTGTCAAAGGGATAGACACACGAAAACATAAATGGTCTCTTACTTCAAGAAGTATAATCGTATTAAGAGTAATTTACAAACTTGTAATATTATTGTCGAATGTGTTGCTTCTGATCAGTAAATACAGCGTATACAACTTCCGCCTCCGTCACTCTTTTCGGTACGGGAGGACTCAGGTTCGATACCCCTCTACCTCAGATTTTTTTCTGAGGTAGTAAGGTTTGGAACGGGTTCCAGTCAATCCAGACAGAGAGCTGTTTTGAGGAAGAGGTATCAGCAATATTAACATTCATCTACTGGCAATAATGGCTGCAGGGATAGGCAAGATGTTGATAACATGTGCTATGACCTTAGATCGCTCCTTGTAGTGCCTGGTAGCAGTAATGGGCCAATTGGAACGGATGTAAGGCCTAACGCATTAGTGGTGTACGCATTTATGTTTTGCACCGCTGTGTGAAATAATTAATCATTGCCTATGAACTATATGAGATGCCAATCATGCTTTTACTGTATTCAACACACTTGGTCCCCTATATGACACTCGAGTAGATCGAACTGCCTGTATCAACCGTTTCTTAGTTTTCAGTTGGAAATACTCGTGCGCCAGATGAACCACGTGTAAAACACAGTCGCGTGAGATAATACACTGCACAGACTTAAGAAAGAATGTAACCATTCAAGATTCATTGTGTATAGAAACGTACAATAACAGTTGTGCTTGAATGGAAATGGGCATACGTTCATCTACCTAAACATTTGTATGTTACGCTGTACGCAGAGACTAACTCGTACGACAGCATGAATTTCACAGATGTTTGATGCATGATAACGGCTTCTGGACTCTCGTCAAATCAGAACACATCTGCTGCCAATTTGCATGCTAAACAGAGAATCGTCCGTGAAGACTACTGTTGCCATTGATTTACATTTCGGTGGACAACGTCGAGCGCCCAGTGTAAACACTCTGTTCTGCGACGGTAACAACACGAGTGGAAATGCTGCACACAAATCTTTCTCATTTATAACATATGGACACAGAGACTAGGGGAAATGAGCAAAGAACAGAATAGAATAATTTGAGCCCATCCCTTGCAGATATACTATAAATTTAATGGGCTGATACGCGAAATGAGGAAGCCTTCCGCACAGTCGTAGAAGAAAAGAATGTGTGTTACATACTGACTACGAGAAGTGAGGTGGGGATAAAACATGTCTTACGTCACCTCAGAAAAACTCCCACGCCACCAAAGGGTACCACGCCCGACTAAAAATGTAGGGGAAGCAGAGATAGTAATATTTCCAACAAATGATAAGAGGACGTTAGGTGTATGTGTTACCTCAGATGAAGAAAATTGGTACAGGACAAGAAGACTGGTAGGCCGAATATAAATGAAAAGAATATCGATGGCGAAAAATAAAATCGTGATGACATAAATCTCCAGTTTGGTGTTGCTATGACATAAGTTAGATTCGAAGACCCGTTCCTCTCAGCGCCAAAAATTGCCGTTCTAATAGGTGCAAATGACTGTTCTTGACAGAATATTTTGTATGCCAAAACTGTTGCTAAATATTGTTGCCACAATTACAAGCAAGCAACAACTAGTTCTCCAGCAACCTAACGTTTGGCGTAGCAGGTGATGAGTGTTCCTCAGGCGGGTTCTGATTTCCTCATTAATTATTTTCACTTCCCTTGGAACATTTACCTACAGTTACATTTGCAAGCAATTGCACAGTGCAAGGCGGAGGGTTCATCGCCCTATATTATCGATCTTCTATCCTCTATTTTCGTAGTGCGGAAGGGAAAGTTCTATATGTCGCATTTCCGGCCCTAATCCTTTCTGTGATATGTTTCCTGTGCATGATACTGTATTTCATGATGGCAGCATGTCGCTTGCTTGGTCTCCTTCGAACACAGCATCTCTAAAAACACCTAATAAAATGAAATGAAATGATCGTATGGCATTGATAGCAGTGTCATTCCTAACTGCTAAAGAGTTCAAAGACAGCAAGAATACTCTAAAATACTTACACTAACATCTCCTATACGGTTTCTTTTACAGATGCAATGCACTGTCGTATATTTAAACAGATAAAAGTCTCTCTTTCACCTTCTCTCATTTCACGTGGTGGTCGAATTTCACATCGCTTCTAACTTGTTAGTATTACCCCTAAACGTTGACGCAATGTGACGTGATCTAGGTGTTCACCACTCTTGTAACTTCATACGATCGAGATCTGACTCTTCGATATAAGCAATATCTTACATTCATCCTCACTTAAGGAGAGGTGTCACCCATTACGCCAAGTTGGAAACTTGTTGATATTTGCATGCATTTACTGACATTAATCGTTTATGTCTATTGAAAACATTAGAGCTTTGTTTACCCTTCCTTGGGACAAATATAATGTTGATTTGGTTTCTAGGAATCATTCGCCGTACATCATAACATAACGAGTTCTCTAAGGGGCGTAATTACATAAATCAGTATCTGTATGTCAGAAGTACTGATCTTGGCTGTTGAGACACTTGCCCCATCGTGACACAAGGTGGTGAATGACTGTCTCATATAATTCCTGGGGCTGCGATGTGAACCAGTTCCGAACGTACAGCTGGACGTCGTCGTCAGAGGTAAATCGTTTGCCCCTCAGAGCAGTTTTAAGGGGACCAAAAATGGCGGAACCACAGGTAGAGAGATCCGGACTGTATGGAGGGTGCCCGAGAACCTCCCATTTGAATTTGTGCAGGAGTGCCGCGACTGTGTTGGCCGCTTGAGGCTTTGCACTGTCGGGGAGCAGAATGACCCCCACGGGTGAGATTGCCTGGTCGTTTTGATTTGATCGCTTGGGGAAGGGTGGTCAAGGTTTACGAGTAACGCTGGGCATTCACTGTTGTCCCGTGCTGCGGAAAGTGAATCAGAAGGGGCCATCTTATTCAGAGAAGAACGTCAGAATAACGTTTCCTGCACTCGTGTGGACTACGAAGTTCAGCTGTACGTGCGGAACTGGTTGGCATTGCAGCCCCGGGAATTTCATGATACAGCCATTCACCGCCTTGTGTCACTGTCGGACAAGTGTCTGAAAAGCCAGGGTCAATACTTCTAACATGCAGGAGCTGGTTTATGATTATGCCTCCGGATCGTGTCTTTTTGACCGCCCCTTATATTAGTTAAACATTTCTGGAGCTGGTTACATTTTTGGGTAGATATACAACACGATCGTATTTTGGTTAGCGTCCCTATAAGCAGTATCTAAAAGCTTTCGAATTTCTAGGAAGGTCAAATCTACATATTCACCCACACATGTTCTTTGTAAGATGTGTATGTATAAAATCAGCTGAGTTCCACAACAAAGGTTTTTCCTGAATACGGCCCATCGTTTGACGTAAGTTTGTTTTCCTCCAGGAACAAAATTAATGTTTAGAATAGGTTCTAGGATTCTGCAACAGACGGTGATGATTGTCTGTTTCTACAGGCATTGATACCTTAACTTGTTGTAAACAGAAACGATCTTCGCCGTTTTAGAGTCATGCGGGACTATTTGGTGTGCAAGAGATTCTAAATGGAAATGAACTAGAAAAGGGAATACGTAAAATCTAGGTCGAAATTCATCAGGCCTTGCTGCTTATTTCGTCGTAAGTATATTTATTTTTGTTTGTATTTTTCAATGTCTGGGGTACTAATATTGATATATCTCATTTATGAGATTGTGCGGCAGTCAAGCCATATTACGGTAATATCCCCATCCTTGTATACTTTCATAAAGTTGGAATTCAGTGTTTCTGTCTTCTCCACCAGACAGATAGACGAGAAACTGAATGGAAGAGTTCACTGGCTGGAAGAGTTTATTGGTTGTCTTTATGATACGGAATTCCTATGATTTTCTGATAATTATTTCACAGGGATCTTTCAGTGAAAATTACTTTAAGCATCGCGCTTTGCCCTTCTTACTGGCGTTTGAGTCGCCTTTAACACAGAAACTGGAAAATTATGCACATTTCACACGCAGACGATGTACACGACTTTCTTCTGCCGTGTAACCAAGAACTGTACAGACAGAAAGAAAAAGGCATCCAGCTGCTATGCTAAAATTATTTATTAAAATGGATACTTTACCATTAATGGACCAGGCATCTGTTGGATGAACCCTGAACGAAGGGAAACAAAAGAAGGAATAAAAAATATCACTTACTGTAAACTCAAAAGGAAATTGAAAAAGTTCTTAATTAGGCAACCATTTAGCAAATATGATTATCTAGATTAAACCATTGTGGGTCATTAGTGACGAAACTACACTTAGCAATACTCAACCTAAAGACGTATTTCTGTCATATACATGTCATGCACATACATTGCTGGCAATGGGAGATAAGTAGAAGCTAACAAACACGAATGAAGAAGCAACAGCGCATTTTGCTTTGAGTAAGCATAAAGAAATTTGTCGGAACTCTACAACTGTTAATTATTAATTCCTTCTATAACAGCCTTTACTTATGCCATTTTCCTTTATGACGGAATATATTGAATACACTTTAAGTCATAAGCTTACAGCAATCTTTTGTAAATTCAAAGAAATTACTTAAGGTGCTCTGCTTCTTACAGAAGATAAATAATATTCAGAAAATTAAATATTTACCGATTAACTTTTTTGCAAATGAACACAGGATAAACAGAATACTAAGCTACGTAAAAAATAACAGTTTTTGAGGAATCATCCTTTTCTCTGACAGGTAAATAAATCAGTAGCTTCTAAGAAAAAAAATGTGTTTTCTTACTGCCTCCAAGGAAGGAATGCTGTGGTTTAACGTCCTGTCGACCACGATCTCATTACACATGAATTACGTTCACGAATATAAGAAAGCTAAGGGAGGCACTCACCCATGTTCTTTAGGAACCAAGCAACTTGGTATTCACTTCAATCTATTCAAGTTAACCACTGACATTCTAAAATTAAATGGCTGGACAGGAATTTGAACCCAGATCTTCATGAATACTATTCGCGCCTTAAAAACCGTGCATCATCAAGTTCGCTAAGCAGCATCGAAACGGAGGCAGTAGATATCGGTAATGGCGATTAATAATTGAATTATAAGCCTAGATGTAACGTCTATCGAGATTTGTAGCAACTGTTGGAAAGCCGAGGCTGATTGTTTATTTCCTTGATGTTCACCATCGCTATTTTAATACTGAGGCCGCCACACACTGCTTATAGGTTAAGACGTTATATTACAGCCAATTTGAAAGGTTCTGAAGATAGTCGATAACGCCTGAAACATGTAACCATCTATACCAAATCTCAACGGTCACTGAACGGTTTTTATTGACAACAATGCGGGAAAAAAACAAGTGTTTGAACTGTAAGATGGAAGCGTCTCTTAGGGACCATTTGCACCGCTATTTATAGATAAAACTGTGGTTTACATTTCTTCCGTTCTAACGTGAGCTATCGAAATGAATGATTCAAAAAGAACTACCAATGCACAGAATTTTCCAACTTAATGAACCACCTTTCTTCTTCATATTTCGTTTGAACGTCAAATAACAGGTATCAGTGTTTCAGCTGTTAAAATAACAAAAGTGTATGTTTTATTTGCCCGTATAACTGCAGACATAATTGCTATCATTTCTTCACAATTGACTGGTCTCTGTTATTTACGGTCATCTTCAGAGCCTTGTGTGACAAGCATTTTGTACACACACACACACACACACACACACACACACACAAGTCATGCGTTGTCACAATAATGATGAAACCGAAGGACTACCCCATTCGTAGCAATGTTCAGTTTACTTGCAGGGCATCCCATCCGAAAATCGGGCTTAGCCAGTGGACGCCATTTCGTGAAGATTACTGTCCGGCTAAGACCACTCGCGAAGTCTGAGAATCTCGGAGACAGCAGAGCTGTTTGTCGGAAATCAGAAGCCTTTGTTCTGCGAACGGTTGCACAATGGCTGCAATTGGCACCCTTCTGAGGCCGTGCGCCATTTCCCTCGTATTGTATTTCCATATCTGGGCCGCGACGCAGATGAAAGGCGGACCCAACGAATTCTGCGCACTATTGTAATTCTCACACGCGCGTTGATTGTTCACTCGAGACAGCTTTTTTCAATACTGAACTCATTCTAAACGGAGAAACACGAAGGTACTCGAATAATGGTGAATTCCCGGCCGCGGTCCCGTAGCTCGTCACAGAAAGACATCGTAGACCTCTATGTAAGGTGAAGCGCTTTTAACAGCATTATTCTTGAAGTAATAATTTTCCGTGAGTGAGCATTATAATTATCAGCATCGTCGAATTTACATTTCCTCGTCGTGTAAAGAAAAGAATCAAGTCACACGATGCTTATTCAAAAATGGCTCTGAGCACTATGGGACTTAACATCTGTGGTCATAAGTCCCCTAGAACTTAGAACTACTTAAACCTAACTAACCTAAGGACATCACACACATCCATGCATGAGGCAGGATTCGAACCTGCGACCGTAGCGGTCACGCGGTTCCAGACTGAAGCGCCTAAACCGCACGGCCACACCGGCCGGCCGATGCTTATTCAATTCTCAACATTACATACCACTATGGTATGATCTCGGCTGTAATTATTCATTAAAATGGTCGTATGAAGACGTCTATGTGACGGAAACCTGTAGCAGCACGAATATGGACTTGTGGTTGACTGAGATAAAATTTATTATTAAATCAAATCTTATCAGTCTTCACTGGAGATGAGTGTATTTGTGTCAAAGTTGATTAATTTCTGTCACATCCTGTTACCTCTGTCTACGACAGTTGGACAGTAAGGATACTCCACGCTACGGTCTCTTACAGTAGGAAACTGTATTCCATCGCATTTTGTGTGCCTAATCTTGACCACACAGCCGACATTGACTTCACTACGTACTGACCATTCGGGAGAGTGGAGGGGGGGGGGGGGAGGAGGATATGTAGGTGGACCAGTCCATCACGTTGATGGAACGTTTATTAGATTCAAGAGAAGTGAATAAGAAATACAACATGCAACCAACAACAAGAATGTCGAACAGATAGCGTCAAGTAGTCAAAGGCAGAAAGGGGACATGCTGAAACATCCTGGCAGCCTATTAGACACCACGCAAAATCAGAATCGAGATGTAGATATGAGGTATGATAATTAATTTAGAGATATACGCTTCAGTTGAACTAATCACAACGGGTTTCAGAGTTTTAAAATCCCATCTTCAGGTAATTTTGGTAACACATAATTCTGAGGTCGGGCCAATTTGTGCAAGAGCTCCAATATCTGCATATTGGAGGAAACTGTCCGTAACTGCATGCTATGTGTTCATGGACCTGAAGGTGGAACTTTTAAGTTCCGAAACTGCCCGTTAAACTGCCAGTTAAAATAACTGAAGCGGATCCCTCTAAAATAATTATCATGCTTCTCAGTAGCGGATGCCCTACCTACCAAATCTTGTGCAGATATCAGGTAGTTTTCCTGGCTGTTGGTGTGCGAAACAAATGTGAAATGAGTACAAGCGTCGAACTGTGATTAACACAGGGTACTCTGCCAACGATGACTTACCTGGGAACCAACGTCATTGTTGAAGGCTCATTCTACGCTTTTAATTGTGTAGGTAGAGTTCGCTGTTCGATAAATGATCCATTTAGAATCAGGAACTTTCGATCAAATACCACTCTACGTAGTAGTGTGACAGAGGGAGTCCCAGTTGGGAATATTTGGGAGGTGTTTCAAGTTACTGCATTTGCCAAGGGGAACCTCCCAGCAATATTGATCACAAACTGAGGGTGAAGTACTGTTAGTTTCATTCTCGGACAACAAGGTAGGATGTTTAAAGTTATGATATGTTGAATAACGTTGCAGGCACAAATGTTAAGGGGTGTTTTTATGCAGAACAAAGTAATACGCTACATACAATATATAGCTTTACCTTCCACAATATTTACAACTCTCAGAAATACCTTCAGGGCAATAATATGTGAATGCATATAAAAGCAAAGTGTCCAGAAGGGGAGTACGAAACGAAATAAAACTTCACAGGTTGAAGGAGTATGCTATTTTATCTCGGAAGTTACAACTTGGTATATGATACCTCAAAACATGGGTTGGGATAGTTTTAATGAAGAACACATCGAAGGCGGACCCTCATACACTCCTGGAAATGGAAAAAAGAACACATTGACACCGGTGTGTCAGACCCACCATACTTGCTCCGGACACTTCGAGAGGGCTGTACAAGCAATGATCACACGCACGGCACAGCGGACACACCAGGAACCGCGGTGTTGACCGTCGTATGGCGCTAGCTGCGCAGCATTTGTGCACCGCCGCCGTCAGTGTCAGCCAGTTTGCCGTGGCATACGGAGCTCCATCGCAGTCTTTAACACTGGTAGCATGCCGCGACAGCGTGGACGTGAACCGTATGTGCAGTTGACGGACTTTGAGCGAGGGCGTATAGTGGGCATGCGGGAGGCCGGGTGGACATACCGCCGAATTGCTCAACACGTGGGGCGTGAGGTCTCCACAGTACATCGATGTTGCCGCCAGTGGTCGGCGGAAGGTGCACGTGCCCGTCGACCTGGGACCGGACCGCAGCGACGCACGGATGCACGCCAAGACCGTAGGATCCTACGCAGTGCCGTAGGGGACCGCACCGCCATTTCCCAGCAAATTAGGGACACTGTTGCTCCTGGGGTATCGGCGAGGACCATTCGCAACCGTCTCCATGAAGCTGGGCTACGGTCCCGCACACCGTTAGGCCGTCTTCCGCTCACGCCCCAACATCGTGCAGCCCGCCTCCAGTGGTGTCGCGACAGGCGTGAATGGAGGGACGAATGGAGACGTGTCGTCTTCAGCGATGAGAGTCGCTTCTGCCTTGGTGCCAATGATGGTCGTATGCGTGTTTGGCGCCGTGCAGGTGAGCGCCACAATCAGGACTGCATACGACCGAGGCACACAGGGCCAACACCCGGCATCATGGTGTGGGGAGCGATCTCCTACACTGGCCGTACACCACTGGTGATCGTCGAGGGGACACTGAATAGTGCACGGTACATCCAAACCGTCATCGAACCCATCGTTCTACCATTCCTAGACCGGCAAGGGAACTTGCTGTTCCAACAGGACAATGCACGTCCGCATGTATCCCGTGCCACCCAACGTGCTCTAGAAGGTGTAAGTCAACTACCCTGGCCAGCAAGATCTCCGGATCTGTCCCCCATTGAGCATGTTTGGGACTGGATGAAGCGTCGTCTCACGCGGTCTGCACGTCCAGCACGAACGCTGGTCCAACTGAGGCGCCAGGTGGAAATGGCATGGCAAGCCGTTCCACAGGACTACATCCAGCATCTCTACGATCGTCTCCATGGGAGAATAGCAGCCTGCATTGCTGCGAAAGGTGGATATACACTGTACTAGTGCCGACATTGTGCATGCTCTGTTGCCTGTGTCTATGTGCCTGTGGTTCTGTCAGTGTGATCATGTGATGTATCTGACCCCAGGAATGTGTCAATAAAGCTTCCCCTTCCTGGGACAATGAATTCACGGTGTTCTTATTTCAATTTCCAGGAGTGTAGAATGTCTACGATGTAGGCAGTATTAACTTTTTTAGAAAGCGACTACACATACGTGCTATAAGCTTAACACTCCTTGAAATTGCCTGAAAATTAATAAAGTGAAATATCAGCACCTGCAAATTCAATTAGTCGGGTATACTCATGTAGAAAAAGATACCTAGCCTCCAACACAGACAATTTCAATTTAATCAGCTCGAATTGTAACATGCATGAAATATGGACTGGAACAAAAAATGATCATCAGTTATACTGAGCGATGGCGACACACAGAATCAGTCGGAGGCGCGTTAATATGACAGTTCCAATTCCACATAACACAGATGGAGCATTACCATAACAAGTACTTCACTCTACTCAGATTTTAAGGAGACGTGACTTCCAGGATTCCCAGCAGGGGTATTATGGCCTCCCACCATACATGCGGCCTTCGAGGCGCCGTAAAATTTAAGCTTGCAGAGCAGGCCGGAGACTTGCCGACAAGGTTGCTCGCGGTATCCACTGCTCTTCCCGCAACTCGCCGCTGTCAATTCGTAACTCAGCCGGCAAGGCTTGCCTTCGACCGATTTAACCACTCGCGGCTTCTTAAGGCCTTCACCGAACACAGGAGTCCCCCGAAATCAACAACTTGGCAGCCACGGGACCTCCAGCTTACTACCAGAACCAGGGCCTGGAAAAAACCCGCAACACACGCCTCGACTAAGGACACCAGCTCCCGACATATGGTCAGGATCGTTAACGACAAGCCAAATAGTTAATGGCGCTAGCAGAGCGCCATGCCCGGCAAGATCAAAGCCGCCACTGCTCAAAGTAAAAAAAAAAAAAAAATTGGCACTATGAACTGACGTATCGTAGTGTTCCATACCCTCTGTCCTGAATGCTTGCACTGAATCGATTGGGATGGTCGTCATAAAGCCCTTGTAACTTCTCCTGATGTAACAACTGTTGCAAATGGTTCTTGATATCGCTGTTAATGGAAATGTGACGGTGTTCGAGTTATTTTCACCCTTAAACCAGCGGGGATTGATGTGGGGATCTTGCTGGCCACGGAAGCGCCTAAAAATCATGTAGAAAGAGCATATAGACACGTGGCGTGTGTGGACGAACGTTGTCCTGTTGATAAATTGCTTTGCATGAGACTCAGGATGCCTGTGATGTACCGTTGTCCTGTGAGAGCTCCCTCAAACAATATCAGCTGTGACCTGATGTGGTACGAGACATGTTCAGAGAACTGCACTAGATTTCTACATTTTTAAGATGTTGTTGATGCACTCGTATCTACACAATCGTCATCCCATTCAATGCATGTGGTGAGTCGTGGCACAAGTTTCTTTATGCCATCTGCGAGGAACTCTTTCGCCGGCTCCTAGCGTCAGTTGACATATTAATTACAATGTGTGCCTTCAGGAAGGTGAGAAAACGTTAATCCAAAGGCGCCAAATTGGGGAAATACGGGGGTGATTCAAAACACCCCATCTAAATTAGTCTATGGACACCTTGGTGGCTAAGGCTGTATGAAGAAGGGCTTTGTCCTGCGAGAATATCACGATATTTTTATGCACTGGTGTTCTTTCCTGAGGTGGAAATTCAATGAAAATTGTGTGTCTATGGTCCTGAACAATGGAGCCATATTTCTTTGGCAGAAAATATGGTTTTGAATGTTTTGGCAGATGCGGAATCGGTGTGACTGTCTTTTCGTCTCAGGTGTGTCATGAGCCACCCACATTTTATGTCCAAGTAGAATAGAAAATCCTCACCTTCCAATTGAAGTCGCTCAAGAAAACCGCGGGTGCTACTGACCTGACTTTTCTCGTGCCGCTCTTTCGGCTGATTTGGGACCCATTTTGCTCACAGTTTCCGGTAACCAAGCATCGCTAAGAGTGTCTCGTAGAAACAATTCTGGAGAGCTATTGAAAAACAGCAGAAATTTCCTTCACTGTGCGCGGGCAGTCTTCAGAGTTTCTTTGATTTTTTGCACCAACTTGTGAGTTGGAGCAAATATTTTTCCTCTTTCCTCTTAACTCCCTACACCATTTAAACACAATCGTTCTTTTCATAACATCTTCACTGCAAACCGTTTTCATTGGCGAGAAAATTTCGGTAGGTTAGATTTTAGTTTCTCCCAGCGTATACAATGTTCAAACAACTTACGGGAACGCAGCCGGGTAATGTAGTCGACAATCGCCGATATTTCGACAGGAGCAGATCCTGCCATTTTCAAGACAAAACTGCAGTAAGTAAGCGCTGTGGAAGTGAATTTAAAACGTCGGTGCTCAGAGTAACTCCGTCAAGATAAGACACACACACAAACAGACACACACACACAAACAAACACACTTATACACACATACTCTGTAAACACTAGTGCTATCACAAGGTGAGGTGTCGTAATCAAAATATTGTTCCAATCTTTGCCAAAGTTGTGCATCATATTAATTCTCCTGCCGCCAATCGCATCAAACAACGCGCTGCCCTAGGTCTTGTTCGTGAAAAGATCCATCAGACTCTTTGACAGTTGGATTTTGTTTCTAAGGAACTGTTTCGGTTTCATTTAATGTTGGGTTAAAAATTTTGGATTTTTCTTGGGACTGGCTGGGTGGTGCTTCTTGGTTGATGTTTAACTAGAAATTTCGTTCTGCAACTGCCCAAAATGTGGCGAAGTTTGAACGTTTCCGTGGCTCTGAGTCTAATAATACATCTCGACGATCTGTGATAAATCTTACGGAGGAAGCTCCTGACGACTCAACTTTATGCGTACTGGGGAAAGTTTTAAATTTGGGACAGACTTCCAAGGGTTTGCTAGTGGTGGAATTTATTAGCTCTGTTGAGCAGGCTGTTAAATTACCTTCTGATGTTTCAGAGAAGGCTAGGAGGGAGGCATGTCGTGTGATGACTGGGACACGTCAGCCCAAGAGCAATATGAGCAATATCACAGTGACTGAGAGGGCTGCTGAACTTCGTTTGCAATTGATCCAGATATTGATCTTTTACCTGTAGACAAGGGAAATGCTACAGCTGTTGTGGACAAGCAGGATTACGTTCAAACGATGAAGTGTTTACTACGGAATTCAGCGTATCGCTGGATCGGTGCCTACCTCACAAAAAATGTTGAAAGAAAGACCAACAGCACCCCGAACAAAAGTTCTCTATCTATGTGGTCTCTCTCGTCACTAGTGCTCCTCTGTCTGATTCGTTATGGTTGATTGAGGTTGGGTTTGGTGCTGAATTAAAGAATCCATTTCGAAATGTACTGACGTCGGCTTGTTTCTATCGAATGGCCAGTAGTATGAGCAAACAGATGGAGTTGTAATGTGAAGCTAGTTGTCCCCTGTAATTGCCAGTTTGTTTAGGTAAGATTTCGAGGAACCTTCCTGGGAGTTGGCGGCTTTGAAACCTTCATGTTTCCTCAGATATGTAGACGATACCAATGTTGTTTGGCCTCGTGGCAGTGAGAATTTGAACGAATTTTTAGAACAACTAAATTCAGTCCACCCAAACATTCGTTTCACGGTGGAGGCGGGAAAGGATGCCCGACTTCCTTTCCTTGATGTATTGGTCACGAGGGAGATCTATGGTACACTGGGATGTTCAGCCGTTTGTAGGAAGCCCACACACACTGATTTGTATCTGGATGCTGTCACCATGCGGCTCAATCTTAAGGGTACTTCGTACGTTGGTCCACAGGGCTCATGTCATTTCAGACCCTGAGAGCTTGTCAGCTTAGTTATGCCATCTCGAAGCCCCCTTTCGTCAGAACAGATACAGTGAAAGACAGATCAGACATGCGTTGTGCTATCGACCAAGTGTGCACTGGGTGAGTAATAATAATACAGAGGCGGCGCCAAAGTCTACTGCCTATTTACCTTATGCAAAAAGAATTTCGAACAGGGTTGGTAGTATTACGAGGATATATGATGTTATTCAATCTGTATATTAAGCAAGCTGTAAAGAAAACAAAAGAAAAATTCGGTGTAGGTATTAAAATCCATGGAGAAGAAATAAAAACTTTGAGGTTCGCCGATGACATTCTAATTCTCTCAGAGACAGCATAGGACTTGGAAGAGCAGTTGAAGGGAATGTACAGTATCTTGAAACGAGGATATAAGATGAACATCAACAAAGGCAAAACGACTATAATGAATGCAGTCGAATTAAATCGGTTGATGCTGCGGGTATTAGATTAGGAAATGAGACGCTAAGTAGTAAATGAGTTTTGCTATTTCGGGAGCAAAATAACTGATGATGGTTGAAGTAGAGAGGATATAACATGTAGACTGGCAATGGCAAGGAAAGCGTTTCAGAAGAAGAGAAATTTGTTAACATCGAGTATAGATTTAAGTGTCAGGAAGTCGTTTATGAAAGTACTTGTATGGAGTGTAGCCATGTATAGAAGTGAAACATGGACGATAAACAGTTTGGGCAGGAAGAGAATAGAAGCTATCGAAATGTGGTGCTACAGAAGAATGCTGAAGATTAGGTGGGTAAATCACACAACTAATGAGGAGGTATTGAATTGAATTGGGGAGAAGAGAAGTTTGTGGCGCAACTTGACTAGAAAAAGGGATCGGTTGGTAGGACTTGTCATGAGGCATCAAGGTATCACCAATTTAGTATTGGAGGAGTGCGTGCAGGGCTCAAACTTGTAGAGGGAGACCAAGAGATGAATACACTATGCAGATTCAGAAGGATGTAGGTTGCAGTAGGTACTGGTAGATGAAGAAGCTTGCACAGGATAGAGCAGCATGTAGAGCTGCATCAAACCAGTCTCAGGACTGAAGACCACAACAACAACAACATGTTATGAAGTGTGGTTTCCGACCACTATCTAAGATCAGGGTTCCTTTAGATTCCGTAAAGGATGATCTTGGTTTGCTCCTATCGTATTTCTTTCGGTTATGGTATGTCATATGTTCGCCATACTTTCAGGACTGTGTAAGACCAGTGTACTGAGCATAAGCTGCATACATGCTTACAGCAGCCGAGTATATCCGCCATTGCAGCACGCTGTTTTGGCACCGGTCATTCTATGGAATATAACAACACGGAGATTCTGGCATGTACTTCCAGCTATTGCGATAGTGTTATTAAGGAAGCTGTTGAAATTGAATCAGTAAGTAAACTTACGACAGAGATGGTGGTTTTTCTTTAAATTGTGCATGGAATGCTACTCATGAACTTGTCAAAACATAGAGGGACAGAGGTTATGCTACCGCACCTGTTGATTATTAATTCACTATCGATACTTTCCGATGTCCGTCGTCTTCGGTTTGTTATGTACTAGTTTTATAGTCTGTGTGTGTGTGTGTGTGTGTGTGTGTGTGTGTGTGTTATCTTTACGGAGTTTCTCTGACAACTGAGGTCGTAATTTCACTTGTACAGCGCGTTACCTGCTACAGTTATGTCTTGAAAATTGCAGGTTGTCGTCCTTTTGAAATGTCGTTGGTTGTCGACGACTTCAACCGGCTGTATTACCGTAAGTTATTTAAACATTTTGGAAAGTGTTAATTCTTTCTACGAATAAGGAGCGGATCTCAGCACGTGGTTCGCACATGTCGGGATTTATTACTGGCGCTTTTCACGCAACAGGATACCATAACGTGGGTTTACGTACTATCGCGTATCTTCGACGTTCTCCAAAGTCCGGTAATCCCCTCTTCCCCTGCCACTCAGTGTTGCCAACCCTCAGAAAACAAAAACCTACATCCTCATACGGTCAAAGTACATTAACTTTCTAAACATGCCTCGTACCCGATGGCTCCCCACACTCTGTCGCGAGAAGTAACACCTCTGTGCCTCTCCGAAATATTTGAAGACTGGGATTCCTCACCAGGACATTCGCCGTAAATGATCATCTGGGATACAACGGAACCTCGATTCACCACTGAACACAATGCTATGGTATTCATCGGTAGTCCATGCTTCCTGGTCACCGCATTACTCCAAATCTATCATTTTGTTTTGTTGTGGTATCATCAGCCTAAGCAGCGCATAATAATTTGTTAGTCCGGCTACTGCTAGTGTTCAATCAGTGTTACAGGAAGTTACAGAATGCTGCAGTGAATCCATTCTCGGATGGAAGATGCAGATGGGAAGGTGTTCGATGTGCCTGACACACAATGCGATGATCCTCTCTTGTGCTGGTCACACTCAATCGACTGGAAATATGACGAGGAGTATGCATGTGCTTAGCTTCCCATGTAGTCTAACGTTGGGCCACTATTTATTCCGAATGCTTCACAAATCTGGAGGCTCCCCGATTCGACCAGCCGGTGAAATGCAGTCCCATAATGAGCCCACGTCCACATTCTGCCAGGTGCTGATAACTCTGCCTCAAACAAGTACGAGTTATCTCCATGTCCTTCACAGTGAACACTCAACATCTGACGCTGTTCATGCCCCTTGTATATCGTACCAGGGTAAGTAACAATATTAAAAGCGAGCAAAACTAACGTACGCAGGAAGACATTTTACTTGCCACAGTGAACAGTAAATGCATTAATTTACATATCTTCTGATGTAACGTTCACATACGAAATGACTGTGGTTTTTTTTTATTAGGCAGCGTATTTCATCTGACCACTCTTGGCGATAAAACATATCCCCCCGAAACTGAGAGTGGGAAAAATAAATGAATTCGGCAACAGAAGTCGAACATTTCATTACGTTACTGTTTAGGTCACCATACTTAGTTGTGGAGGACGACAGCATTCCTTATTGAACTGGAGGACGAGATCATATGACTAAATAGGTAAATCTGCATATTGCAACCAAGTGCGAGTAAATCCAACTGAGGTAGACCGCCGCCGTAGTTTCCATACACCGTAATCACCACTGAAAAATATCTAAGTTGTGAATGCTGATACTTTAAGTAAATTATTGTTCAGCCTACTTAAAGTAATTGCAAGATTCGACCATTTACTGATCAACAAAAACTATAAATCTCTGATGCCCTGGCTATAGTAGACATCATACCCAGATCCAAAATCCTTTCCTCAGAGCAGCAGAGGATGCAGCTTTATACGTACGACGTAATCAGTGGTGTGAGGTACCGGCAGCAGACGGTACCTTTCGAGTGGAAAATACCGCCAGAATTTTTAGTCTATCAACGTGATTGAGTGATACGTTCAGAGGCTGTGCACCAAATTGTTAACTTCATTTCATTATTATCTTAATAACGGCGTATTGAACTTCTCCACATTCTATAACAGGTTCCTCTAAATGGCAGGAAATCGCCTACCTATTTAGAAAGTCAAAATTATATTTAAAACTAAAAACAGCAGCTAAACGAGAAGCCAGACGAAGCTCTTCGGGTGTCTTCGGTGCGCTGCCTAATCCGGGTTACGAAGCGAAGTAGCGGAGCTGCCTAATGAGACCTGAAGGGGCGGTCATTGTAAGCAGACGTGGCGTCTGGTGAGATTAGTTACATTGCTATTGTATGCAGACCTAGTAAAATGCAAATCACATCGGAAGGGGTAGTCATGGCGTATAGATGTGTTGTCTGGAGAGAAAGTTATTTTACAATTTTTTTGTAAATTCAGTAAAGTCTTAATCATATCCATTGGGACAGACATGTCTAACGCGGATAAGTATTGTTGTTGTTGTTGTTATGGTCTTCAGTCAAAAGACTGGTTTGATGCAGCTCTCCAATGCTATTCTCTCCTGTACAATCCTCTTCCTCTCCGAGTAACTACTACATCCTACTGAAACTGCCTAGTCTATTCATCTCTTGGACTCTCTCTACGATTTTTATTTCCCACGCTTCCCTCCAGTACGAAACTGGCAATTCCTTGATGCCTCAGAAGGTGTCCTACCAACCGATCCCTTCTTTTAGTCAGGTTGTACCACAAATCTCTATTTTCCCCTGTTATATTCAGTACATCCTCATTAGTTACGTGATCTAATCACCCAATCTTCAGCATTCTTCTGTACCATCACATTACAAAAGCTTCTATTCTCTTCTTGTCTAAGCTGTTAACCGTCCTTGTTTCACTTCCATACATGGCTATACTGCAAACAGAAGCCGACCGCGGTGGCCGTGCGGTTCTAGGCGCTCAGTCCGGAACCGCGTGACTGCTGCGGTCGCAGGTTCGAATCTTGCCTCGGGCATGGCTGTGTGTGATGTCCTTAGGTTTAAGTAGTTCTAAGTTCTGGGGGACTGATGACCACAGATGTTAAGTCCCATAATGCTCAGAGCCATTTGAACCATTTGAGTCTGCAAACAGATACTTTCAGAAAGGACTTCCTGACAAATCTGTACTAGACGACAACAAAGTTCTCCTCTTCACAAACGCTTTTCTCGCAATTGTCAGTCTATATTTTACATCTCCTGCAACGACCATAATCAGTTACTTTGCTTCCCAAATAGCAGAACTCATTTATTACGTTAAGTGTTTCATTTCCTAGTCTAATTTCCTCAGCATAACCTGATTTAATCTGACTACTTGGTATTGTTGATCTTCATCTTATATCCTCCTTTCAAGATACTGCCCATTCCGTTCAACTGCTCTTCCAAGTCCCTTGCTGTCTCTGACAGAATTACAGTGACATCAGCAAACCTCAAAAACCTTATTTCTTCTCCCTAGACTTTAATCCCTGCTCGAAATTTTTCTTTTGTTTCCTTTACTGCTTGATCAACATACATCTGGGATAGGCTACAAACCTGTCTCACTCCCTTCTCAACCACTGCTTCCCTTTCGTGCTCCTTGACTCTTATAACTGCCATCTGGTTTCCGTGCAAACTGCAAATAGATTTTCGCTACCTGCGTTTTACCCCTACCACCTTTAGAATTTGAAAGAGAGTATTGCAATCAACATTGTCAAAAGCTTTCTATAAGTCTACGTAGATTTACCTTTCCTTCCCCTAGGTCGGCTTCTACCGGTTTCTGCATTGATCTGTAAAGATTAGTCTTAGTATTTTGCAGCCATGATTTATGAAATTTTATAGTTCGGTAGTTTTCACACCTGCCAGCACCGGCTTTCTTTGGAATTGGAATTATTACATTCTTATTGAGGTCTGAGAGTATCTCGTCTGTCTCTTACATCTTGCTCACTGGAGGTTTTTCATGGCTGGCTCTTTCAAGGCTATCAGCAGTTCTAACGGAATGTTGTCTACTCCTTCGGCCTTGTTTCGACTTTAGTCTCTCACTACTTTGTCAAATTCTGCACGCAATATCATATCTCCCATCTCATCTTCCTCTACGTCCTCTTCCATTTCCATTATATTGCTCTCATTGCTCTCAAGTACAAATCACTTGTATAGTCCCATTATATACCGCTTCCATTTTTCTGCTTTCCCTTCTTTGCTTAAGACTGGTTTTCCATCTGAGCTCGTGATATTCATATAGGTTTTCTCCAAAGGTAGTACCTATGTTACCCCTAGTGATACATACCTCTACATCTCTACATTTGTCCTCTAGCCATTCCTGCTTAGCCATTTGGCACTTCCTGTCGACCTCATTTTTTAGACGTTTGTATTTCCTTTTACCTGCAGAGTTTTATGCAATTTAAGTGTTGATCAGTTCGGTTGGAGCGGTCGTACTGGGCAGAAGTATCGTCTGATGCGGTCGGTCAAACCTTAATTTTGTGCGGCAACAGTGAATCCGTAAAATGTAATCAGTTACTACTGTCGCAAGATAAAGTTTGTAAATATATATGAGTAATACGTGAATTGTTAAAATGCAGTGAACAGTGTTAATAACTTGCAGTTTCTTGTGTTCTGCTAAAATAAATACTAGTGGCCTCTGTAAAATTAGAAGGTACCTTTTATTTAAGTAACATCAGTTCATCGCTAACAAGTCATTAGAGCCTCAAGACAACAGATCTACGACCTACGTGCTGCTGTCTGCACATGGGACATCTCAGAAATTGTCTTCATCGTCAGGTAAGCCGCTGCAGCACGGACACCTACTTTGGACCTTAGTATTTAAAATATTTTACTGGATAGGATACCTTAAGGCTAGAGAGTTCACAATGTCGCATGAAGACGATTGTGGAATCACATGTAGTAAGAACAAGGACATCATAATAGAACTTGTAATTGTATTAATTGTTACAATTATTTCAACCCAAACTGCCATGGGAAGAGATAACTCGAATTACCTGTGAAGATGGGACACGTGACGTGGACTTATCACGATACAAATCTTCATTTTCAGTTGGATCACAGATGTAAAAATTTGTAAAGCATAAATTGTGCTGTTGGCGACGAAATATGAAAGTCGATATAATAGATAGTCATTTTTATATGGCAGTTGGGATCATGTAAAAGTCAGATTCTATTTCTAGAGAACTATGGAGACATCAATAGAAAAGCTGTCAGGCGAATGAGGTATCTATAGCAAACATTCACTCGGTTTCATTTCGGGTTTTGTAATTTTCTATTGAAGGAGGTGTGAGTAGGATGGTCCGGTTGACCGCAATATCATATTTCCAGCCTCCGCTGCATTTCATTTCACGGTTTTTCCCGTTGGTACTGTCATCCATCATGCGGTCCGATGTTTCTTGCGATTAACTTTAGCGCCAAGGGGAAGCGAAGTGAATTGCAGTTTACGGAAGTGTTCGGTCCAGAAAGCTCTCGGCGCTAAGGAAAAAACACCCGCACTGAATTAACTACTGATGGGAGTCCTCGCAGGAGGCAGCACTTTAATACATTTCTGACGCTGGAAGAAGTGGGAACCCCAAGGGCCGGCGTCGGGGTTGAAATACGCGGAACGATCTCCCCTTCCGCCTACTCGGACATCCTTCCTGTGGAACAGCAGTCACGAACCCACCACGTGCCTCAGTATATCACTGTGCGTGACGCAAAACCGGCGGCGCGTTGGAATTTAAGCAGGTAACATAGGGAGTTTGAATAATGTTACGGCGAAACAAGGTTCGGAAGCTTCACGCTGGAATGAAACAAATATTCAATCTGCAATTCATTACATGTAGGAGTACGAACCGAAGATAATGCATTATTTATTTGTGAGCTTAGACACTGTGGTTCTTTCATCGGATTGTAGGGCTTTAGGATACGTCCTTAACATTATACATTATTTGCGCACCAGTAAATATTTCATTTAACTTCTGTAATCAAGTGTACTATACCGCAACAGGCGTTTCCCTGTATGGTGTAAGTTTCATGGACCTACGTTACGTGACGGTGACCCATATACGAATGTTCAGCCTCAAGTTTCGCATACATACATGAATACACACATACATTAACCTTTGTTCCATTAGGTCATGAATACATTTCGTATTGATTAGCAACATGTCACTTTAACAAAAGTTTTCTTTACACAAAATAATTAATTAATCTTTTCAAAATATCCACGGGTGTACTGCCGGTCTACAGTGTCCAACTGGCACAATATTTCGGCGATCATACATGTCGCCATCATCAGGTGAACTGACGGACTGAGCTCCTGTGACCGTGCCGGCACGGAGATCCGTACGCTATGGCTGCTAAGGGGAACTGGTTTCGATCGCGGCGGCTGCCGATTTAAATCGAGCAAACGTATAATTGTGACGACACGGCGGACATAGCCATCACACCGACGTCATCTCAGACGCCGTCGCAATCTGTTCCACTGCGCGACCGTGGCGCGGGGCGCGGACGGCGGAGGGAGTGCACCGCGGGCGGAGGGTATTTAAATCGGCCGCCGCCGTGATTGAACCCAGTTCCCCCTGAGCAGCCATAGCGTACGGATCTCCGTACCGGCACGTTCACAGGAGCTCAGTCCGTCAGTTCACCTGATGGCGACATGTATGATCGCCGAAATATTGTGCCCGTTGGACACTGTAGACCGGCAGTACACCCGTGGATACTTTGATTATCAAGTACGCCGGGAGAAACTCAAGGATCAGAATTAATCATTTATTTTTTTATTTGTTTAGTTTATTTTTCTTTACAGTTACTTCTTCATATCTAAGAATTCATCTATTCAGTAGAAGGAGTTGTCATTCAGAAAGTCTTTTAATTTGCTTTTAAATGTTGGTTGGCCATCTGTCGGACATTTCATACTATTTGGCAAACGACCAAAGATTTTTGTGGCAGCATAATTCACCCTTTTCTGTGTCAAAGCGAGATTTAATCCAGAAAAGTGAAGATCATCCTTTCTTCTAGTGTTGTAGCTATGCACTTCGCTGCTATTATTGAACTGCATGGGTTATTAATGACAAATTTCATAAGTGAATGTATGTATTGCGAAGGTATTGTGAATATCCCGAGTTCCTTAAATATATTGTGATCTTGTGTGGGCTCCAGATTTTATTCTAATTACACGTTTTAATGCAATGAATACGTTCTCTCTTAATGACTAATTGCCCCAAAATATAATGTCAAGTGAAAACATTGAATGAAAATAGGCATAGTAAAATAATTTACTGATACGTTTATCACCAAAATTTGCAATAACTCTAGTAGCATCAGTAGCTGAACCTAACAGTTCAGCAGATCATCGACGTGTTTGGTTCAAATGGTTCTGAGGTCATCAGTCCCCTAGAACTTAGAACTACTTAAACCTAACTAACCTAAGGACATCACACACATCCATGCACGAGGGAGGATTCGAACGTGCGACCGTAGCGGTCGCGAGGTTCCAGACTGTAGCGCCTAGAACCACTCGGCCACTCCGGCCTGCCATCGATGTGTTTCTTCCATTTCCATTTCTCATCAATACACACCCAGAAATTTTGAGTATTCTTTGCCTCAGCAACAGATTTCTGTTCATAGTCTATATTTATCAATGGTGTTATGCCAACTACTGTACAGAATTGCATAAACTACGTTTTCTCAAAATTTTGTGAGAGTCCATTTGCAGAGATCCACTTAATAATTTTCTGTAAGACGTTATGAACAATTTCGTCAGCTGACTCTTGCTTTTTGGGTGTGGCAAGTCGTTAATATATATTAAAAACAATAAGGGACCCAATACCTGTATGTGTGTGTGTTCAGCATTACTGACATGAGAAACTTGAAGACGAAAGTAACTTTCGTATATGTGTCATTGTCACGTAACGTAGCTCCATGAAACATGCGCTGTACACAGAAACAATTGCTACGTTATGGTACAGTGCAAAAGTTAAATGAAATGCGTACGCAATAAGACGAGCTGAAATAATAGTTTTATTGAAAGACAATAATATCCCCGAAGTCACCGCGGTTTGTGGTGGTCTCCTGGACATTGCAACAGACGGAACGTGGCTTTTAAGGATCAACAAGGAAGCAATGCATACTCTGCAACCCGACTTCACGCTGCCCACATCATTAGAAGGAATTTCCTGGTACGGTTCTCCATCTCTCCACCAGCGCGGTTTACAGCTGCTGGATGGTGGTTCGTGCTTTTGGACATTGTGAAATACGTCACCCCAGCGCATACAACGTGTGTTCGATGTAATTTAAGTCGGGGGAACAAGAAGGTCAATCTGTTCCCCGAATAATCTCTTGGTCCAAGAGGGCCTCCACCTGCGCAATTCGATGCAGGCGCGCATTGTCTTCCGTAAAAGCGGAGTCAGGACCGAATGCACCACTCAAAAAAACGAAAAAAAAGCACACGGTGAAGGAGTAGAGTATCACAATAACGTTGACAGGTGATAGGTGAGAGTACCATGTTCAAAGATCAGGAAGCCAGCACGACCATGCAACATGATACCTTCCCGCACCGTAACACCTGGGCCATCAAAATAGCCGTGTTCGACATTGTTCCTGGGCGCATTACATGTTGCCACCTCTCATCATATGAGGATACGTCCAGAGCCAGTTCTCAAACTGAATCTGCTCTGATTCCAGAAGAGCACACGACCTCACTCCTCGCTCTTCCACACCTTATGTCCTTGGAACCGTCGTAAACGGTGTTCTTATTCCCTTTGATCAGCGTTTGAGCATGGTTTAATATGTAACTGGTTTTAAAATTACAAAATATTATAATATAATGTGCCAGTGGTAACACCGATTCCCGTCACATCACCGAAGTTAAGCACTGACAAGCTTGGCTAGCCCTTGGATGTGTCACTATCCGGGTCCCCTTGTGAGGCCAATTGAGGAGCTACGTGACTGAGATGTAGCGGCTCCGGTGGCGAAAACTGACAGCGGCCGGGAGAGTGGTGTGTTGACCAGTTGCCCCTCCATATTCGCATCCAGTGACGTCTATTGGCTGAGGATGGCACGACGGTCGGTCGTTACAATTGGGGCTTCCTAGGCCTTATCGTATGGAGTTTAGTATTTTTTTTTAAATTGTAGTATAATGCACATCACTTTGAGGGAGTTACATAAAAGAGAGAGTCGACAACGGTGGCCAACAGGAAACAAACTGAAAGAAACAGTGAAGCAGGGGACTTTAAACCGGTATTTTAACAAAAGAAGATAGTCGGACTTTTCTGCTGGAACTCCTAAAATGAGGACCTCTGTCTCCAGGAGGCGACTTGGTTACGTTTGTGCGACTGTTATATGGACTGCAAGTGGCAGCATAGGTGGAAGCTTTAGGACTTTGATTCTTTCACGAATCCATAGTAATTAAGATTTTTTTCAGAGATATTGGCTTTAGAGGAAATGTAGAGTTTTATATTGGAGTGCGTTAATCGACGTTAACAATCTGAACACTTAACTGAGTATTGCGGGAGGTACTTTGAGCCGGTGTGTGTTCATAATTTCTTGGCCCTCATACTGGGGAAAACGCATTGGGTACAGACAGATCATGTATGGATTACACCTTTATTTTACAACAGCTAATGGAGAAATTTATTGCAGCAGCGAAGGAGTTTGAAAATTTAGCAATTTTCGTATAGCAGAACTGTAGGAAGCTTTGAAAGGCATAGATATCTCTCATACTGGGGAAACCGCATTGGGTACAGACAGATCATGTATGGATAACATCTTTATTTTGCAACAGCAAATGGAGAAATTTATTGCAATAGCGAAGGAGTTTGAAAATTGACCAAATTTCGTATAGCAGAACTGTGGGAAGCTTTAAAAGACATAGATATCGATGAGCACCTTGTACACATGGCACTGAATTGTACAGAGGTGATAACGTAAAGATTAAAAGAGGGTCAAAATTGTCAAACTTTGTTAACTTCAATTTGTACGAAGAAGTTGCTCTCCGAAGATGGAATAACAGCTGTGGAGGAACGGGAATCATTGTTAATAATGTACACGTGTTTTCGTTTCGTGTTGCTAATGATCAAGCCATTAGAGCGCAAGATGAATACGATCTTGAGTTCATGATACGACCTTTACGTCAGTAATATGACAAATGGGGACTACAGACAAGTCTAACAAATGTCGAAAATCTGATATTGATATTCGAGAAATTAGAGGCAATACAGAAGCTTAGCGAGCAGTATTTTCTCACATTCCATTAGCAAGTAGAATAGGGAAGGGTGACTCAATTACGGTACTAGAAGCACCCAGCACCGCACAACGTTGCGTGGCTTGCGGAGTTTGATGTAGAGATACATGTAGTGACATAAGACTTGAAGCTAACAGCAATTACTGAACAGTTACTAGAGACATAGAACACTACTTAGGTGCATATGTAGACAAAAGAAGATGGGGTAGTACAGAATTAAAACACGAAATACAACACAGCAGAAAAGTAATAGGGTGCATGAATTCTTTTTGGTGAGACAAGAACATTTCTAACAATAAGAAAGAAGTGGTTAAGCTAGTCGTTGAATTTGTCCAATGTTATGGACCAGAACTATTAACATTACTTGCTGATCTCAAAAGAGGATTATTAACAGTGGAAGTGGATTATTTACAAACGAGCACCAGAATATCAGGAATCGAGAAACAAACTAACAATGAGGTAAGAGCTAGAACGAAGCCAAATGAAACGGTGATAGAATTGAAAGAAAGTCAATGAAGTGATATGGGATCGGTGGCACAAGAAAAATTTTGAGTGGAAACAACGTGTCAGACGTAAAGATGGTGGACCGCGACGTTCCTGGAATGACGACATCAACAAGGAACCATCGCGGAGTATGTAAGGCGGACGCCTTGAGTAGCGACGCTTGGCAGAAGATAACAGAAATGTACAAAATGTTGTTATTTATTGATCTTTGTACTAGTTAATCATGTAACCAAAATAATAATGATAATAATACTCTGAGTCGTCTTTGTGAACTTGTCTGTCTGCTGACGTTTACTGAAATCTCTAGTGTAGTGCATACTTTGTCTAGTTAGATGATAATGAGTTCGTTCTCTCTAGCAGTGCTTGTCATACTGCCTCTCATCATTATGTGAGAGTGTAATTATTACTGGGTCCCATTTAACGATATAGGCCCTAGGACATCGTTCACTTCTACACTATCCTCTGCAGACCACCTTAGAGTGTGTAACGGAGAGTGCTAAGTGTCCGCTACGCCTCGGAATAAGGCTGAATCTTTGAAACTTTAATTTTTTGGTACTTTCGCAACACGTGAGCAGGAGGAAACAGTATGTTGGTATATTCTTCTTTGAAAATGGGGTCTCCGAACTTTAACAGTATATCACACCTTGACGCACACCGCCGTCCGTTCTTGAAGTGTCTGCAGATGGAGTTGCATGTGCATCTCCTTAACTCTTGTGCGCTTATTAAATAAACCAGTGAGAATGGTACTGCTGTTCTTTGAATCTTCGATATTTCTCCCATCAATTTCATCTGTTAAGGGTCGCAGACTGAGACTTAATACTTCACTATCGGTAAAACGAATGTGTTGAAAGCTACCTCTTTCTTGGGCGGACTCAATTTCCTGAAGATTCTTCCAGTAAGTATCAGTCTGGGGTGTATTCTGCCTACGATTAGTTTCATGTGGTCTTTCACTTAAAAATCGATCCTGATGCACGCTTCCGGATGTTTACTGGCTGTCGCCGTTTCCAGTGACTGTTCGGAAACAGCGGAACCAAGCATTATTGCTTGTACCGGTCTGATTATGAATGATATGTTTCACATGGCATGCTGCTTTGCAGTGTACGATGAATGTATCTTACTGAATAAACATTTAACTTACAAACACTCTTGATATTATAATCGCTAGTTGATGTTCGTCCTGTGATGAATCTTTTGCTTTTGTCATCCATTTCTTAAAAGAATATTCAAACTTCAAACGTAGTGCGTACCCTCCGTTTTCAAGTTTCAGAGATGAAGGTGAAGTCCAGTTTCAGTCTTACACAGAGATCAAAGAAACTATGTTTATCCTGATGGGTATGGATTAAATTAATATTCTTCGCCCCGAGGGCGTTACAATTTTATGTTTGTTGATCGTACGCGCATTTGTGGTTTGATTCCTAGCCGTTTCTTTATTTGATGAACATTCTGCTGCTGAAAATGCCTTTTCCTTTTCTATTTTTATTTAAATATAGAGAATACGTGAATTACAGTAAGTACACAACTTATAAATGCCTATTGTAACATTATGCCACGGTTGCGCCTGAAGAAGCAGACGGCTCCAGCGACCGTCTCAGCAACTAATACCATAGGGAGAGTGTTGCCGAACAACTCAGTAGCTAGGTGTACTGGAGGGAGATTTATTCGGTGCGTTGATATTGCCAGGTCCTTTGAAAAGAGGAGTTGCTACATCACTACAACACTGCCAGGGATATGGATTCGTTGGCATGGTGTGTCTTAGAGGCCAGAAACGCTGTCATTTCGATAATAGTAGCAGAAGAGACTTGCAAATACAAGGTGTAACGGGCATACATGCAGACATTTTTGTTCGTGACTGAGAACAGTGTACTGAGTCACATCACTTCAGTATTTACTTTAATTGTAGACTAATACTAGCAGCTAGTAGGATAGTATGCTTTTAGGTCATCTGGTACCGCCTAGTATAAGCGGCATGAGTAAGCCAATAATGCTTATTTTCCATGGGCAGCAGGTCAGGTTTGAAGTGTGGGCACAGAATGGTTAACCTATACTATCAGGTGATGTCCATTTAGTGGTGCATTTGCGACAATGGAGGAAACATCAGGTAGCAAATTATAACATGAGTTTATGGGTATACTGTTCGACGCAGAGAAAACACAACCAGTACACTGATGTGTGTACATATGTATATATTAAGGTACAACATATAAAAGTATCAGCACATATACCTGTTACTCCCTGCTAGCTGCCAAATTCAGACTTCTAAGTCATTACCAACAGCTAGCCACTCCATTCTGCGAGCCAAGGTCGGTCAGCAAGCGGTAACCGTCGTAGTCATTCTTCACTAGCTGCAGACCGCTGCCTGCGCTAAGTCTGAATGCTGCCAACTTAGTGCCTTTCCGTCGGAGGACCACCTGCTGGGTGACTGTCTTCCTCTGTTGACAGCCTACAATGCTGGACAGTGGCTAGTTCCCGGCCTATCTAGTTTCTCAAGTGTCACAACTCTGAATGGTGAAACACTGTCGCTGCTCGCCAACGCCCTACGCAGGTAGATGTAAGTTGCTGTCACTAACACTGGGTACCCGGGCGCTAATGACCGTAGTAGTTTTGCGCCTTAAAACCATAAAAAAACACTGGGTACTGTGATTTGGTGAAAAATAATCTACTTTTTCATTTTATTGCAGATTTTCTTGCTGGTATCAGCCACATTATTCCTTTTGATATCAAGCCGTAACTGCAGAATTAAGGTTTTAAATTGTCTAGTTAAAACTGTAATAATGTTGAGTGAGTTCACATTTCGTCAACAGTATATAATACATACATCAAAAAAAGTTTTGAATCACCCCGGTTCCCAGAACTCCTAAAGATAGATGTTGACTGTGGATACTGTACCACAGACATAGTCCATTTGACTGTTCAGAGGTGCCACTAAACCCGCCCAGAGATGTAACCATGCATGAGCAGCGCCTATTAGACGGAGGGGGTCGGACGGCCGATCAGTTCCACTCATTCCAGCAGCAAAGTGGTACACAGTTCGTGTTGCCTGTAGGACAACCTTACCTAGAAGGTCAATACCACGGTTCGATCGCCCCGCATTATTATTTTGTGCGAGGAAGGTTTCTCAAAAAGGGAAGTGTCCAGGCGTCTCGGAGTGAACCAAAGTGATGTTGTTGGGACATGGAGGAGATACAGAGAGACAGGAACTGTCGATGTCATGCCTCGCTCATGCCGCCCAAGGGATACTACTGATGTGGATGACGCTACCTACGGATTATGGCTCGGAGGAACACTGACAGCAACGGCACCATGTTGTATAATGCTTTTCGTGCAGCCGCTGGGCCTCGTGTTAAGACTCAAAGTGTGCGCAATAGGCTGCATGATGCGCAACTTCACTCCCGACGTCCATGGCGGGGTCCATCTTTGCAACAACGAAACCATGCAGCGCGGTACAGATGGGCCCAACAACATGACGAATGGACCGCTCAAGATTGGCATCACGTTCTCTTCACCGTTGAGGGACGCAAATGCCTTCAACAGGACAATCGTCGGGGACGTGTCTGTAGGCAACCCGGTCAGGCTGAACGCCTTAGACACACTGTCCAGCTGCTGTTTTGGGGTGGCATTATGTGGGCCCGACATACGCCTCTGGCGGTCATGGAAGGCGCCGTAACGGCGGTACGATACGTGAATTCCATCCTCCGATCAATAAAGCAACAATATCGGCAGCATATTGGCGAGGCATTCGTCTACACGGACGAAAATTCGATGCACATCTTGTGAATGAGTCCCTTCATCATAACGATGTCGCTCGACTAGAGTGTCCAGCATTTTCTCCAGACATGAATCCTAACGAAGATGCCTGCGATAGACTCAAAAGGGCTGCTTATGGACGACGTTACCCACCAACCACTCTGAGGGATCTACGCCGAACCGCCGTTGAGGAACGCGACAATCTGGACCAACAGTGCTTTGATGAACTTGCGGATAGAATGCCACGACGAATACAGGCATGCATCAATGCATGAGGACGTGGTAATGGTTATTAGAGGTACCGGTGTGTACAACAGTCTGGACCATCACTTCTGAAGGTCTCGCCGTATGGTGGTACAACATGCAATGTGTGGTGTTCATGAGCAATAAAAAGGGCGGAAATGATGTTTGTGTTGATCTCTATTCCAATTTTCTGTACAGTCTCCGTAACTCTCTGAACCGAGGTGATACAAACCTTTTTTTGATGTGTGTATTTTCAGTGGTATTAGTGCGTATGATGTTTCACATCACTAAATTGTATTAAAATGTGCAACTGTCATTTCGATACTTGATTTGTTTCTAAATACATTAGTATATTCAAGTCTTGTAATTTGCCCCTTTCAGTATTTTCAGTTACGGCTCCTTAGTCAACATCACACAAATTTGCCGTTTAGGTTAAACACTGAGAACACATGAAGATATGGAAAGGACAGAAACTGTTTGTGTTTTAAATAAAACGGCCTTCATTTGTGACTGATAGCAGATTTCCGTCAGCATTACGCTATTTAGTGTTAGGTACGAGTTCAACAGCATCGATTATTATAAATAATTCAGTGAGGCAATTGTGCAGTGTGGCCCCACCTTGAGCGCGTTTGAAAAATCGTCCTACCTTCCGTGTGGGTCACTGTCTGTCAGTCTTGCACTCCCTGGCGGCTGTTTTAGCGAACTGGGGCGGGCTGTGATCTATGTGTAGGGTCTTGTTTCGAGGAATGTGCATCAGTACGGAATTAACGGGTAGCCTTGGTGCCTCATGTGGTGGCGATGAAGTTTTCCTTGTTATGTTGCCTAGGTCCGAAAAATGGTTCAAATGTGTCTAAGTACTATGGGATTTAACATCTGAAGTCATCAGTCCCCTAGACTTAGAACCACTTAAACCTAACTAACCTAAGGACATCACGCACATCCAAGCCCGAGGCAGGATTCGAACCTGCGACCGTAGCAGCAGCGCGGTTCCGGACTGAAGCGCCTACAACCGCTCGGCCACCGCGGCCGGTCTGCGAGTGATTACCTGTGATGTATGATCGGTAATTAATCACACATTTGTCTTATGTGATTTCTACTTCAACAGCGTGGAGTACAGTGGCGGATGTCTTGACTGTCTGCTGTGTTGTACACTGAGGTAACAAAATTCGTGGGATATATCCCCATATCGTGTAGGACCTCCTTTTTCCTCGCGTAATGCAGCAGCTCGACGTGACATGGACTCAACATGTCTTCAGAAGTCTCCTGCAGAAGTATTGTCCCATGCTGCCTATATAGCCGTCCATAATGGCGAAAATGTTGCAGCATTTTTAACACGAACTGGCCTCTCGATAATGTCTGATAAAAGTTCGATGGGATTCACGGTGGGCGTTCTAACTGCCCAGATCGCCAACAATTGTTGCCCTGTAACATGGTGCATTGCCATCCACAAACCTTCCATAGTTGTTTGGGAACATGAGGTCCACGAATGGTAGCAAATGATCTACAGGCAGCCGAACGTTAGCATATCCAGTCAATGGTCGGTTCAGTTTGACAGCAGGACCTAGTCTATCGAATGTCAACACAGCCCACACCATTATGGAGCCACAACTAGCTTGGTTCATAACTTCGTGAGGTCCCCGCCACACTCGAACCCTACCATCAGCTCTTACTAACTGAAACGTGAACTCGTCTGTCCAGGCCACGGTTTTTCAAACCAATCGATAAGATCACGAGTTCAGGAGAGGTGCTGCAGGCACTGTTGTGCTCTTAGCAGAGGCACTCGCTTCTGTCGTCTGCTGCCATAGTCCATAAACACTAGATCTCGTCTCACTGCCCTAAAGTATACGTTCGTTGTACGCCCCGCATTGATATCTGCGGTTATTTCACGCAGTGTAGTTTGTCTCTTAGCACTGACAATTTTACGCTAAGGTCACAGCTGCCGGTAGTTAAGTGAAGGCCGTCGGCTACCGTGCTGTCCATGGGGAGAGGTAATGCCTGAAGTCTGGTGCTCTCGGCATACTATTGACGCTATGGATCTCGGAATACTGAATTCACCAACGGTTTCTAAATGGGATGTCCCATGCGTCTAGCACCAAGTTTTTTTTTGCGTTCAAAGTCTGTCAATTCCCGTCGAGAGGCCATTATCACGTCGGAATCCTTTTCACACGAATCACATGAGTACAAATTACAGCTCCAGAAATGCACTGTCTTTTTGTACTCTGTGTACGCGATACTACCGTCATCTGGGTATGCGCATACCGCTGTCCCATTACTTTTGTCACGTCAGTGCAGGTGCTTGTGTTAAGACCATGTACATACTTGAAATCCGTGGGCTAACAGGACAGAGCGGATGAGGTTATATTTGTGGAAAACGGCCAAAATAAGTTACTGTCAGTTGCACTCAACATACATTCTTTATTTCTTAAAACACACAATCGCACAATAAGAATCAAAACTCTCAATGCTTTAACGAAAGACCTCATTTCATTTAATTTAGATCGGCTGAAAGCCACATCGAAAATCCAATGGACAAGGCCTAAGCAAGGAATTGAGGTACAGGAGTTCTTCTGGACGCTTCACGTCTTTAGAAATTTTTTTTATCTTAAATATAAGAAGGCTGAAAGCCTTAGCAACATTTTTTTCCCATAGAACTTCATATTAATCAAGAACAGTGTTACGGCTTAAGGCTCAGACAAAGATTTTCAAAGTTTAGTCTAAATAGGCTGAAAACTCGGCTGAAGGCCGCATATCAACAAAAACTTTAACAGGTTAAAGCCTAGGAAGGAGAGCTTTCAATTTCAAAAGGCTGAAGGCCTTATCTTAAAATATTTCGTGTAAAACTCGGCTGATGGCCTCATACTAAATAATAACAATCTTATGACTTAAGGGCAAGACCAAGATTTTGAATTTTTAATTTTAGAGGGATTAAAACTCGGCTGAAGGACACACACCATGCAGAAAACAATTTTACGGATTAAGGCCTAAAAAGAAAAGCCTTGCAATTTTAATAAGCTAAACCACGGATGATGGCCACACAGAGTGCTTAAGACTAAAAGGGAAATCACTATGTAAAACACAAGGAGCGGCGCTCAGAATGTTCCAAGGGTCGGCCTGGGAAGGTAACACTAACGCACGTTTACGTGAGACAGGCTTAATCGGAAGGCAACCCAACCGAAAGCCAGCCGACGACCCAACCAACAAGATCAGTTCCACTCCACCCGACCAGCAAAACGACAACGAGATATCAATAGCATAATGTTCTGAATATTGGTGCCCAATCTAGTCAAGTCAAAATAAACACCCAAAACTACCAACAGCACCTCATCTGTCAAACTATATGCCGTGCTGGGCACCATCAACACGACGAGGAAAATACACTGCCAAAAACTACGTCAACGACCAGGTCCCGGGTTCGATTCCCGGCGGGGTCAGGCATTTTCTCTGCCTCGTGATGGCTGGGTGTTGTGTGATGACCTTAGGTTAGTTAGGTTTAAGTAGTTCTAAGTTCTAGGGGACTGATGACCATAGATGTTAAGTCCCATAGTGCTCAGAGCCATTTGAATCAACGACCAGGGCAGTTAACCGGAACGTCAACGGCCACAAGGCAGAAGATACCGCTGCTACTCTCCATTAATTAAGGAATGAATTAAATTAAGTTACACGCTACACAGGAAGACGGCTGCAATTCTAGCCGACTTCAATGCAAACACGTTGTTGCTCTTGACAATCCCCCAGAAAGCGACAACCAGGATCAAACGAAGAGGTGTGATAGCAGTTGAGGCTTGACAGTAGGTTAACCGAGCAATTAACTTTAGTGTCCAGGATCGGTGGGCGACGAACTTTGTATCTCCAACCGCGAGCAGCTCCGGCTTGACTATGCGCCATGGAGACTTCGTCGCTGCTCTATCTCAACCGACCGACTGCCCTCACCCGGAAACGGTCAAAGGACCAAACAGACATCGCCTGATGTGACGACCGACAGAACTTCCAACCAACGATCGTTCCCGCTCCAGTCTCCTTCAGTCGGTCAGTGCATGTGTGTCGCCAGCGGTAGACCAGTACTGGCTGTCCGCACCTCACTTCACAGGTGCTCCATCCCCAACGCTCCTTTGTCGCCGACCGCTGCTCTGTCCCCGACTGCACTGCTGGTCCGTCTCTAACTGACTTCCAGACACGCGACCGCCCGGAAATACTATCTGTCGCTCCAGAGATGGTACGACACTGCACTAACGATACTCGCTGCTCCTCCCGCTGACGGGCAAGTAAGGCAGGAAGTTAGCGACGCCAGTAAATGGAGTAAGAAAACGAGGCGGCAGTACCGTAATAGAAGATGACAAACAATAAATGGCATGAACACGAGCCGTGCGCGGCTCAATACCGTTTGAAATCTGGTCGATTTAATGTCTTTAGTGCTATGACATGTGTAATGTTTAATGGCGATGAAACAGTTTGCACGTTTCCGAGTGGATGACAAGAAAGTATTGCGTGTGTGTACTGTGCGCAGTACCAGTCACCAAATTGAGATTGGAGGTCCCACTTTACATTAGATGTCAACTTAATGGAGTGATATATAGGCACTTTCTTTATGAGAGTTGTGTCTGACACAGTTATGTACTTGTCTGGTTGTATTTTAATTTGCTGTGATCTTTTGGTTCCTGCTTGTACGTACAGCGCAATGTTTCCTTGTATTGCTTTCGTGTGTCCCCGTTGCAGTTTTTTAATGACTTGTCTGTGATTGACGTGTGGTTTCAGAGACGCCGTTGTGTAATCTGCTTCTAGAAATGCGACAGCCTTGCGGCTCATTGTATGAAGTGTTTTTTTATGCTTGTCCATACTGTTAACGTTACGGGCGTCTCCATAGTGCTTTAGTTGACCCATTGTAATTCTAAAGGAAAAACGATCGCATATTCCTACCTTCGCCCGCTTCTCTCAGTGGTGGTCGTTAAGGTTGTTTTTTAAGACCTGCAGGAAAAATGATTACCATGTGGTAGTAGTGATTGACTAGCCTAAGATGCTTCTTACTTTTATTGCCTTTTTGACGTTAGGATTTGGCTGCTGCCTGGTTATTTATAAAGGATTTAGGTCCGCACCTGAAACTGAAGTTTACTTTTAAATTACGGATAGTGACTGTAAGAGCAGTCTGAGTGTGTTATATGGACCTATTGCAATAGTCCTAAGTGGTTCCAAGCTAATTAAGGTACTGATTGTGAGTTCAGCAGTTTTAGTAAACTTTAATGCGGCTTAGAGCGACCGCTGTTTGCTTATTATGTGCACTAAGTTGGGTTACTAACAGAGCACATATACAAATTGACGGTGAATGCTCGTTTTTTGCGTGTGTGTGTGCGTGTGTGTGTTTTAGTGTCCAGTATTTACTGTCGCCAGATTTTCATTACCACATTTCCGGTTCATTTTTATGACAGTTGATAACAGAATGATCCATAACAAATATGGAGACGTTAGAACTTGTTAAAGTTTTCCGATTAAATTTTATGGGAATGCTTGGACAATGTATTTGCTCTTTGGTTACTTTTTTATTTTTTATTTTTTAAATGTCGTCGAAGAGCAGTGTCGTGCCTTGCATTTTAACATAGTCGCTTATTCAATTCTCAGTGGCAGATTAAAGTATTTCCGCATTGGGTCCGTCATGGTCTTGTGGCAGCCGCCTGGGTGTGCGTTATCGTTGCCTCCCACGTTGCATCGGTACTGCCGGCACGGATAGTTGATTTCGGCGCCGGGGTGTTATATGAAAGGACATCGGGGGTCTGAACTGGCTCCCAACCAGCAAACTGTTGCTGTTTTCAGAAAAGAGAAAAGAAATAGAAAATAAAAAGAAAATATAAAATGTAAAACTTGTCAGGATCACTCAGTCGCAAATGCCCACTGTGCACTCCCACCTTTTCAGAACATTAGGAATCAACCTTCATAAAGGCATGTTGAGTGTTAATCGGCAGCGACTGTTTGAGAAAAGAAACCGTGAAAAGATTTTTTTTTTTTTGAGAGATCGCTACCAGTCACAAAAATTGTACCCTTACTTAAATAATTTTATGAAGCAACACGTTTCAAGGTATAAAACTCATCTTAAGGCTTCAATGAAAAATGAGAAACATCTAACAAAAGTAAACATAGACATTAAAGTCTCTGTAAAGACTTGACACGGATTGTGCCCATCCGGTAAAGAAAGGAAAAGTTAATCTAATATCAGGACATATTCACCTCGTCAGCTAACAAATCTGCCATAGCCAAGCCCTTAGACGAAACAGAAACCATACTGAAAAAAGCAAAGACTGCACACTTTAGACAAGAGCTGGAAAATGGGCATCTTGGAGGAAGTGGAAATACCCTTCCATGGAAAAAAGTGAGGAAACAAGATTCTAAACGGAATTAAGGAGTTCAAGAACTAACATTTCTTCGCCAACGTTAATACTGATAAAACAAGAGACGTGACTGTTAAGTGTATATGAAGGGCTTGTTTCAATAGTGGTACAAGTTCATTACCTCCACTTTTCTGTCTATAATGATTCTGAAATTAATGAACCAAACAAACAGAAAGAAAGGTACATCTCTAGCAATTATTACAGTCTCTCATATTGGAATAACTTTCGTCAGCCAATATCAGAGATGCGACAGCAAGATACTGTGACTAACACCACGATCGACACATCGATGGGTAAACAGAAACGCGGTCTGTTTTGACCTCCATTTTGTTTCTTCTTCTTGTGATATGTTATTTCTCTGCAGTTTATAAATAGTGGTTAAACAGATGCAAGGATCCATAGCATTGGGAGCAGTTCAACATATGTCCAGAAGATAGACATTCTACATAAACAAAGTTAGTGATTTTTTTAAGATTCTTCGTGTGAAGAGCAGACCAACAAAGGAAATGAATATTCCGCCATATTGCATTTATTTCTCTTTCACAATGGGATAACCACAGCACATGCCTGAACCGTAAATAACAACTGTAATGAAACTTTCTGGCAGTATGAAACTGTGTGCCGGACCGAGACTCGAACTCGAGACCTTTGCCTTTCGAGGGCAAGTGTTCTACCAACTGAGCTACCCAAGCACGACTCGCGACCCGTCCTCTCAACTCTAATTCAGCCAGTGAGCGTCTCGTTGGGTAACTGAGTTGGTAGAGCTCTTGTCCGCGAAAGGCAAAGGTCCCGAATTCGAGTCTCGGCACGGCACACAGTTCTAATCTGCCAGGAAGTTTCATATGAGCGCACGCTCCGCTGCAGAGTTAAAATCAAATTCTGGAAACAACTGTAATATCTATGCGTACTTTTGTTAAATGTTTTCGTACTGCCATTGTAAGATTTATATGAGACTTATACCTCTAAACATGCTGCACCCGTACATATTTTAAGTAAGTCAACCAATTTTGTGACTAGTATCGGTGTCTGAAAAATCATTGTCATTGGATTTAACCTCTCTTCCATGACGACGTCATTTCTCACTGAACACAACGATGAGCCGGACAGATATGTGGAAGGAGACGAGACGTCGCGGCATTCGCCTTGAGACATGTAGGAAAATCCACGGGGAAACTGAATATGTGTGGTCAGACCGTGACTCGAACAACATTTCTCACGAATGCAGCTCTAGTGCGGCACCCATTGTGGCAGCTTGTCGGTTGCTCCACAGTAAGTACGTTGAGTTGGAAGTGACGCGCCGTTCGTTTCGTCGCATTTCGTTGAAATGTATTCAGAAATTTCAGTTGGAAAGACCGTAAGCCCCGACAGCAGGGGAGGAGATAGAGCGGATGTAACACTCGCAATCCTCCGCAGCCACCTCGTCGTGGAGGGAGGGGCGTGTCTCCAGGGAAATGTTCCCGCTGTCCTCGCCTGCAGACAAGGATGCGCTGATTGAGGAGAGCTGGCCGCTGTAGCGCAAGTCTTTCATACGGGGACCAACACACACTGGACAGTATACTTATTCGGCGGAAAACCAAGTGCACAGTCGCTTCTCGCTTCGTTTTAGATGCACGTCGCCTGTTACGATTTTTCCCTGTGCCAGTATTATAACACGCGGCTGTCAAGTTTAAGTTCTCTCCCCGTTTCGGCTATTTTCCAACATCAGTTTGTTTTCATATTAGGCTGATGTCTCTCTAGTCTCCTCCTTCTCAGTCTCCACTTAAAGGACACTAGAGCATCTTGGAGAGCCGGAAATTTTGTAACTGGGAGTTGAAGGCTGCGCTTTTACTATCTGATGAGGTTCAGCTGAATAATATTAACTGAAATAATTATTTGCGGCAAGTTCAATAACTTTGGAGGCTGCAGCGGGGATTCCATCGTGACTGCGGGACCATCAGATTTGGATGCGTTATCGGGCCTGTATATGACATCGCTAAGGGAACCACGGCCGAATCACGTCGTCTGTCTCTTACATTCGGCGGGCAACTCAGTATGTGAGACGAACACGGAATAATTTTATATCAGAACCTTTAGATGGGATGTAACGTTTAACATTTGATAAATGTAATATCACGAAATATGTATACCCTTGAAAACTTTCTACACTGAAGACCCAAAGATACTTGTACACCTGCCTAATATCGTGTAGGGCCCCCGTGCAAACACGGAAGTGCCGCAGCACGACGTGGCATGGGCTCGACTAATGTCTGATGCAGTGCTGGAGGGAACTGACACCATGAATCCTGCCGGGCTGTTCATAAATCCGCAGGAGTGCGAGGGAGTAGAGATCTTTTCTGAACAGCATGTTGCAAAGCATCCCAGATATGCTCAATAATTTTTGGGGAGTCTGGTGGATAATGGAAGTGTTTAAACTCATAAGAGTGCTCCTAGAGCCACTGTGTACCACTTCTAGACGTGTGGGTTGTCGCATTGTACTGATGGAGTTGGCCAAGTACGTTAGAATGCACAAGGGACATGAACGGATGGAGGCAGATGATCAGGTAGGTTGCTTACCTACGTGTCACCAATCACAGTCGTATCTAGACGTGTCACGGGTCCCATACCACTCCAGCTGCACACGGCCCACACCATTACAGAGCCTCCACCAGCTTGAACAGTCTCCTGCTGCTGTACAGGGTCCTTTGGATTCATAATGTTGTCTCCGTACCCGTACACTTCCATCTGCTCAGTACAATTTGAATCGAAACTCTTCCGACCAGGCAACATATTTCCAGTCATCAACAGTCCAATGTCGATGTTGACAGGCCAAGGCGAGGCGTAAAGCTCAGTTTCGTGCAGTCATCAAGGGTACACGAGTGGGCCTTCGGCTCCGAAAGCCCATATCGATGATGTTTCGTTGTGTGGTTGCCCCGCTGTCACTTGTTGATAGCTCAGCATTGAAATCTGCTGCAATTTGAGGAACGGTTGCACTTCTGTGACGTTGAACGTTTCTCTTCACTCTTCGATGATCCTTTTCTTGCAGGATCTTTTTCCGGCAGCAGTGATGTCGGAGATTTGATATTTTACCGGATTCCTGATATTCACGGTACACGTATGGGAAAATCCCCACTGCATCGCTACCTCGGAGAAGCTGTCTCCCGCCGCTCGTGCGCCGAGTGTAACACCACTCACTTAAGTCTTGATAATTTGCCATTGTGGCAGCAGTAACCGATCTAACAACGGCGCCAGACACTTGTCTTATGTAGGCGTTGCCGACCGCAGCGTCGTATTTTTCATCTCTGTATTAGAATACGCATGCCTACAACTGTTTCTTTGGCACTTCAGTGCAAAAACCATAGATTATCATATAGCAAAATGTTGCAAATCTGATTCCAAAGTCTACCGCACTCTACAAAGTTTAATTGTGCAATATTAACAAAACTGTACAGCCTAGAAGAAACAAAATAATTTAAAAGAGTCTCTAAAATCCACATAATCTCTCCAAAAAGAAAAGGAATTTAAAAACAGATTGTAAATGTTATCATTACTCATATTGGACGTTAATGATGTGATAGTAAACACTCAACTATTAATAATTAGTGTCACTGTTTTACTTCCCCTTTAAGCAGGCTTCCGCCATACAGTAATCAAGACAAGTGAACCCATACTTCATTTAGTTTGTACTCACCCCCGCCACCATAACAGATAGAACACATGGAACAACTAATGAAACCAGTTCCCCGATCACCACCAGACTCACTTAGAACAAGTAATGAAATCAGTTCCCCAGCCACCACCGGACGCAACACGCATACCACAGAACTCCCAGTGCCTAATGCACCATCTTGGTTGTAAGGCGTTACACGCTACTATTCTTGCACTCCAAAGTATCAATAGTACAAGCAGTTTCATTTCTCACGCAGCGCAATTTAGATAGGTTAGCGCACCGTAAGATAGATTTATTCTAAAACAGGCCATCCAGCATACAGCCCTTAGGTTTTCCTTGGCACTCTTATGCTACGTAACTAATAAATGTACTAGGCTAAGGTACTCTGGCGCATTACGTCAATAGTTAAAGTTTAGGGGCAGTGTTACTGAGATACGAGGAAAATGCTTGTACTAGCGCTTGTAATTAAATTAAATACACCACTTACTGCAAGTATAAAAAGGGCCGCGCAGACTGCGCTTTGTCACAACTTAGAAAACCATGTGTTCTCTGCTCACACTTAATGTGGTTAACGCGTAAATACACTTCCTAACATTTGTCACCGTAGGGCGTAAGGCGTATGATACTTTCATGAGCACTACTGCTAAAGGGCAAAACCTTAGCTTTTACACCGCGTGTGGCGCCAACAAATGTATTCAAAAAAATTCGAAATAAAATAAGGTCTTGCACTGTTAGCGCACATGAATAAATATTGTAATGACGGTCCCTCACGTAAGTGTAAAACGTCACTATGGAATCGTATATCAATCAACACGGAGATAGAGAATGAGCAATCGACAACTTCCTATAAACTCAAACAAAACGTTTAGGCTGTTTTCTGCCTATGTGACAACTTGGCATGAGGTGAAACATAAAATGAACACATTTCACAACAAAAAGATTTTTAAGACCCGAAGATGACAGCAAAGTCTGTCAAAACCGACTCTTTTAAATAAAGAAATATTGATGCAATCTTGACTTTTGAATGTTTTTAGCGAGTTAAACAGATAATTCCTTCTGTCTTCTCAAAATGGGAAAATGCAATCCTTCGTATCAGACCCAGACAATCCTGACCTTTTTCCGCGCTCTTTGATGGTACACGTAAGCCACCGCACAAAATCCGTAGCTATTTTTTTGGCGTCTGCTGCCCTAATATTACTATCAAATTCCAGTCCTGGTCAATATACATGCAACTGCAATTCTCTTCACTACAAGATTATTTCTCTAAGCCAATAGTGAACGCTCCAAACGAATATTACGCGATAACAGCAACGATGGAACAAAATGAAATTGGAGACCACTCACAATTTCGTCCACGAGAGCCTACCTGCACAACACGTCCACCAACTACGGCTACGACATTAACTAAGACAATCAACAGCAGACCTTACGTATAACACAAAGCCATCAAACTCAGCAAAAAGAAACAGTGTGCATACAGTAGTCGGGTATCTCCATTTTGGAAGAACGAACCCGAAAGCTGTTGTAATTCAATCCTTTCAAACTGATAACTCCGAGTGATGGGGAATCCGCTGTTGAAAAAGTTGCAGATCACAGACACCAATGGTTAACTCTTTGCCCTGTTACGACCGATCCACAGAACGCTTTATCGGAAATAGAAACAGAAGGTCTACCTGGCACCAAGTCACAGAGCCTACTGTACTCTCCTCGCTGTGCACCGAATTTCTGCCGCAGAGGGCGCTTCCACGACAGACCAGCGGATAGCAATGTTTTATAGCCCCTAAGTCCGGATGCGGCTAGCAGACGTGTGGATTCAAATCGCCGGAAAGATGGACATCCGGGACACCCGCTTTGGCTACTGTTACTGTCCAGGCCGTACAATGATCTCTGTCACTTTCGAGTTATCCGCTGAAATGACAGGATGTTACGTATCACAGCAGTTCGAGAGGGCCAAATTAACCTGATAGGCAGATCTGACAGGGAGTTTTGTTCAGTTATCGAAGCAGAATGGTCGTTCGGCGCGTCAAAACGGTGTGTTGTTCACACTATTCTAAAAGTCTTAGAGACATTAGGTTCCTTGAAATGGCAGTGGGCTGGCCACGTCGCAAGAAGAAATGACAACATATAGATGAAGCTAGTACTGGAGTCCGAGAGAGCACCGGAGGCCTAGAGGAAGACCACCAGACAGATGGGACAAAGACATCAAGAAGATCGCTGGTAACACCTGGCAGAGAACTACCCAAGACCGTCCCAGTTGGAGAAGACTACTGAAAGCCTACCTGAATCCACAACTCGAAGAGGCCACATCATTTAATGATTGAATTGGCTGATGATGATGATGATGATTTGTCTAGGAAACGTATTTAAGAGATTAACATTGCAAGATCACAGGTTAATGTAAGCGCGAGATAAGTCATTCCAAATCTGTGACACTGGTATATTCATAACCGGTGTAACCACCAGAATGTTGTAGCAAGCATACAAGCGTGCAGACATGCTTGCATTGTGTTGTACAGATGAGGGACACCATTTTGTAGGACGGACTTCCATGCGTGTTGCACTTGATTGGTCAATATCTGGAAGGTTAATGCTGCTTGTGGATGACACTGGAGTTGCCGCCCGATGATGCCCCATATGTGCACGACTGGAGACACATCTGGTGATCAAGCAGGCCAAGACAACATGTCGACACTGTAGAGCATGTTGGGTTACACCAGCAGCATGGGGGCAAGCGTTGTCCTTTTCAAAAACACCCCGTGGAATGCTACTCATGAATGGCAGTGCACCAGGTTGAATCACAAGACTGACGTACAAATTTGCAGTCAGGTACATGGGATAGCCACGAGAGTACTCCTGCTTTCATACAAAATCACACACCAGACCATTACTCCGACCATTCCTACAGGTGTGGGTCCACTGAGGCTAGCACGCTAACAGGTTGGTTGCAAGCTGACTTCACTCTAACCAACATACGGCCACCACTGACACCGAGGCAGAGCCACTTTCATCAGAAAACACTACAGACCACCACTCCGCCCTACAATGAGCTCTTGGTTGACACCATTGAAATCGATAATGGCAGTATGAGGTCGGTGAAATGCATGCTGCAGGGCGTCTGGCTCGGAACTGCCCTTGAAGTAACCGATTTGTAACAGTTCGTTGTGTCACTGTGGTGCCAATGGCTACTCAGATTACTGCTACAGATGCAGTGTGATGCGCCAGACCATAGGACCAATATAATCACGTCTTTCCTCTCGGCAGTGCCACGTGGCCTTCCAGAGCCCGGTCTTCTTCCATCCAGACTTTCTAGTGACCACCGCTGCCAGCAATCACTAACACTGGCTACATTCCTGCCAAGTCTTTCTGCAGTATCACAGAAGGAACTTCCAGCTCCTCGTAGCTCTTTTAGACGACTTCGCTGAAACTCAGTCCCCTCGACTTAGAACTACTTAAACCTAACTAACCTAAGGACATCACACACATCCATGCCCGATGCAGGATTCGAACCTGCGATCGCAGCAGCAGCGCGGTGCCAGACTGAAGCGCCTAGAACCGTTCGGCCACCACGGCAGGCTCATACTGTCATCGTTCAATGTGTTTTTTAAGGAGGTAAAATCATCTGATTCTTCACTGAAAACTCTGTTAATTTAAATTTACTGTATCTTTTAAACAAATAAAGTTACAGAGTTGATATTTACAACGTTTATCCTTTAAATGATGCGCTTCTGTATGAAATGTCGATCGTTAAGATCACCCAAAGCGTTCATGTTTTTAGCAATCAGGTCTTTGTTACAAAACTTGTTAATTTATATTTAACAGTAAATTCTAAACTATCATAGATATGATCAATTTTCAAGTTTTATTGGGATCAGCATGAAAATTGATGAAGGATGAGATATTAAAATTACTGTGGCTTCATTCCCTGGATTACTACAGAATTAAAGACTTTCCATAAATGTTTCCTTTTAAGGCCGATCTTAGGTCCGCCATATTAAACACTGCTACATCTCCCAGGCCACAAACGCCTTCACTATGACGTAGGTTCTCATCTGTCTCACTCGCACACTACAGCGCTTAGGCCTCAATAGACAATAGATGCTTCTGAGATTCCCCATCTCGTGGTTAATCTGTGCCCTTTGTGGCACACGGTCCTCGACGACAGGGCACGTTACACAATTCCTGAAGACTGATTCTTTCGGCCATACACTTAAATGACAGAGAAATGCTCGTTAACTCACATACTCGACCAATTCGGTAGTGCTACGCAGCCCAGAAGGAAGTAGAATGGAAACTGTTTCCCAGCTCTGTATTTTTTGCTGCATCACTGTCTTTCATTACAGTGCCATCTCTTCTCTTGCTTAGATGTCAGGCACATGACCTGTTGTACTTTTAAATCGCCATTACAAACAATAACATGCGTTCACAGTTGTCATGTGTACTTACTACTAACTTGTACGATCTTCTTTGTTTTCACTCTTCGAGTGTGTTTTACAGTGCTCAAAAATTTGTGTTAATACTGTGGTGAATAATAGTATATCTGTGTGCTTTATGCCATTCGTCTTATCCTCTGACTCCCGACACCGTACCGATGATGAGTGCTGGTCACGTTTATGTTTCAGCCAATGATTCCAATGTATCCCACTTTGAAGTTCATTAAGAGACCCTATGTCCAAATTATTATCACGAGAGGGGACCGCGTGTTCTTATATAGAGCCTGAGTATTAGGTATTATTAACGTTTCCTAAAAATGTGTGCCAGTAGCATATCAATTTTTATTCTTCACAGTTACTTTTATCACAAAAACCCGTACTTTTCCTGATGTATTGCATATTCCGACGCCGGTCCCATTTGTTGAAGCAGAATCACCCACGAGAGATGATGATCTGTGCCCTGAAAAGATAATGAAATTAATTTAGTGAATGTTTATTTAAGCAAACCCTAAGCCTATATCTGCGATGACACTTTTACTTACATGCTTTTCGCGGTTCACTCAAGCCATCCATCACCGTCATTATGCCTCTTATTGCCCATGTTTCACACAGCTATAACATACGACAAAAGCAAGGACAATGGATACTAGTGGAGGTGATGTGTGGAACAGAGTGAGGGTGTCGTTAGAAAGAAAGAAAAAAATTAACAACTACAGTCCTAGTCACGTAAACAGGAAACCCCAGTTTTTAATTCTGAAGTCTGCATCTAGGAGCGGTGAAACTGTAGACCCCCTATCACAGTTTTTAATACGGAATGCAGTTTAGATTCGGGTGTGGCTTATACCACACCTTAAAAAAATTATATTTCACGGACACGACTCTATGGCGAGCTTAACAGACTTCATTCAGACATTGTAAATGGTCGGTACGGCAAGATTAGATCTCTCCACAAATGAGCGATAGTGATCCCACCTAAGTAGATGTTATCTGCAAAATCATGGCCATACTTACCGTGAGAACGACGCCTCCCTAGTCTAAAATTTTCTTCTTTGAGAAAATAGAAATCTGGAGTCGCTGATTGGCTCCTCTCAGGATAAGCAAAGTGGAAGCTTGCTCCCCCGAGCGTGGGAACCACGCTGCTGGTCGGGTTTGGCTACCAGGCCAACAGAATAATCAATAGGGAAGGTTCAATGAATGGAGAATAGTTGAATTGGTTTGTGCAATGTGTGGGCGGCTTCATTCCTGCTAATTCGGCTTCTGTACCGATACTTGGTGGGAAGTTGTGTGATTCAGTGCCCATTTGGCGTTCTGGTCCTCCCGTGGTGGAGAAGTCTTTCCCAAGTGGGTCTGTGGTGGACTAAGAGCCAGTGTCAGTGTCCAGCTGTACTGACAGTGGAACTGCCAATCATCTCTCTTATATCGTGTTTCAAGAGGGTGAACTTATTCGTCCTGAGTTGGCTTCCTGACGTTTGACAATGCCAGCTGTGAGTCAAATTGGTTTGGCCAGACCAGCGAACGTGTGCATTTCAATTGAAATCTGCTGGGATTTCAGGGCTCTGATAGGGAAGTTTCCCATGTTCTGATAATCAGAAGGCCAGTCCGCGTAGTTTGAAAGTTTTCGTGGACGTGTCAAAACATTGCAGCTGGCGCAGAGCACCGCTCCTCATCCACAGCACGCCGTTTTCTGCTGCTGCCTGAATAAAGGGGTGAAAGAGTAAAGTATTGCTGCACCGACGCAGACTTGTTAAATGATATTCACAGCTTCCTGTTCTCAGGTGAAACAGTTTATGATATACTTGGTCCTAGATGATTCCATTTGAATAGATTTTGGCCTAACCGTGGATTCATGTAAACAAAGTAATTTGCGTTGTAAAATGGATTAATTTCGGGGAGAATTTGTATAGCTTCCATCGCGATGAATGCTTTGCCAATCAAACACCATTCCTTTTGTGTTTGTCATTTTTGTGTAAGCTATATCAGCTGGTAGAAGTTACATAACGATTAATAAAACATGTAACTTGGAGCAGGTGAGTTTAGCTTACTAGCAATATAGATATTCAGGCATAGAGTCAACCTTGCTTTATTAGGCTCTTTAATTGGTCGACGGTGAGGTCAATAACGTATCCTCTCAAAGGTAAGGAACCTTCCCGTAATTTTGCCTTAATAGTCTAGGGAAATCATAGAAAACTTTCGCTGATAAGCCAAAATATTATGACAGGTGTCCACCGTGACGTGGATGCCGCCTCGTGGATTTGCGGGCACGTGACGCCTAGCAAAAGTATGTAAGCGGAGAAGACATGGACTTGAGATCACCCTAATGAATATATGGCTGCAAATGGGGAAATCCATCGAGATAAGCGATTACGTCGCGCGAGTTAGCCACGCGGTCTTGAGCGTGTCAGGGATCGCTCGGAGGTTCAAGTCCTCCCTCAGGCATAGGTATGTGTGTGTGTGTTGTCCTAGCGTAAGTTAGGTTAAGTTAGGTTAATTAGAGTTGAAGTCAAGGGACCGATGACCTCAGCAGTTTGGTCCCAAAGTCCTTACCACAAATTTCCAAATTTCCAAGCGACTTTCACAGAGGACAGAATATTATTACACAGAGCCTGTGAAGTAGTATCTCGAAAACTGTATAACTGGCAGAATGATCACGTGCTACGGAGAGAGGTAGAACGACAGTCAAACTACCATTAGGCGCTAAATGGTAGGACGTCTGCGACTCTTCATAGAACGTGTGGCTCGGAGGCTTGTCTGCTCTGTAAAGTAGGACCGATGGTGATCTGTGGTATCTTTACCGACGGACACAATGCTAGTGCAGCCAAAAGTGTTTTGGAGCTAACCGTTAATCGTACATTTCTGAACATGGAGCTCCGCAGCAGACCTCGAATGTCTGTTCAGAAGTTGACCCATTGGTGAACGGCGGCTCGAAGCTTACAGAGCGACACGGGCGCAGGTTTATGGGATCAATATTACGCTGTGGGAGACATTCTCCTTCGCATGCGTGCAACCTGCGGCAATAATGGAAAACACGCTGGCAGTTGCGCACCACCTTCATCCCTTTATACTTGACGTCTTCCCAGACAGCGATATCATCTTTGAGCTCTCTAACTGTCCATGTCTCAGAGCCACAACCGTGATACAGTTGTCTGAGGAGCATTATCGGGAACTCACGTTGATGTTTCGGTGACTAAATTCCGTGGAACCCATCAGGATCCATATCGGGCACCATCAACGAGTACGAAAATCAGCGGCCCGTTATATAAGCGAATTACGTGACATGGGCGTAGACGTCTATGGCCACATATCTCCACAGAACTACCTACACACTGTCGGATCGCTGATACGGAGAATCAGTGATGTATTTCGTTCGAAACACGAACAAAAGAGCTATTAATGAGGTGGTCATTCTGTTTTTGCTCCTTAGTGTATACTCTGGATAGTAGGGCGGTGTCTCGAACCGCTGTCGCCAGAATAAAGTATTTTGGAGTACCGTAAAAAAATAGAATTTCATCAACAGAACGAGAGTAATTAGCTAGGTTCTGCTAACCACCAATCCTTCTTCATTTACCCACTGTTGTGATCTGCAGACTTCTGGGTCTGGCGAGAAGTGAATTTCACATGTTAACGAAAACAGCAGCACTGACGGTTTGGCGTATTCGTCAGTATAGGAAGACATATGGAATCAATGCCTTGGGTTTCAATGGATGTTAGAAGGGATATTTTTGTGAACTGAATGAAAAATGCATTAAAACCTTTGAATCCTTCGCAAAGGGCTAATTCATACTCATTGCTCCGATCTGTAATTTCGTAACAGTATCTCATGCGTTTCATCGCGCAGTACATATTTCTAGGGCCACCTTTCGTAATTGATTAATTTAAGTCATTTTTAAGCTGCTGGTGATAATTTTACTGAATATTTTGTACGCTTCGTAGAAGAGACCGTTCTAATTCTTAGTTGTTACGCTTTAGTAAGTGAAATACTAAAGATGAATTCTGTGAAGGTGGAGGCAAGAAAATTGGTCCACAGTAATATGTGAGAAGTGCAGTTCAAACAACAGTTTTATGCATAGTCTTTAATTATCTTAAAAAAAAGAACAACAGGCGTCAGACACAAACTGTAGGGAGTAATCTCATCTAAGATCATAACATCGAATTAGTCTTTGTGTTTAGTTTTTGTTATTTGTCTTTTCTGATGATGTCATCCATTCTACCCTTTGCACCTTTTACTAAGCTAGTCTTCCATAGTCATGATCTTCTACTCGTAGCGTGCAGTTGTCCGCCCTAACGTTGCAATGTATTTTTTTAAAAACAAGTAGCATTTACGATCAGGGGATAATCCGTGAAATTCTTTATGATTTGTGTTTTCTGCAGCCATCGAAAATTTCTCCTCTCAGCCATTCTAATTCTGTGTGATTTAGACGCTACACATTCTCCGACGAAGACTTTTGAATTAAGATCTTCATGCAATTTTGGGACTAGGGATATCTGTCGTGTTAAAGACGGGCCATCGATAATAATTTTTATTCTCCTGTCATGCTCCCTCAGAGTGATTATCTGTCCTATATCAAAAGTCTACTTTATGTTAACATCTTGTTGGTTGAAGAAGAAGAAGTTGCAGTACTTCAGTACTTAAGTAAAGGGTTTCAAAAAGAATATCCGTATTATAAAGTATGATATAGTCATAATTTTCGAACGCTGCGTCACGGATCGGTTATGGGAGGAACGAATACTTTTTCTAGTAATTTCATTGCCACTTAATGTCGATTGTCTTTTGTTTGCATGGTTACCTTCGCATATTGCAAAATAGCTACTACGCAGCAGATATCAGTCTGTGTTCTCGAGTTTGGTAAGTGTAATTCGGAGATTACAGTGCAAAGATCTTTTAGACTGAGGTACCAAACTGATCCTCCGAATGGATGGGAGATTCGTAGATGGTATCGAGAATATGTTGAAGAAGAAAGAGCCCAGGCCACTTTCATGTTTCCAACGAAAACGTTGCACGAATTAAAATGGTTTTCCGACGTAGTCCTGGAAAATCAAATCGTAATGCCATCGGGATCTGCAGCTGCCTGCAACAACATTTTGGCATGTTTTAAAACGGCGTTTGGTCACGAAGCCGCAAAAGTTACAGCTGTTACAGACTGTACCTCATGACGAGTTACCCGGTTGTGAGGCATTTTCTGATGAGCTTCAGAATGCTGTTGACCATGATAACATTTTTGAACACCGCAACGTGTTCAATGATGAAGTGACTTCCCACTTTAGTGAGAAATCACAAAATGTTCGAATTTTGGGCCAACAGAACCAAAATGCACACACTGAACATGTTTGAGACTCACCCATAGTTAAGGTGTATATTCGAGATTCACACAAATTTAATGTATTTTATGCAATAATACACTCATCTGTTTATGTACCATTATTCTTTGCTGGAAACACTAAAAACGCTCAGCATTATCCTGCTGTGTTACAAAACTGTCGTTTCCGAAGCCGGACGTTCATAGCTTCATTTTTCAACAAGACAGGAAGAACATGCTCACCACAGTAAGGGGGGGGGGGGGGGGAATTCAGGTATCGATGTCATGTTGTACGTGTCGCTGGTAGAAGAGACATTGAACGTCTGCAATGTAAGCTTGAGAGATTCGTAAATATGTCCCAAATTTCATAGTTGTCTTATAGTTTCAAAAATACATACGTTAGAAGTACGCAGGCCTTTATTCTTTATGAAACGCCGCGTTTACATACATATCAAGAATCAAAGTTTATCTTTACGAAAGCTTAATAAAGTAAACACTAAAGAGGCAATTTGTCCCATTTTTCCTTCCCAATTTACAGAGAAGCTTCAAATGCGTTTACAGTGGTTGCCATTATGTACAGAAATACAAACTATAATGATTATGCTGCTGTCACTGGCTAAATGTCACTCGTAATTGATACATTTCTTGATGTAAGTTGTTATCGACTTTCAAGAATAGCAACGTATGCTCTTTTTTTCCATCGATGACACACAATGTCCCGTCACCCTTCAACTGAGGTGACCCGTATGCCAGCAGTCCATTGTATTGCTAATCCCACATGCCTCTTATGTTGCCAATTCTTCACAAATGTGACCAGTGGCAACACGCCTATTATAAATGCAGTAATATGACCAGATACAGCCCATGTGTAATTCACTACCACATTCCAACCGCTGAACGCTTTGCATACATAAAAAAGTGTGTAACTTGAACGCTTTGCAAATAATTCACATGTTAGTAATTGGCTTGTCCGTGAAAATATCCATTATGATAATCACAAATAGAACTGTGAGAGTGGGAGGGGCCATACGCGTGAATATGTAATACCCAATTACTCAAGCGGACAGCAGTACCTCGCAAACATGTGATGCGCGAGACGAAGGGCGACGTTTAATTAACGCTCAAAACAGTGCACTGTTAAACGCACCCAATGCTCCCGTAATTAAACCGTAAGTACATAATGTCTGATTATAAGGGCAGTGTCGTGTCCCCATTAGCGTAAAGTAAATATGACTATGTGGTTTATGTAAGTGACGTACGCTATAATTTAAATCGCGTAGACGCTGATGTGTAAAAAGTTACCAGATGTGTGTGGAATATGGTGGGCAGAAAAATAAAATAAACTGTTTGAAACTGCGTGGAAAACACTACGCATGATGGAAGTTTTGTAGTAACTAGAAAATGGGATTACTGGTGTCAATAAAGTGTTTTCGTCGTTTCTTTGGTATGGTTTTAGGTCTCTATAAGAATAAGATTTTACCACTAGACTTAACTATCGCGTAAGAATGTTAGCTTTTGAAATACGAGCAGGTAAGCATAGAAAATCTTGGTACTCTACAATATATGACACATTTTAAAATCTCGCTTAGAGTTCTTTGCGTATTCGCAAAGCGAATATAAAGTCGAGAACTGCAGCAACAGTGAGTTGTCCGTAATATACATCATAAGCTGTCTCCCAAATTCAAGTTACGCTACATTTATCCCCAACGTTTGTTATAAAGCGAATAAAAAAATGGAGATGAAAAATGTTAGGTTTTTTTTTCTTCCTAGGTGCCTTGAAGCCTTCTGATAACTCTAGAAGACTTATATCAGAGGCGTAACAGACCAGTAGAAGCTAGGATTACCTACGTTTTGGAGTTGTAATTGCAGCAAATTATGATACTCGTTGTGCTGAAGGTCACATAATTTTGTGTTCTACTCTAGATATAATACTTATTGCGAGGGCAGTACCACTGGACTCGAGAACGCAGAATTATTTTAAAATCTGGTATATGAGTAGTACTGGCGGAAAATATCAAGACAGCTAGAACTCGTGTCAGGCAAAATCTGTTTTGGGAGTCGTAGCTGGTGACCGGTAAACAGCAAACCACATCATTTTACCACGCTCATAACATCTTCAAATTTACACCATTCCATAACTGTAGTATTTGAACATACGTCAGCGTGTTGGAAGGTAGTATGTAACAAGGCCAGGGGTGCTTCCACTTCATATAACTTTTATAATTTCTGTTGCAAATAATTACCTACCATAGTAAGTCTATTAAATATATTCTGTACCAAATCCGTACACCATGTCGAAGGCTAACTTGATATGATCTTTCACAAGTGGCAGGAAATCAAAGGGACACCTCTTACATTACAACCATCCTTAGAAAGAGCTACGACGCTCAAACCAACATGGGTTTAAATAACCCACTCAGTAGGGCTATGATTCAATCACCCAACCAGTCATCATAATTTTGGTTGCCGTTAGCGTCCCTCGATAATTCAATGCAAATACTGGGATCATTATGTTGGAAAAAACTCTGTAAATATCCTGCTCCATCAGTTATCAACCAAATTTGTTTTCCATGTCTAATGACTTCGTCTTTAGTCGGAAGTTAAGTCCATGAATTCGGTGCTTTCATTTTGATTTCAGCAGCCCTTTGGCATTCATTTATTACATGTCATGCTTAGAACAGATCAGCTCTGTTTCTTTCCTGATACCTACATGTATAATGTACCTACATGTGTAATGCTGCAACCTGTCTCGTGTGCCCTCAAACCTTCCTCATGTTTCAGGCTATTACTGAAAATCTAATCAAAATCTCTCCATTATTTTCTGAGATTATCCTTAATACACCGAGTAAAAAACGCTGGGGCTCTTTAATTTTTTTAATGCGTCTATAATTAAGAATTGGTATCTAGGTATCAGTAAGATGGTCGCTACGACCGAAACCGGTAAAGAATGAAAAATAATTCGTACAGCTGATAGCTGAAATGGGTTTCTGCAAGTCCCTGACAGCAGTAGCATATCGCTTCACTAAAACATTATGTATGTATGTATGTATGTATGTATGTATGAATGTATGTATGTATGGTTACATGTATATGTGCACGATTCCAAGTAGCTCTCCAAGTCATCACTAGATGGAAATGGCATTGTTTACACAGCGGTGGGGGACTTTATTTCATCACATTTCAGACAATTTGCACGAAAAATTTATAGATTATACATACAAGCTTTTCTTTCAAACTAGTTCTATTAGTAGAAACCATATCAAAGTCCTTACACCAGTTCGCGAGAATAGCACGTATATGCAGCCAGAGACCGTGGCGGGGGAATCTTCTTAATATCTTTATAGGAAATGTAAGAAAATACGTACTTCTATTGCTTCATATTAACTAGACAGATGAGCTGTCTAGATCTTCAACTTCTTGGTAGACAGTTAATTAGAAGCTACGTTGGAGGAGCGCGTAAACAATACCCATATATACAGTCAGTTATTGGTACTTCAAAGAACTGGTTTGTTCCAGCTTGTATTGTTATTGAATTTTGGCGTTGTTTCGTTATTGATGTACTGTAATGACTTACGTATACCTGCAACCTGCCAGTGCCATTACTATCAACCTGTATGTTTTAAGTTCACTGGAGGAATTGTAATGGATTTATAATTGCTCGTTGTTGTGCTAATTACTAACATCACTCTTCAGACGAGTTCATTATTGGGCTCAAATGGCTCTGAGCACTATGGGACTTAACTGCTGAGATCATCAGTCCCCTAGAACGTAGAACTACTTAAACTTAACTAACTTAAGGACATCACACACATCCATGCCCGAGGCAGGATTCGAACCTGCGACCGTAGCAGTCGCGCGGTTCCAGACTAAAGCGCCTAGAACCGCTCGGCCATTCGGCCGGCTCAGTATTTGGTACTGTAGATAAATGCTATTTATATTTCACATTCAAAAGTGCCAAGCTATAAGAATAATAATGGTCCTATATATGAGAATATGTCGCATAACAAATATAGCATGAATTGTACCATATTTAGAGCTACAGAATTATCTTGAAGAATAATAGGGACATGTAATGAAATGATCACATAGGGTCAGACCTAGGAAAAGCTGATGGCATATTTTAATTAGTTGTGGCATACTGGAAAAATGGTTCTTGGGAAACATTTGTGTGATTCATCCTAGAATATTTGCGGAATTATTGCCCGTGTGCTAGAAGGTCTAAGAGGGGATATGAAGTCATACAAAGGAGGGCAGCACTAAAAACCAAAGATTAGAACTGTTGTAGAGCGCAATGCATAATCCCAAAAACCAGAACTAGCAGACGATTGAAGTTATATGCAAACTATCTAAGGGAAACATACAAAGTTTTAAGCGAGAAATGAATAAAGGAAACCTAGTTAGTGGTACAACAGGAAATGGCGCTTGGCAAGCAGTTCACAGTGATTTGGATGTGCATGTAGATATATATGATACTGTTAGGGGATATCTACAGAATCTTTGTTCAGACGAAAGCTCGAAACCTAAGGTCTTGGATTTAACTGGGCTGGAGCCTCCATTTACGAAGATAGTAACGCACTGCAGCAAAATCTTCTTCAGCTTTTCTAATTTCCTTGTGTTGTGCAGCTAGAGCACAACCACCATAGAATCTAAGTTTTAGAGATATTGTTGCACGTATATCAGCAGCATGCATGCTAAAGAGCAAAGGAGCTAAGATGAAATCTTGACGAAGTTCATTATTCAATTTCATTTGATTGCTCCTTGTATTCCCAGTAATCATGTTCTATTGCCAAACATATTTCTACCAGTCTTACAGCCACACGAAGTAAGATAATAATTCTTTTCTTCATACAGTGTAGTATTTTTTCTTTTCGAACTCTAAATACCACCAATGATTTCAGTTGCCTTTGAAACTCACCTTCCATGTAAATCGTAAAAGAGGCAACCTAGTCTGAGCAGCTTCTGGTTGATCGGAAGCCTGCTTGTTTATGTGGAAGTGATCCAAAAATTTCATGATTAATTGTGTTCTGGGTGATACTTTCTGACAGTTTGTAGATTACCCCAAGTAAGGGCAACTGGACAATATCTTTCTGATCGATTACTTTGCTTCCCAGATTTCGATATGGCTGTAATTATTTTTGCGTTCTCATTTCATGTGGTACGTTTGCTGTCTGAAAGTGAATATAGCCAATAGACTGGAAAACATGGAGCTTTCTTCCGAGAATATAAGCTCACAACAAAATTTCTGGATATCTAGGAATTACTTTACACAGAACGTTAAGGTACAAGAAATACCTGACAAAAACAGTTGAAAACTCCGTACAAGCAGCAATATCATTCAGAAGCTACGTCGTAGTATATGGGGCTCTTTGGCACCTACGCTACGAACAGCCGCTTTAATTCTGGTTTATTCTTTAGTAGAATATTGTCGGCCCATCTGGCTAACAGCTCCCACACCAAGAACACACAAAGAACTAAATCACAGAATGTGAATGAGTTCGGCATTATTAATACTCCCACTCTCTAGCTACCAGACCTAAGCCATATAGACTAGCAAGACTACTGTGGAGACAACAAGCACTTCTTAGAGAATGCTGGAAAATTCAGTCAACGAACTACCTTTTCACTCGTTCCGTGATTACATAAATGTTAAAGGACACCGCCCCAGGAAGCGGAAGCTATATGACTAGAACATAACAACTTCGATATTAACACACAGAGCACTCACCTACATTGGCTGCTACAGGGCGTTGATTTAATCAATGGAGGAAGTTAAAAATTAGTACCGGACTTACTTTGCAATACTGGAAAAAAGTCTAACAAGGTACTGCTACTGTCGATCTCAAAAAATCACATTGCATCCCAGAAAAACCGACTGGCTTTGACCTCACGAGAAAATCACGGATAATTCAATATTGAATTAGTACAAAGGTTAGCGAAAGTGCAGAGTCATTGTATAAATGCAAAGAAACTACAGAGGTCTCCGAAGGGCGGCTGTGGAGCAGAATGGCAGGTAATCCGGCATGTAGAGGAGATATATTCACTAAAATACTTCCTGAATACAACCGACATTTAAATCAATTAAATTCGTAATTTGTGCGTTTCTTAACAAATGTTATCCTTAGTTTATATTAATTAATGCAATTTGAAATAATTCCACGCAATAAATAAATGACAGAATATTTTTCCTGGAGAGTCTCTTTTTAGCTAAACATTAAGAGTGAGACTGAAACATATGGCGTCACATACTGTTGGCGACTGCCTCGGCCCGCCACGGCCAGACTCGAGGTGAGGCACAGTTCGGAAGCTCCCCCGTAGATGGTCGCCACCTCCGCGCCGTCGGACCTCCATGGCAGGATTCACATCACGCGCCACCCCCGACCCGACAGTTCAGCCCCTGCTTCCGCACCGCCTCCTACCCCATCGCCCTGCCTCACGTGCCGTTCGCCCGCTACAGATGTCTGAGGGCCTAATAGGCTCTCTCGTGACATATTGGCGCCCGGAAATAATACAATCTGCCCGGCAGAGTTTCACCGCTATCCTCCTCGGAAGCCCTCCTTGCCGCCTCCTCAACGACCCAGGGCCAGGAAATCGGTGATCGGATGGGGGGAAGCCAAGTACCGACAGCGTATTTTGTTTCCTCTGCTTTGCCGGAGTTTACTTGCAATCGGCGTTACGTTTCACGTGCGACTCCAGTGGCGATAAACGTTTACTTGCATATTTGATACACTGTCCATTAAATGCAAATATGTACGCGGTATGGGCAAACATTCTTTATCGTCTGCTAACATCATTATCAAATGTAAATATGTACAGCATAGGGGTAGCACTGCTCCATATCTACAAACGTCATTACGAGATTCCGTTCACCCATGTTGTACAAGCCACTAAATTATTATGAACACCTTTCCACTAGTTAGCGACACTGAAAGTGTTTTGAGATTAGAATTTGTAGCGTTGCTCTTGAGGGGGGCAAAAAGAAAAAGAATTGTTATTTTATATTTAAAAAAAATGTCGCAAAATGAATATTTTGGTGGGCCACTTGGCAACAGAATCAGGGATTTATTACACTATTATAATAACATACGCTGAGCATGAAATACCTGAATAAGAGAAACATTATCATTTCTGTGCATTTTTATATTCGCGATGTAGTCATACCCGGATCAACACTAAGGGACCAGAAGACTTAAGGACTTTAAAAGAAATGCAACACTACACAATTAAAAAAAATTGGCTCAGAAATAATAGGAAAACGATAATGTTCCTTCTGCCTCATGCTGCGTTCGGCCCATCAGCGTGATCGTAATTTCTGGTGATGAACTAACACAAATTAATTATCAATTGATTGAATGAGGAGATGGAAATAATCAAGGTTAATTTACTAAAATAAGCACACTTACATGTAACACACTTTTTTAAGGCTACATACCTTTTCATATTAAATTACAATAGATGACCATTGTGGTTAAATACTTTATACATAACAGTCAAAATGTCCTCTTGATGCTGTCTGTTCGTAATTAGTTACAAGAAACTACATGTTTTCTGATTGAAAAAAAATAACATTTAGCATATTCTCTCAATATTTTCACATAAAATATAAAATACAGTTGCGGAACGCAGCAAGTCCGCGTCCGCCTCTCATGGAATACAAACAGTAAAAGGTGAGGCGCCAAAAGCCTCATTTGTCTTGAAACAACACCATTAATCGATACTATAGTAGTACAAATTTATATGCCAACTAGCTCTGCAGATGACGAAGAAATTGAAGAAATGTATGATGATATGAAAGAAATTATTCAGATAGTGAAGGGAGACGAAAATTTAATAGTCATGGGTGACTGGAATTCGAGTGTAGGAATAGGGAGAGAAGGAAACGTAGTAGGTGAATATGGATTGGGGCTAAGAAATGAAAGAGGAAGCCGCCTGGTAGAATTTTGCACAGAGCACAACTTAATTATAGCTAACACTTGGTTTAAGAATCATGATAGAAGGTTGTATACATGGAAGAACCCTGGAGATACTAAAAGGTATCAGATAGATTATATAATGGTAAGACAGAGATTTAGGAACCAGGTTTTAAATTGTAAGACATTTCCAGGGGCAGATGTGGACTCTGACCACAATCTATTGGTTATGACCTGTAGATTAAAACTGAAGAAACAGCAAAAAGGTGGGAATTTAAGGAGATGGGACCTGGATAAACTGAAAGAACCAGAGATTGTACAGAGTTTTAGGGAGAGCATAAGGGAACAATTGACAGGAATGGGGGAAAGAAATACAGTAGAAGAAGAATGGGTGGCTTTGAGGGATGAAGTAGTGAAGGCAGCAGAGGATCAAGTAGGTAAAATGGCCAGGGCTCTTAGAAATCCTTGGGAAACAGAAGAAATATTGAATTTAATTGATGAAACGAGAAAATATGAAAATGCAGTTAATGAAGCAGGCAAAAAGGAATACAAACGTCTCAAAAATGAGATCGACAGGAAGTGCAAAATGGCTAAGCAGGGATGGCTAGAGGACAAATGTAAGGATGTAGAGGCTTATCTCACTAGGGGTAAGATAGATGCTGCCTACAGGAAAATTAAGGAGACCTTTGGAGATAAGAGAACCACTTGTATGAACATCAAGAGCTCAGATGGAAACCCAGTTCTAAGCAAAGAAGGGAAAGCAGAAAGGTGGAAGGAGTATATAGAGGGTCTATACAAGGGCGATGTACTTGAGGACAATATTATGGAAATGGAAGAGGATGTAGATGAAGATGAAATGGGAGATACGATACTGCGTGAAGAGTTTGACAGAGCACTGAAAGACCTGAGTCGAAACAAGGCCCCTGGAGTAGACAACATTCCATTGGAACTACTGACGGCCTTGGGAGAGCCAGTCCTGACAAAACTCTACCATCTGGTGAGCAAGATGTATGAAACAGGCGAAATACCCTCAGACTTCAAGAAGAATATAATAATTCCAATCCCAAAGAAAGCAGGTGTTGACAGATGTGAAAATTACCGAACAATCAGTTTAATAAGCCACAGCTGCAAAATACTAACACGAATTCTTTACAGACGAATGGAAAAACCAGTAGAAGCCGACCTCGGGGAAGATCAGTTTGGATTCCGTAGAAATACTGGAACACGTGAGGCAATACTGACCTTACGACTTATCTTAGAAGAAAGATTAAGGAAAGGCAAACCTACGTTTCTAGCATTTGTAGACTTAGAGAAAGCTTTTGACAATGTTGACTGGAATACTCTCTTTCAAATTCTAAAGGTAGCAGGGGTAAAATACAGGGAGCGAAAGGCTATTTACAATTTGTACAGAAACCAGATGGCAGTTATAAGAGTCGAGGGACATGAAAGGGAAGCAGTGGTTGGGAAGGGAGTGAGACAGGGTTGTAGTCTCTCCCCGATGTTATTCAATCTGTATGTTGAGCAAGCAGTAAAGGAAACAAAAGAAAAATTCGGAGTAGGTATTAAAATCCATGGAGAAGAAATAAAAACTTTGAGGTTCGCCGATGACATTGTAATTCTGTCAGAGACAGCAAAGGATTTGGAAGAGCAGTTGAACGGAATGGACAGTGTCTTGAAAGGAGGATATAAGATGAACATCAACAAAAGCAAAACGAGGATAATGGAATGTAGTCGAATTAAGTCGGGTGATGCTGAGGGAATTAGATTAGGAAATGAGACACTTAAAGTAGTAAGGGAGTTTTGATACTTGGGGAGCAAAATAGGATTGGGGAGAAGAGACGTTTGTGGCACAACTTGACGAGAAGAAGGGACCGGTTGGTAGGACATGTTCTGAGGCATCAAGGGATCACCAATTTAATATTGGAGGGCAGCGTGGACGGTAAAAATCGTAGGGGGAGACCAAGAAATGAATACACTAAGCAGATTCAGAAGGATGTAGGTTGCAGTAGGTACTGGGAGATGAAGAAGCTTGCACAGGATTGAGTAGCATGGAGAGCTGCATCAAACCAGTCTCAGGACTGAAGACCACAACAACAACAACAACAACAATCGATACATGTACATAGAGATTTACTGGCACCGCACAAGAACGGCAGAGATAAAGAATAATAGATTCTGTCGCTGCTATGCGATGATTCATTTCTTTTACTTTACAATCGTTCGATAACTTTAGGCCAACAGGCGTTTACTATTGAGCGTATATTAATGTTTGTGAGGCGAAAATTACTAATATTACAAACTCCATGACTCGAAAGGGAGGCATGTACCCAGTGAGTCACGAATTTAGCATATCTTTCTCACGACTGCAGTGCGTACTTACATGTAACAAATACTACTCCTTTATGATTCACGTCTACAGTATTTCTGAGAATCGATGATCAAGGTACGAAAAACCTGTGGAATACAAGCGTGAGCGCCAGTCATCGGCATTAGAGCAAACACATCAGGCATTAGGCTAGAAAATGTAAGTGCTGCATTCGAGCGTCTTCATTTCCTTTTCTAACTTTCCCATAAACGCTGGTATCTTTGCAACGAGTGATGTCACTTCTGGAAGGAGAAATTGTATTCATAACAATAATAATAATAGTGGCAATTTCTTTAGCCATTGCTTCACATTTCTACATTGTTGCACACGCGAAGAGAAATCTCATCTCATGAACATCGCATTACTCTTCATTCTCTGGTATTGCATTAGTTAACAGCTCCTATATTCTAATGTACGTTGAGATACGCGTGGTTTGCGGGAAACAAATCAGAATTTCATTCCCATTTTTAGTGTTAACCTTATGTTTTATGCTATTAGTGAGGAAGTAGGACTCATAAAATGTGATTGTTGCAAGTCTGTACATTAATTTTGCTTTTACGACGTATACTGAACCAGATGCTATCGACCTGCTAATGACGACGAATATTGCAAGTATAGTGTCATCACCACTCTTTATCATACATCAATAACACCGCACGACGAGTGTACCGCGTATACTACAGTGATTGTCGGTATTATTACTCCTCTTGTTAGGAACAACATGACTCTTTGTAGCAACACTGGTACTGGTATTTGGAGAAAAACTGGGAAAAGGCAACTGACGGGACAAACACAGTACGAGTTGACCTGCGTGTAAGGTTGTCGCCTGAGCAGACTCCGCAGACGCCGTTCTTCCACGGCTGGTGCTCTCGTGTGGTATTCAACAGGCTCCTAAAATTTGGAACTTCGTATTCGTGATAGCGCCTGAGAAGCGTTTTATACAGGTTGTTTATAAATCAATATCGGGTTTTAACGGTTTATAATATTTATTACATTAAACGTACAATTATAAATGATATATCAAATGAAAGAGCAACTCAAACAGTTGTGTTTGGCACCAGCGCATAAGCGCAGTGCTCAATGTTTCCGCGGCAATCCGCTAGACATCGGTAGTGGCGAAGATGACGACTAGTGAATAGAAAGGGTTTTGTGTTTTCAGTTTGCAAAGACCGAATCTTTAGTTACTGTGCAACATGCGTTCCGGCTGAAGTTAGGTTGCGGTCCTCCAAATGATAACAATATTCGTAGATGGTATCATCACTTTTAGATACCGGCTGCCTTTGTAAAGGGAAGAGCACAGGACGACCAAGAGTTAGTGAAGAGACTGTTGAGCGACTGAAAGAGTCGTTCACTCGTAGCCCAAAGAAATCAGTCCGGGAGGCTAGTCATGAATTGAAAGTTTCCGTGTCCATTGTTTGGAAAGTTTTAAGAAAAAGCTTACAACTACGTCCTCACCGTTTACAGCTATTACAGGCTCTAAAGCTGGCAGACCATTGCCAAATTCGCAAATGAAATGTTGTTTCATGACGATGAAGTTTTTCTGGATCATGTTGTCTTTAGTGATGAATCGATCTTTCACCTTAAGTGGAAATGTTAACACTCACAATGTGTGCATCTGGGGCTCTGAAAATCCTCACTAGGTGATACAAATGCAACAAGATTCCCCTAAAGTGACTCTTTTTTGTGCAGTATCCCTGCGGAAAGTTTATGGGCCTTTCTCTTTTGGTGAACCTACTGTAACTGGCACTTCTTACCTTGATACACAAGATCAATGGCTCTTTCCTCAGTTGGAAGAAGATGAGCCAGAGAACTTCATTTTCCAGCAAGATGGCACGCCGCCTCACTGGCATAGCGAAGTACACGACTGGTTGAACTTCACTGTACCCAATCTCTGGATAGGCCGCAAGGGGCCCAATGACATGGTTTGATTTTTATGGTCTCGTTCACCCGACCTAACGCGAAGTAATTTTTTGCTTTGGGGCTTCATCAAGAATCGTGTGTACGTGCGTCCGCTACCAGCAGACCTGCCTGAATTAAGAAACTGGATTGAAGCAGCTGTTGCTACATTCACTGAAGGCACACTTATCAACGTTTGGGAAGAACTCGGCTATAGACTTGCTCCTTCATTTCACATATCATTTATAACTGTAAGTTTAATATAATAGGTATTATATAGCGTTAAAACCCCGATATTCGTACATAAATACCCTGTACTATAGTGGATTTGATGTATGCACTACTTGAATTATGTGAAAGATGAGCAAAGTCTTTGACACGCTGAATATATGTCTTCTTTGGCAATCATTAAAAAACGTTATCAAGTTTCATACTAGGTAGCAAACTGTGAATGTGGCTAGCCCGACAATTACTTTATTGATTTTTTTTAGTGTCTCTTCAATCTTTTGACTTTTTCGATGCTGCCCGCCACGAATTTCTCTCATGTAGTAACTTCAACATTTCATAGTATCGTTTGTACCCTACGTTCTAGGTTATTTGTTGCCTATATGCCACTCTCTGTCTTCCACAGTTTTAGCCTCTGTATCTCCCTCAAGTACCATGGAAGATGTCCCCTGATGTCTTAACAGATGACCCATCATTCTGTCCTGTCTTCTTGTCAGTGTCTTTCATATCTTCGTTTCTTCGCCATTTTTGCAGAGAACTTCGTTATTCCTAATCTTAGCAGTTTGCAGTCCATCTAATTTTCAATACCCTCTTCTAGCACCACATAATTCTCCGATTCCCTTTTTTTCCAATTGTCCCACAGTGCGTCATTCACTACCACAAAATGCTGTGTTCGAAACCTGCGTTCCCAAAAATTTCTTTCTTAACGGCCATTTTCGATGCTAGAAGATTAGTTATGGCCAGAAAGTCCCTCTTTCCTTGTGCTAGTCTGCTTGTTAAGTCCTGCTTGCTTCTTCTGTCAGGAATGATTTTCGTTCCAAGTTATCAGAATTCCTTAATTTCGGCTTCATAGCTTTTCCGAATTATGACGTTAAGTTTATCGGTAAGCTCATTTCCGCTGCTCCACATTGTTTACATTTTTTAATTCTCAACCCGTAGTCTGTACTCATTAGACTTCTTATTCAACTCAGGAGATCCTATAATCCTTATTCGTTTTCGCAGATATAAGGAACCTTACGTTGATTATACGGTAAATTTCGAATTTATATGTCCCTATATCTTAAGAAATTATGTGGACGAAAGTATTCCAGAAATATCATAGTTTCTCCACTCTCATGGATAGTACAGACGGACTTCAGTAACCGTTTGGTTGCAACCTCGTCCAATGATTTTAGAAATTCTGAAGGAAAATCTTTCAATGCTGTGTTAAACTATGATTGTAGTATTGGGTCACGTACGTCTTCCGTGTCGACCCTATTTCCTTTTGTATCATGTCATCAGGTAAGTCTTCCGCATTGCAGTGGCCTTCAATATACTCTTTCCGCCAATGCACCCTCTTCTCCGTTTTTAAAGGTGAGATTCCTGCTGTGCTGTTAATGTTGTCACTCCTTATTTTAGTTTCATTGAAGAGTGTTTTGACTTCTGTGCAAGCCGGCCGGTGTAGCCGTGCGGTTCTAGGCGCTTCAGTCTGGAACCGCGTGACCGCTACGGTCGCAGATTCGAATCCTGCCTCGGGCATGGATGTGTGTGATGTGCTTAGATTAGTTAGGTTTAAGTAGTTCTAAATTCTAGGGGACTGATGACTACAGATGTTAAGTCTCATAGTGCTCAGAGCCATTTTGAACTTCTGTGCATGCTGATTCAGGTTTTCCTGTACATTTTTCTTCCGCTTTATTCTTACTCCGAAGCAAAAATTCTCCCGTAACTCTTTCTGTTATTCCTTTCCCTATTACTATGTTCCAATCGCTCATCATTATTAGATAATGATCTTCTTTTACATACTGAATTACCAGTTCAGTATCCTTAAAAATTCTCTACGCCTTTGTCGTTTGTTTGTCACTTCCGATGTATGTCTGAACAATGCTATTGGCCTAGATTTTCTTTCGATTTCTATGAGAGAAACGCTGTTGCTGAACTGTTTGCAGTAACTGACTCTCTGCTCCACATTCCTTTTCGTAACGAGTCTAATTCCCATTTATTTTCTGCTAGTATTGATATGGGCCTATGGTAGGGTCATGAACCTGTAGGAAAGCTGCTGTGAGCCACTGTGTTTGCTACCGCTGTCCGTTAGAAGCAGTGTGGCGACTTATAGGTTATAGCATCAGCTACACAAATGTTTGCAAGACGGATCAGTTGTATTCGGCCACACTTGCCCCATGCAGTGCTAGTGGTACGAATGAGCAGGGTGGTGTCACCACACCAAGGCAAGAATCATAGTGTGAACCACGTGTATGTATGTTATGAACTGCGGATATGAGGCAGATAGGAATCCAGCACCAGCACCGCCACGATAACTTTCCTACACTGGACCTTAAGGCCAATGGGCTCTGCCAACTGCCGCCAAATGTTCGAGACCAAGTGAGGCGACCTGATTCTGCACCAAGTCTCCCCTGTTGGACTTTGTGCCACAGCTCTGCCGACGTGCCACCTGCTGCTGCAGACGCCAGACTCCTGCCAGGGAGCAGTGGGTCACTTCTGTGCATAGAAGTCTTTTCTCGTCTCTACGGTGGAAGCAATCCACGCACGAGTTAAAAAAAAATGGTTCAAAATGTCTCTGAGCACTATGGGACTCAACTGCTGTGGTCATAAGTCCCCTAGAACCTAGAAATACTTAAACCTAACTAACCTAAGGACATCACACACATCCACGCCCGAGGTAGGATTCGAACCTGCGACCGTAGCGGTCGGGCGGTTCCAGACTGTAGCGCCTTTAACCGCTCGGCCACTCCGGCCGGCTCCACGCACGAGTTGCCTAGTTGTGGCCACTCAACAGCAAACTGCAGACGCAGCAACAAGAAGAAATGCGCTGTTGATGTCAGGGTTTTGTCCTACTGGTAGACCGCCTGCTGCTGCTCAGCCTGACACCAGCAATGAGATTCCTCTTCGCCACTGTGGAAGCCAGCCACCTGCTGGCCATCTCTGGCCATCTGCACTAGAGTGGCGAAGATGGCCTACTCTTTCCAAATGCTTCAAATTAAAATTACTCATGTGTCTGGTGAGCCAGTCCTTAAAAAAATTTTGGTAGTTAATAATGGAAAATTGGTAAAAAATGCTCCTTCATTGCTGATACTTCACCGTGTTTGGATGGCGGGTGGGGCTCTCGAGGAGACGGTGGCATGTAGCGTCCCTCTCCTCTATACTCCCCTGCCCCCATACCCCTCACATGGCTGTATGCGGTGATGCTGATATCATGATTCCCAGTAAGACCTTAGCGGTAATAAAGTACTGATTATGATGTGACACATTACCTGGTAGTCCTCACCTCCCCTATCATAACTGACCTTGGCACGTGGCCATATGTTATTACTCTGGAAATGGCCTTGGAGGTACAGATGATATGATGCTGCTGCTAAAGAAATACGACATGAGGAAATGCATGAGCATGGTAGAATTCCCGAGATAATAAAGAAGTATTGATGCTGATGTCAGCAGTAATATGACACTGTGAGCCTTCCTTGAATACTGTTGACGTGCTGTATTGACTCCTTTTCTCCTTGCACCCTACTAACGCCTTGCGTGCAAGGTGACTCATCTGAAATTCGCAACCAAAACATGCCTGAAATGGATGGTGGTGCTGATGGGATGTTTCCACACAAATGAAGAGTGTAACCAGTTGCACATGAGTGCAGCTCACACAGGGATTTTAGTAATCAGTGTAACATTTACTCGATTCACTTAAGACAATGGCCACTAACATTAAAAAAAAGTTATATTAAATTAAAATGTCAGTGTATCTTTTTTTCGGGGCTGTGGTGCACGTAGACCACGAGAAACTCCAGTATGAGCATTACAAATACAAGCAGTAGTCTGTTCCGTGTGTCGAAACTAACTTAAGGTGAAAAAAGCGACTAAAAATTGTTTACATTCTTATGAAGAAGGAGAATTGACCTTGAAACTTTGTGTTTAAAATACGGACCACAGACGTTAATACAAGCTTCTAGTCTGGTACCTAAAGACTGATGTGCGTTGATGTGCGTCCTGGCATTTCACCGGAAATTTTGGCACAGGCCGCAGCAATAAGTTGTTTCGTACACCTGTGACGTCACCGTTTCCTTGCTAATAGATTGTTGTAGCTTTCCCAGTGGAAATAAAAATTAAAGAATTCGGACCCGATGAATCAATCGGCGAATGTGTAGATAACTATTGTCCAATCCAGCGCTTGGAAGCGTTCGACAGAAAAAGTAGTCTTGTGACAGCGCTGGCTGAGATACCGTTGCCGCAGCTTCAGCCGCGTAATTGGAAGGATTCTTCTGTCCTGCGCACACAATGACAGCTGTCTTTCGCGAAGATTGAGAGTTTTGAGTTTAAGCGTATCTGATAGGTGTAGGTACGGTAGTGGGTGTGCGTATGTCTAGTGTGGTCTCATGTTCCTGTTGGATGTTAATAAGAGAAGGGAGAGGGTGAACATGAGTCCGGTCCATAGCGTACTCAGGTCGAACTGCGCCAAGGGGGCCGCCGAGCTTAACGTCCCCATACAAAGAACGGATCGCCGTCAGCAGTGGGTCATGCCTACACTTGAATTGATACTGCCCAGAGACATGGACAACGGCACAAAATCCGGTGATCAGGAAACTAACACCATCACTTCTCTTCCACCTTACTGCACAGGCAAATCTAAAGCCGCCAACAGCACGTAGCGTCCTCAGGCGGTTACTCACCTAAGTACTGGTCACTACCGACGTTTCCTAACTTCGGCGATCTGATAAAAACCGTCGTATTGAACGAGGCAGTTGTGCCATGGTGCCATAGAGTTAGTAAACTGTTCTGTTTGGCGCTATTGACTCAGGTGTAGTATCGACTATCCCTCTTGTGGCCCAATTGCCATCTATGACGAAGAGTTGGTATCTGTGGTTTGTGTCCTTAAAAAGTCTTTGCTCACTTATACAGGGCTATTACAAATGATTGAAGCGATTTCATAAATTCACTGTAGCTCCATTCATTGATATATGGTCACGACACACTACAGATACGTAGAAAAACTCATAAAGTTTTGTTCGGCTGAAGCCGCACTTCAGGTTTCTGCCGCCAGAGCGCTCGAGAGCGCAGTGAGACAAAATGGTGACAGCAGCCGAGAAAGCGTATGATGCACTCACATCAGTCAGTCATAACAGTGCAACGACACTTCAGGACGAAGTTCAACAAAGATCCACCAACTGCTAACTCCATTCGGCGATGGTATGCGCAGTTTAAAGCTACTGGATGCCTCTGTAAGGGGAAATCAACGGGTCGGCCTGCAGTGAGCGAAGAAACGGTTGAACGCGTGCGGGCAAGTTTCACGCATAGTGATGTGAAAGATTCAGTGTTTAAACCTCCTCTACCAAGAAACGTGCCAGAACTGCGAGCTCGCATCAACAATGCTTTCGAACTCATTGATGGCTCATGCTGCGCCGAGTGTGGGAGGAACTTGATTATCGGCTTGATATCTGCCGAATCACTAAAGGGGCACATATCGAACATTTGTGAATGCCTAAAAAAACTTTTTGAGTTTTTGTATGTGTGTGCAAAGCATTGTGAAAATATCTCAAATAATAAAGTTATTGTAGAGCTGTGAAATCGCTTCAATCATTTGTAATAACCCTGTATATATATACGGCGTTTCCTGGCCCGAGAGGGAGACACGAAGTTTGGGGATGGGCGGTAGTGTCGCGACAAGAGGTGGTCACGAGGTCCGAGAGGCCTTGGTCAGCGTCGACTACAAGCAGCAGGCGGACATCCCATCGACTGGTTGGCAACATTCGTGTCGGACGACCGCTCTTGGCCTGGCTGCCCTCTTCTACCTGGCTTTCATCGGCACCACTCAGTAACCGCTGCGACGCATCGTGGATCCATGGAACTGCATGCTGATAAAGAGGAGTAACATTCTGTAATCCTGTAATCTGCCTGCCTGCCCTCCTTACTACTTTCTGGCTTGTACCCGACCCTCAGAGTGTTACTCAGTCGACTCTTTGGTCGCAAATATAGGCAGTAGGACAAGCAACCCTGTTGGAAGAAAGTCCGCAACTGAGCATTATACCAGAGGTTGAAAATACCGCTTCAGCTGTAAAGTTCTTTTATTATCACGATCGGTTTCAGGCTCGCATAAGCCCATCCTCAGGTGTCGCACTGCAAATAGCAAGAGGTGCGACATAATTTTCACACACCGCAACACATAAGAAAAACAAAAAATTTCATAAAAAAAGTTTTTAAAAACTTATAAAAAAACACACTTCGAAACCGCCGGTCGGGCTAGATGCTGTAAAACCTATGTCAATGCTAAAGTGACACCAGACAGTACTACAGACGGCTGCCTGGGTAGGGAATAGACAAATAATAGCAGGACACTTACACTGTGATGTGGTCCCCGAGCGCCGCGGTGGACGTGTACGGTTTGCTACGTATGAGCGCAGAATAGGGAGTAGCGGATGCGAACGAGGTAGCCAATTGGTAAACCAGAGAGGCAAAAGTGCTGCCATCTATTGACGGATATAAGAACGCGGGGCTACTCGCCCGGCCGTTAGTAATTTGAGTTAATGGTTTACATTTGAAAAGAAGAAAAAACAAAAAAATTAGATAAAAATACAAGATATAAGTTATAAGTGCATTGCGCGTAGTAAAGGAGCGTATTGAGCAGGTCGGTACAGAACTGTGGTAAAACATAGTGGAAGCTGCGATATAAGATTATAATATAAACTGTAAATCGCAATGAAACTTTTCTTATAGATGAGTGGCAAACAAGTTTTAAATTTAGTGAGGATATGTAAGTGGCAGCGTGGAACAATGCTCCACTTTCATCAGTTAAAAAACATACACATGTGCCACTCCTATTTACAAGTTCTCATTACTGTTCAACAGGGAAAGTAGCGAAACCTTACAGTCTATGCTGTCAGAAAGAAATATGCCAATTAATAGCTAGCAGCAATACCACTAAAAGGACACATTAAAAGGATGTGCTTGTGAGAGCCTGAAAACGGTCGTGATAAAAAAAGAAATTTAAAACTGAAGCGGTATTTTCAACGTCTGGTGACAGGCAGTAGTATCGTACTGAGACATAAGTTGTCATTTGAAAATTTGCCCCGCTATTATATTGCCTATCCTTTCTGGTTTGTACCAGATCATTAATGTTTTAATTAATGAGCTCTTGGTCGCACATACATCCAGAACAATTGTATTAAGGCACAGGCTGCCGTTAAACAAAGAGGGACCTAGATTTGGCTGTTAACCGGTTCAATTCTTTGATTGCAATTGCACTACTCAGTCATTTGTTATAATCTGAACAACCTGTTGTACTAAGCTGTTGTTTTCTGTCTTTGAAAGACCGAGGCATTATAGGCGTATTTTAGCTGAATCTTGTGGTTCCGCCGAGTGAGTTCTCTTGTAGGAAGTGTTCACAAGTAGTGTTTTAAGACGTTGCTTCAGAGCGGTCTTAATAACTGACATTCAGTTTAACTTTGAAAATATTGTCAACTGTCACCAGGGATTTAGTCAAAACAAAATTGTCAGAAGGCACAGGTTGGGATCCAGTCGCACCTTGGCTAGCTATAGAAATTAAGAGGTTGATTGCTTTGAAGTAAGCCTTATCATTGTTCATATTGTCTGCTAATCTGTTTAACCTTTAAGCACAGGTAAACCTGTTTACATACAGCATTCAAATTAAAAGTTAAGTCATCTGTTTTGAGTAAGTCAATGACTCCTGTCATTCAGTGTTGCTTATATAGTTTTCATGTGTTGCAGAATGGCATTTAATAAGACAGATTGTGTCCAGCGCGGTAGTAAACACCACTGTTTCACCCGATAACGGGCGGACTGCAGGTCCCACCATCCTGTAATCATTGCATATAGTTTGCTGTTTTGCAATACAGCACTTCAGATTTCTTTTTTTTTTCTAAGATTAAAAGCTTATACAACTTAAGGTGTAAGGTCAAAAGAATTTCTGATGAAATGCCAGAACGTGAGCATTGGTCTTTAGGTGCAGACTCGGAACTTGAATTGTATCTCGTGGTCAGAATTTTGATCACTAAGGCGAGTTCTCTTTCATCTTCATAGTCTAAAGCATGAGTTTATTCTATTTTTTTCTTCCTTAAATCAGCGCTGACAACACGAATACAACTGCCGGTATATACAGTATACAAAACTGCAGTTGTTTGTATTAGAAATCTGAAAAAGAAAACAGCATTGTCATTCTACTTCAGTTATATATTTGTTAATCCAATAGGAACGGTTCCAATTAAAAAATGTGACTATCTAAGATAAACAAATATTTCAGAGGATAGATCTGTCAGCAGACCGCAACACTGCCTTGTTACACTTAATTTATGACAAAACAGCAGTTAAATAGCTCCTTCCCTTTCTGAAGAGTTTGCAGTGCAAGTATACGTGGTATTATCAAAACAACAAACAATAACGCTTCTATGATGTATATAAGCAGGCAGAAGCGGCGAATGAAGATGTGAACTAAAGCTAGTATTCTAACCTGGGTCTCCTACTCACTAGGCAGATGCGCTAATCACTACGCCACCCAGCACAGTGGCTTTGCACAGCTGCGTAGAGTACCATAGCACACGTCCCTCCTCAATATATATTCCCGTTCACACTTCAGGCCACTCTGTATTCCCCCTAAAGTGGGCTCAGGCATGAATGGGCACAGTGGCTTAGCGCAACTACGTAGAGTACCATAGCACACCTCCCTCCTCAATACAGGGTTATTACAAATGATTGAAGCGATTTCACAGCTCTACAATAACTTTATTATTTGAGATATTTTCAAAATGCTTTGCACACACACACAAAAACTCAAAAAGTTTTTTTAGGCATTCACAAATGTTCGATATGTGCCCCTTTAGTGATTCGGCAGACATCAAGCCGATAATCAAGTTCCTCCCACACCCGGCGCAGCATGTCCCCATCAATGAGTTCGAAAGCATCGTTGATGCGAGCTCGCAGTTCTGGCACGTTTCTTGGTAGAGGAGGTTTAAACACTGAATCTTTCACATAACCCCACAGAAAGAAATCGCATGGGGTTAAGTCGGGAGAGCGTGGAGGCCATGACATGAATTGCTGATCATGATCTCCACCACGACCGATCCATCGGTTTTCCAATCTCCTGTTTAAGAAATGTCGAACATCATGGTGGAAGTGCGGTGGAGCACCATCCTGTTGAAAGATGAAGTCGGCGCTGTCGGTCTCCAGTTGTGGCATGAGCCAATTTTCCGCGTGCTACGCGTGAAACTTGCCCGCACGCGTTCAACCGTTTCTTCGCTCACTGCAGGTCGACCCGTTGATTTCCCCTTACAGAGGCATCCAGAAGCTTTAAACTGCGCATACCATCGCCGAATGGAGTTAGCAGTTGTTGGATCTTTGTTGAACTTCGTCCTGAAGTGTCGTTGCACTGTTATGACTGACGTGAGTGCATTTCAAGCACGACATACGCTTTCTCGGCTCCTGTCACCATTTTGTCTCACTGCGCTCTCGAGCGCTCTGACGGCAGAAACCTGAAGTGCGGCTTCAGCCGAACAAAACTTTATGAGTTTTTCTACGTATCTGTAGTGTGTCGTGACCATATGTCAATGAATGGAGCTGCAGTGAATTTATGAAATCGCTTCAATCATTTGTAATAGCCCTGTACAAATTCTCATTCACGCCTCAGCTCACTTGTATTCCCCCTACCGTCGGCTGAGGCTGAGTCCGACTGTAGGGGGAATACAAGTGAGCTGAGGCGTGAATGAGAATTTGCATTGAGGAGAGAGGTGATACAAGATAGTCTATTGCAGTTGCGCTATTCCACTGTGCCAGGGTGGCGTAGTGGTTTGCGCATCTGCCTACTGAGCAGGAGATTTAGGTTCGAATCGTGTCCTTGGTAAAGATTTTTATTCGTCCCTTCTGTTTACATTTGTACTGAGCCGTGCGTGACTCGTATTCCCGTCATCATGTATTTTACACTGTGCTTTTAACGTACTTCCACCTCACTACGTTAATTTGAATTAAAACCTTCACTGAGTTGCTGCTTTGCCTGACAGAGGCGTTAGCAGCGCGTATCGATATATCCCCTCTCGTAGTATCTTTGCTCGACTGCTACTACTTCCCGGTCGTTGTCTGTCGTAAGAGAGTTCGGGTCGCGAGTTGGGGCTGCCAGTCCGTTGGAGCGCAGTCCAGACCCGCCAGTCGGGGAGTTGCAATGCGGCACGAGTGCAGTCGGGTTGGAGTTGTGAGCTGTGCATAGACATGGCTCGTCCCACCACTGCCGCCACGCATCACTTGAGCCGGGCCAGGGTCTCGGTGGGTCGTCGGTCGGTTGTCCTGCCGGACGACGCGTTTTGGCTCACCGATCGTTCATGAGTCGGCTGTGCGTGTGTGTGCATCGACCCCCGATTTGTCTTCGTGCTTGCTTATTTGCTGTTATATCGTTCAGGTCTTCGTGCAAGTATTTTTCAGGTTGTTCGTGTAGTTGGCGTCAGACCCACTGACGATTATTTTAAATTTTGTCGGCGTAGTGGCTCTGAGAAGTCGGTCGTCTGATCGGGCGACGTATAACTGGTTCTCTGACCGCTTCTAAGCTCATTCTATTCCCATCTTGTGGAACTTGGGTCAGCCCTTTCCTGGTGCAGGGATGTCATTTAGCCAGTGAGCGTGTTTCCTCTGCATGGTTGGGTCCGAGCCAGTATTTCCGCCTTCGTGTGTCTGGAAGTGAGTGGGAGACGCACCAGCAGTGCAGTCCCGACGGAGCAGCAATCGCGGACGGACCAGCAGGTAGTCGGTCGGTTACTGCGGACCACGGAAGATTTCTCCCCGCGGTGCAGTCGCTGGGTCCACTGCCGCTCCCTGCGCAGTGTCGGAGCGTGTGTGGATCTGTCCGATCGGTACGTGTTTCGAAGTTCACCGACCCAGGACGTCAAAGTTGAGTGGTGCCTCATCCATTCATGTTGTGGTTCGTTTCGGTGGTTTGCTGTTGGGGAGGTTTTCCTGTTATCAACGCCGAGTGTTTGTCCATATTTGATTGTGGATAATTACGTCCGTAACATTTTGTATTTGAGTTCTCATGTACCGGTTGGTTGCAAGCAAGTCGTTTTGTCGGTCGGTCCGTGGCTGTCCCTTGGTTGGGTTTCGACGGATCGAGTATAGTTGGGCTCACCATCCGTCTCGCCTAAGTCAACGAGGGCGGACTGACCTCCTCGCAGGATTCTGAGTGCCGTTGTTATTATTGCCTTTCTATCCGGTGTTAATTATATGTTTTCAGCTACCTTAAAATTTAAGGTTTATGGTTGTTTTTCTCCTTTTTCTTAAAAATTTTGCAATATTAATTGTGCTCTTTCAATCTTGCAGCCGTATTTTTCAAAATTATCTTTCAAGCGTCTGTTTTTAAAAGATTATCGTAATACGAAACTTCCTGGAAGATCAAAACTGTGTGCCTGACCGAGACTCGAACTCGGAACCTTTGCCTTTGGCGGGCAAGTGCTCTACCAACTGAGCTACCCAAGCACGATTCACGCCCCGTGCTCTGAGATCTACTTCTGCCATTACCTCATCTCCTACCTTCCAAACTTAATATGGTAATATATTTTAAAATTTTGGAACTTAATTGTGGCCTTCAGTCATTTGTATTGCACTTTGCATATGTTTGTTCTATCTGCTTTGCTTTGAGACTTTCCACTTAGCTGTGGTAGATGTTTTTTTCAATTACGTTATTGCCAAATAAAATTATTAACTTTTTAGTTTTTAAGATTCCTTGTTTAGAGGCCTTCAGCCATGAAAGTGTTGCATTTTGTAAAGGTTCGGCAATGGGCATCTTTGGTTGTATCGTTTACATTTAGAAGATGAAACTGACCCCAACTTTTTTTGCCCTTTCCAACAATCCTCACCATCTGTTCTGCTCAGCAGGTTCAGCGGGCGTGTCATTTACATTATCGATGTATGAGAGTTGAAAAGATCTCTGTAACCACATAGTTCCATTTCAGTAACGGTTCTGTAGCACATCTGTAGCTCCTGCGACATTGCACGTTTTCTTCTGGTTGTTTCACCTGGCTACCTGCAGCACCCCCGTGGGTCCGTCCGCACCGACGTCTCCGCCGCTGCTATAAAGGCGGGGTGAGCCGTCTCTGGGTGCAGCCGGCGACGTCCGCCGCCCACGCCCACGGCGCAGGCGTCGCGAGGGCGCGCCGCGGGCAGCCACTCCAGCGGCCGCGCGCCAGAGATTAGCCACGTCCGGAGCCTCCAGCGGCCCCACACACCGCCTGCTGGAGAGGCCTTGTTAAATGAAGACGCCGCCCCGCCCGCACAAATAAGCTGACGTCACCGCGGGGGCGCGGGCCTGCGCTCACGCACGTGTAACATTCAGTCCGACGCCTGCCGTGTGCGCACTGCACTGTCCCGTCACCGTGACCTGCGAAGCGCATCGTCAGTTCGTCATAAAACGGGTAGAGTATTACGAACGTACCGATATAAATTAACAACTACCAACAAATGTCTTAATCTTGAATGAAGACTTTCATCAAGTAATCCAAGTACTGACTTTCCTGACTTAAAGACGAAGTGGGTATACATGTACTGTGTTTTTGTTGTTCATTTACAGGTAAGAGTAATTGGAACCTTCCTTTTCAATAAAAAAAAACAGAAAATTGATGTTTCATTTCATTACTGGGAGCAGCATAGAAAGAGAAATATCTCTTAATGCATATGCTAAATCCACGTATCTGCTGGGTGAAGGCAAAATACCGCACTTGGTAGTCGGCAAGCGATTCCTCATCCATCAAAACCTAGTCCCGCCAATAAGTCTAATAGAAACGCGACTTAAAAACGAGGCTCTGGCAACACTGTGACCGTAGCGTGGCTAAGAACAGGTAGCATGAACTGTTCTCCCATTAGCTCAGAGAGTTCAGGCAATGACATGGGGTGAGATATCCAGACTCGCAGAACATTTTTTTTTCTTCAGTAAAGTATCAATGCATACGTATCAAATGCGGTATCTAGAACTTCTTACAGACGTAAACGACCACTTTGTTTCGTCCGTGATACAAATAAAGCCAACAGAAAATAACAGTGCATACAGTATCAAGAACTATATCCAGTGGCTTATAAAAAACGCAATAAGTGGGCTACACTAGGCTGCATATTATGCTACGCACACTAATTCCATTCTGTGCCTTTGACGTACAGGCTTATCTTCCTGGCTTATCTTCACAGAACATGTACGTTCATCTACGAGCAACGTTCACTTTACAGAAAGTTCTAAGCTACCACCTTGCATTTGCGTACACTTCGCCTTTCACTGGATCATACTTCGCTGGACCTTCCGTAAGACACCCGCGCCCATCATTACCGAAGTGGCATACACGCGAGTAGATTGGTAGTGTACTTTCATGGTTGGGGTGCTATAAACTTCTTGCCTCATTCCACAAATAAAGATCTAGCGGATTAAGGTCCGGGGAATGTGGAGCCCAGAACATGGGACCTCCATGATCAATAAATTTTCCTGGAATCTTTTCACTTAAATAGCTACGCAAATTCATTCCAAAGCGTGGCGGTGCCTCTTAACGCTGAAATGACGCGTCAGGCGAACTATTGCTAAGAAACGTGCGATACATGGGCTCATTCAACTTGACCGGCAATGGGTAAAGGCCCAGAATCACTGCTCCCACGATTCCAGCTCACAGGGTTATGCCAAAGGGTGCCTGAAAGCCACGACCTAGAGTGAAATATGGGTTGTGTTCCGATCTATAATGGATGTTGTGGAGGTTTAAAATACCGTCAAGAGTAAGGCTACATTCTTGAGTCCATATCACCTTACTCGTAAAACCTTCGTTATCTTCCATTTCATAAAAAGCCATTCACAAAACTTTACACGTCGAATATGGTCATCTGACCACTACTGTTGATTTAACGTGTAACGATATGCATACAGGTCTTTATTATGCAACACGTTAACCACCATTCTTTGAGATATCGGGAACTACCTTGCAAAATGAAGGGTACTTCGCCGAGGTGTTTGGTGATCGCGTCCGCTGTTTGTGCAGTATGCCTAGTTCTTGGTCGAACGTTATCCATTTCTTCATGACCTGTGGTGTAATTATGCCTGTGTTATGTTGTACAATTTCAGCAAGATTACAATAAAATTAGTTATTTATTATTAATGTAACATCAGCTTTTATTTAATCACTACTGTTCTCGGCTAATGAACGTTATTTTGTTAAAGAAATCTCCAATTGGGAACGTGTAGCAATGTTGTCTGTCAAGCAGTGGAAATGTCACAAAGTTAATTCTCAAAAGTAATCATTTATAACCAACAATCAAGCTAAAAGTATGATAAGAAATCTGAACTAAACAAGAGTAATGATTTTTAGTATTTTCAATGCTGTTATTTAAAAGACTCTTTGCTAGTTGGAGTCGTTTATCATAGTTAACGCTACTGTTATCTCGAGGTGGCAACACTTTTCTTTAAGAAAAATTAACAGTTTTGTCGCACAATACCACACATACACAACACTAATGTATTTCCCTATTAAAGTATTTCATAAAAGTTGTTACGAAACTACCAGGCTTCATACATCAACAGATAAGATTTTGTATTACGTAAAATGCTGTTTTCATTCATAAAAGTTATATGTATTCACAGTCTAGTTGGAATTTATTACCTCATAGTGGTTAATCGGCCACTAGTACACAATTATTATTGCAATTAAAACCAACAAGATTTAAGTGTATATTGCAAATCAATTTAAAACTGCCGCTGCAATATTTCACAAAGATGACGGCTAATATAAGACAATCACTTATGATTCTGCTTCAGGCTGTGTTTTACTCGTAATAAATAATATGTATTAAATCTTTTCTCACCTTCAGTATATGCATTAACATTTGAAAATATTTCTCAATATTACAAGATACATTAATATTCTCCATTTTCAATAAACTGCCCTGTAGATCAACAATAGCTGCTCTTATTGGTAGGTGAGCAGAAAACTTAACATTTATATACAGCGAGAGTTACAATGAAATAAAGCTCCAAGCAAGGAAGGTTCATTTCAATAACACATAGCTCTGTTTTAAAATATCGGTTAGCAACATAACAATATTTCAGTACATATTTTAACATACCTCTGTGTTACGAGACATCAGTCCCATCCTATGAGTACAATAATTCGAACAAGAAGAAGAAGGATTTTTCTACAAAAGAGTATACAAAAAAATTAAATTTTCGTTATCTTTTTACATCGGTATTGTCTGGGTTACAATTTTTTACAAAATATTAAATTATGTCGCTGACAATAATTATTTATTATTTTATTAACAATGGAGTACTTTTTATTAGTATTTTGAGAATAGGATCAAAGTTCAGTCATATTCCACATAGAGTGCTGTTGGGAATATTATTTTGAATAAAACATAAGCGTAGGTATTACATTGCCCTTTGTGCTGAGAAAAATAACTGGTTTAGGCATTGTATTTTCTTTTCGGACGACCATGTCCACATTGCTTAATGTTTTCTTTCACTTCATTAATAGGCCTTCACTGTATGTTATAATATTTGAAAATATTTCTCAATTTAGAAGACACATTAATATTCACCATTAACCATTGACAATAATTATTTATTATTTTATTAACGATGAGGTCCTTTTTATTAGTATTATGAGAATAGGATCAAAGTTCATTCACATTCCAATTACAATGCTGTCGATAATATTATTTTGAATAAAATATAGGCATGGATATTACAGTTTGTGGGCAAAGATTATCGATTTCCTCAAGGCGTTGCTCCAGGCGACGAAGGATTTCCTTTTCGGAATGGCGCCTTTGAGGGCACCGTGCAGCACACGCCTGAGCAACAGCAACAGCTTGGTTTCGGATGCACCCAGCACCGAAAGAATATCGACGCATTCCTATTGTGAGTACTCCATCGCTAAGCCGCCCGATATGAGCTTCACAGACCCAGGTAAGGTAGCGCATTCTGCCTTTTAATGGCTCCCACTGTCATGAAATAGGCAATTGTCTTATGGCAACGAATGTCTAAAAGCAAGAAACCAGACAAGGATGCGCATCATAGGTCCATGGTGGCTGTGAGTTTTACGTCCCCAGTAGTCCGGGCAGTGAGCTACCGTGGCTGGTCCGATTGTGAGGGCTAATACTCCTTCTTCTGTACATTCCGATGCGCTGCACGATGTGACAGGGTCGCCAACTCCTCATTTTCATATACGTGTCTTCAAAATGCACCCGTTTTTTATTAAACCGGGGACCTAGAAACGAAGGAGAGATTCCTTCCCACCGTAGCCCTCAGTGGTTCACAACCCCACAACAGACCACAGCAGTTCCCCCCCCCCTCCCCACCCTTCGCGTCACACCGAACCCAGGGTTATTGTGCGGTTCGGGCCCCCCAGTGCCCCCCCCCCCTTTCAGGAGCGTCTCATACCAAACGAATGTAATAATAATCCCACATGTTTGCGTGGTAGAGTAATTATGGTGTATACATACGTGGAGAGAGAGTTTGTGCAGCAATTGCCGACAGAGTGCAACTGAGGGGGAATAAGGGGAACCCGCCCGTATTCTCCGAGGTAGATGGAAAATCACCCTGAAATCCATCCACAGGCTGTCCGGCACACCAGACCACGACGCTAATCCGCTAGGCGGATTCGTACCTCGGACCGGCTTCCCGCTCGGGAAACAGCGCGTTAGACCGCACGGCTAGTCCGGCGGGCTTGCTAGATATACTTTTATCTTGAATCTGGATGAGGAATTACACGATGAATTCGAAGTGTGGCTTTTCTTTCACCCTGTATAAATCAGATCAGGATGAGCTGTACAGTTAAGGAAAGTTAAGGATGCTGGCGTGGTTGCTTGCCCAGATAGCACCTCTTTACGAGAGGTTGTACTAAGGATTGCATTCGTGACTTCATTATGGTAACAGATCATACTTGATCTCTCTGTACGAGAGTTCCTTAGATAACGATCTTTAATTGAATGCAGGAAGTAAGACTCTTTCGTAATTACTCAATTAAAACTGGAATGTTTTACTTTTTACCCAGACTAGGTATTCTATTTCGAAATTTTTTATTTAAAATAGAAAAATTTGAATTTTTAACTACTTCAGATTTTCGCTACAAAATCGGTGTGTTCGAGTAGCTTTCCTACTCATTTTTCTGAGTATGTCTCACTTACCTCCCCGTGTATGCTAGTACCCTCTCAATTCAGACAATATCACGAACAGATTAATAGAAAAATGAAGGAAAGTTAAGGTGCTGGATTTAATGCTTTAACTATTCTACACTTGAGTGCAACTAACAGATCCTACATAAAACAAAAAAAAAATGGCTCTGAGCACTATGGGACTTAACATCTGAGGCCATCAGTCCCCTAGCACTTAAAACTACTTAAACCTGACTAACCTAAGGACATCGAACACATCCATGCCCAAGAGAGCATTCGAACCCGCGACCGTTGCAGTAGCGCGGTTCCGAACTGAAGCGCCTAGAACCACTCGGCCACGGCGGCCGGCTACATAAAACACCGTGAAACTGTTAGACAAGCCCTTCTTTTCGATGTTGTCCAACTTGTGCCTCTCATTGGCTTCAGTGCGGAGTATGTCGTCAAAGCTTTCACCCTCCACGTCAGTTTCTCCAGTTTCTAGTTTTGTGTTAGGTTCCAATTGACAAGACGAAGTCTCCTCACCTTAGATGGTTTTTTCCAGAAACGTTAAGTCGCTGCTGGGGTCCAAGTCTCATTGTTTTTGTTCTGGAATAAAGGCATGAAGGACAAAATTTGCACATGCTTTTCTGTTCTTCAAAACCTTCTGGAGAATGTCTTCAGCAATGGATATACAGATTTTTGACGCAACCATGCTAACATGTCATGGCCACATGTCTACTACTTAACGCTGTGTGTTCACAACTGACTGGTCGGATGCACGTTGTAAGACGTCGTGGTCTACTGACCTTCATTGCTAACATATTCCGACCTCACAATCATGTTCCGCACATCAAGACGCTTCATTCGAACCCAAACTCGATAAGATAAAGTCAATGTTGTATAAATTCATGTAAACGATATGCGATTGACAAGTGAGCGCATCGTGCTTGAAATAATCGAGGCTGGCGTGCACATATATATTCCAGACACGACGGTCACCGAGGGTTTTAGTTGAGGAGAGAGGCCGCACAACGGGACGCCAGGCCCTTCAGAGGACGACCCAGCCCATGTCGGCTGGTGACTGCCTGTAGCGGACAGCTTGGGCCCGACTGGAAAGGGGGGAACAACCCCATCTTCGGCTTAAAAGCAAAGATTTTCACAGGGCAAACGCCAAACTCCAAAGCTACAAGCTTCCAAATTGGTCGCCTTAAACGGAACGTCATTCTTCCGTTTTAGAAGAGCAATGCTGATTGGCAGACGATATTTCTGATGCCTTGAGCTGAAGGAATAATGGAAGAGACTGAAAGATATACCCCTTCACGTTTCGTGTGGAGAGGCGCCGCTCCGTTGTCGCTCTTGCAGCGAGAACACGTAACAAGAGCGTGCGCGTTCGTACCTGAACTCGAAAGGGCGAGGAACAAGTCTCTCCTCAGTACTTTACTGGGAGAGCACCTCTATCGAGAGCGAATCAAAGGGTGACTCTATATTGAGTCCTTGCGATTAAGCGTTGTTCACCGTGTTGGCCGACACACTTATTGTGCGGTGTGAATGGACAGAGTTATAGTTAAATGCCTGCGAGCGAATTTTGAGTGGCATTGCGGTGGACTGGTTATCTGACCGGTGTACCACGCCAATAGACTAGGGGCGAATAGAAATCCTTGACTTCTGCAAGGCATAGGGAGAGTTTGATTGGCGAAAGTAAATCCAGATAGAATGAGAGTTATCTTATTTGTCAGCAGCGAGCGGCGCAGACAGCAGTCATTGCAGCTTACGGTAGTGTGCGCTACAGCTATTGCGAGCCACAAATTTCCTCCACAACAGTACACTTCAACGTATTTCACATGCAACAGCCTCGACCGTACCTAGCAACATTCTAAAGGATAATTATTCAAGTTGCGTAGGTGTGCCTCTCAGCCATTCTGCCAAGTTAACTACCATCTTAAACTCTGTGTAGAAATTTCATTAGCGAATCCTATCCTTGAAAGGTAACTTCACATTCCGAAAAGAACCAGGATATAACTTGTTCTATTCATAACTAAAGATGTCATTGTGATAGAGTTTTTGCAAAATAAATAATAACTTTCGTTAGTTCCCTGTTTTTCTTACACTAACTAGCACTACTCCAGGTCCCAATTATCCCACTAGTTACGTAAGAAAGTTTGTGAATTTTCGTGTCATTTCCTTGCAGCAGACGACTCCAGAAGATATTTATTGCTGAAGGTTTTCCAGGCATTTCTATTTAGAACGTTAGGAGCGTCTGTCTGACTTCTACAGTAGTGTGGGGATGCAAATTGCATTTTGCGGGAGCCACAGGGTAAAGGGTGCATCTCAGATTAATCCGTTGCACAGAGTAACAGAATAACAGATCAACCCGACACCTCAGAACGTACGGTGTTTACAGTTGTGACAACCCGTATATGCTGACAAAAAAGTAATAAACTTAAAGGTAAGAACACAATGATAAGAACGGCCTCCATTGCTTTATCAAAATTGAGTTGTCAGTGTAACACACAGTGCCTAGCCTTTACTTACGGTATTGGGCTGAAATATCAATCCGAAAACTTATAAGGAAAGACAAAAACACGGATTACAAATGAATACGGAATGGGAAATTAATAAGAGTAGAATTAAGACTTTAATAGAAATTAAATGGAGGCAAGTAGGACACATACAAAGGTAATTTGTACTCGAGGGACTAACGAAGAACCTGTATGTATTTTAAGACACAGGAGAAGGTCGAGGAAATGCACTAGTGCTACGTGCTTGTCTGGCATTATGGAGGAAACAAGAACAACTTGATCACATGTATCTGGAGACTTTAGTAGGTGGAGATGTTTGGAGGGAGCCTTTACCAAACATTCAGTGTCAAAAATGGTTCAAATGGCTCTGAGCACTATGGGACTTAACAGCTATGGTCATCAGTCCCCTAGAACTTAGAACTACTTAAACCTAAGGACAGCACACAACACCCAGCCATCACGAGGCAGAGAAAATCCCTGACCCCGCCGGGAATCGAACCCGGGAACCCGGGCGTGGGAAACGAGAACGCTACCGCACGACCACGAGATGCGGGCATCCAGTGTCAAAAGACTGGCGGTGATGATGGCAGTGATAATGACTTTATTAAAATTCAGTATCGCCAGTTATTCCCATCGTTACATGAACCGCATAGTAATTTTGGTAAATCAGGAGAGGCTGTGAGTGTAATTTTCCAGCCTCACATTAGTGGATTTTATAGCTTCACCCCAGTAGCAAATTCCTGCGCGGACCGGAAACGACGTACCGGCAGTGACTCGGACTCAAACTCACACAATTTTTGGCTGACCGGAAGCTATTCGGTGCTATGACTCACACTGGAAGCAGACATCTGGAAACTTTCATGACGTGTCGAAGAATGTTCCTCAAATATCCTTTCTCTACAAGTCCTGCGATACTTTTGTGCTCACGTGGAGCCCTTGTGTCAAATAAAATGACGACAGTGATTTGTAAATGATGTTTGCCAAGTAAATTACAATATTTTAACTTCGACGGTAGTTGTCGATTACGGCAACCAGTACGGTATCTGTTAAATCGGTAGGACGTCGTTAGATTGCAAAGTTCAGATCAACTGAATATTATAACGTCCCTCTCTGGTATGTAAAGCATAACGTTTCTTGCAACTTATACACCTCCTAGTTAACAATACACACTTGTAAACGAATGAAGAATAAGATGACGTTGTTGTTGTTGTTGTTGTTGTTGTGGTCTTCAGTCCTGAGACTGGTTTGATGCAGCTCTCCATGCTACTCTATCCTGTGCAAGCTTCTTCATCTCCCAGTACCTACTGCAACCAACATCCTTCTGAATCTGCTTAGTGTATTCATCTCTTGGTCTCCCTCTACGATTTTTAACCTCCACGCTGTCCTCCAATGCTAAATTTGTGATCCCTTGATGCCTCAAAACATGTCCTACCAACCGATCCCTTCTTCTAGTCAAGTTGTGTCACAAACTTCTCTTCTCCCCAATCCTATTCAATACCTTCTCATTAGTTACGTGTTCTACCCACCTTATCTTCAGCATTCTTCTGTAGCACCACATTTCGAAAGCTTCTATTCTCTTCTTGTCCATACTAGTTATCGTCCATGTTTCACTTCCATACATGGCTACACTCCATACAAATACTTTCAGAAACGACTTCCTGACACTTAAATCTATACTCGATGTTAACAAATTTCTCTTCTTCAGAAACGATTTCCTTGCCATTGCCAGTCTACATTTTATATCCTCTCTACTTCGACCATCATCAGTTATTTTACTCCCTAAATAGCAAAACTCCTTTACTACTTTAAGTGTGTCATTTCCTAATCTAATTCCCTCAGCATCACCCGACTTAATTCGACTACATTCCATTATCGTTGTTTTACTTTTGTTGATGTTCATCTTATATCCTCCTTTCAAGACACTGTCCATTCCATTCAACTGTTCTTCCAAGTCCTTTGCTGTCTCTGACAGAATTACAATGTCATCGGCGAACCTCAAAGTTTTTACTTCTTCTCCATGAATTTTAATACCTACTCCAAATTTTTCTTTTGTTTCCTTTACTGCTTGCTCAATATACAGATTGAATAACATCGGGGATAGGCTACAACCCTGTCTTACTCCCTTCCCAACCACTGCTTCCCTTTCATGTCCCTCGACTCTTATAACTGCCATCTGGTTTCTGTACAAATTGTAAATAGCCTTTCGCTCCCTGTATTTTACCCTTGCCACCTTTAGAATGTGGAAGAGAGTATTCCAGTCAACATTGTCAAAAGCTTTCTCTAAGTCTACAAATGCTAGAAACGTAGGTTTGCCTTTTCTTAATCTTTCTTCTAAGATAAGTCGTAAGGTTAGTATTGCCTCACGTGTTCCAACATTTCTACGGAATCCAAACTGATCTTCCCCGAGGTCCGCTTCTTCCAGTTTTTCCATTCGTCTGTAAAGAATTCGCGTTAGTATTTTGCAGCTGTGACTTATTAAACTGATAGTTCGATGACGTTATAATGTGAATTATTACTCATGTTGCTGCACAGTAACAGAAGATAAACTTGACAACCTATGGAATATGTGGAACTGTATGATAAAGGTTGCGAATTTTATTTGATTGTGTATGGAAGCAAATGTTTTGAACAGTTACAACCAAAATCTTTTTATAAGTTTTTTTAGTGCTTATGCATATGCAGTTACTTTGATATTCGTGCCGTTCATCATTAAGAGCCATCATAAGCTCGACAGAATACATGCAGTAACTACTGGGAAGTTATTAACAGATTTTAATTTATCAGTGTATTTCATGTAACGACTATCAATTTCACCGGTTATGTTGCATCTTCTGGCATTTTCGGCTTATTTACAGTGAATTTGGTAGACGTAGGCACACTGAAACTAAGCTTAGAACACTTGAGGATGGCCCAAACCGCAGGAACTGGTAACTGGCTAAATTTAACAGCAATTGCATCTGCAATAACCAGGCAGTCGTAATAAAAATGTAACCTCAATATCCACCCTAAATAGAGATGAAATGAACTGTGAACTTTAAATTCCATATATCTGCAGTCTGTAAACTTCTTAAATGCTGACAATGTTCAGACATTTCATAAGAATTAGACATACCAAAAAGATGCATTCCCTGAGCATTGGTAAATTGGAGCATCACACTCCTTGTATTCTGAGTGTAATATGTTCCGTAGTAGCAAGTGCAAGAAACGCGTGTTATTTTCTCCGGAAGCGTTTCGCATTATTGAGGTGAAACATCAACAGTGGCCTGTAAGGACTGTATTTAAAGATAATTGCAATTTGATTATTTGTTACATCGAAAAACAGTTCGTTAGTAATTTGTTGGTTTTTACTTACGATAACTCCTGCTTGGATTTTCGCCTACATCAGGAAATGCTGTCTACTTTCGCGCCTTTGGTTTATTTCTTGATGAGACGCTGATGCTTGTGGGCTAATTTTTCACTGCTTTACAAGACAATACATTGTTTGCGGTTTTCATAGCAGACTTCTCGTTCCTCGTTGTTCACTGTTTATTCGTATACTTCTAATTAGGTATTGTGTTTTCTAGTGTTGTCAACATTACCACTAGTCTTTATGTGACCTACACCTTTCCTTTCTCTGTAGTTAATTGTATGTGTGTTAATCAAAATATCCACGGGTATGCTGCCGGTCTATAGTGTCCAACGGGCACAATATTTCGGCGATCAAACATGTCGCCATCATCAGGTGAACTGACGGACTGAGCTCCTGTGAACGTGCCGGCACGGAGATCCGTACGCTATGGCTGCTCAGAGGGAACTGGGTTTGGTCGCGGCGGCGGCCGATTTAAATACCCTCCGCCCGCGGCGCGCTCCCCCCGCCGTCCGCGCCCAGCGCCACGGTCGCGCGGTGGAACAGATTGCGACGGCGTCTGAGATGACGTCGGTGTGATGGCTCTGTCCGCCGTGGTCGTCACAACTATACGTCTGCTCGATTTACTCTTGATTAACCCGATCGCTGGTTCCCAAGCCTTGCTAAGATTATAGCCACAGTCCCGGTTTATGAGGTCGTCATTGGTGCGAATTTCGATGGCCTCTCTAACAACGCTGTCCCAGTATCTCGACGTCTGTACCAGAATCCTCGTGCGGTCATATTCCATGGCGTGATTTTCCGACAAACAATGTTCAGCGACCGCCGACTTGCTCGGATACATCAGTCGAGTGTGCCTCTGGTGTTCACGGCATCGATCCTCGACGGTACGCATCGTCTGACCAATATACGACTTGCCACATTGACACGGAATCTGGTACACGCCGGCCTTCCTCAAACCGAGGTCATCTTTGGCGCTCCCCACCAGTGCACGAGTTTTATTTGGAGGACAAAACACAGTTCCGACCCGGTGTTTCTTCAGAATGCGGGCGATTTTCCCCGAGAGTGCGCCTGTGTATGGAATAAATGCAATGCCTACCTCCTCCCTCGTGACTTCATCCATCTCAACAGGTTGTGCTGCAGTGGGTGGGCGGAGAGCACGTTGAATCTGCCACTCTGAGTACCCATTTTTTCGAAATACAGTTCTCAGATGTTCCAGTTCCTGGGGTAGACTCTCTGCGTCAGAGATAGTGCGCGCCCTATGTACTAGAGTTTTAAGTACCCCATTCCTCTGTGAAGAGTGGTGGCAGCTGTCTGCATGCAAATACAGATCAGTGTGCGTAGCCTTCCGATACACCCCATGACCTAGGGTGCCGTCAGCCCTTCTCTTGACCAAGACGTCAAGGAAAGGTAATTTACCCTCCGTTTCAGTCTCCATAGTGAATTTGATGTTGGGGTGTATGGAGTTTAGATGTGTAAGGAAGTCAAGGAGTTTATCCATACCATGTGGCCAGATGACGAACGTGTCGTCCACGTAACGGAAAAAGCAAGTAGGTTTCCATACGGATGACGACAGGGCTTCCTCCTCGAAGTTCTCCATGTACAAATTCGCTACCACCGGTGAGAGTGGGCTACCCATGGCGACTCCCTCCGTTTGTTCGAACAAACGGAGGGAGTTGCCATGGGTAGCCCACTCTCACCGGTGGTAGCGAATTTGTACATGGAGAACTTCGAGGAGGAAGCCCTGTCGTCATCCGTATGGAAACCTACTTGCTTTTTCCGTTACGTGGACGACACGTTCGTCATCTGGCCACATGGTATGGATAAACTCCTTGACTTCCTTACACATCTAAACTCCATACACCCCAACATCAAATTCACTATGGAGACTGAAACGGAGGGTAAATTACCTTTCCTTGACGTCTTGGTCAAGAGAAGGGCTGACGGCACCCTAGGTCATGGGGTGTATCGGAAGGCTACGCACACTGATCTGTATTTGCATGCAGACAGCTGCCACCACCCTTCACAGAGGAATGGGGTACTTAAAACTCTAGTACATAGGGCGCGCACTATCTCTGACGCAGAGAGTCTACCCCAGGAACTGGAACATCTGAGAACTGTATTTCGAAAAAATGGGTACTCAGAGTGGCAGATTCAACGTGCTCTCCGCCCACCCACTGCAGCACAACCTGTTGAGATGGATGAAGTCACGAGGGAGGAGGTAGGCATTGCATTTATTCCATACACAGGCGCACTCTCGGGGAAAATCGCCCGCATTCTGAAGAAACACCGGGTCGGAACTGTGTTTTGTCCTCCAAATAAAACTCGTGCACTGGTGGGGAGCGCCAAAGATGACCTCGGTTTGAGGAAGGCCGGCGTGTACCAGATTCCGTGTCAATGTGGAAAGTCGTATATTGGTCAGACGATGCGTACCGTCGAGGATCGATGCCGTGAACACCAGAGGCACACTCGACTGATGTATCCGAGCAAGTCGGCGGTCGCTGAACATTGTTTGTCGGAAAATCACGCCATGGAATATGACCGCACGAGGATTCTGGTACAGACGTCGAGATACTGGGACAGCGTTGTTAGAGAGGCCATCGAAATTCGCACCAATGACGACCTCATAAACCGGGACTGTGGCTATAATCTTAGCAAGGCTTGGGAACCAGCGATCGGGTTAATCAAGAGTAAATCGAGCAGACGTATAGTTGTGACGACCACGGCGGACAGAGCCATCACACCGACGTCATCTCAGACGCCGTCGCAATCTGTTCCACCGCGCGACCGTGGCGCTGGGCGCGGACGGCGGGGGGAGCGCGCCGCGGGCGGAGGGTATTTAAATCGGCCGCCGCCGCGACCAAACCCAGTTCCCTCTGAGCAGCCATAGCGTACGGATCTCCGTGCCGGCACGTTCACAGGAGCTCAGTCCGTCAGTTCACCTGATGATGGCGACATGTTTGATCGCCGAAATATTGTGCCCGTTGGACACTATAGACCGGCAGCATACCCGTGGATATTTTGATTATCAAATACGCCGGGAGAAACTCAAGAATGTATGTGTGTTGTTGGTTATGTTGCTGTGCATCTACACACTCTGTAAGAGCAATGAATCAATAGTGATGATCTTTTCTTTTAATTCGTGATGGAGGAAGAGGCAAAGTCGAGTGGACATAAGTGCATAATAGTGTCATGGAGAGTGACGTGGAGGATAAGGTGAGGAGCAAGATGTGAAATGAAAGGGAGGGGGGTTGGGGGAGAGGTGGAGTGGGAGAGGTTGAAGGATGGAAACAGGTCTTTTTCACGTGATTTCTTCAGTTATTTTACATGGTATCTGGTTTCTAATATTTATTTGGTCACTGAGAAACTGTTCACTTTGTGGAAATTTACTTGGAGAGGTAGGAGGTGTCTGTTCTACTGATTCTTTTGACGTTCATAACTTTTTCAACTCCTGTTTTAGATGGTCTGCAAATACTTAATGGTTTGTATCGTATTTCAGTTCTCTGACGTGTTCTCTGTATCTTGTGTCAATGACCTGTGAGTCATCCCAGTGCATATTGTTTTCACAGTCTCTGCAGCTGAGCTCCTAGATACCAGATTGTTGGTATCTGATAGATTTTTATTTCAGTTTTGAGATGTGGTTTTGTATTGAGTTGTATGTTTTGTAAGCAATGTTTGTGTCTTGTTTTTTGAATCTGTTTCCTATTTTATATGCAAATTTGTTATTGTAAGTCACTGCATGTCATTTTTTGTGGTAATGCGGCTGATATATATTAGGATGCTTTGGTTATTTGTGTCTTTATTTTTCTGTTTAGCTGTCTAGCAGTCTTGCTCTGTGCACTTTGTTATGCTATTTGTTTTATAATGGCCAACTCGTTTTAGTAATCATAAGTGTTTAGGGAGATCCTGTTTAGCCTGTTTAACACGTGAATGATTGTTGTCTGTTTTTGATTTTGCTTGTGGTTTGATATTGCATTTAAGACAGTGCCACTTGTTGTGCGATTTCTGTAGATCTAAAATGTGGGTTTGTGATCGTCTTTTCTTATGGTCATGCGTAGAAAGTGTTTCTTTCTTATTCTTCTTCGATTGTGAACTTTATGTTCCTTGTGTACAGTATTTGTGCCTTTGTGTAGTTGCTGCCATATTACGTCATCCATGTACCTGTACCGATAGATTAAGTCGTAGCTTTTCTCTGCTAGTATGTCTTGAAATATTAATTTTTCTGTATGGTCTATGGTAGTGTTGGCTAATGTTCTTGATATAGGCGAACTCATAGATAAACATTCTTCTAGTATGAACTATTCTACACTCCTGGAAATTGAAATAAGAACACCGTGAATTCATTGTCCCAGGAAGGGGAAACTTTATTGACACATTCCTGGGGTCAGATACATCACATGATCACACTGACAGAACCACAGGCACATAGACACAGGCAACAGAGCATGCACAATGTCGGCACTAGTACAGTGTATATCCACCTTTCGCAGCAATGCAGGCTGCTATTCTCCCATGGAGACGATCGTAGAGATGCTGGATGTAGTCCTGTGGAACGGCTTGCCATGCCATTTCCACCTGGCGCCTCAGTTGGACCAGCGTTCGTGCTGGACGTGCAGACCGCGTGAGACGACGCTTCATCCAGTCCCAAACATGCTCAATGGGGGACAGATCCGGAGATCTTGCTGGCCAGGGTAGTTGACTTACACCTTCTAGAGCACGTTGGGTGGCACGGGATACATGCGGACGTGCATTGTCCTGTTGGAACAGCAAGTTCCCTTGCCGGTCTAGGAATGGTAGAACGATGGGTTCGATGACGGTTTGGATGTACCGTGCACTATTCAGTGTCCCCTCGACGATCACCAGTGGTGTACGGCCAGTGTAGGAGATCGCTCCCCACACCATGATGCCGGGTGTTGGCCCTGTGTGCCTCGGTCGTATGCAGTCCTGATTGTGGCGCTCACCTGCACGGCGCCAAACACGCATACGACCATCATTGGCACCAAGGCAGAAGCGACTGTCATCGCTGAAGACGACACGTCTCCATTCGTCCCTCCATTCACGCCTGTCGCGACACCACTGGAGGCGGGCTGCACGATGTTGGGGCGTGAGCGGAAGACGGCCTAACGGTGTGCGGGACCGTAGCCCAGCTTCATGGAGACGGTTGCGAATGGTCCTCGCCGATACCCCAGGAGCAACAGTGTCCCTAATTTGCTGGGAAGTGGCGGTGCGGTCCCCTACGGCACTGCGTAGGATCCTACGGTCTTGGCGTGCATTCGTGCGTCGCTGCGGTCCGGTCCCAGGTCGACGGGCACGTGCACCTTCCGCCGACCACTGGCGACAACATCGATGTACTGTGGAGACCTCACGCCCCACGTGTTGAGCAATTCGGCGGTACGTCCACCCGGCCTCCCGCATGCCCACTATACGCCCTCGCTCAAAGTCCGTCAACTGCACATACGGTTCACGTCCATGCTGTCGCGGCATGCTACCAGTGTTAAAGACTGCGATGGAGCTCCGTATGCCACGGCAAACTGGCTGACACTGACGGCGGCGGTGCACAAATGCTGCGCAGCTAGCGCCATTCGACGGCCAACACCGCGGTTCCTGGTGTGTCCGCTGTGCCGTGCGTGTGATCATTGCTTTTACAGCCCTCTCGCAGTGTCCGGAGCAAGTATGGTGGGTCTGACACACCGGTGTCAATGTGTTCTTTTTTCCATTTCCAGGAGTGTACATTGGATTCAAAATAATTTTGTTTCGTTAATCACTGTAACAGTTTTATTGTTTCATCTGTATGTTCATGAGGTATCTTGTTGTGTGCTTTCAGGTTTTCTTCAATAGTTTCACGGTTTCGTTAACAGGGACGCAACTGTCCATACTTTCTACATCAAAGTAGAGCTGCGTTTCTGTTCAAGGGATTTTAATTTTTCTTTTGTGTTCTACGAGCTGAGAGGTATTGCTTCTTTTTTTACCATTTTGATATTTATAGTACTGGGTGACCTGTGGCAGCATTTGTTTTTCTATCAGGTATGTGGGATCTGCTCTGAAGTTAGTTGCAGGCCACTGATGATGCTTTACTTCAATAAAGCGAAACGCGTCTAGGGTAAACAGCAATCGATTCTTGTAGGTATAACGACGGAAAAAATACCTTTAGGAATTGCAACGCAATTACGGACACTATGGCCACACAAGTGAAGAGTGTACACTACTTATATTATGTAAACTACGGAATATATCAGTTTTCATCTGAACGCCTGAATTCAAAACGGCTTTATTCGTCCTGCGAGGACTTTCTTGAACACTGCTGATCGCGTTATCGTCTATAAAGTAACTTTCTTCATCCACTATCCTACCCAATGCAACTTCAGTTGAGAAGACAAAATGAAAATTCCTATTATTGAATAATCAGATCCACAGAGAACATTATGAAAGTGTCATTATCCTATCCCACGTCGTCTTCCTTAGAATAACTTGGATGCCACAATGTTAATAACGTTCCAAATATTACTGGTTTAGTCACTTCTGCTGTGTATGTATGACAATACTGTCACATGTATACCTAACGCGTCAATTATTTTCTGAGGTAATTGACTGATTGGTATGTTAACACCCCTACTCCCCACGACTTTCCTTCAAGAGTGCAGCAAGCACTGTTGAGTACAAACCAAGAGGAACCCAATCACACGCCGTCTCAAGTCAGAAATGTGGAATGGATCTGTGCACAAATCTTTTCGGGCTGCGAGATGTCCCTTGTTTGTGCTTGATATTACGGAATGAAATTTTCACCCTAGCTGAGTGTGTGCTGATATGAAACTTCTTGGCAGATTAAAGCTGTCCGCCTGACCGATACTCGAACTCGGGACCTTCGTCTTTGCAATTTTTTGAATGGTTTCTGCTCAAGAAGGACTGAACAATACCTTTTACACGAAATACGGTAGGTACGCTAGACGCCTTGACTTAACAGCAAGGGAACATCATTCCTAGTAAATCGAGCGGAGTACCGCAGTGTTTAGCACACGGGATTCGCATTCGGGAGGACGACGTTTCAAACCCGAGTCCGGCGACGCTGATTCAGGTTTTCCCTGATTCCTCTAAATCGCTTAAGACAAATGATGACATGTTTCCTTCGAAAGAGTACGGCCACTATCCTTCTCCATCTGTCCCTAATCCGAGCTTGTGCTCCGTCTCTAATGACCATGTTGTCGACAGGACGTTAAACACTAATGTCCTCCAGCTCACACCTGTTAACTATTTGATATTTGGATCTTCACAGGAAAGTCTACTTTTGGCCTCCTACTCAACCAATACTCTTCTTTCATGTCGGAGAAATGTCACAACAGGAAGGATGTAGCACCTGTTTTTGACCTATTTTGTGTCTGTATGGATTTTTCCACGTCAGTTTGTAGTCTTGCAAATGTATAATGTTGTATTTGTCATGGAAATTCTTTGACTATGTGTACATGTTTCAGTTACGTGAATTTTTGAACGATGATGTTTAAATTTTGCTTGTGAATTTAAGTAACTACTGAAATGATTGAAATGTAATGTACTGTAAACGACTTGGTCCATAATTAGGGAACACAGAGTTGAATATAAAAGATGTAGGGAAGCCCTGCAGCTACGGAAGAAGTCTGATGGAGTGGGAAAGGTGTGGTTGGCGCGCAAGTGGCAACTCGTCCTTTGTAACGAGTAAGGAGTCTGGGCTGACCAGTGCTGTGGTTAACACCTAGCTAGCAGCAAACGGATCATAGTGGCTCATATTCCTCGAGTTTTGAGGCCAGGTTAGCTTAAGGGCAGTACTTATGGGCCTCGGATGCTGAATTTGGTCATACCATTAGCATGGCACGGTTTTTGGCCCTATAAAAATCTTATTTCATACATCAAGAAGATCAATAATATCGCGAGACTAACAGTACGACCATAACTGCAACTCCGCCAGGTTAATAGCCACTGCAAATTGCGCCACCTGTGCCACCAGCCTTCCACATTTTTTTTTTTTTTTTTGTATTTGGCACCCTGTAAATTGACGAGGTATTTGTGATATTTTTCTTGATTTTAATAATAATCGTGGTGTTACTAAAAAATTCTAACTTACACTCGTGATTATCACAAATCACAAATCTGGACAGGATCCTATCTCAGTGAATTTAACTCCGAGTGTCCTAATTTATTATGAAAAACTGGTTGAAACTGAATGTAACGTTGTGTTGTCATTTTCATAGCCAATTATAATTTTGAATAGGTCAAAATAATGCTATGGAAAGCACACTTGTTATTTAAACAGTTATACTTTATTTTGCTTTACTTAAAAAGTAATTAATGATGAGAATACTTACCTTTCTTCATACGTACTGTTGTAGTTTTGTTAATAGGCATGGTTCTCCACGCCATGAAAGTTTAAGGCTCCTCATGGACAAGCCTAGTTATTTAATAAAGTAATGCAAAGGCTCCTTCAGAGCCAGTGTAGTTAGATTTACATTCTGTTTCTTTGCTTCAAATCGAGTTTAAGAAAGAACTGTTTACTGTGTTACCTATTGTAATGCAAGTTGGTTAATGCACAGGAATAGAGACCCTGTATTAGGCAATGAAGTTATAGACTATGATCATTAGTAGGCCCCTTGATTTAAAGCAGAGTCATTTCAAGCTTTTCCCAATTCAGTATTGCTGCTAGTTTCATGTGTGTCAGTATTTGGTTTTATAAATTGTTTCACCTACTTCATTTAAGGTACGTGTTGTTGAGAGACATATGTTGCTGTTTACTATCTCATGGGCCATTTGCTTATCTGACTTACTAGTTAGTATCACATTTATCTCTAAGATTAGGTTACTCTGTAATAGTGTGAACAGTTATAAGGAAAGAGTTTAGTGTGTGTGTCAAGGAAGGTTAGGTTAGCATTAGCACTGTCTTGTGCTTTATCTATTTGTTTGACTCAAGAATGCCTAATTATGCAGGTGAACTGTTTTAATATGTAGAGTTACAACTTGCTTTTGTGCTGGGAGAACGTCTGATCCTGACCTACCGTTTAATGTTGTTCATACGAGGGTTGGAACTTTAATAGTGGCAAATATTTATTTACAGTTCGTACAAAATAGATACGTGTTTCAAAGTTTTACTGACTTTCAAAGTAGTTGCCAGCGATGTAGAAGTCGTAGGATATTTTTAGCAGTGCCAGTTGTGTTGACAGTTCTAGGGGCTCGGTCTATTGCCCGAGGAATTTGTAGCAGTTCTGAAACGAACGCCGTGAAGTGTTTCCGTCAGTTTAGAAATCAAATTGAACTCACAAGGGCTTAAGTCAGGCGAGTGTATTAGGTGGTACAGCACTTCACAGCCCCATCAGTCAAACAAATCAGTAACAGCTTGCACTGTACTTCCTTGAGCATTGTCCTGCAAAATGATGGTCAGGTCCTGTAGAAAGAGTCATCACTTCTGTCTCTAAGCTGGTCGTAGCCTGTGTTCCAAAAATGAACAGCATAGAGACAAAAGTGATGACGCTTTCTGCATGACCTGACCATCATTTTGCAGGACTCTGCTCAAGCACGTACAGTGCAAGCTGTTATGATTTGTTTGACTGATGGGGCCGCTAAGCGCTAAGCGACCTACTGCACTCCCCTGACTTAAGCCCTAGTGAGTTCAACTAGATTTCTAAACTGAAGGAAAAACTTCACGGAATTCGCTTCAGAACTGCTACAAATTCGTCGGGAAATACACTGCGCCGCTCGAACTGTCAACACAACTGGCACTGCTAAGAGTATCCTACAACTTCGACATGGCTGGCAACGGGTTATTCACAATGCTGGTGACTACTATGAATGTCAGTAAAACTTCGAACCACGTTTATGTTTTGTACTAGCTGTAAATAAATAGTTTGCCAGTATTAAAGATCCAATAATCGTACTTTGTTGGAGTGTTTCGAAAACGAATCTTGGTATGATTATTCTGTTTCCATTAGGTTGTCTCACGGTCAACTTTTCAAAAATTCCCCGCCAAGGTATAACGTTATCATCGATTGATGTTCGAGGTGGTCGGTGGCAGCGTTACAAGGAGTCGTGTAGTATTAGCAATAGATTCTTTATTTCAGCTTATTCCTTTGCTGTTGTGTTTCATTCTTTATACTTACACCACGATAACTGTTTTTTGTGTAACTTTAGGTGATCAACAAAGATTTTTAATGCTGTTTAATGCTTAAGGATACATGTGCTTGTCGCATGTGAGTGTGTCTGAATGCCTTTAGAGACATTCTGAAGGCAGGCACTACGTGGAAGACTCTACCGACAAGTTCTACAGCGAACATCACTGCTCTGGCCGCTGATGTGTGTATACCCTTTATTCCTGGACTGAATAAATAGTGTAGCGTTTCGGTACGAAAGGTAATCAAATGATGTATTGTCCCAAGCAAGCGCGGCGTGATAACCCCGCTAGCTAGCGCCACAATGTGCGAGAGTAAAGTTTAGTTTGTAGTGTGTGCTGAACCTGCACAGTGCAGTGCACCAGCCGTGAATATAGGGCTGTGGTCGGACACACATTTAGCCAGCAGGCAGGCATTTACATTTACTGTCGTGCTGACGGCCATGGACACAGCTTAGCGTAGAATATAGTGACCTGCAAACGTCGAGGTCATTAAAGACGAACCACATGCTAGGATGGAACGCGAATGTGGATGGAAATTGGCCGTTCCCTTTACAAAAATACTACCGTCTGTTAAATCGATTTATAGATATTAGAAAAAAACTGAGTGCGTACGTACAGACAGCGATCTGAATCGTACTGTATAAGGGTACGTGATTATGCACAGTATCTTACCTGATGCTATCAACCTGTATATCTGACTGAATTTGTTTCAGACAAAGACTGTCTAATGACTACATCTGTTTTTCCGCTCTTTGTAGCTTACGTTGTTCCTTTCTATAGCGCTCACCATATCAGGAATATGAGGTGAATTATGCATTAAATTACTGGGCCTATTGTAAATACTTAGAGTGTACACATTGGACAGGAAACCTATTAAAAGCCATTCACAATCTGAAAATATTCTTATTCGTCGTGAGACCTACCTATGAAATGAAATGATCATGTGATCACCCGCCTATTGCAAGTCTATTTACTTGACACCCATTCGGTGACTTTCGAGTAGACGATGATGAAATGAGGATGAGGACAAGACAACATCCAGTCCCCGAGCAGATAAAACCTCCATTTGGACTGCGAATTGAATCCGTGTCCTCCGCATTGCATGTAATCGCGCTACCCACTCAGCTCCTATAGTTCGTTCTGTATGTTATCAAAGCATCTCCCATTAATAATATATGATCTGAAATCCACAACTTCTGTGAATAGATCTGTCTTTTGGGCGTGGATTGTTCAGGTTCCACGTCCTCAGTTCCATTATGCTGTATACTAGCTGATAAATCCAGCATTGTCAGGGTATCTACTTCACCAACCAATTTTCTGATAGGGCCGAAAACAAAAAAAGAAAACAATGAACTGTGTTTTTACTGAAGTATCCAAAACATTTCATTTCTATGTATAAGTAAAAACATCCTTCAAATTATGAAACAGTGGTGCAAAGAAATAAACATAATGTAGTTGTACAACGTATAAGTACGGTACCTAAATAGAGAAAAATGACCCCAGACGGTTTTCATACACTGAGCGCAGCTGCTTCCCGTGTCTAAAATGTGGCCGGCCGTAGTGGCCGAGTGGTTCTAGGCGCTTCAGTCTGGAACCGCGCGACCGCTACGGTCTTCAAGGCCAGGTGTAAGGGATTTCGTTAATTTGACTCGACTGCCTGAATGTCTTACAAGGAACGTCTTGAGTGCGAGATCGCAAAAGGCCAATGATGCTTGCGGCATTAAATGTCTCGTATAATGTCTGCCATGCAGCCACAGTATTGGCTGCTAATGGTAAAAGGCCGGACCGGATGTATACAACGGTGAGCACAGCATGAGGTTAAGGAGAACAGATGAACTGTTAGTCGACAAGTAACTCATAGTACTTGTGATGTTGATACAAAGCAGAGAAGTGGCAACGAAGCATACATTGCATTATATTTACAACAGTTGTAGAAGATGACATTTCGTCAGAAAGAAACTGAAGGAATTTCACAGAGTGAGAAAAAGTGGCAGAAGAAATATTAGCGTATCTGAAAGATAGTCAGTGTTGAATATGCGGGGTCGTATTCGGAGGACTGTGCAGGTAATCTACATAAGTCAATGATGACATATGTGCTTAACAAGTGAAAGTGGTATTGAAACAGGTGTCGAACCACGTACACTTATGCTCATAAATTAAGGACAATTGCAGAATTTAGTGCCACACAACGTGGCACTAGACAAAACTCGCACGAATAGCATAGCAACATATGGAACACACGACGCAGTTCTACAAGTCGACGGTATTGCTGATAAGTTGATAAAACTGTCCCGAAACGCATGTGCTACGCAATGCCACTGTTTCTTATACCCCGACATCAATATGGGATATGATCACCATGCACACGTACACAGGCCGCACAACTTGTTGGCATACTCTGGATTAGTTGGTCGAGCAGTTGCTGGGGTATAGCCTTCCATTCTGGCACCAGTGCCTGTCGCAGCTCCTGAAGTGTCGTAGGGGTTTGAAGACGTGCGGCGAAACGTCGACCGAGAGCATCCCAGGCGTGCTCGATCTGGTTTAAGTCTGTAGGAAAGGCAGGCCACCCCATTCTCCTGGTATCTGCTGTTTCAAGGTACCTCTCCACGATGGCAGCTCGGTGGGGCCGTGCGTTATCATCCATCAGGAGGAAGGTGGGACCTACTGCACCCCTGAAAAGGCAGACATAATGGTGCAAAATGACGTCCCGATACACCTGACCTGTTAGAGTTCCTCTGTCACAGACATGCAGGGGTGCACGTGCACCAATCATAATCCCACACAACACCATCAAACCACGACCTCCATAGAGATACCTTTGAAGGACATTAAGAGGTTGGTATCTGGTTCCTGGTTCACGCCAGATGAAACCCTGGCGAGAATCACTGTCCAGGTTATACCTGGACTCGTCCGTGAACATAACCTGGGACCACTGTTCCCATGACCATGTACTGTGTTCTTAACACCATAGTGTACGGGCTCCCCTGTGACCAGGGGCCAGTGAAATGCACCTTGAAGGTCTCTGGGTGAATAAACCATGCCTGTTCAGTCGTCTGTCGACTGTGTGTCTGGAGACAACTGTTCCAGTGGCTGCGGCAAGGTCCCGAGCTAACCTGCAGTACTCCATGGCCATCTGCGGGCACTGATGGTGAGATATCGGTCTTCTTGTGGTGTTGTACACTGTGGACATCCCGTGCTGTAGCGCCAGGACACGTTTCCTGTCTCCTAGAATCATTGACATACTCTTGAGTTCTCACTTTGTGGCATAAGGAGGGCCCGTGGCTACGACCTGCAGTGTTTGACCAGCCTCCAGTCGCCCCTTGTATTCTACCCCTCATAACTTGATCAATATGTGTTCTTTGAGCCATTTTCAACACACAGTCACCATTAGCACGTCTCAAAACGTCTGCAAATTTACAAGCTGCACCGTACTCTGACTTGCACCAACACACCTCTGCGTATGTGGACTGCTGCCAGCGTACCGTGCGACGAACGCAGGTGAAATGCACCGATGGTCATACCCCGAGGTGATTTAAACCCACGAACTGCCCACCAGAGCGTTGTTTCTCCATGTATCAGCATTATCCTTAATTTAGGAGCATGAGCGTGGTTCATCATCCTTGCCCGACAGGGAGCTTTGCCCGACAGTGAAACGTATTACAGGACAATAGTCGTCCAAGGAGCGGGTACTAAGCATAATTAAGTACATGGAAGATAATCCGCAGCATAGTAAAAACCATTAATGATCAGATTTCGAATAAGTCCCGGCTATATGACCGTGTAGTGCATAAGAAAAACTACATATATTCAAGGGAGGGCCAGGCCCACTTGTTTCAAAAAGGATGCTCGAAACAATCTACAGGCTATACCACATAGTGACCAACTACCTTATGCACATCAGACAGCGCGCGACGTAGATTACATTGATTTCACGGAAAGCAGTGGATGGTTGCTTATCTTCAGACAGTGTTACACATTTGGAAATATGTTTCAAACAAAATGTCAACTTGACCAAGTACAGGATACTGCGGAACCATTATGAAAATTTGTGGATGAGACAATGAAAATTATTGGATCGTCCGGTAAGGAATCAGTTTTCAACTCCGACCAATAGGGATTTGGAGAGAAAATGCATATGAAAGGTACAAGGGAGCTGTATCAACTAACATCAATGTCTCAATGCATTCGTATACCATTATTCCGGCTTTTAATATGGATGATAAATTAGATGGAAAGTTTTCAGAACGTATTTTTCAGGCTGCTGCGGAGTGGGCGCTGATTTGAAACTGACAGATTAAAACTGTGTGTCAAACTGAGGCTCGAATTCGGGACCTTTGCCTTTATCGGTCAATCGCTCTATCGTCTGAGCTACTCAAGCACGACTCAGGACTGCCCTCACAGCTTCAGTTCCATCAGTGCCTCGCCTCCTACCTTCCAAACTTCACAGCAGCTCTCCGGAAAAACTTGCAAGTCTAGCATTCTTTCCTCCAGGAGTACAAGTATTGTAAGTTGCGCAGGAGAGCTTCTGTGGAATTTGGAAGGTAGGAGACGAGGTACTGGCAGAATTGAGTCGGTGAAGATGTGTCATCAGTCGTGATTGGGTAGCTCAGTCAGTAAAGCCCTTTTCCACGAAAGGCAAAGGTACCGAGTTCGAGTCTCGGTCCGAGCTACAGTTTCAATCTGCTAGGAAATATCAAACGGAAGGTTTATTCCGGTGCGAAAAGTTGGAGGTGCTCTGCCCTCCACGATTCTCTCTAGTGTACGTGATCTTGCTGGGGCTGTAGGGAATATTTACGTCACAGCAAGCAGGAGTGGGAAAATAGGCGTAACAGAACTACAACTGTGGTGCGAGCATTGCTTTTGGCCAACAGCAGGGCAAAATAACTTTCTTTTGTTTGACTTCCGGTCTGTGTATGAAGCTCTTACGCCTTTAGAGCAAAAAGTCCCTCTTGAAAGGTTTAGTGACATTGCAGTTCATACCACTTGGAAACACTGAAAAAATGTAAGCTCTGGGTTTTTCTTTCTTTCACGCCAATAAAATATATTATCGCACTATCTGCAGCTAAGCCTTAAAGGAAAGCAAGTATGACGATAAGCTCCATGGCAGAAGGTTTCGCATTCGGTTGTATGCCATCACATTCCATTAACTCTCATCATCCTGTTCCACTAACATAATTCTATATGTATTATTTTACAGTGCATACCTAGCTGAACATGCTGCATGGTTTGTAATTCACACAAAGTTTGCCTTAGATCTCCATGGTGCAAACCTTCGTGATCACTGGCGCGCCATTACTCATTCTTTGTTCATGGTGCGAGTTAATGGTTTGTTCTGAACATTTCCTGAAGATCAACGACGTCAATTTTGTTAAACGTAATACATACATTCCTGCATATTTCGGACTCTCATTTCCTGCCGCCCTCCTGATACATAAGGCGATACAAAAGGTGATACATAAGTTTTCAAATAAGCCTCGCTAAAGACTGAACGAGCGCACTCGCACTAAATGGGTTCCTTGTTAGTAGCAAAGAATAAGTGTACTAAAACCCCATGTATAATGTGGCAAGTATTCATTCATCTCACTATTTATGACTTCACATGCCTTTACTATGTGTGCAGGTATATTCAGCACCGTTCGTGGATACCGTCTGCGAAATACACTGTATGACCAAAAGTATCCGGACACCTGACTCAAAATGACTTTGCACCATCCATCGCTAATGCAGGAATTCAGTATGGTGTTGGCCCACCCTTAGCTTTGATGACAATTTCCATTCTCGCCGGCATACGTTCAGTCAGTTGCTGGAAGCTTTCTTGGGGAATGGCAGACCATTCTTCATGGAGTGCAGCACTGAGGAGAGGTATCGATGTCGCTCGGTGAGACCTGGCACGAACTCGGCTTCCCAAAACATGCCAAAAGTGAACTGTAGGATTCAGGTCAGGACTCTGATCAGACCAGTCCATGACAATGATGTTACTGTCGTGTAACGACTCCGCCGCAGGCCTTGCATTATGAACAGATGCTCGATCGTGTGTTGAACGATGCAATCATCCCCGAATTGCTCTTCAACAGTGGTAAGCAAGAAGGTGCTTAAAACATCAATATATCTACATCAACAACTACATACATACTCCGCAATCCACCAAACGCTGCGTAGCGGAGGGTACCTCGTACCACAACTAGCATCTTCTCTCCCTGTTCCACTCCCAAACAGAACGAGGGAAAAATGACTGCCTATATGCTTCTGTACGAGCCCTAATCTCTCTTATCTTTGTGGTCTTTCCGCGAAATAAAATTGGCAGCAGTAAAATTGTACTGCAGTCACCCTCAAATGCTGGTTCTCTAAATTTCCTCATTAGCGATTCACGAAAAGAATGCCTTCTTTCCTCTAGAGACTCCCACCCGAGTTCCTGAAGCATTTCCGTAACACTCGCGTGATGATCAAACCTACCAGTAACAAATCTATCAGCCCGCCTCTGAATTGCTTCTATGGCCTTCCTTAATCCGACCTGGTAGGCCTGTTCTGTGACAGTGCGACGAAAAACAACACGGGATGCAAGCATCCTCCATGAGAAACACGACCACGACATAACACCAACGCCTACGAATTTTAGTATTGGCATTACACACACTGGCAGATGACATTCTCCTGGGCATTCGCCATATCCACACCCTGCCATCAGATCACCACATTGTGTACCGTGATTCGTCACTCCACATAACCTTTTTACCACAGTTCATTCGTCCAATGTTTACGCTCCTTACACCAAGCGAGGCGTCGTTTGGCATTTACCGGCGTGATGTGTGGCTTATGAGCATTCGCTCGACCATGACATCCCAGTTTTCTCACCTCCCGCCTAACTGTCACAGTGCTTGCAGTGGATCTTGATGCAGTTGGGAATTCCTGTGTGATGGTCTGGATTGATGTCTGCCTGTTACACATTACGACCCTCTTCAACCGTTTGCGGTGTCTGTCAGTCAACATACGAGGCCGGCCTGTACGCTTTTGTGCTGTACGTGTCCCTTCACTTTTCCACTTAATTATCGCATCGGAAAGAGTGGACCTAGGAATATTTAGGAGTGTGGAAATCTCGCTTACAGACGTATGACACAAGTGACACCCAATCACCTGACCACGTTCGAAGTCCGTGAGTTCCGCGGAGTGCCCCATTCAATTCTCTCAGGATGTCTAATGACAACTGAGGTCGCTGATATGGATTCCCTGGCAGTAGGTGGCAGCACAATGCACTTAATATGAAATAAGTACGTTTTTGGAGGCGGCCGGATACTTTTCATCACATAGTGTATGTTTCGAATGGAGTTAGCACCAAAGGAGTTATAAATTTAAACTTCAGTAGTGATGATGCAGTTTTTCGAGAATTTCAGTGTTTATGACGTCAAGTCTCCTGATATCTGTCATTCAATTATATAATTTTGTTTGCTCATTCAGTGGAAATTCGGACACAGCGTGCAAAATGTGATGAGAAAAGATTACTTACAAAAGAAGTAATAGAATTAAACGTCATGCACAATGCTTCAGTTTTTTGTCTATGTTATTGTCTATGACGTCATATCTCCTGAACTCTGTTAGTTATGTGGTTCTTGCCCCCACTGCGATTGTTGCCTGGCAATAAAGGATATATACACCAAGTTTGGCTAACTTACTCCAGTGGTTTAGGAGGAGATGTGGAACACACACACACACACAATTTTTATAATATGTATGTATTTGGCATCCTCTTACCTTGATAAATAACAAAAAAACCTACAAGTAATATTTGCTTATTATTATTCAATACAAAAAAATAACACGAGTACGGTGCAGTGAAATACTGTCTTCCTCAGTGTTGCCACGTTCACCGTCGGCAAAGACAATAGTTCGCCATCTTGGAAACACAAGCACATCTGTAGCTGTCAAAGCGTCTGCAAGCCACACTTGTCGATATCGTGTTACCACAAGTGTCCAAATGCATACCCTCAGTGGAAGTTACTTCTTTTATTCTGTTTTTTTGTGACCTCATTCCCATCCGGTTAAAGAAGCCATATGTCAGAGCTACGACGTGCCTTATAACTAATATTTTGTTCAATCTATTTTTAAGTTACATTGATGGCCCATTGTATGCATAACTGAGTATCTCGAAATGACATTAGGTGTCCCTCCCAAACTGGCAACTCTGTTCGCGTCTGAATAAATCATGCAGAAATTAAAAGCTCAAGGAAGAAGCCCAAATAAAAGTATAACAGTATGTCTGCGCGGTATAAATCAAACATATCTGTTTGACCAGAATGTTACGAAATTCAAACTGGATTTAGTTAGACAAAATATTAGGAACGTGTCCAACGTATTTTTATCGAAGATTTAATGAAATGACAGTAATTGAACCTACGTCTTCTAATAAACTAAGCTATGAGAACTGACGTACGTTGACCTCCAGGTTTCACTAAAGTACGTCAGTGGCTTTAAAGGCGTTTCTAAACGAGACTCTAAATTAAGTAAGCAGTTCTCTCATATCAAGCTGTACACGATTAGTTTATGAAAGCTATCCCCGACAAAACCTATTATGCCACTGCGAATATGAAAGTGTCCTGACTTCTAAAACATGTAAATACGGTTGGAGATAATCCCGACATATTTGTTACACACAAAACTGAATTTTTAATATAGTGCTTTTTAAAATTAGGCTAAAAACTAGCACCATCATGATTTCTAACCCTGTACAGAACTGAAAATTTGTGATTGTGAATTTTAAATAGATATGAAAACACTTGTGAGATTTAAAACGATATACCTCCGGTATATGTAGTAGATAAAAGCAAGGAGTTAAACTACATATTTATCAGTTAATATGTGCTGTAATATTAAGGAGGCAGAATATTCATCCATCATTTAGTATTGCAGGCACCCCACATTTCTCGTTTTCAATCTTACAAGTATTTTCATACCTGTCAAAAATTCACGATCTCAGATTTTCAGGACTATCTACATATGTGTGGTTCTGTAGGCGTATGGGCCTAGGAGAATATATTTGTACATTTAAGTCGGATTCAAAATTTCTTATATTGAAAATATATTTTCATTTAAATAATTATTTTTAGCTCTTTAGCCTTGTATGTGTGAAATATTTCTATCGATTTTAACATTAAAACAGAAACATGTTATAAATTTCACGTTAGTTTTAGTTTTCTTTTTCCTAACCCAACCAATATATTGCTTCCTCCTACGTACAGCTCACGAAAGATTCGTGAAGTTAAAAATTAGAGACATTTGAGCTCACACGAAGGCTTACCATCACTTGTTCTTCCCACGAACCTTTGGCGACCGGAACAAGAGAAGCGAGTACACAAAGTAATCGTCGCCACACACTGTACAATAAAGCGAGTAAGTATTGCCTGGTCATCCTCTTCTGAGCTATGTTTAGTGTTTCAGTTCTCCAGCTGAATAGGAAATTAGCTTAAAACGCAGTGCAAAATTTCTACCAAACAAACAGACAAGAAACCGATCTAATAAAAACGTGGTAATATGCGGTAAAGAAAGACCATTACAACAACTTCAGCCAAAGAAGAAAGGTAATAAGATAAATACTGGTAAAAAGAACGATACGGAAAGGGACGGAGGACTTCAACCATTATATGCAATGGCAAAAAATATTTGTTATCTTATATCAGAACCAACTTGTACTACGTAGAATTTTAGTTTATACTTTACAAAACACTTTTTGTTTGTAGAAATCTAATTGTAATAGATCGAGTGGTCGCAACTGGTGCCTGGTTCATGAAAAGAGTTCAGTACCATTATATACCAACAGTTCAAAAGTTCTATTAGGCAAAAATTAACTTTGAAAATTTTTGTAGTCTCATAAAGATAGGCGTTTATGTCTATAGTCTGAAGCGGCGAGTGATAATTAATACCAGGTGTGGAAGTTGAACCTGGACCTCCTGCTTACTTGGCAATTGCGTTAGCCACTATGCCACCATTTATACGCCATTTATTTGCGACATCAATAACATTCTGGGTTAATTCGTGTATAAATATCAGTTTCTTTCTTCCCCAAAGTTTCTACCCTCTACAGCTTCCTCTAATATTGTGGAAATTATATCTTACTTAACTCATATCCTACCATTCTGCCCCTTCTTCACGTCGGAGATAATTGTTCCTACCCTCACCGATTCTGCAGAAAACTCCTCGTTTCTTATGAGAGACGTAATTTTCAACATCCTTCTACAACACCCCATCTCAAATACTTCAGTTCCTCTCTTTTCTAGATTTCAATCTTCTTAGAAACTTTTTTATCAAGTTAAGAAGGACGTTTGATACTGGTACCTTTCTTTTTCCCAGAAATGTTCTGTTTGCTATTTTACTTTCTGTGGCCTCATCTCTAATCCGTCATGGGTTATTTACATTCGAAACTAGCACTTCATCTACTTTTTGGTCATTATTCTGATGTTAAGCACTTTAATAAACACATTAATATGTTTGGTTCACTTTCAGTCCACATTCTGCTGTAATTAGCTTGTTCATTCTAGTTGAAACGTCTTGTAATTCCATTTATTGTTATGGATCGTAGCAACAACAACAGGCAATCTCGTCGTTCATACGCTCCCACCTCAAACTTTAATCCCCCTCCTGAAACTACAGTTTATTTCTGTCGTTTCTTCTTCGATGTACTGGTTGGACAATAGAGAAGAAGTATTTTATGCCTGTCTTACACTCTTCTTAATTCGAGCAAATTCCTCTTGGTCTTCCGTTATTATTATTCACTTTTTGTTTTTGTATGTTACCAGGACTTCCACAGCTTTCACTCGTTTTTCTGAGACTTTAGAACACCTGGCAGCATTTTAGATGGTAAAAAGGTATTCATAGGTGCACAAATCCTACGAGTGTGCGTTCATTTTCCTTAAGGTTGCTTCCATTATAAAGTGATTCTTAAGAACTCGTATTCTAATACCTTTACCTTTGCGAAAGCGAAACTGGTCGTCTTCCTTTTTATTTCCTTTCTTTTCTAGACAGTAAGTTTTGAGAACACCTGCCATGGGTAATATCACTGGCCTCAATAAAACGTTATGTACCTGAATTTAAACAGGATGGCTGCAATAAAATATTTCTTGGCAATGACAGCATTTTCAGTGAAAATGTGGCCATCTGTAGACCATACCACACCATGATGGCAACCGGTGGTCGTGGGCAGAGTAGTGTCGAGGATCTATGAACATAAAGAGCAGTTGATGGTAGTGGATCCATGTTATCTGCTCCTTTCACAGCCTCCACCAGTAGTAGGCCAAAGAGAGTTCTAGGACCATTTTGATATAAAATTGATATGCAGATCAATTAAATTGTGACAGCTGATTGATTTATGACCTTCATCTATAATTTTGCTAAGTAGTTCTTTATGTACCTTTCCCCCTCCCTCTTCCCTTAAACTATCGTTATGTTAACTGATTTATGACCCCCCAGGGTTCAATTATGACATCCTGGGGATAATTCATCCTTATGAGGAACCCCCATCCCATTCCCTTCCTCTTCACTTCCACCACCTCTTTGCGAAATCGCCAAACCGTCTCCCCTCTCCCAGCCCCATCGCCCACATAAGCACACTTTTCCTTTTAATTAATTAGCGATTAATTAAATCGGTAATTAATTAAAACCTTCACTCAGGTAAATCCTCCAGATGTGCCCTCCATACCCACACTTCACCTCCTCTCCACCACCTGATAATTGCGAGATAAAGGCTCAGTGTCTACTGGACTGGAAATATCCTACAACAGGAAATTCACAGGATATACTGTTCATTTATGAAATTCATTTTGCAGGGTTTGGATCTCTCTTTTATTCCTAGGGAAAGTTCATGACCCTCTACTGCTTTGAAAGTTGCAGGTCTTGTAAAATATATTGAAAAGAAGTAATCAAATAGACCACTTTTCTTGGTAACATGTAAGAAATACCATCATGAAGCTCATCATGTTCCTGAATGCACAAGCCATGAGAGAGAGCCATGCACAGGGCCAGCTTGTATGGTATGCAGACTGGAAATCGTGCTAATCCCCAAACAGTGAATCAGGTGGCAGCAATTGTTTGACATTGATACCTGGCAAATTAATGTCGAAACACATGCTCTCTCTCTCTCTCTCTCTCTCTCTCTCTCTCTGTGTATCTCTCCCAAGTGGCTACATTCTATTTCTGTTCGAATACTTGTCTCAAAACATGGAGACGGCAGCTTTATGTCTTCTCTGAATATTTTGTTCCTGTTGGCTAATGCTGGGGGCAAATGGAGAGGTGACACACTTTCATTATCAAAAATAAAGAGAAATAATCGATTTGTACCACCTTATCAAATCAATTGCTTAACAATTTTCAGGAGTCAAGTAGATCAGTTAAAAGTTTCACCCTCAACTTATGATGATATTTTCAACACTTGAGAATCACACATAAACGTTTTACATATCAAGTAGTTAAATTTCCCGTACAAACAGATCATAGTGCTAAATATCTGAAGTCTTGTATGCACCCACATTTTGCACCCTCAACCACCACAACATATGTACTAAACACACCAGGTGAAAAAATCGTCCCAGTCACAAATACTTGTGATTCTGAAGAGCGCAGTGTCTACCAGCTGCTGAGAGTCATGGCTGTGCCACTGTCGAGGACAATGCATTGTTGCACAGGCGCCAGTCAGGAGTGACCTGCACATGCAGTGACAACTGCACGCCCAACCCCTGGCATCCACATGCTGGCCCCATTGAATGCTCAGAGTTCAGACAGACTCACCAAGCAGTCATAAAAATACATAGCGGGAAATAATCCTCCAGTGGAAACATCTATCATATGGATTATTCTCATGGAGCACACACGTCCACTTCTGTCGCCACTCATCCAGCATATTGGTCGCTTAGTCAGTCGTCTAGAGAGCGCTATCCCTGGGTATTTTCTGTATGGCTGCAGGCAAGAGCCGACAGGTCGGAGCATCCCTTGTGACTGCCCATCACATGCTAAGTTAATCTGCGACTTCTGATCGACCAAAGGCACATCTCCACTCATGTCTCAGCCTCGACCCACTGAGAGACAAGCAGGCATGGCTTGCATGAATAGTTCTAATTGCAATCTCACCTCGAATTTGTTGCAAAATGTAGATTTCTTCTTATTGTATGAGCTATTTTCGAAGACAGAAGAAATCGTAGCATATACACATTCTCACATCGCTAACGTTCGTTACTTGTTGTGAAAATCGTGTAACACTATGGCATAGGCTATATTCTCTCTAAGTATTCACTCATCAGGTAAAAGAATCTATTCAAAGCAGCTTAATATCTATTACTTTCTGCATCACAGGACTAGAATCTTAAACTCATTTTTGGTTCATAACGGAGTTATGAGATCTATCTCTGTTACTGATGCCCCACCGCTACTAAATTTCTTAAAGTAACCAAATGCTTCGTCCCATATGAAGCCTCTTAGTTTAACAGCACAGAGAAGTTGTAAATATCAGGTTTATACAACATTTCAGCTTATAAATTCGGTAATGTATCCGATTTTATTACGGTGGTCATCTCTCCCTGTGTAGATAGGAGACGGAAATTTCCTTAAAAGATGTAGCCGCAACGAATAAAAAAAAAAAAAAGAAATACCCTCCTGATCACGGCTCCAGCTCCTGAAATATATCTGAGGTTCTCTAGTCCTCTCTTCCATCTGCCTGGCTGAACATTACTGATTTCAAATTGATAGGCTAATTAATTATATTGATCATTAGAGTCACTTTCTCCAGATAGCTCAAATCAAAATCCCTGGAGGGAAGACTATGTTCTTTCTGAGGAACACTATTGAGAATCGACATTTTAAGCTGACGGCAGAAGTATTCTAACGCCTCAACATATATTTAGCTTGAGGACAACGAAGATAACAGACGATAGATTAGCGCTAATCAGGAGCCATATGGGCCGTCTTATTATCTCGCACTATTGTCGAGTGGAACGGAAAGGGAATGACTGGTAGTGGTACAGGGTACCGTACGGCGCACACCGTACATAGGTTTCGAAGTAGGCATATAGATGTAAATGTAAAATTAGTCTACCTATTAAGAAGTACTCCATCCATTTATAGGCAAGCAAAACTCATGGAAGAATGATGCCTCGTGTTTATCGAGAAAGCAAAAAACGAAACTTCTGCTGCTGATTGTCTCTCGGCAAAAATCTTCATATTAACTAATAATTTTTCCTCTGTAGTCATTTAGCGAGACGAATATAGAGGTTGTACTATGTTTGCCCACAGCACTTAGAAGAAGCGGTACTGAGCGCACCTCCCAACTCCCCATTCGTCAGAGTATCGTTCACCTGCCGTATTCCCACGAATCTTCCAGTCTTCTGTGTATAGCATTTGAATCTTCGTGATTTCCACGAGTCAGAGATGTCATCCACCAAGTCTCAGGCCCTTGATAATTCTCTCGAAACACCATCACTTTCTGACAGCACTCTTCCATTAGTTAGAAGGCTCTCTCGTTCTCCATCCGTCGCTGACTTGGTAGAGGGCTATCAAAACGAGAAAAATAGCATACCAACATGCAGAAGGAAATTCACAACCACGCAGAGTATACACAGACTCCACAATGAAATTTAGAAGCACAACATCTATAGTTCATCGATATCGAATGATGATCTATAAGTATCACCATGTCCTTATCTCATTTATCATACCGCAATGATTACTAAGTTTGATATGTGACATTGTAATGGTGTCAGAGACTTATCTGAGAGAAACATTTCCTTTCCCCCTCCCGCCCTCACCCTTCACTATCACTCTCTCTCTCTCTCTCCCCTCGTTATTTTTATAACAGCCAACCGAATAAAAATACCAACTATAAAAACATCGCTAACATGACCTGGTGGAGCACTCAGTAAGATTCTACCACTTCTCCCATTTCCTATTTATTGAAAACAAATGCCGTCTGTGAGCTGACATCGACCATTATGTGGTGATCTGGTTCAAATGGTTCAAATGGCTCTGAGCACTATGGGACTTAATTTATGAGATCATCAGTTCCCTAGAACTGAGAACTACGTAAACCAACGTAACCTAAGGACATCACACACATCCATGCCCGAGGCAGGATTCGAACCTGCGACCGTAGCGGTTCCAGACTGTAGCGCCTAGAAACTGTGCTGCCCCTGAGTAAAAATTCGCTCATATTTTATCAGCACAAGATGTACGTAGCCTCAAAATATGCAAAGTGGTAGGATAATAAATATGTAAATTTTATTAGTTAAGAGCAATTCTGTTATATGTTATAGAGCGCACGACAAAGTGGTGGGCTTGGCTGCCGATCGCGGTACAACAGTGACCTGGCGTCTAAAGAAAAAAGAATGCAGAAGGCCAAAGAAGAGTTAACCATTTAAAACAAGAATGATGTAAAAGAATTAGAATTTTAGTAGTATGTCCGAAGCAGGTATAAAGTAGACACAGAGTTCATCGTATGTTCATGGTTAGGACACTAGTTCAGCATTTGACGCTTAATAACAACATATCTTGCAGTAGGAGAATTTATGATCTGACTTACGTATTTACATCGATACGTAAAGAAATGAAAATTATCAAGATAATATTGGATTCCATCCTGATTGGAAAGTTTGAGCCGGCCGCGTTGGCCAAGCGGTTAAAGGCGCTACAGTCTGGGACCGCGCGGCCACTACGGTCGCAGGTTCGAATCCTGCCTCGGGCATGGATGTGTGTGATGTCCTTAGGTTAGTTAGGTTTAAGTAGTTCTAAGTTCTAGCGGACTGATGACCACAGCAGTTAAGTCCCATAGTGCTCAGAGCCATTTGAACCATTTTTGGAAAATTTGAAATTTGTCATCACTTACGTAAGGCTCATGTTTTCGTTTAATTCTGAAGAAGATAAGTCTGTTTCCACTTAAGGTGAGTGAACAACCACATTAAGTTTGTTGTAAAAAAGGGAATAATTCTCGGTCGGAGATTGTTCTTATGTTGATTGAAATGGGAAGTCTTGAAGCTAGATGCTTCCAAATGGTTTATAAAGTACGGACTGAGCTGTCCTAGAAAGTTGAACAGAGGTTCAGTGTAGTATCTGAAGTTAATTTCAGAATAAATTTTGTTTGGGTTGAAAAGTGACGCAGATGATTTTGGTTGAATTTTTGTTGTCTTCGGGGTAGTAGTTCTATATCGTAAAATACGCGAACCTATCAATTCATGAGATAGTGACGACAAGCGTAAGTGAAGCCTCTGTCGTATATTGATTTATTTTGATAATAGGTGTCGGTATATGCATGGCATATTTGTTGGTGGTTGTGACTACTGCCGAGTGTAAACGATTGTGTGATTAAATCCTGGTCATTTTACCTAAAGAATTTATACTATTGCAATAGTTGTTCTTCCCATTTCATACTGAAATAAGCAATTGCGAGTTCAATAACTGCGAGCACTTACGGTGATTACATTACTATTGGATAGTAAGTAAAGTGAAGAATTCCCGGACATACTAAAAAAAGTTCTTATTCTACATTGCTGGAAAAATATATTTATAAAAGGGTTAGTAACCGCGAATGTCCAACGCCTGAAGAGGTTGAGTCACGTACATTACTTCATACAGGGACAAAAGTGGCGGTGGAGCTTACAGATTTGTTTTTCTTTATATCTGATTTATTGTCCAATACGGAAAATAGGGATTTTCTTCAAAAACTTTTCCAGCAAAAGATTATATAACAACTGAAACTGTTGAAACATAAAAGACGGAAACATTGTGTAACGTTCCTCAAGGATAATAAATTAACGTTCATCGTTAGATTAAAATCATTGTTCCACTGGTGTCGGAACTTATTGTGTAGTTAGTTAATACTATCCATATTCTTGTGTCAATGTCTCTGAGCATTTTAAATGAAAAAATAATAACACAAATACTTCTGAAGAGAAATATTTAGTAACGTTTTTCTCTAAAGTGAAAAGAAAAGGATAAGATTGAATTATGACAGTAACGATATAAAGTTTAAGCTGTCAGAGAGTTTAACTGCCTCTGGTAGAAAAGATATATTTTATCACATCGAAACAATACGCAAACAGTAGTCATTTGTCTATCAGATCAGCTGATCGCAAATAGGTGTTTCTGTGTCTTTAATTTTGTTTAACGTTGATTTAACAATCTGATAGAAATAAGGATTTCTTTTACCATCTAAAGAAATACCTTTTTATATTAACCTTCTTCAAATACAGGGCACAGACATAGGATTGTTTTATCGTAAGCAAACATGATTGCAAAACTTGGGTACGTAATATTTTGTGCGTCTATGCACTAGCATCTATATTGGCATTTATATGAGCGGAAGTTACAAGTAGGGCAGTAATTTGTGATTTGCCGACTTGGAATTACAACGTTGTGAGTTTTTTGTTGTTGCTTATAACGTACGCGTACAGGTTGCCTACTCTTTTCAACACTAACGGTCTAAATAAAACTGTGGTGTTACATTACTGAAAGAAGTTGTTGTTACCAAAGTATAGACCCAACGAACGTACATTACTTTAGAGAATCCATCTGTAAAGATTCTCTGTAGTGTACTCTGAAGTTTTCTTATATACTGTGGATTGATTTACGATATTTATCTTGAGAGATCAAAACTGTAAAGCAGTATATTTTAACACCGCTAATCGTTTCTACTGATTGCACAACTAAGAAGGAAGATTGTATTATGTTGTGGTTGCCTATTGACACTATTATTTGAAAATAAGTTTGATACGCTAGTCGGGTAGTGTCGTCAATTTATAGTGTTATACCCTGGCAGTATCTTCTCTTGATATCTGCACCGGAATCTTCAGAACGTCAGTCAGGCAACTACAGCTCAGAAGTGGTGTGCTGTTTTCCTCAGCATTGATGTTATCTATTGCCATCCTCTTTGGGATCTTCTGTTGAACACTGGCCGGTAATAACGTTTCTTCAGGGGTAGCAGTTCAAACCGCTCGGCCACCCATCTCATTAACTATACATATATTTGATCATCATTGGAGCAGGCGCCCAGTAATCGAGGTCGCTTCCATGGACCTGTGTAATGTTTTGTCGCCTGTACTGGAGGAAAATTATAACCCCACAGACTATCAATCACAGTAAAGGGTTGCTGTGTTGTTGTTTCATAAGCAATTTAGAACATTTTGTTTTGTTGTGTGACTGCAGCAGTATACACACGAATAAATTTGGTTTTTCTACCATTACTTTGAGGTCTAAATTTCTATCTACTGGCTCTCATAGAAATTTGGACATTACATGGTGCTGCTCCTACAACGCACAGGATGGCTGAAATAAATGTCAAAGGTGGTCGGTCTTCCTTACTGACAAAAGTGTGGAAGATTTCACATCATACGGAAATTAGAGGAGTTTGGAGCACTGTGGAGCGTTTCCAAATAGCTGACACTTAATCTCATCTTCCACAGTGATGGGATAGCAGATGTCTCGGTGTTCGGTATTCGAAGAATTCCAGAACACTGATTCCTCATATTGGTGTTTAATAGTGCATCCAGGTATTGGATCGCTGTTTCTGTGTCTTAGGTGGTAGTCATCCTGACCTCCAAATCCTTAGACACAGCGTCTTTCTTTTTTATGACTTGCAGTGCGTAAATACATTTGGAACAAGCGGTATTCTGCAGCACCTAAACCCATTGAACACGGATAGTACACACCATCAGTTATCAAAACCAATTGTGTAGGACTGAAAAGACTTTTATACCCAAAGGTGAGTATTTAATTATCCTCATCCCTCCACATTTTTGTCACAGTCTCATCAGTTTTACGTATTTTCCAGTAATTTTCGTCATTTTACCAGGTTTCCCCAAATTTCAATGCATTTTACGCAGTTACTCAGTGTCCAAAGCATCACTCTAGATGAGTTGCCATGATCTCATCAGCCATCAAATTACGTAAGGGGTCTCGATTTCTGTATCGTTGTCACACCACCGCCTCCATTACTTTGCGGGGATCATACATATGTGGCCATACGCAAACCCTGTTAGAGATGACAAAAATACTTTTTCTTAATGAAGAAAATAGCCATTAGCAGATAGGAGGTGCAAAAACTACGTTCCTTAGCCGAAGCACTTTATAAATTCGGTAAGATTTTATTGCGGATTTATTATCTCCGCATGTGTGAATAAGGCTCTCAAAGTAATCTCGCATTCGTAGAATAAAGCTGCACATGGAAAAAGCTAACCAACACCTTTGATGAGTACCATCCTAACAAACGAAACATATCCATAACAGCATGCTGCACTCTATTTCAAGACGAGATACCCTTTGGTCTCTTCGTTTCACCATGAGTTCTGTGTCATACACGATCTCCCTACATGCATGCATGCTAGCACTCTTTATTGGTGTGTATTAGATATGAGCCTGATACATTTGAGAGTGTTGTGGTGATATAACAGAGGATTAAAAAGAGGAAGAAATGTAGGGTTTACAGATGATGAAGCTCCAGAGAGAAGGAGTTTCGAGTATTTTACGTAAATCTTTTGCGCCATCAATTCTGTAGTGTTGTTGTAGTATTTGGATTCCATGCCAAGAAGGTACTGGAAGAGAGAAATGATCTTAGAACATAAAAAGCACAGTCCCAAGGCTATACAGCTCTGCAATTAAGCATGCTATGATGTTGAAGCAATGTGGTTTCAAATATACGAGGGTTGCCCAGAAACAAATGCCCCGCAATTTTTCTTCAACAGTGCTTTATTGAACGTAATGAGAATTTAGCACATGAACGAATTATGTTGTATCTACGCACCCTATTTTCCCACGTCATCTCCGTCGCGTTCTATGGCCTGCCTCCAGTGCTAAACCATGGGTGTGTGCCCTATCGGTAAGAAACCTCGTCCGGGAGGCTGAGCCAGTGCTTCACTGTGTGAATCACCTCCTCTTCGTCCTCAAAATGTCTTCCACGAATGGCAGCCTGTAACGGCCCAAACAAATGGAAGTAGGAAGGGGCTAGATTAGCGCCGCGAGGTGTGACAGGCTTGGATGGTCTCCCCGACCTCTGCAGATCATGGAGCTCCGCCGAACCGCCTTCTGATGACCTCAGCCTCCGTGCCCAGCGACTTACTGTACTGCTGTCGACAGCAGATGTTCCATAGATTTTGCACAAGTGTTTCTGAATATTCCCCACAGTTTCTTTCTCTGCAGTGAGAAATTTAACGACGGCACGTGGCTTGCTACATCACCTAAAGACGCCATTTTCAAACTGTCCTGCAGCTACGCTATCTGTCGGAAGTGAGGGAAATTTGGCGCACTCACTCAGTACACTTAAAGTAATACATACGTAACGTTTAACATTCGTGGCATTATTTCCGGCTACGAAAAAAAAAAATGCGGTGCATTTCTTTCCGGGCAACCCTCGTATTAGTTGCCTGGAACGAAACGCTGTTAACACTCCAAAAATTAAATATATTTCCAGCACATGAAATCATTCCCCTGCAAGGTTTCTATCCCACTCATGGTGGTGAGAAACTTTATGACTATAAAATTACAACCTTATAAACCATAAAAATAAAGATAGATTCTTTATATTATGTGTACTAAATAGCTTTCTGAAGGTGTATAATGTCCACTGTTCACATTCGATTACTGTTCGGAAATTGTGCTATGTTCCATCAGTCCTATAAAATGATAGTGAGCAAGGGAAAATTCATGCAACAATGACATCTTATGAGGAAATAGACAAATGCATTTCAGCGGTGTTCGACTTGTGAGATTACGCGCCATGCTGCATTAACTCAGTAAACAGAACATAGTACCTTCCACACACAACATCTGTCAAGGAAATGTACACACAGGGATTGCAGTACCTCACAAGCTCGTGTCAGTAACTTAGAGTCACTGTAGTTATGAAACTAAAGATGTGGAAGGGAAATGGAGTACATCGCATTCAATTTAGTTTGTCTAAACGACGATGCCAAAATATGTTTTCCATAATTTTGGTGGACATGATTTATTACAAATCCTTAGGAAGTCTTCTGCTATTTGTGGTATGAAAACGTTTGCTTTTAACGATCGCAGATAGATAGCGCACTAAGTCACAATACAGAATATGCAATTGTACACGAGTCAAGCACACATTTGATGCACTCCAAGAGATCAATGGAAAAAATGATTAAAAGTAAGATAAATGACCTGCCGCAGCATCTCCCTCTCTCTAGAATGCTTGACAAGTCTAACATTAAATCAAATCTCGTTACAACTCTTCTCAATCGATTACTCTGTCTACTTTCTATAATCCTTTAACGAAGATCTATGAAAATTTGGAGGCACTTGGTTCTCTTTTCCAGGAAAGCATCCAAGACAGCAGTTAACTCGTATGTATCTCTATTACCTCAATAACATGCAGCAGAATGTTATTAAAAACCATGCAGTAACTGTTCTGTAAGCTATTTCTTAGCTGTTACTCTGTGGTTGTGATTGCTATTGAGTAAAGAAAGCAGATTCTAAATACTGTTCATTAGAGTTTAAAACACGTAAACAGTGTTGCACGGGGTCAAACACTCGATCCTTTCTGTAGTTGCATATTGCAGCCCACAAGTTGCTAATATAATGCTCTTTAGCTGAGAACACTGCTTAAAAATCTGTAAGGTGGTCCCTGAGATCTTTGGGGTCACACCTGGCCTTATGATCTGACATACATAAATTTATAACTCTACTTTTGGCGATCATACACGGTAAACGATCTATTCCAGTCGTCTCATCATCATCGTCGAGAAATGACTGTTTCCCTGATTCCCGGAGCTTCCATGTCAACTTTTTCTTGCTGTCATATACTCGTTCCCATGTACAAGAATTTTCCTCCACCAAGCAGACATGTAAATGCTTCCTCGATTTCCCCACATTTTGGCGTACTTTACCTCAACTGATATGTATTTTCCGTGAATTTTTGTAATTGTGCAAATTTTATGTTACTTCTTCTCATGTGATCACGACATCAGTTCTCTCCACGTATTCTAAACTGCTTTTAAATGTAGTACTGTTGTCAACACAAAGCGCCACTACGCTATTTTTCTTTATGCGTTTGAGCCTGTATCGGTTTCACGTGGGGGACCCCAGACGATACTGCGCACCTACTGCCAGCGAATCCACCATCATACACCGCCTCAGTGTGTGTGTGGGACGGGGGGGGAGGGGGGGGTGGATTCGCCTACGAACGTGGATTCACCGACGAACCCTATCCCAGCTATAACGCATGGTAGATCGAATTCCGAACCGATTGCTTTCCATAACACGTGGTAGATCTACTTTCAAGCACTATTAGAGACATAATGCGTTGTGGATCCACCTTCAAACCCTATCCGCGGCATGGTGGATCCTCCATCCAACACTATCCGTACTATAATGCGTGGTGGATCCCCCTCTCAACCCGTATCCCTGACGTAAGATGTTTTGCATCTACCTATGAGCTTTGTAATTATACTGCCACAAACATTCCCTGTGCCATGGGGTCCCCCATAAGAAAACGACACAGACACAGACATGCAGAAAAACAGCGCAGTTGTACTACATTTGCAAGCAATTTCAGAATACGTGGCGAGAAGTCATGTCATGGTCATATGAGCAGAGGTGACATAATATGGATGAAATTACAGAAATTGAGAGAATATTCATATACACTTAGAGAAAATAAGGAAAATGCGGGGAAATTGAGGGAGAATAAAGAAGCACTTACATGTCTGCTAGGTGCTGAAATGTTCTTGTACATGGGCACGAGTGTGTGACAGCAAGAAGAATACGAGGAAACTTTGACATGGAAGCTCCGGAACCAGTGAAGCCAACGGCGATAAGGTGGCTGGAATAGATTGTTTAACGTGGGTGGCCACCAAATGTAGATTACTAATGTTATTCATGTCGGATCACAAGCCAAGTGTAACCCCAAAAGTATCGGCAACGAACTTATAGGTTTTTATAAAGCGTCCTTAACTAAACAGCACTGTATTACCAGCTTGAGGCTGCAATATACAACTACAGAATGCAGTGAACACATAGTGCTTAGTGGAGCGATCAGTCTGTCGTAGAAATAATATATCCAAATGGCTTATAAATGTTAATCTACATTCAGATCCGATGATGGTACCTTTAGTGTGTTGAAACCGGTTATCCAGTACACAGTATTTAAGCGATCTTGGCGTTCGAATTATTTCACCTACAAAATGGATCGCGCGTTTGAACGTGTGCAAGAATGTTTACGTGTTTTAAATTCTAATAAACAGTATTTACAATGTGTTTCTCTGTACTCAGTAGCAATCACAACCATGCGGTGTCAGCTACGAAATACCTTACAGAACAGTTGCTGCACGGTTTTCAGCAACAATCCACTGTATGTCTATCGAGGTAATAAAACTTCATACAAGTAGACTGCTGTCTTGGACGCTTTCTTGGAAAAGTGAACCATCTGCCTCTAAATTGACATAGATCTCCGTTAAAGGATGATCGAAAGTAAATGGAGTAATTGGTTGCGAGTGGTTGCAACGAGGTATGATTTTATGGTAGACTTATGGTGCATTCTAGAGACAGGGAGATGTTGCGGCGGGTAGTTTATCTTACTTCTAACATTTTTCCCGTTATCTCTTGGGCTGTATCAGCTGTGTCATATAACCCGCGTTCGACTCGTGTAGATTTCTATGTTCTATGTGTGACTTAGAACACTATTTGCCTATGATCGTTAACAGAAAACCTCTCCATGCCGCAACCAGGAGAGTAATTCCAACGCGTGTGTGATAAATTACATCGACGGAAAACCTGGACAAACAGAATGCGAAGTACTCAATTTCACTACCACGTCTTGGACACAAATCGAGTCTTCAGTTTTATACCTGCAGTGACAGGGGTTCATGAGGTACTGCAATCCCTGTGTATACATTTGCTTGACAGATGTCGAGTGTGGAAGAGAATGTTTTCCGTTCATGGAGGAAGAGCAGGGTAGAGCCTAGTTGCAAATGTCAAACACATTTGCTATGCGTTTTTCTATTTCCTCATAAGATGTCGTTGTTTCATGTATTTTCCGTTGCTGACGATCACTTTACAGGACTTATGCAAGCATAGCACAATTTCTGAACCTAAGTGGATGTGAACAAAGGAGGGTTGCTGTATACCTCTGAAAGCTACGTAGTGCGAGGATCACAAAGAATTTAGTTTTATTACCTTTTGTGTAAATGTAGTAGTTTTATCATATTAAAGTTTGTCACCATAATGATGAGCTAGAAAACAGGGCGAATGTATGTCATGTGTTGCAAATATATTTCTTGCAATGGAATATTAATAGTGTTTCATTCCACAAGACTAATATATATTAGGAAGCCACTTAATTGCAAAACCGTGTGGCCTTAGTAATGTGTGATAATGTTCTGCCATAGTTTCTTTCTTCCCAGTGTCTTCTTGTTATGGAATCCAAACACTACAAATATTCTACAGAGTTGATATCACATGAGATTTACGTAAAATGTTTCAAACTCGTTCCACCTGGCACTCCATTATGGATAAATCATACGTTTCTTCCTCTTCTAAATCGTCTACTACCAAAATACTCTCTAATATATGAGGCTCATTTCTGTTATACACCGATAAGGAGCGCTAAACGCCTCAGCATGCAAGCATGTCGAGGGATCGTGTGTAATTGACAGGTGACGTAAATGTGGAACGGTATTCATAGAATGGCAGTTACAGTATTGCTATGAGAATACCGGTCTGTATTGTGGCGTCGGTCAGTCTAAGTTTGGAACGCAAATTATACTCTTTACGAAAGCAAAATGTCGATATGTACTGATTACGTGGAATTCAGATAATTCTGTTCCTTCACGAATGTCGACTTTCTGCTTCTGGTCAATTTCAAATTAAATTGGAGACGGTGTTGCAGGGAGGGTTGGTTAAAGACAGAGGAAGCGTTACGAGATACCTAGAGAGAGATCGTCTACAATTTTGCTCAGATCCCTTAGTCGATAGGTTCAACCAAGGGGTAGCTCGTTTCGAAATAGAGAGTAAGATCTTTCGATGTCCGACTTAACCCTACAAATGTGAGAATACTTTGTGGCTCCGATCCACATAGGGCGAGGATGGAAAATCGTAACAAAAGTTTGCCGTATGTAAAGAAGTGTTTCGGCTGAGGAGCGTAGTTCCTGCATCTGCTCTCTGCCGATGGCTATTTCCTACTTTTCTCGTCTTTTTTTTTTTTTGAGGGGGGGGGGTGTCAACAGTCTTCTGACAGGTTTGATGCAAACCGCCACGAATTCCTCTCACGTACCAAACTATATCTCAGAGTAACACTCACAACCTATACCTTCAATTGTTTGCTGGACGTATTCCAGTCTCTGTCTTTCTCCACAGTTATTGCCCTCTACAGCTCCCTCTAGTACCAAGGAAGCCATTCCCTGATGTCTTAACAGATGTCCAATCATCCTGCGCCTTCTACTTGTCAGTGATTTCCTAATATTCCTTTCCTCTCTCATTCTGCGCAGAACCTCCTCATTCCTTACTTTATTAGTCCACCTGATTTTCAACATTCGTCTGTAGCACCACATCTCAAATGCTCCGATTCTCTTTTGTTCCGGTTTTCGCACAGTCCATGTTTCACTACCATACAATGCTGTACTCCACATGTACATTCTCAGAAATTTATTCCACAAATTACGGCATTTATTTGATACTAGTAGACTCCTCTTGGGCAGGAATCCCATTTTCTCCAGTGTTAGTCTGCTTTTGATGTCCTCCTTTCTCCGTCTGTCATTGGTTGTTTTGCTGCCTAGGTAGCAGAATTCGTTAACTTCAGCTATTACGGGACCATCAATCATGATGGTAGGTTTATCGCTGTTCTCATTTCTGCTACTCCTCGTTACTTTCGTCTTTCTTCGATTTATTCTCAGGCCATATTGTGCACTAAGAAATAGCATTTGGGTCATGTGAAGGGCTCGCAATATATCCACAAAGCAAAGCAATGGAGGGGATAGTTTACCAATGATACAGAAACTGAGAACCGTGCTGCAAAATCATTGGCACGATCGAGGAGGTAAGATGTTTTGTTGAAGTGACAACTCGTCGAGATTGCTGTTCTGGACCGCTAGTAGTTGAGTAAAATGCTTTGAAATTAGGGAAAAGCTGGTAAAATTACGAAAATTGCTACGAAAAACGTAAAATTGATGAAAATACGACAAGAAATGTGGAGGGATTTGGGTATTTACAAGGTCATTGGATATTACAAAAATAGCAAGGAGAGAGAGAGAGAGAGAGAGAGAGTTCTGTCAGTGAAGACATCATTACACTGTCGGATTTCCAGCGTGGTCATCACAGTAATACGAGAAAGGAGATGAGGACATGGAAAGGGGGATATTTCTAGACTGTCATTCAGTACCGTATGAATTGTAGGTGTTGTGCTTCTGAATTTCTTCCTGCAGTCCGTGTATATTCTGCATTGACCCTTATAGGTTAATGTACTATTTTTCCCGTTGTAATAGCTTTCTACCTAGTCAGTGAGGAGTACAGAACTAGACCGCCTCATAAGTGTGGAACAGTGGTATCGGAATATGATGGATTTTCGATATAACTAGCAGGGGCTGTGACTTGGGTAGGGGTGTCAGTTCTTCCTGCTATGGCAGAAACTATCGTGGAAGAATGTACGTAAAATAACTAAAAAATGTTACGACTTTTTAAATGTAATTATGCTCTTTATTCTTCGATGAATATGTGATAATGACGATGTAGTGGGAGGATCTGGCTACTAGGAATCTATGGTAGGCTGTGCAAAACGACAACCAGATAATGTGAATATGGACGTGCCATAATTTTTCGGACGTAAATACACCTATAAATGATAGTCATGCTACTTGTCGAATATGTTGTGCTGTTGGAACTTAAAGTTACTGTGGTTAGCGTTCCGACATACCACCAGAAGTGATCCTGTAAAAAACTGCGGATGTCTAGCTGTAGGTGGACGATATGTTCGAAGTGGGGAATTGTGATTTCAATGCTCCGACGAGGATATCTGACCATAAACAACTGCACAACATAGAAATGCAAGGGTTCAACTGGATCTGCTTTAGTGTACAAACGGGGCAGGCAATACGACTGTATCATTATGGACATACAAAACGTCCTGTAACTGCTCAGATCCTCACATGTTTTTTGTCGCACTATCGAATGCCTTGTTTATCACATTACACCAACCCATACTACTTATGTCTTGTCTTGTCTACGGGAGCGTTGTTGATTATCACATAGTCTGGACGCCTGTGCTTTGAAACACTTGTTTGAAGGAGTATTGGCAGTATGCAACACCTTCTGGAACTCCTCACTGAAAATATCTGCAGGCTATTCAAGAATATGATTGGCTGAAAAACGTAAATGTCAAATAATTTCCTAGAGATGAGAATAAACGAGACACCTTGCGATGTGAGTGTTGAGCTACTATAAATTATTCGGACACTATACACATATATACTATATATGCACTGCCTGTTTGAAACGTTTATGTACTAGAGTGTAATGGCACTGTGATGAGTGTTTCGGCATGTGCAAAGAAAATTATGTGGGTGGGACTATTATTAGTCGTAATGGAGATATAGGTCTGACCTATGACATTTAAAATTTGAATGAAAGTTCCAGATATCCTTGTTCGATTGTGATGTGGTGCCATCTGTGACGTCGCACTTCTTTGTCGTGGATGTAGTAAGACAAGTTATTACAAGTCTCTCTCTCCCTTTGTGTCATATGTCTCGCAGGTCCGAGAGTTCCAGGCGCCTCTTGTTCGACTGTGAGGTATACTGCCCGTCTACACATTTCTCGTCTTCATTTGGTTGACAGAACATCGATTGTTGTGTTGTTTGCGTCGATATGGTGAAACACCGGTGGCAGAGACATTTGCTGGTTCTCTAACTTGAGAACCACATATGATTATGAATATTAAAATCTTAGCAGACTTTGTAAAGAACAAGGATGATATGGAAACTGTTATATAATTGACATTGGCGGACCCGCCAGGTTAGCCGAGAGCGCTAATGCGAAGCCTCCTCGAGTCGGGTAGGCACGCCGGCACATGGATCGAAGCCACCCGGTGGCTTAACGACGGAGGCCGGTGTGCCGGCCAGCCTGGATGTGGTTTTTAGGCGGTTTTCCACATCCCACTAGGTGAATACCGGGTTGGTCCCCATGTACCGCCTCAGTTACACAGCTCGCAGACATCTGAACACATTTGCACTATTCCATGGATTACACTAGGCAGAGACAGTTGGGGTACACTAATTTCATCCTCGGGGGTATGAGGTGGCGGCAGGAAGAGCATCCAGCCAGCCCTTAAATTAACCTTTCCACATCCGATTAACCATGTCGACCCTGCGTCGTTGCGGGAAAAAGGCACAAGCAAAAGAAAGAAAGAAAAGATATAATTGACATTGGCATTCGTTAAGAAATACGAGTTGGAACTACGAATTTCCTCTATTTGCGAGTTTTCATGTAAAAAATCTTCATAGACGAGATAAGTTTCTAGTTACTTAGTGGTTTGCATCACATTTCACGTAATGATTTCGCTGAAGTTTCAGCACTCTAGATATACAATTTTCACTGTTTATCTTCGAAATTATACTGTGCACACTGCTACATGGCTGATATCGAGAACAGGTGCATAAATTGTATGATATTGTATATATAAATGTGTAAATACATGAAATTTTGGAAATTTTCGTATGATACTGGACGATTTCAACTTATTATCGTTTTTTGGCGTGTAAAATCGGATATTACACCTGATATCGGTTTCCAGATTGGTAATTTAATTCGCGATTAACGAAGAATTTCTCATCAACACAGCTGAAAAGTTAAATATTCTTGTAACCTCAGAGTCTAGAGAAGGTTGCAACTCGTTGCAAGAACTGCAGCAGCAGTCAGGCCATGCAAGAAGCAGTACCGTTAGTGGACGCGTTTATGCGTGAGGAACCAGACCAGCCTTTGTAGACCAGTTTGGAGAATGGCTGCTGTCAGTAGAGGGCGGCCCGCTCACATACCAAGCCAGTGCGTGTGGGGGCAGCTGCATCATGAGCGTTGGCTGTGGTGAATCAACGATCGACCTCGCGAGGATATCTAGCACTGTGACTATACACGATGCATGTACTTCTGTTTCTGGGATGTGTGTCTTCGCAGTATATGTGTGAAGGTCCGGTGGTCAATAGCTGTATGTAGGATGCAGAAGAGACGATATTTTATGGTGCAGGATACGAATTGTGTTTACTGCAGCGATATGATAGGGTGGTACAACCGTTTTTGGTGATATTATCTGGTTGGAGATCGGTTTTACACTGAAGAATTCAAGCTCTTCTCGGCAGTAGCAGAGCAGTGAAACTGACCTAATGTCTCTGGTGATAGTGTCTATATTTCATGATATGTAGACCACTTTTTCAGCGTTTAACATTTAGAGCAATATGATTGCTGAATGTTTTCAATCTGTACACAAATAGTTTTCCCCAGAAATTATCGTAATTTGTCTGCAGAAATGGCGGACAGTGCTCCCACCCCAGCAGCAGCATTTTGACGGGCAAATTAAGGGAGTTCCACCACATTAGAGTGTCACAACACTTCCTTTGTGTAGGGCACAGGAGTTTCTACAGACTGGTTAGGACCACATAGGGGCAACATAAGGCATCTACAGAATGTTCCTTAACGTCAGAGCGTCACGTGATGTCTTCTTCTTTATAGTGTTTTGAAACAAGTCCAGATAGACTAGCCCCCTCCGGTTCTAACAGCTGGGATGCTGTCCCACACCTGCCACTGTGGCTTTAGGGCATCTCCAGACCAGCGGTTGTAGGCCTTGGAAAATTGCAGGCATTTTTCTCGTCTGTAGGAGAGTACTTCGAGTTCTAGGAGAATCGTTTAGACATCCGATCTGCTGTGTCTGTGTTTTTTCACGACCTTTTGTAGGTTTCGAATTATACCATGAACTATTAGATACGTCATTGTTCTGATTTTCTCGTCTGTACTTAGACACCATTCTGGATTTTCCGTTGTAGTACTGTGCTTCGAAAAATGGAGAAAATAAAAAATATGTGTTTTAGTATCCATGACTCCAGAAGCAAAATTAAACAAAGGTAAATCAGTTTTTCATAAAGGTGGTGAATACCGCAGTAGCTGTAGGACTCTGACAGTGCCTCCAAACGAAAGGTTGAAACTCGAAAAGAAGGCGTGGGGGTGGCAGAAAATGGGGGGTGGCTATAAGGATAGTTTCGAGCAACCTCTATTGCCGGTATTGTGGTATATTTCAGTCGATCTCCAAACTTCGAAGTAAACATACACCCACGCAATCGGGGAAAGCGGGGGCTGGGTGTGACAGAAAGTGGGAGTGGGGGTGGCGGAATGTTGAGGACAGTTCACCAGCAGGATAACACCACCAACACATTTCCTGCCAACATAAACAGATAAATACCTTACCTTCTTCCTCTCCTTCAGTTCAGCACAGACTTTTTCGGCAAATTTCCAAGTGGAGGAGGGGAGGGAGTAAGTGGGGAGAGGAATGGGAGGGAAGGGGAGTGGGAGAGCAGAAGGGAGGCCAGTATCGCTATCTGGTGGATGTAGTGCGAACTAGCTCATTTGGCCCCTGCACATCTAGGCGAAAACACACGTCTCCTGTTACATAGCCTAATTAAGCTATAAATAACTAAATAAATAAATCCTCTCCAGAACAGCGTTACTGTTTCCCGCCATTTCCACGATTTAGACTAGCCCAACTTACATTTTCCAGCCATTTCCAGAGGTGGCGTCCTAGGAAGGAAAAGGAGGAGGAGGAAAGGGAAAGGGGAAAGTTATGTTAGCGGAGGTAGCCCAATTGACCTTTTCCCGCCAAAATTTCCCGGCATTTCCAAGGGGTGGTAGTGGGTGTGTGGCGTTATGGGAGGGCCGGGGGCACCACCACTAGTTTTAATAAATTACTTGACCTAGTACCCCCTGTGTTCCATTACCCCTAGTTACCTAAGAGAGCCAGCGGCTCTGCGGGTATAAGGTTCTTATGTGATCCGATATTACCCCGGTTAAGCAGATGTTACTGGAAAATGGTTGGTGGCGCCTGTTCCTCTTTACTGGCCGCCACCATAAAGCGTCTGTTCCCAATGTAAGTTCAGCCTCTTGTGACATGGAAAACAATGGGAAACTCCCACATTTAAAAAGTCACCAGAAAAAGTAGTGTGAATTTCCTAATCTCAAGTGCAAATGAGAGGTACTAAGAGAGAACGCATTCAGACATGGATGAAAAGAAGATTAAGAATAGAGACATGGAATTTTAAGACCCTCATACAAGCAAGGAAGTTGGTGACTCTGCAGGAGGTTATGGAAACAATTAGAATAACTTTGATGGGAGTGAAATAAATGATTCAGTTACAGAACGGAAAATTAGGAGGTACTTATTCTTGGTATTTTTTTTTTCAGGAGGAATAAGCAAAGGAATTCGTGTTTTTAGCATAACATTAGTGCCAAAAATCGACGTGATATCAGCGAAATATACAGAGGAAAAGTTAGTAACAGTGAATGTCCGACGAAAGATGGAAATCCAGCGACAAATCAGATTTACGTGCCACACAGCAAACTGCTGAGAGAGTAATTGAGGACTACGATAAATTTGATGCTCTAATAGAAGAGAAAATAACTAATCGGTGTCTGCAATCTGCTATGGGTGAAACCGAAGATTGAACTGTGGGAAAATAAGGGTTAGGAAAAAGGCAGAGAGTGCAAAACTCCCAGTGTAAGTCTGCAAATGAAAGTCCTTATTTATTAGAAATGCTTTCTATGAACAACTCAGAACAAGAAGACGCACTTGGACTGAATCGGTTGACTCAGATATCATACACACTCTATTTTGACACAGTAGATTTTTCTATATAACTTTTTTTATTGCTGAGACTTTACCAAGAGCACATACCTATTAAAACCATATCATTTGAATAGGAAACAAGGAAAACTACAGAAAGCCTCTGAAAACAAACTCAGCAGAAAAAAGCGATTGGATTAGACTGCAAAAACTGCATAAGAAAACAGCAGATGACAAAATAGTGTTTAAAGACGAAGATAAGACATCAAGGGTAACAGAAAAAATACGTTGGTGAAGGCGGAAAAAAGAAGAATATATGAAATCTTTTCCACAGTTGTAGTTAAGGAATATGCAGTTCGTTAAATATTCAACTTCGACAAAAATCTCTAGTAGAAATCCTGAAACAAAAATTTGAAATAAAGCCGAGGATTACGCACTGACATGCAAAAATTAAAGTTACTTTCGCATGGTGTGTGACTTTTTAACATAACTCTATAACATTAGCATCACACATAAAAAGAACTTTTACAGTGATAGTACAGAAGAAAACTCGAAGAAATACGAAACGATACGAACAGAAATTACTATGACCCGTCTTTTGCAATATCGAAAGGATCAACACAAATCGCAGTGCCTTCGTCTATAAGTGAGTACCAAAAAATGTGACATTAAAGGCCGTATCTTTTGACTGCATCGAATTAGAACCTCTTAAGTTTTCACACCGCCGAGGTACTATGACTTCAACTTGATAATGACTTCAACTTGATACCTTTACCCATTTCTTAGAAAAGGGGGAGAGACTGACAACAAACTAATCCTGTAAGCGTTCCGTTTCTACCGACTAAGTTATTCACACACAAAACTTACATCAGGGCCGAACGAACATCTAAAATGATGCATGCGGAGAATGAGTGTGATGTTAACATCATTCAGCTCCGTATTTTAATTAACCTATGAATTCTTCCGCAGCAGTTACCATCACAACTCCATAACCCACAGTGTACGACCGACGCTCCTCACACGTATAAGACTACTTGTTACAAATAATTAACACAATTACACTGCCTATGTATTGCTAACTTTATTAAGTGCTTACCCCTTAACGAGAATTAATTCAATGTTATCTGAACATTTTTTTATGATCATAAATCTCTTTTTGCATACACAAAGTTTAGAGTAAAGCGCAGGGCTTAAATTTCGCTTTCTTACAGTCGGTCAAAACGGTTTCACACATTCAGTATATCCTCGCAAGTCAGATTCCGCTTCTGTCGACCCAGCTACCACCTATTGGTGGAAACCTTCACTGACATCGTCTGTATCGAACGGACAACCGTGGAGGCCATAGCCCTGACACCTAGCAGCAGCAGTGCAAACTACTTGCGCTCTGCACGTGCGTCATAGCTCTACATGTTACGGTTCAGAAATCCCCGTTCCAATTTGTGTATGTTTTCAGAAAGTATGTATTTTGAAATACTACTGAGGAAAACATCAATAGTAAAATTAAGAACAGTTTCTAAAAAAAAAAAACTACAACTTGTATCCAGTTTTATTTGCTGTGATTGATGGCTCCGTAATAATTTGCAGTTTATTGTTACATTGCCGTAGGTCCCATTACAGTAGTTTCACAGGAAAGTTCGCTGTTACGGACCTAGTTTTAAGGAAATCCTTTTTACAATTTGTGTTACTGTTAGAAACTGGTGATTGATTAGAAGAAAGAATCTAGTGGTGAGATCCGTATGTAGTCTACCAACACTATGATTTCAGTGCTACCGTGGAATACGCAAACACATGACGAGTATTGAAAAATAATCACGGATGAAACAGGCGACATCGTAGAGTTTTACTGTATCTCACAATGGAATTGTTTTAAGATTAGTTCGAGCGTTTGACCTACCGATTCAGCTCAACCTGAAAAACATTTGGCACTCGTCCAGCCACTATGGCGATAAACAATAAAGGATACATCGCAACTCAGTAAACCCTTGTAAGTGAAACACGAGGACAAATTAATTGAAATAAAGCGCATTTCAATTGGTTTCCTACGAAATAAAGGCTCTGACGAAGGAATGAAATCCTACGACCTTGGAAGGCAGCCCGTGCCTGTTAATATTTAGGAATGTTATTAACAAGCACAACTAATGCGCAAGAGGGTTAAAGCGGATAAATATAAATGCTGTTTACTCAACGCCATTATTCATTACGGAAATTTTTTTAGAATCGGCATCATCATATTAGACACAGTCGTCACATCTTCATAGAAAATTCTAGCGCATTCTACCAAGTACAACATGCATCACACGGATCTGATCGAAAACTGCCAGTATCTTGCCGAGAATAGTTTCTTCGTCGGGAACTGACGTCACGTACCCCAACCATTCCCTCCCAATCCCCACAAAAAATTAGGAAATCAGGTGGCATTAGATGAAGGTTGCGATGTGGTTATTGGTCATACAGGAGTTGGTCAAATATGCGAAAATACAGCAAGGAATGCTGCCTTAAGATCAATGCGGCCAACTGCGCTGTTGTATTTGACCAGACTTGTATCTGTGCAATGTCCTCAGTACGTTGCAAGTGTCAGCTGTGATCACAACAGCACTCTGTGTAGTTCAAAGTGTTTTCCCCCTCATCTTTCCAGGTCCAACCCCCCCCCCCCAACTGCCCTAGGCTATGGTGTGTCCTCTTTGTGCCGACATTTTAGTGCAGTGTTTACAGTGAGTGTTCAGTGTAGTGAGTCTTTTCTGAAGTGTTGCGAACGGCCATCATACTGTCGCTGGGTGTGCTTTTATATCTCTTGCGAACAGAAACCAGACTGTCGCCATGTTTTTTAATTGTGTGTCTGCTATGTTACCTGTCTGCATCCTGTGTATTTTATTCACTTTATACAATTACTACTTTATGTTTTAACCTTCCGCAATTTTTTACCGTTTTACAATCTAAGTCCTCGTTTTATCGCCTGCTTTTATTGTTTCTTACCTTCTTCTTACGTTTTAAAAAGTCTGTAGGCAGCAGAGCTGCGTAATAAGCTGCTGCCAGCCCGCCCGCTTCTGGGGGAATCGAAATACAATAAGGGAAAATAGAACAAAAAAAAAGTAGTTCAAAATGGTTCAAATGGCTCTGAGCACTATGCGACTTAACTTCTGAGGTCATCAGTCGTCTAGAACTTAGAACTAATTAAACCTAACAAACCTAAGGACATCACACACATCCATGCCCGAGGCAGGATTCGAACCTGCGACCGTACAGGTCGCTCGGCTCCAGACTGTAGCGCCTAGAAGCGCACGGCCGCTGCGGCCGGCCGCTCTGTGTAGTTGTGATTGATGATAAAGTGATGGAGCTCGTAAGGTAGCCGAAGTATTTGGTATTGAAGAGACACGGTATCGAAGATTGGTATGGTATATGTATGTTGAGTAAGCGTGACAGACGATCATTGAAGTGCATTGTGACGACTTATAAGACAGATGGAAAAGTCAGCACAGAACTGAATGTCGTACTCGCAAACCCTGCCAGCTTCAAAACAACACGGAGGAAGATTCCTAAGGAGGGAACGGCGGGGAGAATTGTAATTCCAAAATCAGTCATCAGTGACGCAGACGCCTATACTAGAACATACACGAGGCCATAAAACCAGGACTGTGAAGCCATGGAAGTAAGTCGTTTGGTCGGATGAGTCATGTTCCACACTGTTTCCAACTTCTGGCCAAGTTTACGTCTTAAGAGTGCAATACGGGGAGGTTTAGGTGATGACTGAGGCAAACTTTCGTGGTAGTCCTTGAGGCACATGGTTACTCTGTAACGTTACATTACTTCCAGTAATTGTATGATCATTTAGTTATTCCTGACATTCCAATGCTTTCACTGAATCAGCATTACTTGCAAGACCGTAAGTTCCTGTTTCAGAGTTGTTGTATTTCTAATTGTCAATGGTTTGCTAAAGTTCATATGTGACCTTTTGAACGTTCCCGTATATCTACAACTCACTTAGGTACGGGGATTAGTGTCCTGACAATTTACGACAAGTTGTAACCGTTCAACAGAACACGTAAGGGCAGAGTACAAAGCTGGCTGCCCATAGCAAAAAGGAATCCGAGGGGGATAAAATAGATATGCAATATTTTAATTGCAATAGAGCCCACAGATAAAACAAGTATTCTGAACGATAGCAGTCTGATGCTCTGGTTTTCGTTAGTTACAATGAATTATGATTTTATTTTGGATTCTTCTACTAGAAATTTTGGCTGAGTAGCCATTTTCAAGGGAATGGTGTAACTCATCAAACGAACATACACTGCCTGCCAAAAATGGTGAAGCACCTAAAAGATATGATCGGATATCAATGAAACGTCATACACGTACACACTATCGTTGGTTGTGATTAGAGTTGCAATATTATGTGACAGGCAGACAGGCCAGCAGAGTGGACTAGCCGGCCGGTGTGGCCGTGCGGTTCTATGCGCTTCAGTCTGGAACCGCGTGACTGCTACGGTCGCCGGTTCGAATCCTGCCTCGGGCTTGGATGTGTGTGATGTCCTTAGGTTAGTTAGGTTTAATTAGTTTTACGTTCTAGGCGACTGATGACCTCAGAAGTTACGTCGCATTGTGCTCAGAGCCATTTTATAGTGGACTAGAGTTGTTCGTGTTTAGTGTGACTATCATGCAGGAGAGGTGTATGTGGACCGTGAACAACGATGTTGAGTGATGCCAGTGGAGGACACGTGGATGCCACTCATCCGTGTGAGACAGCATTGTCAAACCTGACAATGTTGGAAAGGGATCTCACTGTAGCCTCCATTTGGCGGAAGCTAGAGATGGTAGAATGTCCGGATTTGTAGGACATTCGTATGTGACAGTGTCTAATGCATATGTGGATTCCCCTCACGTGTTTAAGCCAAGTATTATGCATATTTATGCAATTACGAATGCTCAGTAGCAGCTAGGTTACATGTACATTTGACAGTTAAGCGTCAGCAAGGAGCATTGGTGAAGAAACCATAGGAGGCAATGTTGTGCAATCTTAGTATGGACAAGCTCCGACTGTTCCGGAGTAGGCTCTTACAATTTGCGACAGTGTTCCGAGACAAACTTCCGTCACAATGTACGCAAACGTGACGTCAGATCCGCCTACCAACAGCCATCTGACGCCCATTGGCTGAAGTCGGGTAACCGGGGCGGCTCTAAAAGAACGGTCGCAAGTGAATATTTCAGATGTTAAACAAGCTAGACCCAGAGAAGTACTTCCTTCTTGCTACAGTGCCAATGAGAGTGTTGTAAGTGGTCCAATGGTGGATTGAATGTGAATATGAGGGCACACATACTCGTCGTCAATGTCCGGTCAACATAGTCTACGACAAGAGAGGGTCGTCGTAATGTGCACCCATCACATCGTAATGTCGTTAAAACGAGAAACAAAACTGGCGTTCTATGAATCGGAGCGTGAAATGTCAGATTCCTTAATCGGGCAGGTAGTTTTCAAAATTTAAAACGTGGAATGGATTGGATAAAGTTAGCTCTAGTTCGAATTAGCAACGTTTGGCGGCAGGAGGAACAGAACTCCTGATCAGATGACACATGGTAATAAATATAAAATCAAACAGGGGCAATGCAGGGGTAGGTTAAATAATGAATGAGAGACTAGGAATGTGTGTAAGCTACTATGGAAAGCATAGTGAACGCATTGTTGTAGCCAAGATGGACACGAAGCTCACACCCACCATTTCGGTACAAGTGGATTGGATAACTAGTTCAGCAGATGATGAAGAGATTGAAGAAATATTTGATGAGGTAAAATATTCAGATAGTTTGGAGACGAAAATTTGATATTGATGATGAAACTCAAAACTAGGAAAAGGAAGAGAAGCAAAAGTAATAGCTGAATAGGGAATGAGGGAAATGAAGAAGGAGAAAACCACCTAGTAGAGCTTTGCACTGAGCTAACACTAGGTTTAAGACTTATGAAAGAAGGTTGTACGCATGGAAGAGACCTGGAGACACCGAAAGGTTTCGGTTAAATTATGTAATGGTAAGACAGAGATTAGGAACCAGGTTTTAAAGTGTAAGACATTTCGAGGGGCAGATGTGGACTCTGACCACAATTTATTGGTTATGAACTGTAGATTAAAACTGAAAACCAGTAAAAAGGTAGGACTTTAAGGAGATGGGACCTTAATAAACTGAAAGAACCAGATATTGTAGAGAGTTTCAAAGGGAGCATTAAGGAATGATTGACAAGAACACGGGAAAGGAATATAGTAGAATAAGGATGTGTAGCTGTGGGAGATGATTATAGTGTAGGCAACAAGAATCAAACAGGTAAAACGAGGAGGCCTAGCAGTAACACAAGCGAAACTGAATTTGATTGACGAACGGAGAAAATATAAAAATTCAGTAAATGAAGCAGGTGAAAGGGAATACCAACTTCAAAAATTAAGACTAACATAAATTGCAAAAAGGCTACGCAGGAATGGCTAGAGGACAAATATAAGGATTTAGAAGCATACATCGCTATGAGAAAGCTAGATATCTCCTACAGGAAGATTAAGGAATCCTATGGAGAAAAGGGAACCACCTATATGAATATCAAGAGCTATGATGGAAACCCAGTCCTAAGCAAAGAGGAGAAAGCTGAAAGGTGGAATGAAAGTATATAGGATCTTCAAAAGGGAGATGTACTTGAGGGCAATGTTATCAAAAAGGAAAAGGACGTATCTCCATTCACCGAAACAAGAGACGTACTGTAAACACGGCAAAGCGCGTGACCACAGCGCTGCCGTCGAGGGGTGTACAAAGCAGGGGCGTCAGAAATTAAAAAAATGAAAGTCGTGTTTTTTATAATTTGGCATCTGAACATGATAAAGTGATCCGAAAACTACCTTCCGACACCTTTTTTTTACATTTCATTAAAGTTTATTGTCACTGAAAAAGAGAAATATTTAAGCTTTCAGGAAAAGTTGTTTTTTCGCGTTACTCTATATTTATCACGCCATATCTCCTAAACTGTGTGTCGCACAGTAACATAATTTTATAATTGCCTTCAGTACTATATGTTGATGACGTCTGTAAATTTTCTGCCCAATAGAGTCAGTAACAGTGAAGTAATAAATTAAAATCTCACGTCTGATGCGGAACTTTTACCAAATCATCATCCGAAATATAGTAAGCGACAAACTTTTCCCCTTTAAATTTTTTTGTGGGGGTGTAAGCGAGAAAAGTTTCAGAAAGGTTTCAATTTAATTTTGTAGTTTGTTCGAATGCGATGGGTGCAACCGTTTGTCCTTTATGAGCGATGCATTGTGCGGTTCGCAGGCGCGGCGCTGTCAGTGTGGCCGTCTCAGTTGCACGTGTGAACTCGTTAGTGGGTGTTGTACAGTGGCGATTTCAGGATATCTTAAGTTCATCTGTAAAGACGCTTGAAAGGCTAGTTGTTGATTATTAGAGTAAGTATATGTGTTTGTAGTCACGCTGAGCATTCACTGTTTATGTGCGAATCCAATACCATCGCATGGTTTCTTATTTTATATATTCACTTATTTCATTTGCATCACATACGGCTGTCCTCATTATGTCATCCACGGATTCAGCGAGCGAGGTCGACGTGTCAGTTCTGAGTCCACCAAAGAAGCGAGCAAAGAAGAAATCATTAAGTTCTTCTGAGAAGCACATGGTGCTTAATGTGCATAAAACGGAACTGTTACATCCAGAGCAGTCGATGAGTGACACTGTTTCGAAAACAGCTGCAGCTACAGGTGTTGGACGTTCTTCAGTGTATCGTGTAATAAGTGAGTACAAGGCGACACACTCTTTGAAGTCTCCCAAGAAAGGAAAATTATGACAGAAACTTTCTGAAAGTGTTGATGACTTCGATAGAAATGCGATACGAAGGAAAGTACACGAATTTTTGCTATCGTAACGAATTGCCAACAATTGCTTACAGTCGTGAACGAAGATGCAGATCTGGGCAATTTTTGGAGAACTACATTTTATAAGTTATTGAGAGTAATGAATTTCAAATATGTCCGGCGTGGGCGCGATAGCGTGCTAATAGAGAGGGATGACATCATATTATGGAGGCGGCGTTATCTTCGAACCATTAAACGGTTGAGAGATGAAGGCAGACCCATTTACTATTTGGACGAGACGTGGGTGAACGCAGGACATCCCCGAAGTTACGTCTGGGTAGATGACACTACAAATTCCTCAAAACGAGCGTTTCTGTCCAGATTATCCACCGGAAGCAACGGCCCATCAGGTAAAGGGAAACATCTGATTATCGCACACATTGGCTGCAAAGCAGGGTTCGTTGAAGAATGTTTGTGGACTTTCGAATCCAAGAAAAGTGGAGATTATCGTGAGGAGATGTCCGCCGAAACCTTCGAGAAGTTGTTTCAACATGGTCTTCCTCGGCTTCAGGAAAATGCAGTTATTGTTCTTGATAACGCGCCGTAAAAAGAAAAGAAAAAGTTCCCAATGCTAATTCCAATTAGCACGAAATATTAGAGTGGCTAAAATCTAAAAACATCGATTTCGAAGACGGTATGTTGAAGAAAGGACTTTTAGATATAGTTAAAAATCACAGAACAGCGCACAACGAATACGCAATAGATGAAATGGCGAAGAATGCAGGGAAAACTGTTCTCAGAATTCCTCTGTACCACTGTGAATTAAACACCATCAAGTTAGTGTTGGCCAGAATCAAAGGCTATGTAGCAGCGAAAAACAAAACATACAAAATGCCAGAAGTACTGCTAGAAGAAGCAGTAAGAACAGTGACTGCAGAGGATTGGAACAAGTGCGTCCTCCATGTCGTAGAAAAAGTGGAAACTCAAATGCGGAAATTAAGACTGCATTACAGAGGAGAGAGAGGAGCGGTTTGTTATAAACCTCAATGAAATCAGTTCAAGTTCGACAGAGTGAACCTTGTTTCGTCCTTTATCATTATTATTACTGGTATTGTTATTAAAATTAACAATTAATTGTGTTTGAATGGAGCGTTTTGTTAGCAACCTGAATGAAAATAAATCTGCTTCGACAGAATGAACTCAGTTTAACATTATTTCGCACATTGTTGCCCAGGTTTCTCACGGTCCGCTGTGGCAACTCGGCAGCCAGCTGAACGCCGCCAGCTGCAAAGCGTGCGCCAAGGATTTTCCACACCCCTACGTATCACGTGAACACCGAATGCATTCTCTGGAAACGAGCGTAATCGCTCACGTGACACTGTTTATGTTTCGTCCCAGCTCTCGGTGAATAGACTTTAGATGAAGATGAGATGGGAAATACGATACTGCGTGAGGAATTTAACAAAGCACTGAAAGATGTAGATCTAAACCAGTTTAAAAAATGGTTCAAATTGCTCTAAGCACTATGGGACTTAACAAAAAAATGGCTCTGAGCACTATGGGACTTAACATCTATGGTCATCAGTCCCCTAGAACTTAGGACTACTTAAACCTAACTAACCTAAGGACATCACACAACACCCAGTCATCACGAGGCAGAGAAAATCCCTGACCCCGCCGGGACTTAACATCTGAGGCCATCAGTCCCCTAGACTTAGAACTACGTAAACCTAACTAAACTTAGGACATCACACACATCCACACCCGAGGCAAGATTCGAACCTGCGACCGTAGCAGCTAAACTGAATTTATACAGTGTTTCATCCAAGCTGTTATTGTAGTGTTGTTGTCTTCAGTCCAAGACTGGTGTGATGGAGCTCTCAATGCTATTCTATTCTGTGAAATCCTCTTCACCTCCGAGTAAATACTGCAACCTACATCCTTCCGAAACTGCTTATTACCCGCACCTCTTGGTCTCCCTCTACTATTTTTGCCTCCGCCCTTCCCCCAGACGCACACACGTTCCTCCAGTACTGATTTGGTGAGCCCTTGATGTCTGACAATTTGTCCTATCAACTGATCTCTTCTTATAGTCAGATTGTGACAAAAATTTCTTTTCTTCCCAAATCTAGTCCGCACTTCCTCATTAGTTACGTGATCGGCCCACTTATATTCGGCATACATCTGTAGCACCAAATTTCCAAGCTTCTATACTCTTCGGGCCTAGACCTTTTATTATTCGTGTTTCACTTCCGTACGTGACTACATTTTATACAATTACAATCAGAAAAGGCATCCTGACACATAAACCTATACTCGACGTTAGCAAATATCACTTCTTGAGAAACGCTTTTCTTACCATTGCCAGTCTGTGTTTTATGTCCTCTCTACTTCTACACCATCAGTTATTTTGCTGCCCAAATAGAAGAAAACATCTACTGCTTTAAGTGTCTCGTTTCCTAATCTAATTCCTCAGTATCGCATGGTTTAATTCGGCTACATTCCATTATGCTAGTTTTTCTTATGTTGATGTTCATCTTATATCCCACTTTCGAAACATTGTCCATACCGTTCAAGTGCTCTTCCAAGTCCATTGTGGTCTCTGAGAGACTTACGGTGTCATCGGCAAACCTCAAGGTTTTTATTTCTTCGCCATGGACTTTAATTCCTACTCCAAATATTTATTTAGTTCCCTTTACTGCATCCTCGATGTACCGATTGAATAACATCGAGATAGGCTGTCTCGCTCACTTCTCTATCACTGCTTCCCTTTCACGCCACTCAACTCTTATAACTGCCATTCGGTTTTAGTACAAGTTGTAAACAGCTTTTCGCCCCCTGTATTTTACCCTTGCTACCCTCAGAATTTGAAAGAGAGTATGTCAGTCAACATTGTCAAAAACTTTCTCTATGTCTACAAATATTATGAACGTAGTAGGTTTGCCTTTCCTTAACCTATCGTCTAAGACAATCGTAGAGTCATTATTGATTACCGTGTTCCTGCATTTCTCCAGAATCCAAACTGATCTTCACCGACGTCGGCTTCTGCCAGTTTCTCCAGTGTTCTGTAAGGACTTCGTGTTAACGTTTTGCTATCATGTCTTATTAAGCTGATAGTTCGGTAATAGTCACACCTGTCAGCACCTGCTTTATTTGGGTTGGAATTATTTTATTCTTCTTGAAGTCTGCGAATATGTCGCCTATCTCATCATTCTTGCACACCAGGTGGAAGAGTTTTGTCATGTCTGGCTCTCCCAAGGCTATCATAGTTCTAAGGGAATTTGTCTATTCCCGGAGCTTCGTTTCGCGTTGTGGCCGAGCGGTTCTAAGCGCTTCAGTCCGGAAGACTATTAACAAGTTGATCAAGCTGGGATGAAGACTTTCTTCCGTATTGTCGAACATGTACATCGAAGTGCAATGGCGGAAATAAAGAACTGGCTAGGGAGTAGGATATCATTCAGAGAGAAAAAATGGTTCAAATGGCTCTGAGCACTATAGGACTTAACATCTGAGGTCATCAGTCCCCTAGAACTTAGAAATACTTAAACCTAACTAACCTAAGGACATCACACACATCCATGCCCGAGGCAGGATTCGAACCAGTGACCGTAGCAGTCGCGAGGCTCCGGACTGAGGCGCCTAGAACCGCTTGGCCACCGCGGCCAGCTTCAGAAAGAGATGATGTCGCTGAGGTCAGTGCCATCTTCAGTGAAATTCAACAAGAGTTACTGGACCTGTTCAATGGAATGGACAGTCTAATTGTCACTTAATATTGGCTCAATATATACAGAAAAAAGACGTAAGTAACGAGTAGTGGGTGAAATGACATAAATGATAATCATAACTTTATATAAGGGATATTCTAATAGCCCAAAGGAAGAAATTCTGCTAACGTGGACGCAAAATAATGAGTAATGGAGGAAACAAAGAGGATGTAATAAGCATATTAGCTCAGGCAAAGAAGGCGTCTCCTGTTAAAAGAAATCGTTTAGTACGCCTCTGAGTAGGAAGTTTGTGACAATGTATTCGTACATCTGGAACACATCACTGAAACGAAGTAAAATCATAGATTACGGGAAACTGGAAAAAATGAAGTCGAATTGTCTGAGATCAGAAGCTACAGATGGATGTTGAAACATACACTCCTGGAAATTGAAATAAGAACACCGTGAATTCATTGTCCCAGGAAGGGGAAACTTTATTGACACATTCCTAGGGTCAGATACATCACATGATCACACTGACAGAACCACAGGCACATAGACACAGGCAACAGAGCATGCACAATGTCGGCACTTGTACAGTGTATATCCACCTTTCGCAGCAATGCAGGCTGCTATTCTCCCATGGAGACGATCGTAGAGATGCTGGATGTAGTCCTGTGGAACGGCTTGCCATGCCATTTCCACCTGGCGCCTCAGTTGGACCAGCGTTCGTGCTGGACGTGCAGACCGCGTGAGACGACGCTTCATCCAGTCCCAAACATGCTCAATGGGGGACAGATCCGGAGATCTTACTGGCCAGGGTACTTGACTTACACCTTCTAGAGCACGTTGGGTGGCACGGGATACATGCGGACGTGCATTGTCCTGTTGGAACAGCAAGTTCCCTTGCCGGTCTAGGAATGGTAGAACGATGGGTTCGATGACGGTTTGGATATACCGTGCACTATTCAGTGTCCCCTCGACGATCACCAGTGGTGTACGGCCAGTGTACGAGATTGCTCCCCACACCATGATGCCGGGTGTTGGCCCTGTGTGCCTCGGTCGTATGCAGTCCTGATTGTGGCGCTCACCTGCACGGCGCCAAACACGCATACGACCATCATTGGCACCAAGGCAGAAGCGACTCTCATCGCTGAAGACGACACGTCTCCATTCGTCCCTCCATTCACGCCTGTCGCGACACCACTGGAGGCGGGCTGCACGATGTTGGGGCGTGAGCGGAAGACGGCCTAACGGTGTGCGGGACCGTAGCCCAGCTTCATGGAGACGGTTGCGAATGGTCCTCGCCGATACCCCAGGAGCAACAGTGTCCCTAATTTGCTGGGAAGTGGCGACAACATCGATTTACTGTGGAGACCTCACGCCCCACGTGTTGAGCAATTCGGAGGTACGTCCACCCGGCGTCCCGCATGCCCACTATACGCCCTCGCTCAAAGTCCGTCAACTGCACATACGGTTCACGTCCACGCTGTCGCGGCATGCTACCAGTGTTAAAGACTGCGATGGAGCTCCGTATGCCACGGCAAACTGGCTGACACTGACGGCGGCGGTGCACAAATGCTGCGCAGCTAGCGCCATTCGACGGCCAACACCGCGGTTCCTGGTGTGTCCGCTGTGCCGTGCGTGTAATCATTGCTTGTACAGCCCTCTCGCAGTGTCCGGAGCAAGTATGGTGGGTCCAACACACCGGTGTCAGTGTGTTCTTTTTTCCATTTCCAGGAGGGTACATAGACACAAGACATGAGAAGGTCTTTCGTAGAATCAGCGAGAAAGGAAACATAAAAAATACTGCTAGAAGAAGGGGAAGGATGATACGCTATGTGTAGCGATATCTAGGAATACACTATGTGATCAACAGTATCCGGACACCCTGAAAATCATACGTTTTTCATAATAGGTCCATTGTGCTGCCATCTACGGCCAGGTACTCCGTATCAGCAACATCAGTAGTCATTAGACAACGTGAGAGAGCAGAATGGGGCGCTCCGCTTCCCACGGACTTTGAATGTGATCAGGTGACTGGGTGTCACTTTTGTCATATGTCTGCACGCGAGATTTCCACACTCCTAAACATCCCTAAGCAAACTGTTTCCGATGTGATGGTGAAGTGGAAACATGAAGGGACAAGTACAGCACAAAAGCTTACAGATTGATCTCGACTGCTGACTGAGAGACACCGCCGACAGTTGAAGAGGGTCGTACCGTGTAATAGCCAGACATATGTACAGACCACCACACAGGAATTCTAGACTGCATCATCATCCACTGCAAGTGCTATGACAGTTAGCCGGGAGGTGAGAAAAGTAGGATTTCATGGTCGAGGCGCTGCTCATAAGCCACACATCACGCCGGTAAATGCCAAACGACGCCTCGCTTGGTGTAAGGAGCGTAAAAATTGGACGATTAAGCAGTGGAGAAACGTTGTGTGGAGTGATGAGTCACTGTACACAATGTGGCGATCCAGTGGCAGGGTGTGGGTATGGCGAATGCCCGATGAACGTCATCTGCCAGCGTGTGTAGTGGCAGTAGGAAAATTCGGAGGCGGTGGTGTTATGGTGTGGTCGTGTTTTTAATGGAGGGGGCTTGTACCCTTTGTTGTTTTGCGTGGCACTGTCGCAGCACAGGCCTACACTGATGTTTTAAGTATATTCTTGGTTACCACTGTGGAAGAGCAATTCGGGGATGGCGATTGCGTCTTTCAACACGATCGAGAACCTGTTCGTAAAGCACAACCTGTGGCTGAGTGGTTACACGACAATAACATCCTGTAATGGACTGGCCTGCACGGACACCTGAAATCTATCTAACACCTTTGGGATGGTTTTGAACGCCGACTTCGAGCCAGGCCGTACCGACCGTCGACGATACCTCACCTCAGTGCAGCACTCCATGAAGAATGGGCTGCCATTCCCCAATAAATCGTCCAGCACCAGATTGAACGTATGCTTGCGAGAGTGGAAGCTGTTATCAAGGCTAAGGGAGGGCCAACACGATACTGAAATCCAGCATTACTGATAAAGGGCGCTACGAACTTGTAGGTCATTTTAGCCAGGTGTCCAGATACATTTGATCACATAGTGACCTTTCATGGTACTAGAATCCAGTATTGTAGAGGCCGATAGATACTGGAATACGTATGGAACGTTTGGTATACGTGGTACTTTGTGGTGAACATATTGGCATAGGAGAGGGATCCGTGGCGTATTATATTAGCTAGAGAAAGAAAAGAAGAAATTCTGTTACTTTAGACGGAGTCCCTTTAGAGCGAGTTATTTTTGAGTGCACTTGGGTTGGATGATGTATCGCTGGTGGAAAATATAAGTTATTAATAACTTATTAGAAAACATGAAAATCACCTCAAAATAGAGCAATAAGGTCATATGGTCTTCCTTTAGAATTTTGTTCCTTTCGGGTCATTTTCGACTAAGAGCTCAGCGCTGAGTATATGGGATAGTCAGATGAAAAGGAGAGAAATGAGAAAATATTAAGGAAACAGTTTATTATTTGAAAACTAATCGTCATAACTGTTAATTCATTTATTCCAGTGTAAGACAAGACGGTCAATGCCTCCGTGGAAAAATGTTTGCTACTGCCTGCGTAGCCATCATTGTACACAGGCGTGCATCTCTTCGATCGAAGCAACTCAACGGCCATCAGTGTATTTCCGAGAGTTCCAGAAATACGGAGAAATTGGTGCTGTATGGGGAATGTGGAAGGGCTTCCCAGCGAAATTTCTGGAGCGTAGTCAAAACAACCTTGACAACATCTTGGCCCGCCCAAGCGTTGCACAGCCAAAATGCATACATCCCCATACCATATCAATAGTTCTGCTTCGATTGTATCCATAACAGTGGTGCCCTGGTTCATTCTCTTACCTTTGTTTTCCCTTTTAATGTACCCCTAGAGTCAACATACTACAATACCTCCAAAATCGCATACCCATTCAGAATATGTTCCTCTTAATCTTTTATTTCTCACGCTTTTGCTCCGTACGCTGTGAGATTATTTAATACATTAACAGAACTCTACAGAAAAGGAAAAAAAGAAAAATGAAGAAGAAGCAGTTAAAAACCATAGATACACACACACATACACACACACACACACACACACACACACACACACAAATACACACGCACATACACACTCACACTCATAATCACACACAGTAGAGAGACAGAGAATTCGAATTCGGCTCCAAATTAATCTGAGAACAAGCGAATGCCGATTGGATAGAATACAAAGTAAAATCGTTTGCAGTATTTTGGTGAAGTGAAAAATTGTTCGTTACGAACATAATCCTAGAAAATATGTGTAGTATTTGAGTGTGTTTCGCAGAAAATCATGAGAAGCAGAAGAAAAAGGATCTGCGAAAGCAAAACGTGATTAATAGGAGGGATATGACACTAGCCAAAAGCTAAAGACTTGAAACAGTTGCATATAGAATCTATATGGCACAGCCAAGGGCGCTGAAGAGCATCCACCCTTCTCACTACAGCTCTTGAACCACTATATGCAGGGGCTTAATACTGTGCCTCAGCATAACACCATAGTGCTCTTGCAAGTGTACTGGAATCCCATCTGAACGAACTGATGGGAATTATTACGGATACACTAAAATCCACACCAGTCCCTTGGCTGCTTGTCATGAGTAACTTTCCACGACCCGAATTGCGACGCCAAGAAACAACCTTTCGGGAATGAAGGAAGCTGCATCACTCTTACTGTTCCCAAGACTTCCTGTTTCATAATGGCTTATATGACGCTCCCCCAGAAGGCTTGATGTCATTGTGTCTACTGTGTCCTAATGGAAGAAACTACAAGAAGTTGGAAATTAAATAAGAGTGGTGCAAGAGGTGGAATGCCACAACAATAAAATATCAAGGGGTTGAAGATCCATCTGTCAGCCTACCAGGATTTGACCTGAAGTGAGTGCACAAGACTGAACAAGATAAGAACCGTCCACACTAGGTGCATTGCTACGATGCGCAAGTCAGAACTCCGAAACAGCTCAGCATATTGTCAGAAACTGCACCCTTAGAAAGTATTCAGAGCCAATCAATGACTTCATTCACTAGTTGTTGAACTCTTGATTAAATGTTTCTACCTTAATTAACAGTCTTAATTTTATAGTTCAAATATTCTCCTTGTCAGTATCATTAAAATATTTATTTTCACAATTTCAATGTATTTGCTTTTATACCTAAATCAATAAACGTAACTTTAAAGAAGTTAGTAGTTTTATTTGCATAAAACTGCGATGGAGAAACATATGCTCACAGTCGTTCTTCATATCGTGCTAGATACGAGACGTGCATGATCAAATTCGGAAAACATGATGATGCAATCTTAGTGCTCTGTTGACTGACGTTTAACAGTACTGTTCCACAGAGAAACCTGAAATGACTAAGAGCTGTCGCATACTACGTTGTCCAACAGTTTTCTGAAAAATAATTTACAGTATCGAAAAATTCCTGTACTTCCATATCACGAGTCCAACTGAACCAATGAACTATTTTCTGCAGCTGATAAGAAGACGTTTCATATGTAGTATTGAAAATTGTTCTCTCCAATCTTTCCGGTTTTGCTTCGTCGATTACAAGATGTTCACAACAAAACCAGACTTTTTTGAAATTTTTGGCATTAGTTTGCTTGAAGACAGATATAAAGCTGTGGGAACAGTAATCAACTGATACTTATCACTGGATTTGTTGTACAGGGTGATTCAAAAAGAATACCACAACTTTAAAAATGTGTATTTAATGAAAGAAACATAATATAACCTTCTGTTATACATCATTACAAAGAGTATTTAAAAAGGTTTTTTTTCACTCAAAAACAAGTTCAGAGATGTTTAATATGGCCCCCTCCAGACACTCGAGCAATATCAACCCGATACTCCAACTCATTCCACACTCTCTGTAGCATATCAGGCGTAACAGTTTGGATAGCTGCTGTTATTTCTCGTTTCAAATCATCAATGGTGGCTGGGAGAGGTGGCCGAAACACCATATCCTTAACATACCCCCATAAGAAAAAATCGCAGGGGGTAAGATCAGGGCTTCTTGGAGGCCAGTGATGAAGTGCTCTGTCACGGGCTGCCTGGCGGCCGATCCATCGCCTCGGGTAGTTGACGTTCAGGTAGTTACGGACAGATAAGTGCCAATGTGGTGGCGCTCCATCCTGCTGAAATATGAATTGTTGTGCTTCTTGTTCGAGCTGAGGGAACAGCCAATTCTCTAACATGTCCAGATATTGTAGTCCAGTTACAGTAGCACCTTCGAAGAAAAAGGGACCAAAACTTCATTGGCTGAAATGGCACAGAAAACGTTCACTTTAGGCGAGTCACGTTCATACTGAGTTGTTTCCCGCGGATTCTCAGTGCCCCATATACAGACATTGTGACGGTTGACTTTCCCGTTAGTGTGGAAAGTTGCTTCATCACTAAACACAATCTTTGAAACGAAAGATTCATCTGTTTCCATTTGAGCAAGGATAAAATCACAGAAATCGATTCTTTTAATCTTATCAGCTGCAGACAGTGCTTGAACCAATTTCAGACGATAAGGTTTCATAACTAACCTTTTTCGTAGGACTCTCCATACAGTTGATTGTGGAATTAGCAGCTCTCTGCTAGCTCTGCGAGTCGATTTTCCTGGGCTGCGAACAAATGCTTGCTGGATGCGTGCTACATTTTCATCACTCGTTCTCGGCCGTCCAGAACTTTTACCTTTGCACAAACACCCATTCTCTGTAAACTGTTTATACCAACGTTTAATGCACTACCTATCAGGAGGTTTAAAACCATACTTCGTTCGAAATGCACGCTGAACAACTGTCGTCGATTCACTTCTGCCGTACTCAATAACACAAAAAGCTTTCTGTTGAGTGGTCGCCATCTTAGCATCAACTGACGCTGACGCCTAGTCAACAGCGCCTCAAGCGAACAAATGTACAACTAAATGAAACTTTATAGCTCCCTTAATTCGCCGACAGATAGTGCTTAGCTCTGCCTTTTGTCGTTGCAGAGTTTTAAATTCATAAAGTTGTGGTATTCTTTTTGAATCACCCTGTATAATGTGTCATAGTACTCGTCGACTGCCTCTCTCTTTCTTTCGCTCGAAATGATGAACTGCGGTTTGCATGCACTTCTTGCACTAAACCTGACTAATTAGCTTTGTAGAGGATAACTAACAGCTACAAAATTATGTTCAGTACTATCTATTAATGACATTTCGCCTACACGTTTATTTGAATTTAAGTTTGTAATTTTCCTACCTCTTTTTCCATATAATTTTCTAAGTCTGTTTAACCATATCGAAGAAGCCTGCAGATATTTATCACTAAGAGTTACTACACTCCATGTTTTCTTTAGGCCAGGAAAGTACTGCATTTTGGCTCTGGACTTCAATTAGAGTAACAATTGAAGGAATTATCACTGTTACTTTATTTTCCTTCTAATGTTTCCACAAATTGTAACGAAATGTTGATATCATTCGAATGCATGTACAACAAATTAACTAATAAATAACACATATGTAGGTCATTTGGAGATTTAGGTGATTTCGACTGCATGACATTTAGTTATGATTTGGTCTTTCCGAGGCTTTGGCAAGATAGGAAAAACGTTACCATTAGAAACCATTATACTGTGCGCAATAACAATCTGTTTCGCCGCTCTCATCCTGACAGCAACAACTGGTTATTATGCGTTCCTGACGAGCTTGTTAACAAATTGATTTGGTATACTCATTTAAGTTATGCATATTATGGAGCAAGAAAATGTTTTCTTATCTGAGACAGAACTGTTATTTTGCCAACATGGAGAAACGTATTCGACGAGTTTTAGCATCGTGTAAAATCTGCCAGAAAGCTAAATCAGACCCAACTTCACATATTCCTCCGTTACATACCATTGCACCGATTAAATTGAAACATATGGCCGCTGTACACAATTTTGGTCCCATTCCCAGATCTAATAGAGGTTTTTGTTACATCTTTGTAGCTGATAAACTCACTTCGAAATTTGTTACCTTCACTCCGTTACGCAAAGCTACTGCTAAACCTATTTCGAATGCATTTGTAAAACATTTTTTATTCCATGTAGGGCATGTATTGAAAGTAATTTCCGACAATAGACCACAATTTCGATCTGCGATATAAACACGTGTGTTACGATGTAGAAACATTTCTCCGATCTATATATCCAGGATCACGCTTCTTCGAACACTTCTGAACGACTAATGAAAGAAATTGGTAAACTATGTAGAATATACTGCCATAAAAGGCATATTGATTGGGACACACACATACTCTCATTACAGGATGTAATTAACTCCATACCAAATGAATCTGTTATTGTATCTCCGACTGTTATATTGAAAAACGTTGAACCATCCAACAAAATTAAGGAATTAGTATCTTTTCCTACATCTCGTCGACTACGCCACCATGAAATAACTGACATTGAGCTCAACAACATCAAACGTGCCGCAGAACGCCGGAGAAGACAGCAAAAACAGGTTTGTACACGCTGTGACGTTCGCATAGGACACACACACTATTTATCCAACAGAGGAAGGAGTAGATGCAGTAGATCTGAGCTTCTATACGCAGGTCCATATAGAATTCGCAGTGTTCCTCGCCCCAGTGTAGTACACGTCGAAAGTTTGAGAACCTGAAAAACCAAGAGCAATCACCATATTTCCAGTATTAAACCCTTTATTGAATAAACATACTTTATGATTTATCACACTGTAATGCCATTTGCAGATATTTATATGAACACTTACTGATGATGATTATATTTTTTCTTGGTAAGTGCCCGGCAAGGTAAGGTTAGCAGGTCGCTTTCCTTGTCGTTATACATCAGACCGTGCACATTTTCCATTTTTTAATGTTTATATGATGGTTTTCCTATCGAAAGTAGAATTTTTTCTGTATGCACTTCGAAATCTTTAAGATATAACAAACACCAGTTGACTCTGACATTTTGCCTTATGATATCCCAATATCTTGACTATTCTACATCTTTTGCTACTACTTTCTGATATTGTGTGTACATTTTCGCACTTGAAAACTGTCTATGTTTTGGCCTAATACATTTTCTCTCATGCTATGCTGTATGCTTAGTCATATCACTAGAAACAAGTTTTCATTTAGTGGATATATGTTTTGAATGCAAGATATTGATCCATATTCATCATTTTCAGAAATAAATAATGTATAAAAGAAATAAATTAAAGAAACCACAGTGATTTACTATGAAATGGAAATTTCACCATCGGAATGAACGAAAGAAAATGCAATACCTTGTCATGAAGAGTAAATGGATCAGAATTAACAATCATTAAGAAGAATATATTATATTGACTGTATGATAGCAGTCTTGACTAATTATTTTTCTTTCAGAATACGAGGCGATTATTGCAGGCTGTGAGACAGAACTACACATGTTAATTTTAGTGATGAAGTATGCTGGAAGGAAGAGACTCTATAATATATGAAACAACGAAAGATAATGAATAGTTGTATGAGGAAAATGGTGATATGAATATGAATAATGAATAATGAAGTGTCTATTTTATGAAGATGTTAATAAATGATGATGAATAGTTGTATAAGAATATGGTAATATGAATAATAAAGTTTTTCTTTGCAGGTAATGATGAAGTTTATGTATTTTGAAATAGTTAAGAAATGCTATGTAGTTATTTAAGTATTTGTTGTAGTTCTTTTTGACAGAATGTCATATGTTGCATAGTATAATGACTGAATGTTTTAGAGAAGACAGCTAGAATTCATACATATGAAGTACACGTTTCTTTACCTGTTAATTCAGAGTTTACTACATTTCAGCATAATATACATTTGTCCATTCAGCTCAATAATCAACTTTGTATTTTTTCCAGGAGAAGCTTTTGCATGATATTAATACGCTACAAGCATTTAGTTATTAAACCTGTTCTAGTACTTTCATTTTTTTTACCAGTTGTGTCTATCATTCATGAATGTGATCACATATACTCTACTTGTTTCATAAACTTGCTACAGCTGACTCATGACGAATAATTCAAAAGCAAATATTTTCATGCCCCAGCAATTGACTATCGACCCCAACGCAATGCACTGCTAACACAAAAAAATTATTATTACCAATCTCAACTATTACCAGTACAAAACTAAATAATACTACCAGTTTAAGATATATTTCTAGTCCTAAAGATAATGCAAATTTTTTCTGATGTATTTATTTAATTATGTCTATGTATTATTGCACTTAACACCTTGAGTACTAGTTCCAATGTCTTACATTTTAAATATGTCTTGTATCACTTGCATGATACACTCCTGGAAATGGAAAAAAGAACACATTGACACCGGTGTGTCAGACCCACCATACTTGCTCCGGACACTGCAAGAGGGATGTACAAGCAATGATCACACGCACGGCACAGCGGACACACCAGGAACCGCGGTGTTGGCCGTCGAATGGCGCTAGCTGCGCAGCATTTGTGCACCGCCGCCGTCAGTGCCAGCCAGTTTGCCGTGGCATACGGAGCTCCATCGCAGTCTTTAACACTGGTAGCATGCCGCGACAGCGTGGACGTGAACCGTATGTGCAGTTGACGGACTTTGAGCGAGGTCGTATAGTGGGCATGCGGGAGGCCGGGTGGACGTACCGCCGAATTGCTCAACACGTGGGGCGTGAGGTCTCCACAGTACATCGATGTTGTCGCCAGTGGTCGGCGGAAGGTGCACGTGCCCGTCGACCTGGGAGCGGACCGCAGCGACGCACGGATGCACGCCAAGACCGTAGGATCCTACGCAGTGCCGTAGGGGACCGCACCGCCACTTCCCAGCAAATTAGGGACACTGTTGCTCCTGGGGTATCGGCGAGGACCATTCCCAACCGTCTCCATGAAGCTGGGCTACGGTCCCGCACACCGTTAGGCCGTCTTCCGCTCACGCCCCAACATCGTGCAGCCCGCCTCCAGTGGTGTCGCGACAGGCGTGAATGGAGGGACGAATGGAGACGTGTCGTCTTCAGCGATGAGAGTCGCTTCTGCCTTGGTGCCAATGATGGTCGTATGCGTGTTTGGCGCCGTGCAGGTGAGCGCCACAATCAGGACTGCATACGACCGAGGCACACAGGGCCAACACCCGGCATCATGGTGTGGGGAGCGATCTCCTACACTGGCCGTACACCACTGGTGATCGTCGAGGGGACACTGAATAGTGCACGGTACATCCAAACCGTCATCGAACCCATCGTTCTACCATTCCTAGACCGGCAAGGGAACTTGCTGTTCCAACAGGACATTGCACGTCCGCATGTATCCCGTGCCACCCAACGTGCTCTAGAAGGTGTAAGTCAACTACCCTGGCCAGCAAGATCTCCGGATCTGTCCCCCATTGAGCATGTTTGGGACTGGATGAAACGCCGTCTCACACGGTCTGCACGTCCAGCACGAACGCTGGTCCAACTGAGGCGCCAGGTGGAAATGGCATGGCAAGCCGTTCCACAGGACTACGTCCAGCATCTCTACGATCGTCTCCATGGGAGAATAGCAGCCTGCATTGCTGCGAAAGGTAGATATACACTGTACTAGCGCCGACATTGTGCATGCTCTGTTGCCTGTGTCTATGTGCCTGTGGTTCTGTCAGTGTGATCATGTGATGTATCTGACCCCAGGAATGTGTCAATAAAGTTTCCCCTTCCTGGGACAATGAATTCACGGTGTTCTTATTTCAATTTCCAAGAGTGTATCAAATATAATCACTAGTAGCTAAATGCTACATGCAATAACTCCTGTTTTGAATTATGACTTCTGAATAATGCATAATACTGTACATGCTTTCTAAATAGCCAACGAGTGCTAATAATTACTGTAATAAGATGACTTATGAATAATATTTTGTAATACTCCATAAATACCACATAAATGCTTTGTAACTGGCCAACAAGTGTCAATAATTACTGCAATGACTTGAGTTCTTAATAATATTTTGTTATACTCTATAAATGAATGCCAATAATTACTGCAATGACATGACTTATTAATAATGTTTTGTTATACTCTGTAAATGCTATACCAATGATTACTGCAATGAGATGACTTATTAATGATGTTATGTAATACTCCACACGTACTACATAAATGCTTTGTAACTAGCCAATGAGTGCTAATAATTATTTAAAGTGTGTGATACACATGTGTAATTCTGTATGATGACTAGATTAGATTAGATTAGATTTGATTAATACTTGTTCCATATATCATGAATACGACACTTTGTAATGATGTGGAATGTGTCAGGTTAATAAAAGATGTCTGTACAAGATATTACATTACACAAAATATTGCATGAAACTAGTGCCTAAGTTTTTTTTCCCTTAATTTATAACTACAAATTCAGCCAATGAGTGGAAGGAGTTGTCATCTAGAAATTGTTTTAATTAATTTTTAAATGTTAGTTGGCTATCTGTCGGGTTTTGATGCTGTCTGGAAGGTGACCAAAGACTTTTGTGGCAGCGTAATTTACCCTTTTCGTGCCAAGGTCAGATTCAGCCCTGCATAGTGAAGATCATCCTTTATCCTGGTGTTATAGCTATGCACACTGCTATTACTTTTGAACTGGGCTGGATTATTAACAACAAATATCATAAGTGAATATATATACTGTGAGGATGCCTAGATCCTTAAATAGATGTCTGCAGGATTACCGTGGGTGGGTTCCAGCAATTATTCTGATTACACATTTTTGAGCAATGAATACTTTTCTACTCAACGATGAATTACCCCAGAATATGATGCCATACGAAAGCAGTGAATGAAAGTAGGCATAGTAAGCTAATTTACTGAGATTCTTATCACCAAAATATGCAATAACCCTAATAGCATACGTAGCTGAACTCAGACATTTCAGCAGACCATCAATGTGTTGCTTCCAGTTTAACCTCTCATCAATGGACACACTTAAAAATTTTGAAAATTCTACCTTAGCTACAGACTTCTGTTCGAAGTCTATATTTATTACTGGAGTTGTGCCATTTACTGTACGGACTCACATAAGACTTAGTGTATCCTTCACCTTCTGAGCTAATTACCAACAATGACTGCCATATGTGTATGTCATGTCCATCCTCATTATCATGGAGCACTATACTTGGTTTTTGCACTAATTCTACGTTGATGGAAGAGTATGGATTCTACCAGTATGTGGTGTTGACATCAAGCTTTTCACCACCCTGACTGAAGGAGATGTCATTGCGGTCCTACTGCTTGGTGTACCTAATGTACTACCACAATGATATCATACAATATTAATACAACATTTAGTGTCTTGACTACAATGATAAATACTTCAGGGAAGAGAACTTCAGATTGTCTCACTTGGTGTTGTACTTCTGTAGAACGATATGAACTTTTAGTGCAGCTATGTGCAACTCACTGTGCTACAACCATGATGTTATCCTTCCCATTCCTATCCTAGTTCTTGTAATATGGTAAAGACTTGTAGAGTGCGCGTGCACGTCATTTCATTTCTTAATGTGTTTAAATTCTCGTAAAATGGTAAAGACTTACACATTGCATGTGTACTTTATTTCATTTCTCAATATGTTTAAATTCTTGTAAAATGCGGAAGACTTATACAGTGAGTGTGCACTCTAGTATGTTCTGTACACATTGCATATACACTTTGTCATTTCTTAGTTTGTTCTGTACTCAGTGCATGCACACCCTATTTCATTTCTTAATACGTTCTGTACTTAAATCATTTATCAATAATGTTACACATATATATATATATATATATATATATATATATATATATATATATATATATATATATATATATATACTCTGTGACTGTAGACAGTAAACTAAATAAATTATAGAAATTTTGTTGCTCATGGCAAGTCCAATTGACTCATCATCGCTGCCAAGTTCTCCCACCCCCCCCCCCACCCCCATTGGAGGGTTATGTAAGAGGTCCATGACCAAGGAATTTATTGGAATTTATTGCTAGCACACTTGAGCAGATGTAATTTCGATGGATTGCTCACGCACTGCCTGCAATAAGCTATAATAGAATCCAGACCAGAGAGCATTGTCGGCTGCACAGAGCAGTGTCGGCGGCCGTAGAAGCAGTGTGGTTAGTAGTAGTGGTTCTAGCTCTGGCAGTAGGAGTAAGTAGCAGCTAGCAATCGGGTGTATGCAGTTGGCGGGGCCGGTAGTGGGGAGCGATGGCGGTGCCCGAGCGACGTAGTATAAGGTGAAAGCAGCCGCACTCTTATGTAGTTTGTTACAACTAAATTTGTACTGTTGTTATATCAAGTCCCATGTATTAGGTCTCTAAAAATCTTTTAATAATAAACTTCCTTATAAAATTAACTTTTGACAATCATTCATCTGAATTTAAAGATTTTACTAATTTCTCCTATCCATTATCGTAAAAAAAGTCCATTGTTTCTTTTTACACATGACAAATCTAGTGGCCTACATTGCACTGGGCTGTGCCAGAAAAATTTCTTATAGGAGCAGATATATACGCGTTATCCCACGACTTTATTGAGGTAAGAATATTCAATTTATTGAGAATGATCTTTCAGAGCCATGACGCAGCACTGCTGACGTCCAAATTTACCAGTTTAGATTCACAGTCGGTTAATTATTGAAAGGTCATACGTGAGCCATAATTTTATTGACATATTAGTCACATTTTATTATTTGTAGGCTACAGAATTTATCTGTGGGGAGGCTACACTTGTGCCAATGTTATACTTATTTTTTCTGTTGGGAGGTTACAAGTTGATCTCATCGTCATTATCCAAAGTGACCCTGATTTCGACAAGATGTGGTTCGTGCAAGACGGAACTCGACTCCATCGAAGCAGGAGAGTCTTATGTCCTGGAGGAGCATTTTGGGGACCTAATTATGACTCTGGGGGTTCCCAGATGTCACTGGCATGGACCTCGATTGGTCGACATATTCTCCGGATCTGAACACACGCGACTCCTTTGTGGGGGTCTTTTAAAGAAAAGATGTACAGCAATAACCCCAAAACCATTTCTGAGGTTTAAACATTCAGAAGGTCATCGACAGCATCGATGTTTCGACACATCAGCGGGTCGTGCAGACTTTCGCTATTTCTCTGCGCCACATCGTCGCCAACGATGGCAGGCATATAGAACATATCATAACATAAATCTGAATACATCCAGTGACTTTTACATGGTGAATAAAGTGTGTGAACACCGTAGTTTGTAGCTAATTTACGTTTTTTTTTTCATATGCTGCAATACTTGTCACCCTGTGTTACATGTGTTGCGACTGGCTGACCACTATTGTATTTTCTGTGATGCGTTCTTTATAAATTTTTGTATAATGCCGCTTCTTTCTCGTTTTTCCTTTATTGGTCTCCTGTAGGCCTTAAAGGCCCGTTAGTGGAATAAATGGTGATGATGATGACATTTCAGAACAAACTTCAACGTTGGTGTACGTTCTCTTACATAGATTATGACTTTTGTCCCGACAACAAACAGCAACGCTGGGATGCCTGGGGCAGTTTCGCAACCAAGCGGTGTATTCGTCATAGTGTGTTTCGACGATGTCTTGTCAGGCAAACCAAGAGGTGCTGCGAGCTGTTCTAGTATTGGTCACACAATTTTCTTAGATACTCGTAGTGCGGTTTCTGACTCGGAATCTCATAGACGTTAAGTACTGCCACGGAGGTTCTTATGGTAACGCTTCTACATGATGCTGAAAGTACAGTGGCGTTCAAGCTTTCGTACTGGAGGGAAATAATTTATCAGTAACCGTACCCTGTGAAGAGCTTTCGCTCAGTCTTGTAGATAAGGGAGCAGTGTCTGATCACCGTCACGTTATTTACTTTTTTGGAAGAACTTTAAGTAAAGTAATTTTTACAGTCTCAAATGACAAGTGTAGATTTCTAAACTACAGCAAAAGAATGAAAAAAAAGATAACGATACTTTGTTAGCGCCGAGATGATGCTACGTAACCCTCTTGCGATTCAATAAATAAATAAATTATACCCTCGTATAAGTTTCAGAGGAGAAAGAAGAGTCGGGAGAATCATATGTTATTGTTCTGAATTTGCACAACAAAATGTCAACGGTGTCAACTGGGCTCACCACAGTATTTGCGGTTGACATATTGGGATAAGTAAGCAACACTACTTAAACTCTTCGGAAACCTGCGCTGGACATGATTACAGCATCGTCTGATGTGACGTCCCTAAGAAGTTGCATAGCAATGGAGGGAGATAGTTTTATGAATGTGACGTGAGCGTTCCTTAGTCAACAGGGTGTACCTAATACGAAATTGGAACGTAGGACAAGTGTAAAACAAACGTACGTTTCTCACCTCTTGCCTGTATTTGGGTGCAAGAAGTAGAGCTCACTCCACCAGAAAAATAATGAACCACTTGTTTCATTCCTGTCCCAGAGAAATTTAAATCCATATTGCAACAGAGGTTTGAGGCATACAGACTAGCTGATTCGCGTTCGGGGTTTCCCGAAAAGTTGCATGCAGTTACCCAAGAAGAGGTAACCGCAGCAGCTCCAAACTTAGTTGACACGTATAGTAATGACGTTCACGATAAATTAGGAAACGGACGGGTCCAGTTCAAGGGATCCTACCAAAATTTGAAAAAGGTGATTCGGAGGTGAAATTTTTTTAGCAGACATGAATGTACAAGCTCTCTGAGAAAAATATCAAAACTGTTTTTCTAATATCCAGGTCGCTCTAACTACATACATGTCACATTCTCAAGCGGCAGTGAAGAAAAGTCACTTTCGGCACTGAATTTCCATGATAGAGAACAGGCTGAACGTTTTACTTCGTCCAGTATTGAAACTGATGTTTTAAGACAACTAAATTATGAAGATATTAGTGGCTTAATTTGTATGAAATCTAGGCGGAGTTATTAACCGGTAAAATTACTTTAAATTTTTATTTTAAGGCTGACTGATTGGCAAAGTACTTTATCTGAATTAAATGTAAGTAAAATTTCTGATACTGTACTGACTGTGTACCAACATAACGTTTTTCTCAGGGTAATTCATAATGTTCCAACACAATGTATTTTCGAAAAATTCTACAGCAAATCGACCTTAGTGATAAGGGTGTGTAATTAACCAGATTACTACTGTGCAATTTATTGAGTATAGGTGTGACCCGTGCTACTTACCAGTCTTCACTGCGAAAGTTTCCTCGAGCGAACGGTCGTAAATGAAAGCAATCTAATTGTTATACTTCTTACCTACCCATGTTGGCAGCGGTTCTTGATTTAAATTCTGGAATATTTACTTTGTTTTCTTTGGTGACGGAATTACCTTCACTATTGCACCGTGAATCATTTGCGTGTCTTGCCGCTGGTGTGCTTCACATACGTCCAGGATCTCTTTTAAATTTCTATCAGATTTCCACACAAAGTTTCGTTGTGGAAACAATGAAAAGCATATTTGGCATTGATGTTTGCGCCAATTTTCGAGCTCCTGTAAAACGTAATCAATCTTGAGGATTCTGCGTTGTTTCAAAATGCTTTGCTCGTTGCTTCTGTAACGGTGTTCTGACCTGTGTTGCTTACCATTGGTGATCAGTACGATATTTTATTAATCTGTACAAATCTCTCCATTGCTGTCGATATTATTTCTTTGAAATTAAGCCACATCTGGTCTACGATTGCATACTTAGTTCACAAAGGATTGAGGCGGTCTCTTAGGAAGGCGACACGCTAATTCTTAAAATAGATATGTTTCGCGTTTATTTTTTGGGGTGTGAATGTTACTATATTCAGGCTCACTACAGCGACCTTGTGTTCACTAATCCCTGTCGCCACCATAATGTTCCATATTTGCTCTGGATTATTTGTTGCTAGGACAAGTATGTTTTATCACCCATTCAAAATTAGAGTTGACTCCTGAACTAATTGTTCAAAATGGATTTCGGAGAAAGCATTTAGATTGATTTTGGTTGTTTTAGGTCTACTACCGACCCTAAGCTTGTAATTTTGCCAACATATCGAGGGTAGATTGAAGTCACAATCAAGTATAGTTGTATGTGTGGAGTACCTGCGTGAAATGAGACTTACTCTTCTTTGAACTATTCTGTAACTGTTAACATCTGAGTCGTGAGCCCGGTAAAAGGAACCAATTATTAATTTATTCCGATTGTGAAGTACAGCCTCCACCCGTATTAACTCACAGTAACTATGTACATTTATTTCGCTACAAGGCAGATACTAACAGAAATTGCCAAGTGTACTTAATATACCGTATTCTTTCTGAACACCGTCAGGTGATTTGTAAAAATTTCATCTGAGCTTGACTCCAGCTTTCAGTACCTACGACGATTTGTGCTTCAGTGCTTTCTATTAGCGCCTGGAACTCAGTGTTACGGTTGTAATTCTCTCCCATTAATTTGTAAATGTCTTGCTTTCGTACGTCTGAGAATTACCACAGCCTTACTCCAGCAATTCCAGGTTCTGTCTACAGATGTCGCTAGCTACCTGCCATCTGTGGGGAACAGCTTGTCGACAGAGGTCTCCGTCAGGTAGTATTCGAGCGCGGCCGCGAGATGGCAGACTAGGATTCTTACGTGTCACAACGCGGTGCCAAAACAGTATTGGTCATATGTTCATAACGCACGCAATAATATGACACATTAGTAACAGAATTTTTAATAAAGTAAATTTCCAAAGTGGCGGAAAATGAATTTTTCATGCTTGTACGCTAAAATTCGGTACGATGTGTAACACGGATACGATAGAGGGACTATTCAGCAGCAAACAACTCGCACCGCGATCCAAAACAAGCTTCCGACAACTCTCTACCTCGTTTCCGGTTTCCGCGGCCTACCTCAGTGGATTAAAGGGAATGAAACGATGATTGCGTCGAAAAGGTCACTTCGTTGAACGTATTTCTTCGATAGAATCTGAAATCTCGAATGCGAAAGTTATTTACAGAGTTCTAAATGATTTACTTTCACATGCCGTAATCTCTTGACTCGGAAATTAAGAACAGAAGAAAGAGTGAACAAATAATGAAATAAACGAATAAAAGGCCGCAGAGAATTTTATTTATTTGGTACACATACAAAGCGGAAAGATAAGTTATTGGTACATCTGGTACGTCATAATTAGCTACAGTGGTAAGGTGAGAAGAGCTAAATTAGAAGGTAAACCGAAGTTAAATGGTTCAAATGGCTCTGAGCACTATGGTACTTAACATCTTAGGTCATCAGTCCCCTAGAACTTGTTGTTGTTGTAGTCTTCAGTCGAGAGACTGGTTTGATGTAGCTCTCCATGCTACTCTATCCTGTGCAAGCTTCTTCATCTCCGAGTACCTATTGCAACCTACATCCTTCTGAATCTGTTTAGTGTATTCATCTCTTGATCTCCCTCTGCGATTTTTGCCCTCCACGCTGCCCTCCAATACCAAATTAGTGATCCCATGATGCCTCACAATATGCCCTACCAAGCGATCCCTTTTTCTAGTCAAGTTGTGCCACAAATTTCTCTTCTCTCCAATTCTGTTCAATACCTCCTCATTAGTTATGTGATCTACCCATCTAGTCTTCAGCATTATTCTGTAGCACCACATTTCCAAAGCTTCTATTCTCTTCTTGTCTAAACTATTTATCGTCCACGTTTCACTTCCATACATGGCTACACTCCATACAAATACTTTCAGAAACGACTTCCTGACAATTAAATCAATACCATATGTTAACAAATTTCTCTTCTTGCCATTGCCAGTTTACATTTTATATTCTCTCTCTCAGAACTACTTAAACCTAACGACATCACACACATCCATGCCCGAGGCAGGATTCGAACCTTCGACCGTAGCAGTCCCGCGGTTCTGGACTGCAGCGCCTAGAACCGCACGGCCACCGCGGCCGGCCAAACCGAAGTTAGGAATATGTGATAGATATACATGATGTAAAACAACTAAGTATACAAAATTGTCGCGTGCTTGTACGAGATAAAAAGAACTTTTCATGTGACAAAATGTCACAGGTGCAGCGTTTCCCCCGCTAGGAGTCCATCGACGTTTTGAAGCTTTTGATGTTCAGAAACAGCGTTCAAACTGCAATGTAATGAATTTATTTCAGAGATACTGCAGAAAAGTCTTCTTCTTGTATCAGTCCACAACTGGTAAATACGTGCTACTGATGATCTAATGGGCACAAAACAAGCAAGTGTTTCACGACTAATGGCTGCTGCTTCAGCCAAACTAGCAGCCAGCCCTTCTGAAGTGTCTATCGGGTTCTTCTACACACGTTCAGTCTCCACCCATAACAAGAGGCTGGCTCTGAGCAGTATGCGACTTAACTTCGGAGGTCATCAGTCGCCTAGAACTTAGAACTATTTAAACCTAACTAACCTAAGGACATCACACACATCCATGCCCGAGGCAGGATTCGAACCCGTAGCGGTCGCTCGGCTCCAGACTGTAGCGTCTAGAACCGCACGGCCACTCCGACCGGCCCCATAACAAGAAAGCCTTGGGGGGAATGCAGTGCCCACAGTGGCGTAGCGAACGTAAGTGGCGTTCAGGGCACGACACTTTACTGGCATCCCCCGCCCCTCTTGTTTCGATGCCCGGGGCACAACATCTTATTCCAGCCTCGTCACCGCCTGGGGCACGACACTAGATGTTATTGACGCCCCTCTCCTGAAGTTCATATAGTGATATAATACATAGAATTTATAATTATAATAATATATTTTCTGGATAATCTTGTTTCTGTTGGAGACCATTTAGCGCCCCCCAAAAAGTGGCACCGGGGGCATGATAGACTCCCTTGCCTCTCTCTAACCCTCCCATCACTCCCTACGCCACTGTACTGGCCCGCACCTCCCAATCCAACAACTGCGTAAACAATTGAACGGCAAAATGTGGTAGCGCCCCGTCACGCTGGAATCATGTTCTTGGCCTGACTTCTAACGGGACATTCTCCAACATTTTCAGTAGTACTTCACAGAACAACAAATGCTAACATCCTCCACGGACCCCGTAGCCAGAAATTACGGCTCAATCCGTTGGCCATGAACAGTGTTAGACCACAAGTTTGAGGGAATCCTGTGTTGATAGTGGATAGGATTTCTCAGCTCATCGGCACGCCTATTGTGTTATATATTCCTTCGCTTATGAACTTAGTCTCGTCAGTAAACACAATACGCGTTTGGAAGATACAGATGTTACGTTTACAGGTTTATGTAGATACCATAGGCACAATTCCATGCTCCGGGGAAAACAGGTCTGGTACCTTCTGATAATTGAACGGATGTGTGCCCGTCTCAGAGAGGACTTTCCACACATTGGCGTTACAGGTACGTAGCTAATTGACTATAGATCGTGTGTAGGTGCTGGTGTTATTGTCAGTCCACTGAACACAACTTCCTCAAACCTAGCAGCTGGCGGGATGCGAGGTCTACCAATTTCCGTTGACATGACCTAACGTATTCTGTTTGACCAGAACACCACTGAATTTTAGAAATATGACGTGTTTTGGTAATCTCCTCCCTGGGAATCGTTTTGTATACAGGCGCCTTCTACTCGGCTATTACATTGTGCCTCCCCATAACTGAGATAAATCGACAGTTAACTCGGTTAGAGTATAATCAGCAACCGAACTCGTAAATATGAGTAAAAATATCATGTAAATGCAAATTAACATAAAGAATAATAAACAACTGTTTATTCATGGACATGTGCACTGCTAGCAGTAATGAAAACCCTTCCTATTAATAAGAAGTAATAAGACGTAATTGTATATCAAAACAGTTTTCAGAATAAGAGCGATGCAAATGAAGCAGATAAAACAACTGTGAATTATGGTCTAAGAGAAATCGAGTTTCAAACCCATCGAGGACTCCAAGCGATATAATGGTCCTGTCTTGACACTGTATCACATAGCAAAAAAGTTTTTATTTACTTTGTCTCTTAACTATACAAATTATTAAAGACAGCTATTTAACACCCTTAACTGTTCTTGGACGCAGATACGATGAATAGGAGGAAACTTTAGACAGGAAAACAAGAGATTAGGTGCAACAACTCGCATCGCAGTCAGAGAAGAGGAATAGATGTTTCAGCCCAACTTTATTATCTAGTTTCAACATTTTTTTGCGAACAACAGTTGACTGAAAATATAATGAAATAACCGATGATAAGGTTATGGATTCTCTTTTCTCTGCAGCAGTGGTCCATATTTCGTCGATGATTTCAATCAAGAAGTTACCTGGCAACAGCCTTAAATTTTCTTCATCACTTACTCTCCCTAACAAATACACCTTTCATATCCATAAAACATTATTTGTTTTAGTATGTCAATGAATGACTTTCAGTGGTCATGGATTTCATGTTGTAGAAATGTGAAGAATGTGTACTTAAGAAAAGGCTGCTTTGTACGGTATGATAATTACTGCTCACTGAGACCTGATGACAAGAAAATAATTAACGATTAGACAAACCATCGTATCGCAGTACTCCATCGCTTCTGCGATGCTATCTTGGTAAAATAGCCTAAATCCCATACAGAAAAGATATGCAAGTGGTTTTATGATTATGGTTTGTGTAATTTACACCTTCCTATCGAGTGCGACAACTGTCATACGCATACAAGCTAATACGTAAAATACGAGGGGCGTTTGAAAAGTCCGTGCAAAGTCCGAGAGATGGCGCCACCGTCGCGTATTCTGGTCATGTTTAGTTAGTAGCATCTTTGGAAAGAACGCACACCACGTTTGAGCCATATTGGTCTATTTCTTTGTGTTTGACATTCGTGTGAATCAAGGAAGTCGAGTGACTGTCAAAAATTGGATGAAAAAGAATTTCATGTGGTGATTAAACATTATTTTATGAAAGGCAAAACGCCTCAGGAGACTAAAGGGAAGATAGATAAACATTAAGGTGACTCTGCAACTTCGATTTGAATAGTTTATAAGTGGTTTCAAAATTTTCGGTGTGGCCATATGGCCACAAGTGATGCTGAACGTTCTGGACGCCCTGTGGAGGTTACTACTCCAGAAATCATTGATAAAATCCATGATATGTTGATGGATGACACAAGAGTTAAGGAGCGTGAGATTGCTAGTGCTGTGGGCATCTTAAATGAATGGGTACATAATATTTTTCATAAGCATTTGGACATGAGAAAGCCATCTGCAAGAAGGGTTCGGCGATTGCTCACGCTTGACCAAAAACGGAATCGTGTGAAGTGTTGCAAGGATGGTTTGCAGCTGTTCAGGAAGAATCCGCAGGACTTTAAGCGTCGTTTCGTCCCTGTGGATGAAACATGGATATATTACTATACTCCAAAGACCAAACAGCAATCTTTACAATGGGTTACCAAGGGAGAATCTGCACCAAAAAAAGGCGAAGACCATTCCTTCGGCCGGAAAGGTTATGGCGACTGTCTTTTGGGATTCGCAAGGGATAATCCTCATCGATTATTTGGAAAAGCGTAAAACTATTACAGGTCCATATTATTTATCATTATTGGACTTTTTGAAAACCGAACTGCGAGCAACAGCTGTGTCAAAATGATGTCTTGTTGACGACTAGCTTCGTGACAATGTAGTCATATCTCCAGGTACGCAACTGTTGACCCAAAGAAGTTACAGTATGCTTAATTAGGAGTATTTTAAAACGAAATACCGAACCGAAAGAATTCTGACTGATTTGTGAGGTATACGCTGTTATCTGTCAGTGCGCTTTACAGAATACGGCTGCAACGGGTGCTACTGTCTTTTAATGTGTCGCTGGACTCGTTGCACCGCACGGAATTTTCTTCTTCATGGTGGGATTTAGAGACAACAATGTGTGAATGAAAGGAGCTCTCCCAAGGGGCGTATTTGGACCAAACTTCTTACGCAAATAATTCGACACAGGTGATAAAGAAATAGCAGCCGTGCAACAGGAAATATTCGGATCTAATCTAGTGAGACAAGTATCTGACATGAGCGTTAAAGAACCAAGGAGACCGCAAAGTATCAAGCTTAACTGAAGAAATACACAGTATCTTGGTGGTAAACGGATTGCTCTGTTACTTCACCAGTCATGTCTAACAAACGGTGATAAATGAGTCATGTTGTCCAAATCTGGAAAGGAAAGTGTGAAATAACTTAAGCCATATTTACTAACTCGTGGCCTGAAGATACTGAAGATAACAGAGGAAAGAATTTTCAATAAAACTAATCAAAAAATTATGATACGTAAATTTGGTTAAGTTCATATTAATGATAGTACGAGTGATTTGACTCTCCAGTATGTAACATCACTGAAGGAAGAAGATATATTTCACTCTGTGTAAATAAAGATTGAATATTTACAAACAGTGAAACAGAAATTGAAGTACAGCAAGCACGTGAAAAGCAAATACTCATCTAGTTGCTCCTGGACATGTGCGTTTAATACTAACAATATTTTCATCTGGGTAGAAAAAAAACATACTGGTACATTTAACGCATTGATAAGCCCTTACTGCAGTGTACATTCTGCAACGGCCTTCTCGACCATACGCCTGCTCTACGATCCTCTGCCATTTCTTTATGTCGATTGCACTGTTTATCCCATTTGGTGTTGATGTTCATCCTAGCTGTCCTTTCCCAGATGTCATTTCGCCACCCAATTCTGTGTCTTCCTCCTCCTCTCGTTCATCTATTGTCATGATGAATGCTATTCCAGGTAGTCTATTATCCTGCATCCTTGTTATATGGTCAGCCCAGTTCAGCCTCCTCATCCTTAGCACTTTGACGATGTTATGGTTTATGTACAGCTGCCGTAATTAATTTTCTTCTTATCCCCTGTTACATGTTATTTTAATTACATATCTACATCTATATCCATAGTCCGCAAGCCGCCTGACGGTGCGTGGCGGAGGGTACTTTGAGTACCTTTATCGGTTCTCCCTTCTGTTCCATTCTCGTATTGTTCGTGGAAAGAAAGATTGTCGGTAAGCCCCTATGTGGGCTCTAATCTCTCTGGTTTTATCCTCACCGTCTCTTCGCGAGATATATGTAGGAGGGAGCAATATACTGCTTGACTCCTCGGTGAAGGTTTGTTCTCGAAACTTCAACAAAAGCTTCATGAGAACTACTACACCCCTCACCGGTCGGACTGGAGCAGCCAGACTATCTCAGTGGACAGCAAAATCTGACAGTAATGATTGGATGACTCCTTCTGAGACCCTTCCTCCTGGTGGAAATCAAGTCTGGACAGTGTGGAAGTCTCTAAATCGGCTCAGGAGTGGCGTCGGACGAACTAAGGACAATCTGTTTAAATGGGGCTTCATGAAGGAATCTTCCACCTTGTGTGACTGCGGAGAAGAACAGACAACCAAACATTTAATTAACTGTCCTAGATGTCCTGTATCATGTTCCACACAAGAGCTTGTTGATGTTTCAGACAATGCTGCTGCCGTTGCACAATTTTGGGCTAATACCGTTTAGTTTGTTCTTTTATGATTTGACCTGATTTGTTATATTGTATATATTGTAAATATTGTTGTAATGTTTTTGACTCGAAATAAATAAATAAACAAAAGCCCGTACCGAGCTACTGAGCGTCTCTCTTGCAGAGTCTTCCAACGGAGTTAATCTATCATCTCCGAAACGCTTTCGCGATTACTAAATAATCCGGTAACGAAGGGCGCTGCTTTCCGTTGGATCTCCTCCATCTCTTCTATCAACCCTATCTGGTATGGATCCCACACTGGCGAGCAGTATTCAAGCAGTGGGCGAACAAGTGTACTGTAACCTACTTCCCTAATTTTCAGATTGAATTTCCTTAGGATTCTTCCAATGAATCTCAGTATGGCATCTGCTTTACCGATGATTAATTTTATATGGTCATTCCATTTTAAATCGCTCCTAATGCCTACTCCCAGATAATTTATGGAATTAACTGCTTTCAGTTGCTGACCTGCTATATTGTAGCTAAATGATAAAGGATCTTTCTTTCTGTGTATTCGCAGCACATTACAGTTGTCTACATTGAGATTCAATTGCCATTCCCTTCTCCATGCGTCAGTTTGTTGCATTTCAGTACAATTTTCCATTGTTACAGCCTCTCGATATAGTACAGCATCATCCGCAAAAAGCCTCAGTGAACTTCCGATGTTATCCACAAGTTCATTTATGTATATTGTGAATAGCAACGGTCCTACGACAATCCCCTGAGGCACACCTGAAATTACTCTTACTTCGGAAGACTTCTCTCTATTGAGAATGACATGCTGCGTTCTGTTATCTAGAAACTCTTCAATCCAATCACACAGTTGGTCTGATAGTCCATATGCTCTTACTTTGTTCATTTCCTTCGACATATTCTCTGTCTATGAAGTTGTCACATATGTCCTGCCGCAAATCGTCTCTTGTAGCTCACTGGAATCCTTAGAAAATGTAAGAACGATTCCCCTCAAGAAGTTAATAAAATTTTAGAACATCACATACGAACAGGCTCCAGGAACACCCTAAGGCGGACTGGCGCCCAGATCGTACTCACCGATTCACTAAGGTAATTCATGAAAGTCTATCTATCTATATTTATCTATCTATATCTGAATTCCGCTCCACCTACTGCCGGGTCTGGGTGCTGACGAGTCCTCTCCATTTGGCTCGGTCCTCCCACCACTTTTCTTCCCCCACTTGCTGCCAGGTCACACCTCTCCTTTCAACAGATATTCTCACTCCCATTTTCCACCGTGTTCTTGGGCGCCCTCTAGGTCGTTTCCCATCCATCTTTAGTTCTTCCATAATTTTGGGGAGTCTCTGCCCATGCATCCTCTTAACATGCCCATACCATCTTAATCTCTTTCTTTCAATTTCTTCTCTCATACTTTCTTGTTTGAGGTCCTTTCTAATCTCTACATTCCTTACTCTGTCCATTCTTGTTTTTCCCTTAACTGCTCTGAGAAATTTCATTTCCCCTGCTTGCAGTCTGCTCCAGTCCCTTTCTTTCATTGTCCATGTTTCTCCACCATAGGTGACAATAGGGAAGTAATAATTCTTATACATCAGGAGTTTTGGTCTTTCTGAAACTTCATTATTCCAAATCAGATGTTTTATTGTTTGGTAGAAATTGCCTCCCTTCTGTAACCTCCTATTAATTTCGTTAGTTATTCTTCCATCCCTAGATATTTCACTCCCTAAATAAGTGAAACTTTCTACCACTTTGAGGGGTTCTCCATTCAAGGTAATATTTCCATTGATTCCTTTCTCTTTTCCAAATACCATTACTTCACTCTTATCTTTATTTATTCTTAATCCATACCTTTTCATTATTTCCTTCCACGCATCAAGCTGTAACTGTACATCTACCTCTTTATCACCCCATATTACCATATCATCTGCAAAAATCATCTTTTTGTCTTTTTCTTTTACTATATCTTTAACTGCCCTATTCATTCCCTCCATCACAACATTAAAAAGCGCAGGAGATAGAATACTTCCTTGCTTAAGTCCTTGTCTTATTTCGAAGTATTCAGTGTTCCCCAATGGTGTTCTAATTCTACAATTGTGGCCTCTGTACATTGTCTTTATAACATTAATGTATCCATCTTCTATATCTATCTTCTTCAGTTCTTCCCAGAGTCTTTCCCTGTCAACTGAGTCATATGCCTTTTCTATGTTTATAAAAACCATTATCACCCTTTTGTTATACTCCCAACTTTTTTCCATCAGTTGACGGATAGAAAATATCAGGTCGATTGTGCTCCTTCCTTTCCTAAACCCATGCTGTTCTTCACTCAGCTCCTTTTCTATCTTTTCACTTATTCGATTTAATAAAATTCTTTCAAAAATCTTGGCTGTATGACTCATGAGGGTTATTCCTCTGTAGTTTTTACAAAGTCTTTTATTGCCTTTCTTGAAGATGGGAACAATGTCTCCTGTTCTCCAGTCGCCAGGTATTTTACTATTTCTCCACACACTTGATAGTACTCTATACAGCCACTGCATTCCCACTAGCCCTGCTGCTCTTATCATGTCCACTGATACTTCATCAGGTCCTGGGGCTTTCCCCCCATTCATCTTCTTCACAGCTTTTTCCATTTCTTCCTGTGTAATTTGTCCTAATTCTGCTTCCCAACTTCTCTCAATTTCTCCATTATTTGTTGTTTCCTCATGTACCTGGTCCTCAGCGTTTAACAGCTTCTTAAAATGTTCTTTCCAGAGATCTTTTATATTCCCTGGATCTTCAATAATGGTACCGTCCTCTGTTTCCATCTTTACTGGTACTTCAGAAGCCTTCCTTTTATTTTTCATCATTTTATAGAACATTTTCTTATTGCTCTTCACATCTTCTTCAAGTTTTTTTGTAAACTCTTCCCATGCCTTTTTCTTTGCTGTTTCCACTATTTCTTTGCACTTCTTCTTTTCCTCTATATATCTTTTATGGTCTTCGTCATTTTTAGTTTTCCACCATTTTCTCCATGCTCCATTTTTTCTTCTAACTGCTTGGATTGTGGTATCATCCCACCAACTTGTCTGTCTTATTTTTTCCTTTCCAGATGTTCTGCCACATACTTTTTGTGCTGCTTCGACTACAGTGTCTTTGAATAAGCTCCATTCTTTTTCTACATCGCAGAAAACTTCTTTTGGAAATTTTTGTGTTATTAATTCTCTGTACTTCTCAGCACATTCACTCTCCTTCAATTTCCAATCCCGTATCCTCGTCACTTTCTTCTGTTTTCTATTTTTCACACACTGATTCATTTTCCATTGTCCCACCAGTAATCTATGGTCTCCATCAGCACTCACACTTGGAATTACCTTCACATTTGTTACTTTCTCTCCCCATTCCCTATCTACTAGAATATAATCAATTACACTCTTTGTTCTTCCATCCCAACTGTATCTGGTGATAACATGACTTTCTCTCTTCATAAACCAGCTGTTTGCTATTTTCATTCCATTTCTCTGGCACAAATCCAGGAGTCTTTCCCCTTCTTCATTTCTACCTCCATATCCAAAACATCCCAATACTTGCTCAAATCCCTTTCTGTCTTTGCCTACCTGTGCATTAAAATCTCCCATCACTATATTAGCACTCTCTATATGGTTTTCTAACACATTTTCAAAGTCCATTGATTTCTTTGATTGTGGCACCATACACAATCATTAACCTGGCTCCAGGGAGGTAGGGTGCCCTTCCCTATTCCTCCACTGGGCTAATTCCTGTCTGGCGCGTCCACGTCGCGGGGGTGGGCATCCTACACTTCAGTAGGCCGGAGTGCTAGGATGGCTGAGTTCAGGCAGGGACCCAATCCCGTGGGGTATAACACGGAACCCATGCCCAGGGTTACGGGTGAAGACCTTAATGGCAGCGACGGCGGAGAAGGAAGACTTCGGAACGGCGTAGCTGGCAGATGAGGCAACCCTCCTTTCTGGGGATTAAATGAGAAGGGAACCACTGCCTTGTGGTGGAGGAGAAACTCCAAAGGCTAAGGGAGACAACCCCAACAGAAAATCCTTCCTTGCGTTAGGCCTAGCAAGCCAGTAGGAAAGTGTTCATATATTGCTTTCAAAACACAGACGAGCCAATTCATGAAAGTGTCGCCTTAAATATCGCTGTCTCGGGTGGGAAGGCCTGACATGTATACTGTACTTTACTAACACCAATTTTAATGGCATCCGCCTGAACTGACAAACACGTATGGAGGTTTGGAAGCGTGTGGTGAGTTTTCAATTAGCAACTACTTCTGTATCTGTTCTAGCGTAAATAATTACATTAAATTTAAGAAAGCAGTCGGTCGCTTTTTAGATGCTGAAAAAGTTTTACGCGAACACTTAGATATATGAAAACTGAGATGCTTGCATGTGATGCACAAAGAGAAGGACAATCCTCAACATTCCACCGGCCTTTGTGCTTCTAACAGGCCACAGCTCCTGTATTCCCTTTTCATACTCAATTCACTGGCCTAATCATTAGTTATATTAGCACATCAATAGGAAGTAAGAATGTCACGTAGGAAGCAACAAATTACTTACAATTTACGGGATTTAAAATTCCCATGTGTCACCTACGTTAACGAGTCAATGTACAGAGCATTAAATGGATTCATAGGTGACAGTGGCGGCATGCTAAGCATTTGCTGGTGAGTTCTGTAAAACGAAAACGAATTCTAATAACACATGTAGTAATGTACTTCTCAAGACTCTATAACCTGGAAGATTCTGCACTAAAGGATATTCTGGGGAACAGAAGGAGATAACAAGAAAAATTTTGCTTGGCTTCTGTTTAAATTTATTTCTTGTGTTTTTCAGCTATTTTTTTTACAGATTAAATGATAAACAATTATTACAGCATAACTGTTCTTCCGTTTCGAACCCAGTATCAATTATAATGAACAGTAATGAGTAACAGCTTTCTCTTCAGTTAGTTTTATGTTCGCTATCATTGCTTGGTCTGAATATATCTATCATGAATCTAATAACAAGATATGTTTTATGTGATACTGTTGCTAACACTTCTACAAGAGTCCGCAGCTCGTGGTCGTGCGGTAGCGTTCTCACGTCCCACGCCCGGGTTCCCGGGTTCGATTCCCGGCGGGGTTAGGAATTTTCTCTGCCTCCTGATGACTGGGTGTTGTGTGATGTTCTTAGGTTAGTTAAGTTTAAGTAGTTCTAAGTTCTAGGGGACTGATGACCATAGATGTTAAGTCCCATAGTACTCAGAACCATTTTTTTTAACTTCTACAAGAGCATTGTGCGTGCAGCACATACTGCGAAGATTAATCGGAAAGTTTTAACTATCTCAAAGCTGAGATCATATAACTTGGTAATGGTGTCAGTATTTCTCGCCTTTCTCCCAATGATATGCACTGAAGATCCAACGAAACTGGTACACCTGCCTAATACCGTGTAGTGCCCCCGCGAGCACGCCGCACACAACCGGGTATGGACTCGAAAAATGTCTGAAGCAGTGCTGGAGGGAACTGACGCCATGAATTCTACAGGTCTGTCCATAAATCCGTAAGAGTATGAGGGGGTGGGGATCTCTTCTGAATAGCATGTTACAAAGCATCCCAGATGTGCTCAATAATGTTCACGTCTGCGGAGTTTGGTGGCCAGCGGAAATGTTTAAACTCAGACGAATGTTTCTGGAGACACTTTGTACCGATTTTTGGCGTATGAGACGTCTCGTTGTCCTGCTGGAATGGCCCAAGTCCGCAGTAATGAACAATGGACATGAACAGATGCAGGTGATTAGATATGATGCTTACGTACGTGTCACCTGTCATAGTCGTATCTAGACGTGTCAGTAGCCCCATATCATTCAAAATGCGGAGGCCCCAAACCGTTACAGAGCCTCCACCAGCTTGAACAGTCCCCTGCTGACGTGGAGGATCCATGGATTCATAAGGTGGTCTCCAGGCCAGGCGCAAGGCTTTGTGTCGTGCAGTCATCAAGGGTACACGAGTAGGCCTTCGGCTCCGAAAGCCCATATCGATGTTGTTTCGTTGAATAGTTCGCACGCCCAAACTTGCTGATGGCCCAGTATTGAAATCTGCAGCAATTTGCGGAAGGGTTGCACTTCTGTCACGTTGAATAATTCTCTTCAGTCGTCGTGGTCCCGTTCTTGCCGGATCTTTTTCCAGCCGCGGCGATGTCGGAGATTTTTTGTTTTACCCGATTCGTGTCATTCACGGTACACTCGTGAAATGGTCATACGGGAAAATGCCCTCTTCATAGCTACTTCTGACATGCTGTGTCAGATCGCTCGTGTGCCGACTGTAACACTACGTTCAAACTCACTTAAATCTTGATAACCTGCCATTGTAGCAGCAATAAACCATCTAACAACTGCGCCAGACACTTGTTGTCTTATGTAGCCGCCGTCGACTGCAGTGCCGTAATAACCCAGTTTACATATATGTGTATTTGAATAAGCGTGCCTACAGCAGTTTCTTTGGCGTTTCAGTGCATGACTTGTCAGAGAATTTGGTTTTCGAAGCCTGCATTTTCATCGTTCAGGATATGTTCCACCCCACCACATTCTGATTCCTTCATCCGAAGTTAGCGGAAGAAGCCACTAGGCATCATTTTGAGAGAATGTTGTTATGGCTGTACCGCTTTCAGAATTAGCTGGAGCGTTGCCATGGAATAAAAAAAACTAACTTGGACAATTTCAAGCGACGATTCGTATTGATGTCGTCCCATAATGAAGTCAGGAGAATTCGCCAATGTGTCCTGTGATCGTTTACGTCTCATGAACATAATCTGCTAGTATCACACTACTGCAGTCACAAAAGTTCATCATTTCTTCTTGCCTGACGAGGTTCCGTCTTCACTCTTTTTGGCGGTGGTGTACTTACAACTTTCCACTGCTTGCTTTCCCCTTTTGTCTGGGAGACATTCTCTCGTCTATGATGATGAGTTTGCTAAAGAAGTCATTTGCATTAGCATGAGCACACAAGAGCATATAATTTAGCTACACCCATTTCCCTCACCATTATTTGATACAAGCTACGTACACTACTGGTCATTAAAATTGCTACACCAAGAAGAAATGCAGGTGATAAACGGGTATTAATTGGACAAATATATTATACTACAACTGAAATTCGATTACATTTTCACGCAGTTTGGGTGCATAGATGCTGAGAAATCAGCACCCAGAACAACCACTTTCGGCCATCATAACGGCTTTGATACGCCTGGGCATTGAGTCAAACAGAGCTTGGATGGCGTGTACAGGTACAGCTGCTCATGTAGCTTCAATACGATACCACAGGTCATCAAGAGTATTGACTGGCGTATTGTGACGAGAGAGTTGCTCGGTCACCATTGACCAGACGTTTTCAGTTGGTGAGAGATCTGGAGAATGTGCTGGCCAGGACAGCTGTCGAACATCTTCTGTATCCAGAAAGGCCCGTACAGGACCTGCAACATGCGGTCGTGCATTATCCTGCTGAAATGTAGGGTTTCGTAGGGATCGAATGAAGGGTAGAGCGACGGGTCGTTACACATCTGAATTGTAACGTCCACTGTTCAATGTGCCGTCAGTGCGAACAAGAGGTGACCGAGACGTGTAACCAATGGCATCCCATTCCATCACACCGGGTGATACGCCAGTATGGCGATGACGAATACACGCTTCCAATGTGCGTTCACCGCGATGCCGCCAAACACGGATGCGACCAACATGATGCTGTAAACAAAACCTTAATTCATCCGAAAAAATGACGTTTTGCCATTCGTGCACCCAGGTTTGTCGTTGATTACACCATTGCAGGCGGTCCTGACTGTGATACAGCGTCAAGCGTAACCGCAGCCATGGTCACCGAGCTGATAGTCAATGCCGCTGCAAACGTCGTCGAACTTTTCGTGCAGATGGTTGTTGTCTTGCAAACGTCCCCATTTGTTGACTCAGGGATCATGACGTGGCTGCACGATCCGTTACAGCCATGCAGATAAGATGCCTGTCATGTCAACTGCTAATGATACGAGGCCGTTGGGATCCAGCACGGCGTTCCATATTACCCTCCTGAACCAACCGATTCCATATTCTGCTAACATTCATTGGATCTCGACCAAAGCGAGCAGCAATGTCGCGATGCGATAAACCGCAATCGCGATAGGCTGCAGTCCGACCTTTATCAAAGTAGGAAACGTGATGGTACGCATTTTTCCTCCTTACACGAGGCATCACAACAACATTCCACCAGGCAACGCCGGTCAACTGCTGTTTGTGTATGAGAAAGCAGTTGGAAACCTCTCTCATGTCAGCACGTTGTAGGTGTCGCCACCGCCGCCAACCTTGTGTGAATGCTCTGAAAAGCTAATCATTTGCATATCACAGCATCTTCTTCCTGTCGGTTAAATTTCGCGTCTGTAGCACATCATCTTCGTGTTGTAGCAATTTTAATGGCATTTTAATGACATTTACTGATTTGAAAAAATATATACTTACAAACACATCAGACCGTATGTAGGACGTTGTAAATAGCTGTTTTAATGCATCCAGATGTCAGGAAAGAATTCATACTGTCCTGCAATGCATCTGAACATGCTATCGGATAAATTTTGGGTCAATACATTAACGGTGCGGAACGTCCAGTAGCCTACACGTCCAGACAATTACATGTGGCACAAAAGAATTACTCAAGAATGGAAAAGGAACCACAAAGTGGTTCCTTCATCTTCGGTATCAAATCAAAGTCACATTGAGCCACCTGGCAGATGCCTGCGCCATTAACTCCCCACATATGCCAAGGAGTAGACGCCCATCCTGGGGTATCGGGACTCCCGGCAATGGCCATCCTGCCAGGTGGCTCTTGCTGACGCTGGGTGGCGCCCGTGGGGAGGGCCCTTGGTCGGAGTAGGTGGCATCATGGCGGATGACCCGCAATGAAGCGTGGTACATCATCTCTCGCTGGCGGCCAGCCGCCAGCAGTCTCTAAACGTTCTCGGGTTCAATTTAATGCTCGACAGTACGATCTGAAAACGTTCCCCTCCCTGGCCACGCTGTGGGAGGAGCGTAAGTCTCAGGATGGCAGTCACAGTGATTCGCTCCGATTCTTAGTTTGTATGAGAGCTGATGGGGAGTCTTGTCTATCCACAAAGCCTCAGTTCTTCGTCGAGCATTTAGAGGACAAATTTGGGTAAGTGGAGGGCTTGTCCAAAATGCGCTCTGGGTCAGTACTGATACAAACGGCATCCTCTGCCCAGTCGCGACGGTTACTTGCTTGTGACAAGTTGGGGGATGTTGCCGTTACGATAAGACCCCATAAGAGTTTAAATGTGGTCCAGGGAGTTAATTACCATAGGGACCTTCTTTTGCAGTCTGATGACGAGCTGCGCGCCAATTTAGAGCGTCGAGGTGTCCATTTCGTCTGAAGCGTTCATTGGGGTCCGAAGGATAATCAGATTGCTACCGGTGCCTTCATCTTGGCCTTCAAGGGTGATACATTACCGGAGAAGGTCAAGGTAATGCTCTACCGATGTGACGTCACCATTGGGGGTCATTTGGAGGAGGTCCTTCGTGGGGAGAAAAAATACACGAAGAAATGTTGCCTGGACAGACGGACCGATGGTTAGTCAGCGGGCGTCATATTTCGCTACAACGACTTTACCGCTACGCTGCTAGACACAGAACTGCCATTCCAGACGTTACCAGAAAGACGTTTCTCTGGTACCTACCCTGGTGCCTGGTGAGGACGAAGGGACTGCGGCTTCATCAAATGGGTCGCCTGTGAACTTAGAGGTTGATGAACTTCGCCAGAAGACGCCGAACCTGAGGGTTGCTGGTTCGATTCCGGGACGGAGCACTTCGCGCCTCGCCGTAGACGTCTGTTAGTAAGGCAACGAGCGAATTCACAAGGAGAAGACTGTGTCACCGTCACAGTGAATCATAGGTACTGTGCTGAATGGAAGAACAAGCCGCCGGCTCGCCGCTGCAACACGAGCCGTCGCCACATCAGCTGTCACCGGAATCTGTGCGCTCCGTAACCGCAAGGAATTGAGAAAGTTAAAACATATAGTATCAGCCTGTTTGCTTAAAGGGTCTTAGGTCTCAGTAAAAGACTGTAGGTGGAACCACCAATGTTTCACTCACACCTCACCCTCTGAGCCAAGGTTCAAATAGTTCAAATGGTTCAAATGGCTCTAAGCACAATGGGACTTAGCATCTGAGGTTATCAGTCCCCTACACGTAGAACTACTAAAACCTAACTAACCTAAGGACATCACACACATCCATGTCCGAGGCAGGATTCGAACCTACGACCGTAGCAGCAGCGCGGTTCCGGACTGAAGCGCCTACAACCGCTCCGCCACAGCGGCCTTGAGCCAAGGAAAGAGCCCATTCTATCGCCCACACAGCGTCGCTTTCCGTCCCGCCATCACTGGCAAATAATAACCCTCGCTACCCTTTGTCACTGACACTCAGTATCTACTGTCATTAAACCCCGACACACTACAGCATTGTGTAATCATAGAAATAACTACGTTGTCTCAAGTAACGTTACCTTCATTCACTGTGGTCATTTAATCACATCTTTTCAAAAACTTACCTTTTATGCTCATAAACAAGAAATGCGTCCACATGGTATAAAAATTGACTCCCACGACCAACAGGGCACCTATTCCCTAACCATTACTCACTTACTCTTTCTCTACGTTAATAATCATAATCATTGCTTCATTCTATTACAGTATGCATCATAAATCCTATAATTATCACCTCGAGTACCTAACGAACATAAATCTCAATATCCTATCACAACAATAACCATATTCGCTGTCTTTGTCTCAATATGTACTTCCAATAACAAATCCACTGACTTCCACATAAACAACACCTCATAGCTATAATTTAAAATATTTCACTTCAGTAAACCCAACTTCACTACCCTGAAAAACTTTTTACATGAAAATAGATATTACTCTTTTTTCAGATAATTGATTTGCCATCCTAACAGCCTCATAAAAAATGGTAGAAAATGTTGTGTGTCTGTATTTTTATCAATGCGTATGGCAAAAAACCAAAACAAAAAAAAATTCCCAAGTGAACAACACATTGCAGACAACCTGTGTATCCTCTCAGAAGTTGTTTAAAAACACTGTAGATGTTCATGATATTGGAAATTATTTGTTCTTATTTGGCTTCTAGATCAAATTTCGAAGTTAGTAGCAGTTTGTTCAGCGTATGCGTCGTGGTAGCATATCGCTCGAGTTGTTGTGCAATAAATGAAGTTGATGTGCGACAAAAGTAGCCCCATTCATATCAGAAGTTGCTTGCCACACGACAGGAGTCGCTCTTGCATGCGGTGCGCTAGCATTGTTTATCGGTAATTGTTGCTGCGCGCTGTAATGCAAGAAACAGGTGACATGTAGTTATATCACCTGTGTACAACTAAATGTGAATGGAACTGAATAACCTTGCACTTCCATTCCTACTTCGTGCCATTGAAATTCAAAACGGCTTTACACCTTTTTAGAAAATGTATTCCTCAGTGGAGAGAAGAGTAACAATCTTAGAAATGCATCGAAAATTTACAGCCGTGATACAAAATGAATAATTAGGTTTGAATGCTTCACGTCAACACTTCTTCCAGGTATAACTCGTTGTATTTTCATCTAACGTAAAGGTAAAATCGGACAATCTGTTATTTATATACATTTGTGAGAGGAGCAGAGAAATATGGATACCTAAATCAGGGGTGGCGGAAAGAATAGTAGGATTATTGCCTACTAAAATGTTTATTATTGGATACACTACAGAGTTTTTTTTTCATTAGTCTCTTGCAGTGAAGTGTCTCTGTCCTCAAAACGCACAAAATGTGCGGCGTGTTTTGTCTGATTTACAGTATTGTGTACCGCTGGAGTCGCGAGACATTGACCCGTATTGCTTCCTCGTTGTTGTTTGTCTCGTGGATTTTGTGATCTGGCCTCAGTTATTTCTGTCTGTCGTGCTGCGCTTACCCTTCCACAACTTTGCCGCTGTGAATTATGATGACAATTACTGTAATTGTGTTGGTTCCTACTTATATAAATGTTGTCCCACGTATTTTGCGGATTTGATGTACCTGAATTATGCTACTTATATAAATGTTGTCCCATGTATTTTGCGGATTTGATGTACCTGAATTATGCCCATGAGAATTTGAATTATTACCATCTAAGTTGGAGTACCGTCTGTCATTAAATTCGTTGTAATTATGATTACTCCCGTAATGTCTGTGTTTAAACTCAGGAGCTCTGGAAATTACTTTTAGCACAGTAATCGTTAATCAACTGCGAGAATTACACTCAGACGGACGATGTCGATTGTTCCTCTGTAACTGTTTCTGTGGCTGTTCTTGTTACGCGAGTTCCCACAGTTCTTGTTTCCACGCGATATGAAAGCATCTTGCCTTCCATAGTTCTGTTGTGATTGTTATTGTGTGTTCTCTAGTCACTGTCCAATTCCTATTCCTGAAGTAACGTTTGATATGCTTTTAAATCATCTTGACATCTGCCGATCAAAATTGTCTTAAATGTGCAGGTAACTTTGTTAAACAAAGGCGAATTAGCCCTGACGAAATGTGTGGGTTTGGTAAGTAAGAATTTCAGCGCACCATACCTTCAACATATTTTGCTGGGATAGATAAGTTAGACTGTTCAAAATTTCGTAATATTATAATGCTATGCTCTACCCGATCTTGCTTGGCTTGTAACCCACAGGCCGACAAAAACGCTCTGTAAAAATCGTTTAAGCTTTGGTACTCTCATACTATTAAGCGCATTCTTGATGCAGATTCATTTTCAAAATAACTGGACGGAAATTCTAATTTGTAATCCAAGTGGTCATTTGGGTGGTAAGGAATACAGGAAGTGATCAATCCAAGCTTTGGATTGAATTTCGATACTGTAATTCCTGAAAACTTTGAATTTCGTACTGTCAAAAAGTTTTAGTAATGGAAGTTACGATTGTTGTGTAAACCAGATTGTTCTCTACTGTGATACGTCGGTGATTCCTTGTATCTGGATGTGTATTACTGTTTTCGTGGGAAAATCACCTAAATGTCACAATTTTGTATGATCACCGTGTTCATCAAAACGTAATGTCAACGTTTGCACTTGTTCGCTAATGTCTTTTACGGTTATGTTAAGCTGTTCCTTTTGTTCTTTTATCAGTGTAACTATCACACTCGGAGCTACAATGTTGATTTTAGCTAACAATTTATCCTCGTCACTGCGCTGGTTCGTTTTCATGTTTTCGTGTTCGGTTTCACGGTTACGTAGCAAAACTGCTAATGATTGGCTGAAAGTCATTTTTATTTTTCTTCTGTAGTCTCAACTGATAAACTTTGCATTGTTAATTTTATTTCTTCATGTGATTTTCTCTTGCCTTCCTGAAATTTTTCGTAAATTTTACCCATTATATTCTGTGATTTTTGAAACTTATGACAAATTGATTCTAAAAGGTTTACCAGACTGGCATAGTGTAATACTGTATTTTTACTCACTGAAGGTACTGTGTGAACTTCGAAAGAAATTGAAGCCGAACCTCATTCTGACTATCTACTACTTGTAAGTTTTCGCACGCCTATGACGACTTTCGTAAACTTTCGCTAGTCTGTGGAGACTTATCGCCTAGCGACCCAACTTCAGAATTTACTTGTTCATTACCCATCGTTTGTCCCCTCTTTGTTTTTCTTTTGTAGTCATCAGTCTTCTGACGGATTGATGCGGCCCACCACAATTTCCTCTCCTGCGTCAATCTCTTCCTCTCAGAGTGCCACCGCCAACCCATGCCCACAATTATTTGCAGGAAGTATTGCAATATCTGTCTTCCTCTACAGTTTTTTACCTCCACAGCTCCCTCTCTAGTACCATGGAAGTCATTCCCCTAAATCTTAAGAGATGTCCTATCATCCTGTCTCTTCTCCTTTTCAGTGTTTCCACGTATTCATTTTCTCTCCGATTCTGCGCAGAACCTCCTCATATTCAGCACCACATCTCAAATACTTTGATTCTCCTCTCTTCTGGTTTCCCAACAGCCCGTAAAACTGTTCGCTAAATTGAGGATCCGCGCAATTTCCTGCAGTCTCATGTAAACTATCAGTAGTTACTAACTGATAGGTGTTGTATACCTCACCCTGTGCCGACTCGTTATTTTGTAACACCTTCTGTGATCTTGTGATACGACGGACTGTCATATTGTTTTCTGTTATGCCAAACAAGATGAAACACTATTTCTTGGGAAAAATTTGCTGTAATGATCAAACAAACAAAAAATAATCTGTATTATCATGCACGCAAATACTCAATACCGAATGAAATCCACAGCTGAACTCTTGTGCCAACTGTATGAGTTATAAAGTAACCGATAATCGTTACAAGACACAAAATTTCACATAGGGAGCACAAAATTTTAAATGAATTGCCTGAAAAAGAAGTACAACATTAGCAACATTAGTGCGTGGTATTCTTTTGGTTTCGAGAAGTCTAGCACTATCTGACTACGTATTATCGACAGATTCAACGAACTGTACTGGCAGAAACCGTCGCCATATGTAAGTTCATCTCTAAGTGTACAAAATTTTGCCCAAAATTTTCCTTCCACTCTGTAAAAGGTTTACTAATTAGCAGATCTGTGCACCCAAAAACTGTTATCTAATTTAAATTCGTTTGCTAACATTTGACTAAGCAGAACCTAATTTGAACCGAAGTGTAATTGATCTGAATACAACATGTCTTTATAATAAAGCCGCAACTAAAGTACAACAGTTATATCGGCTTGATCAAAATTTTCACTTACCTCGCGTCTTGAGAACACTGTTGCAGATTTCTAGAAAGCATAACAGTAAGAAGCAGCTAAGCTAGATCTATATTTTTTTTAAAATTCTAAACAGTTCTAACTGGTTTACACCACATGGTACAATGTTGTAATGTAAAATCATAAACCTTCTTTAAACATTGGGTTGCGGGAGGAACTATTACAAGACAACGATTTAATAGTGGAGTATATATGCAAAATGAAAGAGTAAATCTTCGCGTATCTTCACACGTAATATTGATCTGAACAATACTATACTTAAAAAAGTGGACAATGATCTAAAAAGGGTATAATGTTCGAACAGAATTTCCAAAAAAAAAAAAAAAAAAAAAAAAAAGACAGCTTAATCAGTTGATATGTTAATCGTTGACTCAGGCAAGTGGGGACTCGCATTTAACAAACAGTTATTCATGTGATATATTTCATTGTTCCATTGTAGCTTGTCAAATCTAAATGATATTGTATAGCTGATGACTGTAATAACTTTTCTTTTTTTGTAAGAGATCAGCAGCACTCTTTTTGAAATCTTGAATCTTGTTTTTGAAATCATATGTTACGCCAATAACGATCAAACAGTCATCTTTTATGATTGTAGATTCCCTTTCTGTCAGCTCTGAGTAAGTGAAAAGAGTTAAGCTGACAAACCGAAGAACTAGATGCGTAGTGCTGCAGTCTTACCTCAAAATTCTTCTCTTGAGAAGAAAAAAAAGTTCAAATTCTGTATTCTTTTCTTCTTTCAACGTATAAATTATAATCGTCCTTTTCATCTAACAGATAAAATGACAATGCAACACAGCACTAATGAATACGTGTATCACCTACCACACTTCAGCTAACAATGTATCAGACTGCGCAGAGTCAAAGATTGAGCTACAATTAGACCAAAGATGGTCTAACAGTCACATAGCTTGCTCTCTCTCAGACGTGCACGTCGATAACTTAAGAAAATCTAAATGGCACGCCCATCTTACACAGTGAATGGAGGGAGTGCCATGAATAACATACGAAAAATACTGGCCGTTGAGTAGTGAATGTGGGGGTGGAGTGCATTTGACGGCCACTTATGTAACTTTTTCTTGAATGACTCGGAAAACATGACCTCTAGCGTAAACCTACCTCGGAACCAAATTAAACTACATTAAATTTCCTACAAAACAGATTGTCTTCACTTTTTCTCTAGCACCAGACGTTTGCGCTCAGCTGTAGCTTAGGCGTTTGTTGTAGGCCAGTTTGCGGTATTTTCCCGACTTAATGAATCACAAGTTCCTCAACATCGCTGATGTACGAGTTGAACTATTTTGGCTTACATCCCGTGTACTGCCTTAGACTTCTATCCTGTCAATATCCTCAAGAAATTCGTTATCTTCTATGTGCAGCTTGTAGCAGATTTCAAAGGATGAAAAAGCGCTGTGGCAATATCCATCTTCTAAGAAGGCCGCCGGTCAGACACTCTGTCGGTAAGACCGTATCGCTAGCGTCAGTCTGTTAATAGGATCAGAGGCTCGCGTATCACGTCCTTCGGCTACCTCTACATCTGCATTCATACACCGCAAGCCACCCAACGGTGTGTGGCGGAGGGCACATTAGGTGCCACTGTCATTACCTCCTTTTCCTGTTCCAGTCGCATATGGTTCGGGGGAAGAACGACTACCAAAAAGTCTCCATGCGCACTCGAATCCCTCTAATTTTACATTCGTGATCTCCTCTGGAGGTATAAGTAGGGAGAAGCAATATATTCGATACCTCATCCAGAAATGCACCCTCTCAAAAACTGGACAGCAAGCTACACCGCGATGCAGAGCGCCTCTCTCGCAGAATCTGCCACTTGAGTTTTCTAAACATCTCCGTAACGCCATCACGCTTACCAAATAACCCTGTGACGAAACGCGCCGCTCTTCTTTGGATTTTGTCTACCTTCTCTGTCAACCCGACCTGGCACGGATCCCACACTGATGAGCAATACTCAAGTACATGTCGGACGAGTGTTTTGTAAGCCACTTCCTTTGTTGATGGACTACATTTTCTGAGGACCCTCCCAATGAATCTCACCCTAGCACCCACCTTACCAACAACCACTTTTATATGATCATTCCACTTCAAATCGTTCGGTACGCATACTCCCAGATATTTTACAGAAGTAACTGCTACCAGTGTTTGTTCCGCTATCATATAATGATAAAATAAAGGATCCTTCTTTCTATGTATTCGCAATAAATTACATTTGTCTATGTTAAGGCCAGTAGCCACTCCCTGCACCAAGTGCCTAACCGCTGCAGATCTTCCTGTTCGTCGTGACCGTGCATCACCTCTGCGGGAATCACCATGGATACCGCACACGACAACCGTGTGAAATCCAGGATCGTTCCGATCGTGCACGTGACCAATAAAATCGAACGCCGTATTCCTTGTCTTCCACAAATGCATAATACGTCCGCAATAAATATCATATTAGTTTCGTGACTAGATCGGAGAGTTTCTGTGAAATAGAACACAGTATGTTGTTCTTGACGCAGAGAAATCTGATGTAAGAATAACTTCGGAGGTGTCCAAATGGAGTATTTTAGAAACAAGCATAAGACACATAATTGACTTGGTGGATCTGTCAAGATTTTTATAAAGTTGTTGGAAGTTAGTGCTGTCGTATGCAGCGCTCGAGAACTGTAGCTAAACGTGAGAATATCGGCCGACGACCAACGCTAGGAACAGGGCATGGCAGACGATCTTCAACATAAAAAGAAATAGTGTTTTAGGCATACACAGATTGAAACACACTATTACCGAATGATGCAGGGATCAATCAGATCTTTTAAATATCTGGAAGTATGTGTAAGGAGTGATTTAAGTTGCGTCGAACTCATAAAAGTAATCACGTAAGATGAAGGTTACAAAACATTCCCTTGACTGATATTTGTGCACTGCTCCATTAGTGTGTGAATCTTGTCCGACATGCCTGATGGAATAAATTGAGAAAATCCAGTGAACATCGTTGCATTTTGTTACAATTTCATTTGGTAAGTGTGAGCCAAAAGCCACGCAAGGACTTCGAATAAGATTTTCATTTATTCTTCTCTCCTTTCTTTTCTTTCAGATCCTGGCAGAGCACTGAATGACCGTCCTTGGTCTTTATATCTGTGAAACATCAATGGAAACTAATGACGAATAGAACCTTTGTTCACCGTTATTACACTTTCATAACTTTTGACTAGCCCTATACAACACCAAAGGCAGATCCGCAAGAGAGACAGTTTGCATCGTTGTATGGTTCACTGTTTAAATTCCAGGAGCGTGCATTCCAAGAACAGACAAATTAGTGCCTCTTCATATACACAGGTGTTTCAGAATCACACCGACAGACTTCGAAGTGATGTAGAAGGTTGCTTGAGGAAGACAATAAGGATGAGAACCCGCGTCCGAACACGTCATCTAACGATTCCACTAGATATCCTCTCCGGGAGCAAACGTGATGTTATACGTTAACACACCGTGGGCAGATCGAGACTTCTGGCTTTTCGTATTCGGTGTGAGCAACTGATAGTCACGATCGTTACTTAAACACGTGCATTTCTGCGATGCTCCGTTGTCATGTTGGCTGATGCTGTCGGACACAGGCTTCTATCCACAGTGTATTGTCTGCCGGAAGCCCCAACACAATATGCGATGTTTTGCTGTACTACAGCGTCGAAATTCGAGGGCGAACATCGGCCTACACAGCAGCCATCGCGGTCTACTCCTCTGGACTATGCGGCAATCGACCTCATTACATGAAAACGGCAGACATTCCGAGACGTCGGTGCATTCATTGACAGGAAAGCACATTCATTGACAGAAACGACGAATGCAAGGAAACGAGGAGGAAATATATTTGCAGACACTGTGACAGGCATCAGACAACAGGATCCATTTATTCCGTTGGTTATACGCTGTACAAAGCAAACAACACGTGAAATAAACTTAAACCGGTAGTCAAGGGATGGCAGGATTCGGTTACGATTGTGGATTGGGCCGTAATCAGTTACTACTGGTTCGCTTTTATAATTAGACATAATTTATTTTAAACCAGTAATTCGAGACTCAACAATAAATAGAAAATACCACACGTTATTAATGAAGAAGTAAACAACTGAGTAAATAGTAGTGTTTTCAGTGAGTTACAACGTAGCAAATTACCATTAAGTACAGAAACAAGAGATAATTTCTTAAAAGCAAGCCACTGTGATCTGGGCAGAAGGCCATTCCTGGCGTCTGATGCTGTCTGCTGTGTTTGTGGCGACTTGCTTTTAATATTTCGATACCTGCAATTTGTAAGTTACAGCGTGTTTTAAACATTTCTTAATTTATTGCCACTCCTGGCGTGTAAAACAGCAAATTCAATAGCAAAAGTTAACTAAAAGAAACAAGTAACTGATCCAGACGGTGCTCCAGGAATCGACCTATGAGAAGGTCCAGCAACAAACACTTTCACGTGTGATGAGACAGGGAGCCAAGAGTTGCATTCACTTTACAGTATGTTAACTCAGACTAGTGGCAATCTAACGAATGAGTAATGATAATCTTGCTGAAGCTACCTGACGCCCGATAAATTAAATGCAGCGATCGAACAATACGGCAAAGCCGGAACCGGCGGTCTGCACTACGTCCCTAGAATATTGGGTTTAGTGCGCCCGGAACGAGAAAGGAACCACTACCACCAGAGTAGAAAGCACTCCGCTCGCTGCTCTTCGCCTCGGCGACACTACCATCAGCAACACGAACCCAAGTCACTGGAGAATCGCGAGATATCACAATAGTGGAGGTTTCTCTACTTGGATTGAAATGCACTCATCTTGAAGCTTGCTGGATCGGGTTTACAACGAGGTCGTGCACGCTCGTGACCACAGCCCTTCCATCGGGCAGTCCATGCGTGCCGCCAGCGGTCCCCACGTGTTCCTCGCACAGCGGGGACCTGGCTCCTCCTCAGTCCCCGACTGAACTTGGATACTCATAAGATCCGGAAAACAACGACGTCGCCCAAAGACAGGGCAACAATTACTACATATCGATGACCGCCGCTGCTGCCACTAGTGGACAGGCAACGCTTGCGAAACCGATTGGCGCCAGTCAACACGAGAAGAAAACAAACAACCACACCCATGCCAACTAAACCATATCCTCTGACCTTCAACAGAGGGCAGAAACCTACAAACTGCACCAACATGAGCCGCAGCACGGCTCTGAAACGTTAAAAACTAAATATTCTTTTGCGATCAGGACTTCTTTCTTCATTTGGTTAAATTAGTTTATCGAATCGCTGGTATTCCCACCAACAATGCTTTCGCCATTTAGGAATTAGATACAGTTATAGTAGGTGTTCAAAAACCTGCATTAGGTTCGCGGCACTTTTGATATCTGCGAATCATTGACTGCCACACTCACTACTTGACACAGGGAATGGTGCGAACAATGTCGATCGCTGGATGTAAGCTCTCCACTAGGCCTCTGGTGACCCCACAGGGGGTTTAGTACTCCACGTTGTTCAGATGACCCCACAGAGAGGAGGTAACGCGACCGAGGCGGCCATGGTGCAGTGTCACCTCGACCAATCCAGCCATCCCCAAACATTCTGGCAGGTCGTCTGAACTGTACTGGTGCCCCATCTTGCTGGTACCACACACGTCGACGGACTGAAAGTGCCACCTTCTCCAGTAAATCCGGCAGCACTTCCTGGAGAAAATTAAACAGCTGTCGCCTGTGAGGAATGATTGACCATGACAGCCGATACACTGACGGTGAACCTTTCCAGGTGACGGCGTTTGGGGGTAGAATGGGGATTGGCCTCCACCTACACAAGGCTGTTGAGGGCGTTGAACACACCCTCACAGGTGAATGACGTCACTCTGTGAACAACACATAGGCAGTGTAATACGGCTGCCTGCCGCAGCACTGCAGGAACTCCAAACGCGGAACAAGCAAAACCGCTGAGTGGGAGCTTTGCATTGCGCGTGCTACAGCGCGGGCGCTTGCGGATGGCTCTGCGTCGAATCTCGGTAGTACATACTCTATAAACTGCTTACTCTTCATGAACGACCTCCGTCGTGTCGACACCCTGTGAGGCTAGCCTTTGCACACAGACGCCGATGGATGGCCGAAAACGCCGCGCGCTGTGACTGACACCTACTGGGATAAGGCCGCCCACAGATCCCTAACGCTGCGTGATCATTGTCTCTCGTCTATCTATACGCCATACGCAAGTCGCGCTGATCGGCCCAGGCGAACATGTCCTTCCTGCTACGCACCAGAACGCGACAAACTAAGACTGAGCGCCGTGTTCCTACTGCAGAAGTTGGTCGTTCCCGTCTGCCGCTGCCGCTGTTAGCGCTCTCTACAGTGCTGGTGTGACAAGCGTTGCCGTGTTCAGCGCCATCTAACGTCCAAACTGCCGTCATGTACACTGCGAGTCGGTCTATTCGCTGTCTGTCGGCGTACGTCACGGCAGCTGCAAAAGGGAGGCGCAGATGCGGACACCGGGGCCTGTAACTTCCACGCTCTGTAGCGTCGTTGGATAACGTTCCGGACACGGGTTTCTATCCTCATTGTGTTCCTCAAAACACCTTCAATATCCTCTCGAAGTTTGTCAGTGTAGTTATGAAGCATCCTGTATATCTCGCGAGATGACAATGAAGGTAACATTAGATTGGATTAGGTTCATCAACAGGTACTCTTCTTACACCATTCGCGACTGGAACAAGACAGAGGAGAAGTAACAACGGTAGACGGAAGGCCTTCTTCCGCACTCCATAAGGTATGTAGCAGAGTGTTGACATTCACACGAATTTTCGAATGTCAAGCAGCAATATGTCTCACTTAATAGGGAGACGAAAGGCAATTTTATCCCTATTCCACCGATGCTATTTTACCCTCTGAATAGGTACACTTTTCAAAAGAACTATAAGTGTTAAAACAGTGAAATTTTTACTGAATATATCTAAAATATTTGCCTGCATTTACAAGTAAAATGAATAAAATACCTCTTATGGATTTGATGAAAAAATTTGTTTATTCGTTTACTATTAAAATTTCATTTTTAAAATACATTAACTGTTATAAAACCGTTCCGTTCGGCTGGTGGTTCTCAGTTTTTCTTGCTATTACCTATTATCGTCAAGAGTACAAACTGTTCAAATTTCATATTTCCGAATAAATTAATTTAGAAAATAATGTTACCTAAAAGTCAAGAAATGAAGTTTTGAGAAAACTCAATTTAAAATTTAGTATTGCAATTTTAGTATAGTTATTGATGATAATCACTTACTACTAATATTTTCCTGCATCATACTAAACATCATATGAATCATATTTATCTTCTTTTCCTTTCTTGGTCCTTATTCTTTTCTGTCTAGCTTCTTTTGTGCATTTGAAAATTAGCAATTTATGCTTTGTGGTTTCTCTCTTTACCTATTTTGACCTAGGATTTTGCAAATATTTCCACTTCATTTTATGCCATACGTCCAAGACATCCAGTTTTCTCGTTACACCATCATTGAAGCCTACAGTAGCATCAATAAACGCCTAATTTGAGGGCTGTAATCTGAACCAATACTGGTTTCGGTAAGTGGTCCAAATGACAGAATTTACACACTCATTGACATTTTCCGATGAAGACATTTCTTCAACAGAATATCTTTACAAAGATCTCTAAATATAGGTTTATTAATTACTGCTGCAGGTGAAGACTGTGGTCATAGTGTTGCACTTCCCCTGTACTTCCACCAACTGTCAGGATCATCTGATGAAATACAGTACTGAGGTTTGTCATTTGTGGGAATATCATGGAGAAAAATAGCCCATACAACAACATTTCTTCTTATAGCCAAGCCATAATGATTCTGTAATCTGTCTGTTTCAACATTTGTCAGACGATTTTACCACCTACCTTCTCACCGTCTTCATTAGTATTTTTGACTTTTCTGTTAATAATGTTCACAAACTTGAATCCATTCTCTTCTGGACATGGCCAATGCATTCTAATGTTGAAACAGAAGCGGGAAATAACGTACAAGGAATGTAAGAAACCTGTGAATTACCTCTGCATAGCCAAAGAAGAAGGCGTGGTATTTATATGCCTGATGACACAGAGTGTCAGGTAAACCATCGTAACTCGCGAAAAAATTGTCGTAGAAAACAATAACTGTTTTTCGCAGGAAATAGCGGTCATTGTAAATGCACTGAAATCTAAAAATCGATTTTTTGAGACAAGTTTGTCTTCCGTCTCCTCTTAATAACTGTAAAGTAACATTCTATAATTAGTTCGGTGACTTTCCTGGTACAGTAGTGGCAATAACTTTTACGCTGAATCAAGTATTTGCTACAAAAACGCTATACCACAACCTGGAACCCGAAACCTGGTACCAGTTACAATGTGTGGGTAACAAAAATTCTGTTCTCAGTATTTTGGGTAATTACTGATCGTGTTTAAAAATTTAAAATGCTGTCATAATCTACTGATTAAGAGGTGTAATCTAATATTAAAAGTTTAACGCAATAAGGAAAACGTTACAGTTATAAAGTGTTTGACTTGAGACACATAACAGCTAGCACGCAAATACCAGGATTTCATTCACCCAGCGTCTCAGTATGAGAGCACTAAGCGAATTTCAGCAAACTTGACACATAATTTCATACCGTTATGACGTTTTCTCAATGACGCCGCCCCCCCCCCCCCACAAAATGATCAAAAGAAAAAATTATCTTTTACCATATTTTCGCTAGTCATGCACTAAAATTTCAGCATCAGGCTTGCTTTTATTACTTCTTTACTACTAACTCGCAACAGTTAACAGTTTTCTGGCAGTGTCTACGTGTACCACTGAATGTACCTGCCTTGACAAGTTCATAGAAAAGAATTATCTTATTACCAAAAGTTTTGTACACTTAATTACTTTTCAACATAGTCACCTAAAAGATTGAGACATTTATCGTACCTGTGGACGAGCTATGCAATACCCTCTTCAAAAAATGTTGCCGCCAGTGATTTCAAATGAGCACTGACGTTGCTTTGAAGATGTTGTTGGTTTCAAAGTGCTGCCCTCCTAGCCACGTGTTCAGTTCATGGAAAAGGTGAAAGTCGCTGGGTGTCGGGTCAGGACTGTACGGCGGATGATCGAAAATGTCCCATTGAAATTGTTCAAGGAGCCGTTGGGTTATAGCACCAGTGTGTAGACGAGCGTCGTCATGGATCAACACAATTCCTCAAGTAAGGATTCCTCTTCGTGTGTTCTGAACGGCTCTCCGCAAATGTCGTTAAGTTTCACAACAAGCAGTTGCATTAATAGTGGTTCTGGGCTGCATAAACTCTATGAGCAACACACCTTTTTGGTCCCAAAACACGGTAGCCATAACCTTTTTGTTCTTCTAATAATTTCCGGGTATGCAGCCGGATCCCGTCGACATTCTGCCACGATATTTCGGCCCAGAGACGTCCGGCCATCATCAGGTGAGTACACAACTACTGAAGAGCCCAGGTGCAGTTTGTTGTTGAATATTTGTTTGAATTTTTTTGGTTTGTTTGGTGTCTCTGGTGTGTCGTATTGGATCCAAGTTTCATCTCCAATAACGATTGATTTCAAAACGTTCTCCCCTTCATCACGATAACGGTCAAGGAAATTCAAAGCTGGCGCCATTTGCTGACTTTTGTGGGCGTACGTCAACGTCTTTGAAGCCGAACGAGCACAAAATTTTTAGTAGCCTACATGTTCAGTAACGATAGAGTGTACTACAGATATTGAAACTTCTGGAATTTCAATAGACAAGGCAACTATGGTGAACCTACGATTTTCTCTAACCATTCTATCAACCCGTTCAGCAAGGTCGGCTGTAACGACAGACTTGCGTCCTTGTCCCCCTTCATTATGCATGTCATTTCGGCAATCTTTAAACTTTCAGCACCATTCACGCACAACACCATCAGTCATGAAATTATCACCGTACACTCGGCTCATTCTCTGATGAATTTCTGCTGCACTATTCCGTTCTGCTTGCAGAAACCGAATTACACTTCGTAATTCACACTTGGAGGGAGCAACAATGACGGCAGCCATGTTTACGTGGCTGTAGTGCAACGTCCACTGATGCCTAGAGGTCGGCAATGACGGGGTGTGTAGTGCGAGAGTTGCGCAGTAGCGTACAGCGCATGTCCACATTCTGCCGCTCGCGTAGCTTCTATACTAAGCGATCGAAGATTGAAAAAGAAAACGGCCCTCGTAAATGCCTCACAATGAATATACTGGCTTAAATGGCTAGAGTAAAACTTCAACATCACGCATCAAACATTAATTCATTACTTCTTTGCTACTAACTCTACTTGCAACGCACTTTACGTGCTGTATCGTCGTACCTCACTGAATGTACCTACAAAACTATATCATTATACAACGCGTAGTGCCAGAAATATGAAGTCATAAGCATCGAGATGCGTAGAAGCGTGAAAAACTAACTTTTGCTTAAAACGAATCTGCAAATTCCCTGGTGTTTCATGATGAGAGCTCTTAGCGACTTTCAACAAACTTTAAGGACATAGGGTACTTTTGAATTATGGCAAAATCTATTGTTTTTTCATAAAACTAAATTATGTATTCTTTCCTGATTACTGTTGCAGCCCAGGGTAGTTCCAGACGCGAGTTAAAGTTCTGCATTGGCGACATCAGAAACCGAGCTGCCCACGTTAATGAAAGGCAAACTGTCGGGGAAGGGAAAATACTGATGCAGACCACGTAAACACAGAAGCGACAGCGACAGGTGGGACCGGCCAAGTGCCCAAGTCCTCGAACAGAGCGTAATGACACCGTGGTGATAGAAAGGTTCCATCATGTTGGTGACAGAGCAGAGAGTCACAAGAAGCCAGAGACATAGCCCAACGGTAACTATTCGGCCACCGACACAGTAGAATAGATCCTCTGACATAAAAAGTTACCGAAGTGTAAAGCTGCCAGGGGAGCTGCTAAATGAGAAAACTAAAACACATGACGTCGTTGATACGTCCACATCAGAAGAGCGCACAGACGTGCCTCCATAAATACTACGCCTTGTTTTATCAGTAATCACAGTTGCAGCTGTTCTGTGGAGGAGTAAAGCTAAACTAGTCGTCCCTCTGGGCGCCTAGTAGTCAATGATCAATTATGACGCCACAAGCTTCCCTGGAGAGACTATACCATTACGCACTACAGTACCAACTTCCGGGTCATCACTCATGCGATGTAGAGATTGCTAGCAAACCGCCGGCCTTCTAGTGGCTTCACCAGTGGAGCAAAGAACCAGTTCGCCATTGGCCATCTTGAGGGGCAGCTACTGTCGCTACTTGCCCCATTCCCACAGCTAGCACCGATGCTGCCGGTTTCTGCATTCTGAAAGAAACTGGTCACACTCTGCACGGCAATGAGTACTTCATACTGGGCTCGAGAGCGAGTTTCCTGGGCGCATATCTTCAATGCCAACGAGCGTGCTTCAGAGATCAGCTCGAAGAGCTGCTGCGGTCCATCGTCGTCCAGCACAGGCCGCGCTGGTCATGCCAGCCTCCGGACTATGTGGCATCGGTAGGCCATGACGTAACGAGCCACCTACTAGACACCAGTACTGCCATCCAGATGCGTCTCTGCTACTACCGATGGATTCCGCACACCGCTGGCCCGAGTGATTTACAAGCGCCCTAGGAAGGCAATACTGTATTTCTGGATATAAATTATGTCTCTGTGAATAATGTTTTCTGACCACTCTCGACCGGAATCAGATTCTCGTCACTGCACACTGCTTGGCACAGTCTTGACAACTGAAGTGTTCTTGGACCAAATACAATATTACATTAAGACATTGTTTACTGAGTTTAGAATGAAAAATTACCGCTAGATATTAAATTTTAGAGTATATGCTGCCACACCACCGGTATTTAAATTATAGAGTACCGTTAGTACCAGGCAAAATAATTGAAAAATCCTTGCTTCCGGAGTTTCTGTTTGGGATATATTGTAGTTGGTAACACTGCTGATTTTCAGCATCTTTAAGTGATTCTCTTTTGCTTTGGTTCGGTGAAGTGTTTCTTTTATGACCTACAGAAAGTTTATTGCCTAAGCGCTGCAAATTTTTATGAATATAGATGGTCAATAGTGAGCAATAAATGTTAAAAATTGGAGACATCGAGAGACCAGATAAAAAAAATTCGTGGGTAGCTAGTTTACAAACAAAGCAGTCTGTACAACTGAGGGGAACCTATGTACCAGGTCTTCAGGGAGAATTTTGGTGTTAATACTGATGCTGTTAGTAGGGATCCTAAATCCGTCCTATTGGTCTCTGTTGCAGTTTATTTCAGGCAGTCTACACCATTATCAAAACTAGACGTAGTTGTCTCACTGGGAATTCCGCGATCGTTCAATAAGTAAAATATGGAGTTTCAGTCTTCGATCGCTATTCTTTATTTTCAATTACCGGTTTCGGGCTAGCTGCCCATCTTCAGATCTGTTAGACAATGTTAAAAATGTAATTAATAAGAGAGATACAGTTAGTGAAAAAATATCTTAGTTTACAAAAAGAAATTATGGAACGTATAAAATGCCAACATACCATATGTTGTAGTTACAGAGTAACTTGTCCGTACAGAACACACTGTTCACCGTCATAAGTAAAGTAAATTTCAATCTGTTAAAACATTATATCGCAGTATTTAAGAGTAATCTGATTGGTAACAGTAAAAAGTGCCCTCTACCTATAACAATTGTGCATCTGTTATTATTTCGCCGTATATATTATTGGCGAATATTCTTTTTAATAAAACAATTTTTAAGGTAATAACAAATGAATAATCTTTTTGAGTGGACCATGAAACGAAAAATTTTTACATTAATTTAAAATTTCTTTATAAAGAAACATAAAATATAATTAAAATGTAGATATCCTTCCGAAAATGTGCGTTTACTCTTCTTTGTTTTTGATTGGTGGTTGAGTGGATTTCCCTACGCCTGAGCGTATACAACGCCACGCCGAGTCGTCTTGCGCCGCGCCCAATTCACCTCGCCGCCAGTGCGCTGAGGGCCGTTCCGCTGTAGCTGTTTCTTACTGGGGCGTGATGCCGCGTTCAAGAGTAAGCCTAAAACAGGTCTTTAAAAATCTCATAATAATTCCTGTGCATAAAATCACTTTGCTCATTTAGTAGGCCTGGGGTTTTTCTTTGATGTGCGTATATTTCAAGCTCTTGTACCAGTTGTAAGGCCAAACATTCCCTATCTTATTGTTAACCATTTTAAGTATATTTCCACTTGAAGATGTGTTGTTAACATTTCATGTCCGATGGGCAAAAGTTATAAGGTGTACTTCGATATGAAACTATAACAATCAACTATGGTGAAGTCGCTCCTACGATGTTATGTTTAGATTCGGTCTTTTATTAATAAATACTGAACTGAAACTTGTACAATACAGCCAACACCATCCTCCAGCTCATCCCTAACTATGCACCGTGCCATTTCAAAATAAGTAGTGATTTTCAGAAAATGCTGAGCCGAAAAAGTATCCTGTTAGCGTAAGCATTATTTTAAGTTCTTCCCTAAACATTGTCTAGCTTACATGATTACGGGTAAATATTTAACGCATTAAGCCATTTGCAAAGCAATCAGAGGTTTGAAGCTGCTTTAAACAAGGGAGTTTAGTGGTGGAGCGGAATAGGATCTCTTTTGTACTATTGAAGCCCTCTCCATGCTCTGCAGAGACAATCTAGTTTATTCTTTTGTTGGCATAATTGGACTTCGAACGTCTCTGTGAGAATATCAGAGGCTGTTATTTCTTGTTGTGTTATTTTTTATGTCCTCCTTATTCCTCGCTGCTTGCTTTGATTCGTATTGTTAACTACATTAAACTTTCCTGTAGCCCTCTGCGTTCCAAATATTGCTTAACATGTGCATCATCATTTGCGTACCTTTCGTTTCCAGGGACTGGCAGGGAATAACGGATAATCGCCAGATATAAAGTAGCATCCTAATGAAAAGCTAAGCCTTTGAGATATTCTGCAAGCCAGGGATCCGATTTAAGCACAGTCATGTGATACGAGGCTTGCCGAAACTCATCTCGTTAAATTTTCATGAGCAAATGCCCAAGATGAGCAGCGTCTCTACTGTAGTAGGTTCCCTTGTGGACCCCACGCTGGCGTCAGTTATGTAAGGGATTATGTTTGTGAGTCTCCCTCTGGAAAAATACGGTTGTATATATTCCTGACATTGCCAGAATTGCGGGCGATCTATAGTATAGTGAACTCTGGAAAAGCTCCAAATGGGGTAGATCGGTAGCGAAGTATTTATTTACATGACTGCTTTTAGTAAGGCTATGTTACCATCTTCCGATCTGCGAGGACAGCATCAGGTTGACGGGGTAGTAATTAACAAAAGGTGTTACCAAAATAATACAGTTGAAATTTTATAGATATGGAAAAGTTACATATCTTCTGCTGTATAACTCATACGGTGTCCGCCATCTGCGCTTTTTGTAGTGTCATATAACCAATATTTGTTTAAGGAGCGAAAAACATCTCATTTTGGCTTGTCATAATTAAAATAACGTCCGCCCCGATAGCTGAGTGGTCAGCGTGGCGATCTGTCACTCCGAGGGGCCCGGGTTCGATTCCCGGCTGGGTCGTAGTTTTTCTCCGCTCAGGGATAGGATGTTGTGTTGTCCACATTATTATTTCATCATCACCAGTGGAAGGCAACGGGAAACCACCACTGGAATCACTCCCCTAGACGCACATGCGGTGGACCTCTCTGACGAGGCTTCCCCCATGACAAGACCTTCCGTAACGCAAAACACAAAGTAAAAAAAAAATTAAATTATCTGTACACACAAAAGATAATACTAAAATGGTGAATGCCAGTGTTCATGCTCATACAACAGTTGAATGCGGACTACACTATCGAGCAAATAACAACAGAACATCATTACATCATTAGATGGCACTGCAGTGGTACCACTTGCAGGTTGGTTCTATATAAAGTGGAACATAATTATACAACACAAAGATTTGTTACCGTATTAATTAGAAAATTTGTACAATAACAAGGACTTGTTCATAACTAAAAAGGGTTTCGTATAGTCGTCATTCATTTCTGACACCCAATCCAACTAGGGGCTTTAGCGATATTGAGCTGACAGTTTTTAAAGTAATTCTTATATTAAAGGTAATTCTTAAAACAGTTTTAATAGTATATAACTAGAACGTCAGATAAATGTAATGCAATATAATAAGCAGTGAAGCTAACCGTTTCCCATACTATGTACCATATATCGATCTTATTGTAAGGTTTCATGAGCAAGTGATCATTCAGACGCGACACTATTAATTACTCAATTCCATTTGTAATAGTATTATATAACTGTAAAGTATTGTGCTACATAATTATCATTTAAGTCAAATATATAAGAACGTTGTACTCTGTAACTCAGTGTTTAGGTTACTTTCTGTCTGGGGCTAAAAATTGATAAAGGCGTTAACAACTTACATTGACATCTCGGACACAGTGAAAATTATAATAAGTGAAGATGGTTCAAGTAAAATATCTTGTGTAAGACACATTAATTCCTCTACATTAACATTTGTCACCCAAGTTTAGGTACATCATGATGTGTCGCTCAGTGTCTTGTTTTTTTTATGTTTGTTTTTGTCTAATCATCGAATGGAGGATTTTAAAAACACCGTATTTCATCACCTCATAGGTAAATACAGCCATCGTATGAATAAAACTAGATAAAAAACAAAGTGTATCATACGAAGTATTCCTCGTTACCTATAAAACTAGCAGGTTGACGTGTCAGGTATCGCTAACAGTTGTTGTTTACCAGAACACTTATTTATGGGATGCTAATGTACTTGTGGTGCTTGCATTGCTTGGTAGTGAACGACGTATCTAATAGTAAGATGTAGCGTTTATGCATGAAACGAGGTTTAATAAAAATAATCAGTAGTATGAATAATACCAGTAGAGAGGAGATGATGTAGCGTTTATGCATCAAATGAGGTTTTATAAAAATCATCACAAGTATGAATAAAACTATTACACAGGAGAACACAACAGCAAATAGAGGAACTGTATTATTCTAATCACTCTTCATTACACAAGAAACTATTAGTTCTGTGGCTTGATATCGCTCACAGCAATGTACTAAATACTCCTGCTTGCATGTAATACTTTTAGCCCAATGTCTAGGTATCCTCAACAGTTGATACCTATTGGAAGCAGTTCTTTATAGCATACTAATTTGATTATTCTGATGTACCACTAGATAAACAGGCACAATAATAAAACGTTACAGTCGTGCTTATAGTTTTTAACTATTAGATCTAAGCCTCGACCTATTACAATGTATTGTGATTTGATCACATAAGCAATTCGTACTATGTGTGGCATTATTGCTACTAGGATTATATTTCTCCCTATCATATAGTTACATCTGAGAACTGCTGTATTGTACATACAAACACCGGTGTATAAAGCTCCAGATCCCTATCGTAGAATGCTACGCTAATATGTAGTTACATACTCTCGCTTCCTATGGTGAAGAGACACGCAAGCTTTTACTGTAATAGACTAGCGTTTCTCAGTATTTTCTGGTAATATAAGACTCCTACACACAATAATTCCAATATATATATGAGATTTGTTATACATTTCTAAAAAAAATCCATATTAGTTCCCTCCCCTGCCTTGAAGTATCTAATGGAAATCATGGTCTGCCTTTAATATGGCAAAACTATGAAGGACAGCACTTACTATTATCAGTGGATCATTTTTATTGTTACTATCCAACGTTACTTTGGTTTTACCATCGAACAAGTAAAACATTACTCATCTATTAGCCTTAATGGCTAGATATAAGGTATTTTGCTGTATTGTTCTTTCAGCTAAGCGTACCGCAGCTGAAGCTACACTATACATTATGCAAGAAATTTATGTCCGTAGAGGACGTCTGTCCATTTTTATTAAATGGTATCATCTTCTTTTCAAAGATGAGGACTGAAATCATAAGCAAATCATTAGCATCTTTCTCGAGGTCTTCCAGTATCTCTTTCCAGGTACAGCTTGTATTTCAAGATCTTCTTTAGAAGTCTGTGACCTAGAATTCTCATTAGGTGTTATGTCCCAGAATGTACCTGGTTAAATTAGCTTTGTCATGTTGCTGTTCAGTATTTTACTATAATGTTAATAGATCTCCATTAAAACCATTTGTAATAACTGTTTTATGTTTCTTTCACTTTAATTATTTAGTCGATTACTTACTCACTATGCTACAAAACACTTCACTAGACTTTAGCTACTGACGAATTTGAAATTGGTATGGAACTATGTTTTATCAAAATGTCCTTCAAAAACTTGTAATTTTTAATTTCTAATGTGATTTAACAGTTCTGTATAGGAGAGATGTATGAACATGTTAATGACTTTTGCATAATATTTGGTGGATCATTTCACCTCTAATGGAAGAACAAACACATTGTAAGTAATTTATTGACGTAATTTAAGGGTGATAAGGAAATTTTATTTATTAAAAAAAAGGGGCTTTTCAACGATGTATTAGAATAAAACTGGGTTGGTTGTTTTTGTATTACTGAGGGCATTACTTATACTACAAGAAGCAGACTAGGCTACTGCACTTGTAAATAACAATCTGTTTACTTCTGCCTGTACACCAGTAAATTCATCTGGTGACAAGTACTACTGCGAGTTTGTTGCTTGATAACTCACTCAAATGGTATGTTGAGTCGAATGGATCATTGCTATTGGTCAACGTGGTGCTTTATTTATTGTTTTATATAGATCAGTTCTGGTTCAGTAGCTTCCTTGTGTTTTAGCAATAAATATGGCTATTTACAGCATAAATCTGGAAAAGCAAGAATAATGTAAAACCAGCACGATTGCCATTGATTTAGTGTTCCTATCCTTCCTTAATTTTCTGCAGTAGCTGTGCACATTGGTTCCTTGTGGAATCAAATTTGGTTACTTTATACGGATTGGAGCCTTTCAGCCAGTAGAGAAAATATTCTGTATCCATATAAAGTAACTTGACATCAGTGAAATTTAGTTTTAAAAACTCGTACTGAAGTCGGTGGATGTTGGGTTTAGAGAGGTCCATAATACAAGTACTGCTATAGAAAGGCTGTGTAAACTTCGCTGAAATCTTAGCCATCTCCACAGCGACTTGTCCTTCATTGAATATAGAGGCCCGTTTCAAATTTGGCCTCGTGACGTAGCCCCTTGTGCCATACCTGCAATCTGAAATACAAACTGAAAGAATTTCGCAAAGGGTTGTAATATTCTCAATTGTTTTGCTAAAAAGTGAATTAATCATTAATTCACAAAAATCTTTTTCAAAATCACACAATATGAAAGTACCCTGTTCGCTATTATGATCAATATAGTCCTTCAACCAGAAACGGCATGTGATAGAGATGATACTGGTGATTCTAACGAATTTCATTCCAAACCTCAGATATTGCTGAAGGTTTCCGTAGTGTAGATTGTACCTCTCCTTGTTCCCTAGCATACATAAGGTTGTGAACGGAAGCATTTCAAGGTAGTCTACTAGGTGCCACGGATACAGTGGCAATTCGTTGTGGACGCCATGCCAATCGGCGGGACATTCCATGTCTATCTCGCGAATATACCCCCTATAAGCATCAGCAGCCTCACGATGGATGTTTTTCTTCAGTGTGGCGATTTATTCTTAGGACAGTTTTCGGAACTCTTCAGACGGAAGAGTCTGCTGCATGCCATGTCCATGAACATCGTTTAATCCAAATAAAGTGAGTAACATGAAAAATATTACGACATCCAAGTTTGAATTAATTAATACTTGTTATTATCAATAACAAATTAATGCAATCTTGGCTTTAAGAGTATTCTCAAATTAAGTATAGATTTCTTACTTCATTATTGGCAGCCATTACCAAATCCAACAACTATTGGATTATTAGCTGGTGAAGCAGTTGGTACTGAAAAAGCTGCCATGGATTAAAACAAGGTGATAAAGAATCAGAAGAACAAAAAGTACATATTTTTGCTATGGATAAGAAAACTAGCAATGGAATAAAAATATGTATCCTAATGCAATAAGTAATTATGATATAGAAAAACTTGCTACACAACTAAAAATAAAATTTTCTCCTTGTGTTTCTATGACTGACAAATTACCTATCTATCCACGAGAACATGAATCTGGAATAGTTGATTTAGATATATGTGATCATCGTGCCTTACATAGGAATTGTTATTATAAGAATAAATATAAAAAATTCAGTTTCATTCATTTGGAGGAATTAACCTTAAAGAAGTCGATAAATGTCTTGTCGAAGGTGAGTTATACTATAATAGACAATGAATTCAATATATTGATGAAGTATTTGTAGTAATTTGTGAATATTTGTTTTTCAACAGATGTTAGACAATTATAAGTTTAATGAAATTTTGAATTCAGTAAATGGATATTTTTGGAAATAACGTAAATAAGCAAAACACTGTGAATACAAAATCTGGAATCACAGAACAAAACTAAAAATGAAATGGGGCACAAAAAGAAAATTCAATTAATCAATTTCATAAGGAATTATGTACCATCATTAAAGTAACTAAAATATATATTGATTTTAAAGTTAGAGCCGCACATCTCAACCATTACTTCTTAACATGAACTTTGTTACCATGGTACTGAATATGAAAGTGCTTCTTAGTGTTTTGGGCTAATCAGAGCCCTCCATTTTGTCGTCTTTAAATATACTACCTTCTCGTATCGACCAATGGCAGGGGCCACATATTGCCCAACATTGTATAATCTTAGATATCCCGCACTGAGTACCCTACTAACATAATTATAATGATGTCTTCAAGAGAATTTGACGATGTACGGTGTTGAGCAGCATGTACCAGCACAATAAAGAGTCACTGAATTCAGTGAAATCCTCCTGCTGGATCTTGCAACTGTACGCCAAAAATATCGTAAACTAATTAACGAGAACGTATTTCAGTTTACGTAATGGGCTGACTACAGTATTGATCCTCAGTAACTGTGCATAAAGATGCATGAACTAAAAGAGCACTCAAAAAGCCACGTCTGTAGGTATTCCAACTATTTGCACTTGTTTCGTTGATTTTTATGAAATGAAGAGACACAGGAGCTTGACCACGATTGAAATAAAGCAGAAGGTTTTAAGGAACGAAGAAAGTAAAGAAGGGAGGAAGATTGGCGTTTAACGTCCCGTCGAGAGAGATCCCGAGAAGTTTTCAAGACATGACATAATAAGGCAGGGGAAAGTAAAAGTGCCTAGGTGAGTAAATGTGATTCTCATTACCCTGTAAAGGTTAATAGTGGCATGACGTAGTCTGTCGTGTCCTTTCAATCGCCGTTTCTTTCGAACATTCGGAGCTGATGGCGCCTTTTCCTCTAGAAGGCAGTGTCTTCCTCTTGCCTTCAATTATGCTCAAGGACTGTACTACCTTCGTAATCATTTAAATGTCACAATCACATGATATAGTCGGAATATTACCGTTTAAAAAGAGGCATCACCGTATTACTTTAGAACGCTTTCTGCCCTGGACTAACACTGTCGTTTCTAAATTACGTTACACTACCATAACGCACAAATTGCTTATTCAATAACGAGGCAAGTGCAATGTTTGCTTTCGTCATAACCTGCTCGCGTAGTGTAAATGGTATTGCTATTCAGACATCCGATAGTTCTAACCTCGATACTTTCCGTGAGTTTTATGACTGTGACGATACACGTAATATTTGGCAGTGCCCTGTGTACGTCTAACATAAGAAGGTTTACCGTTGCGTAGTTGAATGATCTCTTACTGTTTGTATGTGTCAGTTATAAGGTCTCTGGAAGGCCATCGTCAGAAAGGGAGTATCGTGTACAGAATTTTGGAGATCGAATGAACATCTCAAGAAGAAAATATTCTGCAAAACTTTGTGCGATGTGCATACGAATTGAATATCGGAAGTTTGTCTCTCACTTTCAGTCCTGTTGCAATGCCGTATGCAGAGCCTCACAAATGTTTGTCTTCACGGTTTTGTACTCATGCATGCGTTCACATCTCCCATCTACTCTGAGGAATTTAATCAAATGTTAAATTTATCGAAAACCCCTTAATTGTCCCCCGTGCCAGCGCAGGTTTCAAATTTTCCTCTAAGGTTCCTTCAACGATCCTGTATGGTGGCGGAAAAGCGTGGTGCCTTACGATGTCACCCTCGGGGTGAGCGACACTCCACCCCTTCACATCGGGACATGCAATTAATAGTGGAATCAGTAATTTCATAAAGGGCAACAGGTTGTCTCATGCTAACAGTAACGCGTATATTGTTAAAGCAGAATATTCCCCCCCCCCTCTCCTCTTATAATTTTTTAAAAAGTAAATAACATTTAAGTGCCCCTAGAGGATACGAGGTCAAATCAGTACATTTGCAGCTCAGGCTAAAGCCAGTTAGTAGACAGATCTTCAAGTAAACTATGAATCCCTAATATTTGAGGAGAGACAGATGGTACAGTACAGTTACTTAAATCTAGAGCTCTGTTAAGCAAGATTTTATGAGGGAAAGGGTACAGTTTTATATAAGAGTACAGGACGTAAAATACACAAGAGATCTTAAGTTGCTCGCTCTGACAGACGGCCTGAATTTCTCTTCTTAGGCCAATGTTCCGCGCCAAGAGACAGCAAACAACAAGGCGGCGCAAAGCATCAAGAGGTACCTTGCCTGTGAGACGTAGAGAAGCTGGCAGCAGCTGAGGCAAGTTAGTGCTATTAACAGGAGGTATTAAATAAGTGAGCGACATGAAACTTCCTGGCAGATTTAAACTGTCTGCCGGACCGAGACTCGAACTCGGGACCAGAGCACTTGCCCGCGAAAGGCAAAGGTCCCGAGTTCGAGTCTCCGTCCGGCACAGAGTTTTAATCTTCCAGGATGTTTCATATCAGCGCACACTCCGCTGCAGAGTGAAAATTTAATTCTAGAAGTGAGTGACAAATTAGCGGTTTAACAATAATAAATGAAGGGCTTACAAGAACATACCAAAGATCAGCAACTTATCTTTAAGTCTCGTAACAAAGATCGCTATCTGAAGAAAAGAACACGAGGATTAACGGCAGTCTCAAGCTTTAACCAACTGGCTAGTCCCAATTACAATCAGAGGCTCATCGACAAATAGAGCCGATAACCCTTTGTTGATGTATATTACAGTAAGGCAGAAAGCAATGAGCTTACTTCTACAGATATGGAATTAAGCAGATTGTCAAGCCCATTAGATGCTTACACAACACTTTAAGCCAGGAAATATACGCTTAAGAGCCAGAGAAACTCGCATAGAGCCCCGCGAGCACGCAGAGGTGCTGCAGTATGACGTGGCATGGACTTGAGTAGTGCTGTAGGGAACTGACATCACGAATCCTGCAGGGCTGTCCATACGTCCGTAATAGCACGAGGGGCTGGAGATCTCTTCTGAACAGCACGTTGCAAGGCATCCCAGATATGCTCAATAATGTTCGTGTCTGGGGAGTTTGGTGGCCAGCGGAAGTGCTTAAACTCAGAAGAGTGTTCCTAGGGCCACTCTGTAGCAATTCTGGATGTGTGGGGTGTCGCATTGTCCTGCTGGAATTGCATGAGTGGATGTAGGTGATCAGACAGAACGCTTACGTACGTGTCACCTGTCAAAGTCGTATCTAGACGTTAACAGGGATCCCATATCACACCAGCTGCACACGCTCCACACCATTACAGAGTCTCTACAAGGTTGAACAATCCAGTGCTGACATGCAGGTTTCATGGATTCATTATATTGTCTGCATACTCGTACAAGACATCCGCTCGATACAATTTGCAACGAGACTCGTTGCACCAGGCAACATGTGTCCAGTCATTAACAGTCCACTGTCGGTATTGACGGGCCCAGACGAAGATGATATTTCGTTGAAATATTCGCACGCTGACACTTGTTGATGGCCCAACATTGCATTCACCAGAAATTTTCGGAAGGGTTGCACTTCTCTCACGTTGAACGATTCTCTTCACTAGTCGTTGGTCCATTTCTTGCAGGATCTTTCTTCAGCCGCAGCCATGTCCAAGATTTGATGTTTTACCAGATTCGTAATATTCACGGTACACTCATTAAATGGACGTACGGGAAAATCACCAATTCACCCCTTCCTCGGAGATGCTGCGTCCCATCGCTGCGCCGTCTATACCACCACGTTCAGATCCAGTTAAATGTTGACAACATGTCTTTGCAGCAGCAGTAACCGATCTAAAAACTGCGCCAGACACTTGTTGTCATATATAGGCGTTGCCGACCGCAGCGCCGTATGCTGCTTGTTTGTCTATACCAGTTATTTTGGCGCTTAATTTATTACACAATTTGCATGCGTATTAGGCATAGAAAGTTCAAATCTTCACCTCCACAATGAAAAAATAAAACTCAACTGCTAACATAACCAGCAGCAGAAAACACAACTAGTAGAGTTAATTGACATTAGACTCAGGTGTTAATTTGGCTAGTTAAACATTTCAGTTCAATTTCATGTAGCCATCAACAAGAATACTCTGACACAGTTGCACCGCAAAATTCTTTACAGCTTACTAAAAGACTAAACTCCAATTAACAAGACTATTATTCAAAAAAGGGATGGCCACAAACATATAAATAAAACAGGGAAACTCTCGTAGTAATCACCAATAAAATAAAAGGATTAATAACATTGGTTAAATAACAGCCGTCGGCTGCTTTTTAGCGGCCAAATCACGCATGCATTATATAACGCAGAAAACCATCCTTAGGGAGGAACTGAAAGGCGCAAATACACAATTAATGAAAGCTTCGAACACATAAAAAAATGGCCCTCAATCAGTAATTGTATTAAATTCAGCCCTTCATTAAGCCACCAAGACAAGGTACAGCCAGAAGTTTTCGTAGTATGACCACAGCGCAAGAAAAGTGCAAAAATTGAAAGGAAGTACAATATTGTCAGGGCAGCACAAACCAACAGACGTCAAGAGGAAAGGAATGCATACAACGGGACGCCGTCTCCCAAAGAATTTCAGCAGGCGTGAAACGCTAAGGCCAGTACCAAAAGAAGCACCCGAGAAATATAGCTGCCGCTGGTGGTCCGGGACTACGGTCGTTCTGGTCCGCCGTACCCAGCTGTTTGCTCGCCCGCGTCGTACTGGCTCCCTCCGCGTGCCGCCGCCTCCTCGATGCAACACGAGAGGTGTTGCTTCGCAAGGAGAATCGATACACAGAGGGAAATGTGGCACCATTGATACATACGACTACGGAAGGCAGTGGAGGATCGATAAGGAGCCGTCGCCATGGCTTACGAATGTTACAGGTTTGTTCTTCCTACTCATTCGCATTAACTTATACTGTTCCACATTTAGAGCTAGCTGCTACTCACCACACCAACTTCATGTTCTATCTAAGTCGTCCTATATTTTCCTACAGTCACTCAACTTCACTACCTTACCGTACACCACAAAATGATCTGCCAATATTTGCGGATTGCTGCCCATCCTGTCTGCCAAACAATTAATGTATATAGAGAACGGTCCTGTCACACTTTCCTGAGCCACTCCTGGCGATATTCTTGTCTGTGTTGAACATTCGCCGGCTAGGAAATCATTCTATGTTCTGTTACTTAAGAAGTCTTGGAACCACTGACATATCTGTGTACTTATTCCATATGCTCGTACCTTTGCTAACAGCCTGGAAAGGGGCACTGTCAAATGCTTTCCGTAAATCCGGAAATATGGAATCTTCCTGTTGTCATTTATTCATAGTTCTCAGTATATCATGTGAGTAAAGGGCAAGCTGAGCTCCGTACGAGCGATGCTTTCTAAAACCGTAGCTGATCCATGCACTTAATCTTTCCAGTCTTAAGAAAGTTTATTTACTATATTCGAACTGAGAATGTGTTCAAGAATTCTGCTGCAAACCGAAGTTAGGGATATTAATCTGTAATTAAGTGGGACCGTTCTTTGAACTCGTATACTGAAGTCACCAGCACTTCTTCCCAGTCGCTTGGGGCTTTGTGCTGGGTGAGAGGTTCACGAAACATGCAAGCTACGTAAGAGGCCGACACCGTAGCGTACTCTTTGTAGAACCCAATTGTAATTCCATCCCAGAGACGTCAAGAGAACGAGTAAAATACGTATAAAAGTTGGCGTGATGATCTTCCCATCATCTAACACGTCCACCGTGGTATTATGTAAAGTTCTGGCGAAATTTAGGGGCAGTCTTGCATCATTAACCCACTTTACACCTCATAGGAATTGAGATCTGGCTCTCTTTTCTAATGTGTCGCGACGATGGGATCACGTTGCAGGGCTCCACGATGTTGCACCTTTACTGTGGCTCCTTTGAACCAAATTTAAATGATATGTGTTGCAATGGGAGACATTTACGGAGTTTCGAATAAGTGAGGCTTTAATTGTGTTACGAAATGTAGTTCTTGTCATCCTTCGCGATTTGTACGTAGATCATTATCACTCATTTGAAATCCGTTACTGAATTAAGGCATCCTCCAGATTTATTCATCATATACTGCCTTCAGCTACAAATATCCGCAGAGGTGAGGTAAAACAATATGACCATTGCCCAACGCGAGACTGAATTACCCGTAATGGCATTTTAGCCATGTTAAGTGGCAAGGAAAGTGTATAAATGGAGCAGAGACGAAATAGGGATCAGTCTATGGAGGGGGAAAAGCGAAATATGTAACCATTATTTTCGACATATTTGGTATCTTTATCGATATTTTTATGTCAATTTGTAGTGCTCCTTATGTAGAGTGTTGTATCTGCGATGGAAATTCTTTGAGTATCTATACATATTTCAGTTATGTGAGCCGGTCTTTGTGGCCGAGCTGTTCTAGACGCTTCAGGCCGGAACCGTGCGACTGCTACGATCGCAGGTTAGAATCCTGCCTCGGGCATGGATGTGTGTGATGTCCTTAGGTCAGTTAGGTTGACGTAGTTCTAAGTTCTAGCGGACTGATGACCTCAGATGGTGAGTCCCATAGTGCTCAGAGCCATTTGAACAATTTTTCAGTTATGTGAACTTTTTGGACCATGTTATTTAAACTATACTTATGCATTTAAATAACTACTAGAATGATTGTTGTATAATGTACTTTAATGGCTTGGTCCATAGTTAGGGAACAAAGGGTTGAATGCAAAAGATGTGGGGGAAGCCCCTCAGCTACGCCAAGTAGCTTGATGGAGTGGAAAAGGCGTGGTTGGCATGCAAATGGAAACTCGTCATTTGTGACAGGTGAGGAGTCTAGGCTGAGCAGTGCTGTGGTTAACATCCCGTTAACAGTAGCTGATCATTGTGGCTCATATTCTTGAGTTTTGTGGTCATAGGAGCTTAAGAGCAGTATTTACCGGCTTCGGATTCTGCTTTTGGTGATACTATTACCATGGCATGGTTTTTGACTTTGTAAAAATATAATTCCGACGCCAAGAAGATCAGTAACAGGGTGAGGCCAACAGTACTACCATGACTGCATCACCGCAATGTTAACAACCACTGCAAATTACGCCACCAGGGCCACCAGCCTTCCATTAGATTGTTTATGTGCATTTTCAACTTCTCGCGGCGTAATGTATAGTCCATTAAATTTCGGACGAAATTTAATGGATTAAATTGGGCACTCTGTAAATGGACCAGGTATCTGTGAAATTTGGTTCATTGTAATAATAGTCGAGGTGTTGTTAAATCTTACACCCATGATTATCCCAAATCACAAACCTGGACAGGAATCCTGTTGTAGTGAATTTAATTCGTAGTGTCCCAATTTATTATGGAAAGACTTATTTGGCAGCTGTAGAAATGTGATTGGTTTCTATTGTGTGGAGTCTTAGTGTTTATAGTTTGAGAAATACTCCACTTCCATTGCATTTTTGAATCCGTCTGCAGTCATTTCCTTAAATAATTTGCTTTACTTGAAAAGCTGCCTGAAAACCGTAAATTTGTTAGTTAAAAAACAATAATATTGATCTGAAGTGAAAACGATTATTAATTGTTGCGTTTATGCACTTTGATCAGAATTATAAAGTTTTATCAGTGTTCGTTTCATGAGTAGGGTTTGAGCTTGAATTTAAAGTTGTGTTGGTATTGGCACAGCCAAAAAAAGACTGCTTATCAAAGCAGATTTGTATATTGTGTTTTACTTAATTAATAATTATTGATGAGAATACGTACCATTTCTCATAGATACTTGTGTAGTTTTGTTAATGAGCATGGTTCTTCAAACCATGAAAGTTTGAGGGCCCTATTGTGCTAGGATAGTTAATTAATGAAGCAAAGCAAAGGTTCCTTCAGAGCCAATGCAGTTAGATTTGCGTTCTGTTTAATTGCTTCAAACTGAGCTTAAGAAAGGGATATCTATTGTGTTACCTATTCTATTGGAAGTTGTTTAATGCACAGGCATGGAGACCCTATACTAAGCAATGACGTTATAGAGTATGATCATGAGTTAAATCAGAATCATTTCATGCTCTTCCCTGTTTAGCACTGCTATGAGTTTTATGTGTGTTGGTGACTGGTTGTATAAGCTTCTGCATCTAGTTCATTTAAGGTACGTGTAGCTGAGAGGCACATGTTACTGTTTGCTATGTTATTAGCCATTTGTTTGTCTGACTTCCAAGTTAGTAATAAATTTGTCTGCAAGTTTAGGTTACTGTGATGTCATGTGGCATGTATAAAGAAAGAGTTTAGTGTGTGTGTCAAGGAAGGTCAGGTTAGACCTAGCACTGACTTGTGCTTTTTATATTGGTTGATACAAGAATGCCTAATTAGGCTGGCGACTGGTATTAATACGTAATATTACAACTTGATTTTGTGCTGGGACAACGTCTATTCGTGACCACTTGTTTACTGTTGGTTATGTTATGCTGAAGTGTTTCGGAAACGAATCCCAGTTTGATTGTTCTTTACCAATTAGGTATCTCAACGTCGCAACTTTCTCAAAAATTCCTCGCAGATTTTAAACATTAGCATCGATTGTCGTTCAGGGTGGTCGGTGTTACCGTTCCAAACCCACCGACATGAGTGGCTTTTCCTAAGTACTGATTGTTATGTCCCAATGACAGAGAACGAGCATCTCAAAACGGCTGTTCCTGAACTGCTGACGTGAGTGTCTAAGGAAATTGGTTGAGGAGAATGAAACCACTGGTAGGCGACAACGTGTGGGACACTAACACCGCATGATACATCGTTGACGTCAGAGGCTTGGCAGCTTAGTAAACCTGCGGGAGATCCACACGCTGGAGCAAATGCAGGCGTCTCACAGCACACCGTTCCGTGCACGATGTTGAACATGAGGCTGTGCACCAGACGACCTTTACGTTCTTGCTGTCATGCTGATTCAACGACAAAGTCAGTTGCTATTGCAAGGGATAACAGAGAGTATACTTCGGATGGATGGAAACGTGTCACCATATGGAATGAATAATGTTCCATGTGTCTTCATGTCCTCTCCACGAAATTCACCTCATCTGAACCTGATGAAAAGATGTTGAATGCTACTTGGCGCTAGATTCTTCGCCACAAATCATCATCCCGTAATATTTGGGAAAATCGCGACCAGTACGTAGATACCTGGTGCCACAAACCTCCAGAAACTAACCAAGGACTTGTCGAATCGACGCCTCATAGAACCGCTGCTGTACTGCGATCCGTAGGTGGATCCACATGCCATTAAGCAGATGGTTATAATTTTTTGGTTCGCCAGTGTGTGTTTTAGTATATACGAGGACTATTCGGAAAGTAAGGAACGATAGGTCGCGAAATGGAAACCAGAGTGAAAATCAAAACTGTTTTATTTGCAATAGTTAGCTACAAGTTTCAGCTTCTTATCTTCATAGTCGTAGCTTTGTACCAAATTTCCAATACACTCCTTATAGAAGGCAGTCGCCTGTCCTTTCCGCCAATTGTCTATGCTGGCCTACAGCTCGTTGTCTGTGCCAAAATGTTGTCTTAATAGCTAGCGGTTCATGTGAGCAGAGTTGAAACTCAGAGGGAGACAATTACGGGCTGTATTGTGGGCAGTTAAACATTTTAAATTAATTTAAATTGAAAACGATGCAGGAGCATCTTCATTGCCCCTGCAGAATGCGGCTGAGAATTATCTTGAAGAAGAAAACGTACGTCAGTTATGTAATGTTGGCTGCATAGCTTCAGGCGGAATTTCTCACCAGGCCCTTGTACTTGGCGGGAGACACTATTGTTCTAGATATCTTTATGTGCTCCCTGTGTGCTCAGAACTAAATGGAACGATGGGCATACTAGAGACACTGTCCAACACACCTGTGCAAAACTGCATCGGATTTTCACTGTGTTTTCCATTTCGAGACCAATCGTTCCTTACTTTCTGAATAACCATCGTATCCGCGAATGGCAGCTAGCCACCATTCATTAAGCCGTCTTCTTGGCATTTCCTTATCTCTCGTAATTCCTACAGAACTTCCACGATCCTTCGACCTCACCTCCTATTCCACTGGCATCATGTCAGTCACCCACTCATCCCATTTTCCTTTCTGCTTTATTGTGTCTTTCAGTTCACTCTACCTCTTGAACCGTTTATGTGATTTTCCGTCTCTGTTAGTAATTTCCGCATGTGATCTATCCATTTAACCTGTACAGCCTTCATTTTTTAATGTTTTTTGTGGATGTCCACATCTCACTCTCATCAGTCAATACTGATATTGAATGTACACTCATCGTTTAAGAAGCATCAGAAGCTTACGTTTGCAAACAGTTTTTATTACACCAAGAGCAGTATTTTTTACTGTCTCATTTGTTTTCTATGGTACCCATCCAGTCCTCTTCCTCAACTGTCGAAGAGACGTATTCGTTAAATGGTCCCACGTCCGCATTGTTAATGTTTGCTGTTTGCTTCTAGATGTGTTGCTTGTGTGTTTTTACTGCCATAACTGATTAGTGCCCTAAATTAAAACTTGATGTGTTATATACCTCCATTACTTGTTGATGCTTTACGCTACAGTTCGGGCTCCTAAGCTTTTCCGCTGGCGTTACACATTGAGAATCCCCAGAAGTATGATGGAACACATTGTTTGTTTTAAAAGACACAAAGTATTTTTAAAAAGGGGAGTACGTATTTTATTCAGCGATTTCTTCAAATTTAAATCACAACTAATAACACAGAAATTATAACAAAGTTTCAAAAAATTGGTATCGACAAAACGTCGAAAAAAGCGATGTTATTATTAGTTTTCCACGAAGCCCTCATTCGCTTCCTGCTGAATGCCAGTGTTCTGCAGAACACATTTTGGGAGCTCCTGCTCAACAGGAAAACAGTACAATACCAGTATAATCAGTAAAGCGAATGAGGTTCAGGAATGTTGCGTTAAAACGCATACCTGTTTCCCCAAATTACGTGTCTGAAAATTTCTTCAGGGCTTTAGAGGAAATTTTTCATGATATTTAATCTCTTGCTTAACCCGTTTTAAATTCTGAATTTCGTACTATCCTAAATAAGTACGAGTATAATGTCAATGACAGGGATATATATATATATATATATATATATATATATATATATACTAATGTGTGGTGAATCAGTGCATTGTTTCACAGTGACTGTTAGTACAGATATCGCTGAGTTGCGTCAAAATATTTTCGGTAATCCATCACTTCCAGCAAAACCTATTATCCACACACAAGGCTTGGATCTATAATTTTCTTCGTAAATTGTAACTTACTCATAATTCTATAACTATATGGAACATTAAAATCGAATGTTTTCATCGTCTTCACAAGTACAACTTACGTAGGTTATAGGCGCAGTAGCTGAAAAACGTCATAATATTTCATTAACGCCTTCTGCTACTTCACATAAGCAAAAATTATGAAATAAAAATCAATTTTATTGCGAGTGGCATCATGTGACCAGTCTGCTTTAGCTCATAGGTCCAAAATGGCAGAAGTGGTACCGTAATAGAAATTAAGGATTAAAAAATTCGTAATTTCGTATATTTAAAGAAAGTTTGGTTGCAGAGAAAGCAATACTTTCACTGACGCGTTTCGCTCTTCTGGTTCATGATCAGAAAACTGTAATATACTTCACTTAAATATATTAGTTTTCTGATACCACAGCAAGGCGAAACACGTCACTAGAAGTGTTGATTTCCCTGCAACCAAGACCGTTTTTCTTTTGAAATAGTAACCACGGTTGCTGTAACAAATACGCCGTGGAGAAGTGAGAAATTCCTGTATACTTCATCTCCAGCCAACTGAAAGGGGAGGTGTGGGTGGCAATCATTTCGATTATTTGTTGTATAAATCTTCATTTCTGCTTTTCCCTACAAGTTTTGTCCAGCACACCTTCCTCTATTAGAATGCCTTCCTCGCGTTTGTTCTGAATATCTCCTTAATTTTTCAATTGTCAATGAACTCAGCTTTCAGCGTAATTCCGTAAGACGACATCTGAAACGATTCGAGTTCCTTCCCGAGTTCCTAGCTTTTCATGATTCCGTACCATTCAATGCTATACTCCAGCTGTACGGGAGGTTAAAGTATATGTTTGGCACTAATGGACTTCTTAAGCAAAAAAGCACCCTTTTCTTTTTGTTTTAATTTATTCATTAACCTTTATCCATCCAAGGGTCATCACACAGTCATACAGCAAGTGTCAAGGTAATACACTGCTAACCAATGGCTTAAAACTCCGTTCTCCAGAATATGAGAAGAGTGACTTAACAGCTGCACTGCTCCATTCGTTTGGCCCCTATTATACAATGTTTCTTGATTTACAAACACTACGTTTCAAGTAACTCATAATATAAAACACAGTTATGTTCTTCATCGGCGATCACAATAAAGACAGACGCTGGAGGCTCCTGGACTGTGAAACAGCTACTACACCCCTTGCACCAAATTCAGTGTGATCAGAAAGTTCCTTCCATGCCCGCACATATTCAGGTATATACCTTAATCTATCTTAAAAAACAGCGTCGGCATCCTCCCATGATGAGTGAATTGATGAGCTTGGGAGAATGACAGTAGATCAGTAGCATGCATTTTACTTCTTGACATATTCCTTGTGAAAGCAGTGAACAGTGACCATGTATGAAATGTGACTGACTGCTGCAGATTTCTCCTTGGATTGTGGCCAATCAATCTGAGTCCTCTACGTAACCCTTAACTGCGTTTTGTGCATTACTTACGAAGAATCTTTTAGCTACCTCTTTAAACAGATGAATTTCTGTAACGTTTTTTATTTTCTTTGTAAACTTGTGATACACCTTCCTCCACTGATAGAAGATGGTATTTTGAATTTTTTTCTTGATGTAAGGCGAAATTGGCTCTTGTTTCAACATTACGTGAGGAACTGTTAGAGAAGTATTCGGCAATATTTTCCGTGACCCACACCACATACTGGTAGATGTACTCACTTGGCTCAGGAGGGATGTCGAATATTTTAAAAACAGATCTTTACAGTGTGCGCAACTATTACTTCCCGTTATGGTTCTCATAGACCTTCTCTGCAGTTTAAAACGGTGTCCTTGTTTAGCGCCTCGAATCCTCAGAAAAGAAACCCATAGCTAGGAAAGGAGTGCAAGTAGCCATAGTATGTCATCACAGACACCCCAAATTCTGGTCCTAAATTGGACAATAACATCATTTCTGGTTCTCCAGATTACTGTAATGTTCGAATGGCTTTCTCTCAATCCATACTGAGTCCTCTGTAGACTATTCACCCTGCTCGAAAGGGTCTGTGAATCTTCGCCATTTTCACAGAAGTCGAGGGTTCGAAAAATTAAATTCTTAAGATAAAAATTATTTTTGCATGCCGTTATAAATTTCCGGTCCTCGTATACATTGATATTCTAGTGCTACAGTACAGTAGTACACCGCTAAAGTAGGCAAAACAGCTGGCTGTCCTGTTTTATTTTGATTTCTTTAGTGTTGTGCTGTCATCACATGGCGCGGGGCTCGAGGTGTAACAGCAAATTTTTGAGGTTATATTTTTTTCTTTATTAATATTCCTCCTACACCACCTCATCGAACAGCCTGTATTTCAGTCACATTTCTGAATTTTGTGGTGGTTAATGTGGACACGTGTCAGAGGCTAATCTGAATTTCCAGCTGATGAACTGAGTCAAATATTATCACAGTAAACACCTAATGATAAGTAAATATTAAGTTCAATAACTCGTTACAAAGTGAACGGTAATTTATTGCGTCACGGCCGTTAGATATGTATAAATATTCACGTTAATGGTTTTGACATGTAACTGCCATTTTCACATGTGCTTAATCCACTGAAAAACTTCTTACAGATACGTAAGCTAATGTAGTTTAATGTACATCTACATCGACATCCATACTTCGCAAGCCACCTGACGGTGTGTGGCGGAGGGGCGTAGTTAGGAACTTTGAAGGTTATGAAACCACTTAGCATTTCAGCTAATGTAAAAGACTTATCTGCATTTGTATTTGCATCTGTACGAAAATTTTAAATGGATCAAGCGCATCTGAAGGCGGGAAGTACTTGCTGGAATAGGTAATGTTAATATTATTTATATATCTGGTAAATGTGTCGTAACAACTCACCTTCTTCGTCCGCATATCAAGGGTTCCGATTTCACGTAATTTACCCCATCTCTTTCCCAGCCATCCTACATCTCTTATTCCTGAGGTCTTGTACTTGTTTACAATACAACGACTGTGATTTTGTTGTCATCCATATGCTTGAGGTGTTGTCTCCATCCATCCTTGTACTCCTCAATCTTGTGACTTAAATTATAAATTCCCAATTCTGTCCCTATGTCAAAATTTTGTATGCGGCCCCTACTTGAGCAACTTTTAACAGTTCTTAAAAATCTCATTTTACATTTACCTTTTTTGTGTCAGTCCAGGATTCGCTTCAGTTTTGAGGCTTTTGTAATTTAAAAAAATAAATATTTTATGTAGTTCCATATATGTCTTGATATTTTTTGGTTTTCCTTTCTATGTCTTTGTCTGTGTCGAAACTAATGTCACTGAAACTGGACAGATGCTCGGATACTTTGTTTACGACAACAATCTACAATCTAGCTAGGAATTCCCCATAGTGGACCATAGATTTTGATCTAGTAGAAGGCATTTTTATATTGTAACGTTTTCTTCCCAACTCACGTAACTTAGAGTGTTGTAAGTCTACCACTGTCTTTTATGATACAATTACATCAGCTGCATACAGCATAACATTTAGGTGGCAGTTTATTTTCATCATTATGCCTTCACGGACTTCCTCCTTCGAGTTACTTATGAGATCTTCAATATAAATGTTAACAGGTCTGGTGACATGGCACATCCCAGTCAGACACCTAGATTTACTATTCTCTTGCCCGTTTTGAAATGCCCGCATTTATGATTATTCTGGTGTTATCTTACGTGTTTTTCATTACTTACATAAGACGCATGGGGTACCCTCGTTTGTCCATTATTATACACAGTCTATTTCTATTGGCTGAGTCAATAAATTCAACATGTGTTCATAAATTGGTTTCTTGTCGTTTTTCTAAAATTCTCTTGATGCTAAAAATATTTTCGCTGTGCGGGCAGCGTTTCACATTTTGCTGTTCTCCAAAATATGCCTGTGTTGTTTCTTTCAAGAAACTGTTTATTATTTTTGCTTAAACTTTATTCGTGAATCTTTTACCCCAGTAATTGTCACATGGGTATCTTTCGTCATTTTTAAAAATAGAAATTACTTCAGTGATATTCCAGTCATTAGGGATTTTATAATTTCGTCAGATTTCATTCAATAAGTGTAACAACCTTAGTTCGCACAGCATCCCTCCATACTTCAGAAGCGCAGCATTTATTTCATATGGTCCATAAATCTTGCGATTGTTGAACCTTTCAGAATATGTCAAACCACACCAATAAACTGTTTATGTCAAATTAAAAGAACTGCTCACAGGTTTGTTTTTTTATGGCCCTTCTTGCAACGCAGTTGTGGAAATACGTTCGCTTGCCGTTCGCTAATGCAATGGCATACCATGAGGAGCTCAGAACGTTTTCGGGAGAGCATATGAGGGTATCAGCGCCGAGTGCGAGTCGGTTCGAAGTGCAGTACGCAGAGGACCTGCTAATGAAGCCGGCTTGGACGTGGGCCACCAGTGGGGGACAGGCCGCTGTGTCCGGCGGTGCAGGAGATACGGCTGGACTTCGGGGCGTGTTTACGGAGTGCTTATGCATCCAGATAACAGCAATGTCCGTCGCAGAGCTGGCCGGCTGCGGGTGGAGGATGTAGCGCCGTTACGCAACTATCGCCGGGGATGAAGCTCTTATCTCGCGCGAAAGAGGGCTCCGGCCGGCCCAGCAGTGCTACCGGGCGCAAAGTAGTCTCCGGTGGTCGCGCGGAGGGACTCAGCCGCCGCTCTCAGCCAGTGAGCCGACAGAGGCTCCGTGCCGTTCCAGGCCCTCTTCACTAGGCGTCGACTTTTCGGTTAAAGCAACTAAACCGCAACACGAATATTGCTCTTATAAATATAACGGAATAACTGAAATCAACTATGTTTGAACAAGAGGCAGTTCTGAATCCCTTTTGGAATTTCAGTAAAGCGTTCGATATTATCCCATTTGGCATTTTACGTGCAAAAAGCACATACAAGATGAGCCGTGGTTGGCTCATGCTATGTGTTGGATTAAACCTTGGTTGCTATTCTGTGTTTTAGTATCCCGCGGTTATCGCGATTATGCTGTTATTCTCTCACTCCGCCAGTGGCAGCAGCGGTTGTGTGTCTATATTCGTACCTTGTACTATCTTTGGCCTGGAGCTTGTAGTTTCCGGCTGTGCTGTGTGCGACCAGTTGGTCGGTTGGCGTGGAGCAGCGAGGAAATCCCCGCGGCACGTGGTTTGGCTGGGTCCGGTGGCGGCGTCCACGCGCGGTCGGAGTCTGTGGTGCTGTTTCCATTGCTACAAGGACCGTGGCTCACCGGTCCTGGACATGAAAGTAGAATTTTGACTTAATTTACCAGCAAGTCACGACTCTTCACATTGTGTCGTTTGGATTTCGTTATCCGCTGTTAGGACATTCCCGCGAGCAACAACGTGTGTTTTCGAGTTGGAAAATTTTAGCCCCCGTCGGGCGGAATTTAACTGTACTTGGTTATTTTGGATTGAAGTGCACCAGCGGAATCTTCTGCCTTGTGACCGTTAACGTTCCGGTTACCTGCCCTCGCCGTTGACGTAAATTCAGGCAGTGTATTTTCGTCATCATCCAGCACGGTGTGTACTTTGACAGCTCCATGTATAATTGGTTGTGGGCGCCAATACCTTCTACGTTGTTGTTGTATGCTGGTCGGATGGAGCGGAAGGTATCTTGTCGGTGGGTCCGTTGACTGTCTGTATGTTGGGATGTCGTCGGATCGAGAATGGTTGGACCAACTGCCTGTCTCACCCAAGCGAGCGTTAGTGTTTGAATTCCAAGCCGACCCTCGGAAACTTCTGAGCATCGTTGGGTGTACTGCCTTTTCTTATTTGTTCTTGTTGTTTGTAATTGTATGGCTTCTAGCGAATTTTTAAATTAAGGTTGTTTTGCCCTTAGGGTGTAAGATTGTTTGGGCCTTCAGCATAATTTGAAGAACTGTTTCAAGTAAGGCCTTTGGTTTTCTATTTTAATTTAATTTAGTTGAGACTTAAGTGATGGGCCTTCAGGCGATTATTAATTAAAGTTGTTTTGCTCTTAAGGTGTCAGATTGTTTGGGCCTTTAGCCTTATTAAAGAACTGTTTTAAGGTAAGGCCTTTGGCCTTTTGAAAATACAGTATATTATGGTTTGATTCTTAAGTGATCAACCGATTTAAAAAAATTAAAGTGGTGTACTCTTACTGTGTGAGATTGTTTGGGTCTTCAGCCTAATTGAAAGAACTGATTTAAGATAAGGCTTTCTGCCTTTTAAATTTCTGATTCTGGTTTGAGTCTTAAGTTACTGTCTTACAGCCGATTTTAAATTAAAGTGGTCTTGCCCTTAAATTAATGCTTTTTTAAAAATTTTCTTGGCTCTTGTAATGTTTGGTCAAATAAATAAATTTGTATGTTCGAGTGTAACCGACAGCCGCTTATTTTGGCCCCTTTTCACAATTTAAGCTACCTGTCATATTCTGCGGGTTTAGCAGGGCGTCTCACAAGAATTTTTATTCACGTGCTGTGCATTGGTTCCGGTCGTGCCTAATATTCTGTCAGCAGCGTGTAATAATTGGAACAAACAAGATAATATTGGAGTGATGAAGTATTAGATGTCCAAACTGACGCAAATGGAAAGTGTTACAACGCGAAGCACCTGTTCGTTATCTATAAAAATTTGTGCGAATTTTCATCTCACAACCGGTATTAAATGATTAATATTTCATTCCATTAGGAATCAGTAAGAAGTGCGATACCCCACCGACTTCATAGACTTTTGTATTCGCTGTGGCATGAAAGCAAACTCCCTCTGTAGGTCATCTTTAAGAACGTGTGTCACTTGCACTGTACCGAACACCCAACAGCAATCTATACAAAAGAGTCACACTATTTCTAAGAACTAAGAACTAAAGAAATATTTTACGCTTGGGATTGAAAAATAATATAATAACTATCGCTGGCATCTTATTATCACTACTGTAGTTTTCAAGGTTGTCGATTAGCGAGTTCGTCACATGGAACTAGATAAACGTATGTTTGGAATACATTTCTGGTGTTCGTTTTTCAACCCTATCGCTTATACATAGAGACAACTATCATGGATGTATGCAGTTAAGGATACAGACCAAGGTACCTTCAGATTGCTCTATCCTCAGCAGAAACAATTTCACTTGGCCCTATTTACTTCCACTCTGGCAGTTATATCTGAAAGTCATGGTAGATATACTTGTCACCTAGAAAATAAAAGTGCCTCTGTAATACTGCACAACACAGTCATCATATTATAATAATTATAACTCTAAGACTGAAAACCGTCTTCCTAAATATCTTAGAAAATTGACTTCTCTTCCAAACGAAAGTTAATGGTACATCTGTCTCACCTACGAAATTGTCAGTAGCTCACTCAGTGTAACACACCTCTCTCCTCCTCCTCCCACCCCACTCCTCGACAGATCCCTCTATAGCAGATCGGCTTTCCCTTTCTTTGCAGTAACGGTAACTGCCACTCTAGTCTACTCACCTATTATTGGCCTTTATGTTTGTAATGATACCGATTACGGTTTCTAAACAGGTGAAGTAATTTTTACTATTGTTATTCTAAACGTCTATTAATATTATCAATACTGTTATCGTTATTTTCCACTATTACTATTCGGATTAGTAAATATAATAATTCTTAGAATGCTAACAAAGATAATGAGCTACATATACACATATAAATTGAGAATCTTGGTAAACAAGAATTGATAATAGTTTTTAATTTGTACAGTTCTTGGTTCGAAGTAAGAGAGGGCCAACAGACCAAAATAAAGTCAGTGTACATCACGCCATAAACAAAACCATCAATTACGTGTCTGTCTCCGCTATAGCGAAAAGAAAACTGATATGGCGATCTTTAGGAAGTGTACGGAATGGCCTTCTTAGGCAGTTCACATCATGATAGGAAGAAGATGTATGTGTAAATATAATGCAGGTTCTTAGCCATGGTCTATGGGTGGCGTCTTTGACTACAAATCAAAATATCCTAGGGCCCGGGTTCGAACCTCGCCACTGGTTAAATTCAGCAGTGACGGCGAAAGATTTCCGGCATAACAGGGCACACTCTTTCTACCAACGGCCTTTTCAAAGTGGGTGGATGAACGTAGAGGGGTTCAAGGCAATATCTTGCCCTAATGAGGGGGAAAACGTGCTAGGGCAGCTAGAAAATGTCAAAAGGGAAACACTAAGGCTCACACAAAATATAGAGGGATTTAGCGAATTGAAATGGGAAGACAACAAGGATTTTTGGTCAGACGAGTCCAGGATAATATCTTTAGTTGGTGTAACATGAGTAGGAACCGTTATGAAATGAAAGATAGGGCAGAGAATAAGTTACTACGAACGTTCAGTGCCAGAGTTGTTCCCATGAGAATCGAAAGCAAACCGCCACCGACAGCAATAGTTCAAATACACATGCCGACTCCCCAAGCGTAGAAACCACGGGTAACAGGAGGAATATTTCAGTTGATCGACGGAAGAAAGAACAACAAAATTTTGAGGGAAATTGAAGAATACAGAATTACAGGTCGCTCAGGAATAAAATGAATAGAAAGCGCAGGGAATCTAAGGCGAAATGGCTGCATGGAAGAATGTGGTGAAATCGAAAAATAAATGACTGTCTAAAGCAGTGATGCAACATATAGAAACGAAAGAACAACCTGCAATGGAATTAAAGGCAAGGGCGGTAAATTAACAGTGCAAAGGGAATTCCACACTTGAATGCAGGAGAGAGAGCGCTCATGCGGAAACAGTATATTGAGAGCCTCTATAAGGAACAGGAATCGTCGGATGACGTAATAGAAGGAGAAACAGGAGTCGACAGAAGAGACAGAGGGATCCAATATTAGAGTGAAATTTAAAAGAACTTTTGAATTCAAATAAGGCAGAAGGTGTAGGTAACACAACTTAAGAATTTCTAATACCGTTGGGGGAAATGGCAACAAAACTATTATTCACAATGATGTGTAGAATGTACGAGACTGGCTATACACCGTTAGACTTTCGGGAAAACATCATCTATACAATTCTGATGATAGAAAGGGTTCAGGAGCCCAAGTATTATGGCACATTAAGCTTAACAGCTCATGCATCCAACTTGCTGACAAGAATACTATATAGAAGACAGGAAAAGAAAATATAGGATGTGTTACATGACCATACGTTTGGCTTTAGAAAAAGGAAAGGCTGCAGAGAGGCAGTTCTGACATTGCGGTTGATAATCGTAGCAACACCCAAGAAAAATCGAAATACGTTCATAGTATTTGTAGACCAGGAAAAAGTGTCGATCGTGTAAAATGGTGCAAATTATGAGAAAAATAGGGGCTAACTCTGGGTAAGAATGGGTAATATATAATATTACGAAAAACCAAGAAGAAACAGTAAGAGTAGAAGACCATGAACGAAGTGCGTGGATTAATAAGTGTAAAAGACAGGGATGTAGTTTTTAACCCCTAATGTTTAATCTATACATCGAAGAAGCAATGACGAAAATTAAGTAAAGATGCAAGAATAGTATTAAAATTCAAGGCGAAATAATATCAACAATAGGATACGCTGATGACATTGATATACGCAGTGAAAGTGAAGAAGAATTGGAGGATGTGTTGAATGTAATGAACGGTCTAATTAGTACAGAATAAGGACTGAGAGCAAATCGATGAAAGACGAAGTAGCAGAAATGACGACAGCGAGAAATTAAAAAGCAAAACTGAGTAGACAAAGTTGAGGAACTCTATTACTTAGGCCACAAAATAAGGCATGGTGGACGGAGCAAGGAGGACGCACAAAGACAGACAACTATTGGCAAGGAAGGTATTTTTGGCCAAGAGGAGTACACTAGTGTCAAACATAAGCCTTAATATTAGGAAGATATATCTGAGAATCAATGCTTGGAGCACAGCGTTTCATTGTAATGAATTACGGACTATGGGTGTCGAGGCATTTCAGGTGCAGTATTACAGAGGAATGTTGAAAGTTCGGTGGACTGATATTGGTAAGGAATGAGAAGCTTCTCCACAGAACTAGCAAAACGAGTAAATGGAAAACACTGACAAGAGGAAAGAACCGGATGATAGAATAGCCTCTGTACTACTAGTAGTGGTTAAAACTGTAAAGGAAGACAGATTGGAATGCATACAGCAAATAACTGAGGACGTAGGTTGCAATTGCTACTCTGAGATGATGAGGCTGGCCCAGGTTAGGAATACGTGGTATGTTTCACAGATAAGTGGTTTGGTGGGAGAGGGATACATCGACCTTACGTGGGGGAAGCCTACTGGATGGCACTATTTAGGATCAGTACGTCGCCGGTTGTGACCAATATCTGAGAGAAGGCAGCCCCCTGGTTTGCCATACCTAAACTTCACTGATAGCGGTGGGGACAGTAGATTGGTGACCTGCGTAGCAACACACACCATCAGTGCTAACACTGCAGCTTGAACACTATCGGCATGGTAAGTGGGTCCCTGTGTTTCCGGACTATAAGTCTTCTTTCATATTACGTGGAGTTTCATAATTTTTGTGTACAATTCTTTTAGGTCGCGAATTAATGAAGAAATAAAAGATACATTGGTTAAGAGTTTGTATATCACAAATAGGAATGTGTAACGCCCCAAGGACAGAAAACCCCAATTAACAAACTTTGAGAAAACTTAAAGTAGGGGAGTGAATCATCTTGACAGTGACGGCAACTATTGACGATAAAATCTATACTGGTAATATTAACACCTTTATCACTCAAATACTGAGACTAGCATACAAAAATGGGAGATAAAAGGAAAGGATTATCATAGATTCTTTATCAAACATTTGTGGAAAAAATTCCAAATCATATGAACGAAAGTTAAATCCAAGAAAGTAATTCCGTCAAAGATAACATTTACCATGGAAGAGAATTGTAGCCGCATTGAAAAGGAAATTCAGTGCGACTACAGTGCAACTCGGATATGGAAATGTTCAGTTAGTTAGTTGCTCTTGAGTCGCTCTAGAGTACTTTTGCGATACTTCAAGATTTTAAACATGGCTGAAACAGCAACTGTTGACATTCTTCACGGTAAATAATGACAGCCAAAACAGTTGCAGGATAAGGAGTTATAAAAATTCTTGACCACTGTATCGGTATATACAAATATACCTTCATCAGAAGTAAAATATCCAAAATTACATCCTGCAATGGAGATAAATAAAACAATTGTGCCAAAGGCGTCGTCAGTAGTTAAAACATCATCTCCATGTTGTATAAATTGAGATGATGTTTTAACTACTGACGACGCCTTTGGCACAATTGATTTATTAATCTCCATTACAGGATGTAATTTTAGATATTTTACCTCTGATGAGGGTATAGTTATATATACCGAAACCGTGGTCAAGAATTTTAATAAATCTTTATCCTGCAACTGTTTTGGCTGTCATCATTTACCGTGAAGTACTTTTGCGATAGTTGTCTGGACGAAAACGCCATTAGATAGTTTCAGTTTTGGTAGTTTGATAATTCGTGAGCTAGAGACTGAAATTTTGCTCAATCATTCCACTGATGAAAGTTAATCTTTACCGTTCTCAACGCGACGGTATAGCAAGACTGAATGATATTGGTTTATCGGACTTAGCCTTCGTACTGACGAACAGTTACAAACCTTGCGAGTAATGGATCAACGACAGACAAACAATTCGTAGGCTTGAGTAGGACACAATAAAACGAAGACACGAAGAAAGACAAGTACGCCGATTAGTCAAAAGTTGTCGTCAGCATCACGATTACTGAACTGAAAAGAAGTTAATCTTGAATGACATATCGGCGTGCGTGTGTTGTAGGGACAAAGAATTAATTACAGAAAGAACAACAAAATCTGAGTCAGAAGGTAAATCTTACGTGTCGCCTAACTCATTAAACGGTCAGTACAATGTGTATTAATGCACGCTGATTGACTCTTTAAATATTTTAAGTGACTAAGTGAGTGCATGAATAATGGACAGTGAAGACTGATTAGTTTAAACTAGTATTACGGCGTATATAAAAAAAACATTTACTCCAACATGAGTTATCTCTGGGGTTACGTCGGACCGTTGTTAGTAACTGGACGTAGCAACTGCATAGCAACGGAACAGTAGACAGCAAATTTTCATGCCCTCTATGTATGATGTGAAAAACTACCGTAATGATGAAATCAAGAGTCAAGATTTTATTTCATCACGGAACTAACCGGACATAAAAATGAAAATAAACGATGGCAGTTTACCAGTTCGCACAAACTGAGAAGACTGTTGCGGACAGATAACAGAATATTTCTAAACCACGCGAGGAGTTGTGTTCTTGCGAGAGTTACAGGTGCTGTTCCATGTCACACCGACGGGGACGAACACCGTTACGAGTCGCGTCTCTTCCCGGCGAGTGAAGAAGGAAGGAAGAGACGTCACATCAGTTGGCGCCTACAACGCGGAGCTCAAAGGCGCCAAACGACACACTGTTCACCTACAGCGCGAGGTTTGACGACGCCGGACAACACATCGTTTGGCGCTTCACATCGACGACGCCGGCAGCGACAACGTGCGGAGCTCGACGCCTCTACGGCTGCCACGCGAGGGTCAACGCTTCGTGACTACGAGATATCTGAAGACGGAGCGACGCAACGCGTCGGAGAACTGTTCGAGAGCAGAACGTCGGTCGAGACAGCGACATAAGCTGCCGGCAGGTATGTGGGCGAAGCTGCAACAACCCCAAACAGACGATAAAAAGTAAGCACTAATCAAGATAAGTGATTTTTCAGGTACCGTAGGTTTCATTATTTTACCATATTGGTAATAGTGAGATTTTCTTTGTGCTTGTGTCGAGTAGGAGTAAATGTAGAGTCGTTTGAGTATTGTAATTGTAGTAAACGGTAGTTAACAATATTTTCTATCATGTCAAAGCGAAGTAGCAGATTGCGTAGTGATTTTGACAAAAAAATTCCAGAATCTAATGATGAACTAAGTGAATTATCTGAACATGAGGAGATTAACAGGACAATCGTTAACGTAGGAGGAGAATCGTTTAAAGAGTAGGACAAAATTATTACCCCTAGTGTATCTGGTTCTGGAATGAAAAGTAAGTTTATGGAACTAGATGATAATAATTTTGATCCCAAGGAGGAAGCAGGCAATGAATCGGTTCAGGAAATGTAGATGTACTTAGTGCTATACTATCAAACCTAAATACCGGGTGATCAAAAAGCCAGTATAAATTTGAAAACTTAATAAACCACGGAATAATGTAGATAGAGAGGTAAAAATTGACACACATGCTAGGAATGACATGGTATTTTATTATAACAACAAAAAAACCAAAGTATTGCTAGACGTGTGAAAGATTTCTTGCGCGCGTCGTTTGGTGATGATCGTGTGCTCAGCCGTTATGCTTGGCCTCCCAGGTCCCCTGACCTCAGTCCGTGAGATTATTGGCTTTGGGGTTACCTGAAGTCGCAAGTGTATCGTGATCGACCAACATCTCTAGGGAGGCTGAAAGACAACATCCGACGCCAATGCCTCACCATAACGCCGGACATGCTTTACAGTGCTGTTCACAAGATGATTCCTCGACTACAGCTATTGTTGAGGAATGATGGTGGACATAGTGAGCATTTCCTGTAAAGAACATCATCTTTGCTTTGTCTTACTTTATTATGCTAATTATTGCTATTCTGATCAGATGAAGCGCCATCTGTCGGACATTTTGTGAACTTTTGTATTTTTTTGGTTCTAATAAAACCTCATGTCATTCCTAGCATGTGTTTCAATTTGTGCCTCTCTGTCTACATTATTCCGTAATTTATTCAGTTTCCAAATTTATACTGACTTTTTGATCACCCGGTATGTTGGTTGATTTAAATACTAAGCTAGTTGAACAACAAGTGATATTAAATTCTAAATTTTCTGATGTAGCTGAACAACAAGCAACTTTAAATACTTAATTTTCTGAACAGAGGGAGATGTTAGAAAATACATTATCTGACATCGATGCTACAATAATGGTGAAGCAAGCATCTATCGATGCCAAATTTTGGGATCAACAACAGGCCTTAGAAAATAAATTTGCAGAACCACAGGCTAAGTTGATCGTTGCTTAGGAGGACATGTTTATTCAACAGCAGGTTAACGCTGATAATATAGAATCCAGATTAGTTAATCGAGAAAAAGATGAAGTTAAAATTATTGACCGTATGGACAACATCGTTGAAACTGTCAATAATTTTTCAGAACAGTTTGGGGTCTCACCTAAAGCGTTAACAACATGACCGAGAATAATTACAGTGTCACCAAAGAAAAGTTGAGAAACTAATCAGTCATCTTAATGATTTTGTGGAAGTAACTAATCATCATAACAATTTTGAGCACCAATCAAGTAGTGATACGAAGTCGGAAAATGAACAATTAGGTACCCATACGAATACTGCGAGAGAAAACTTTAGCGAGTACAACATAGCGCGTATACAGGTGAACCATGGAAAGTAAACAGCCAATCGGATGAAAAGGATGATCCCTATGTTCAAAGACGTTGTATATCATAGTTAAAAGTAGAATATAGTATTTTCACAAGTAAACAATTTCCTATTTTTGCGAGTGAAAAGAATAACATTAATCCCAAAGTATTCATTAATTCTTACAAAAGGATATTTCTATGTAGTTGGACACAGTATGAGAAACTATAGTTCACAGTATCAAAAATTGTAGGAGAAGCAGCATTATGGGCCGATGAGATAAACGAAATCTGCAATATGTGTTCCGAATTTGAAAAACTATTTCTAGGAAAATAGTGGTCAATAAGTAGATAAGAGAGATTACGTAAAGAAGTTTATCAGCCTGAATTTTACAATTCAAAGAAAGAAATATTGAGACAATATTTTGAACGTTATTTCAACAAGACTCGTTATTGGACTGAACCGATTTCGAGTAGGGAGGTTATCAGAATATTAAAAGGCAGATAACTTTTTAATATAAGAGGGAAACTTATTCATGTACTTGATAGTGATGTAGAACGATTTCTGTCAGTAATCGATTCGATCGACATGCTGATGGAAGATGCGAGACAATGGCCGAATAATAATAGTAATTATTATTCTAGAAATTATGTTTGTAGCAATCAATGGAGTAATGGTAATCAAAGTAATAGTCATTCTCCATATTTTAACCGAAGTAACAATAATTCTAAGAACAGTAGTGGACATATGAATCGCGCACCAAAGAATAATCAAAATTGGTATATGAATTACAAATACTCTAAAGGGAATTTCGTAGGAAACAATAACCAGATACCAGGAGGAGGAGGTTTTCAACGGGTGAACGTTGTAAATACAAATAGGAAAAGAGAGCTTGGGGAGCGGCAGTCGTGAGACAATCCACGTTGCAACGATGGCCGTGGGAATAATTGCGCTCCTATGGATCCACCGAATAAGTCAAACTGGGGAACGTATCACATGAATAATGTATGTTCGACAAACACTAATACTACAGGTAAGTCTTCTGGACCTAACAGACCCATACCGTTGACAGATGGGAGACATGTAGCTGTGGATAATACATATCAACCAACAGGAAATGAAATTGATTTATTAGAGGTACATGAACCGCTGAGGAATGACGGAAGGTTAAACTAGTACCAGTCAATTTAAGCCTTCCTCGGGTGGCTGGTATTGGGGAGGGAGGCAAACATCGTGAGTCAGTAAATATTCTTGAATATAATACGGAACCGAATATTCGGGAAGATCTCATGAAAGAACCAAAGAATGAAAAGAATGAAAAAGTATATACTTTGCAAGCGATTGTAGTAGTAAAGATTAATAATTTACCGGTTAATGTACTGATAGATACAGGGGCGACGGTTAGTGTGTTGACAAAGGGTTGCTTGAATATGGTTAGTCAGCAACAAAAAATACTCACTTTACCAGTAACAGGCTGCACAGTGTCAGGTGTGTTTAGCGTGAAAGCGCAACGCATAATTAAGTAGATACGGGTGACAGTGCAACTACAAGGAGTAGCCATCGACTGCACTTTCTTGGTAGTGTCGAGAATGTCAACGCCGTGTATTTGGGGTATGGATTTTTTATATGATTATGGTGCAGTGATTGATATTAAGGAAGGTGTGTGTCCTTTTATAGTTGAAGGCAAAGCAAACTTTAGGAAACTATTGCCAGAATCTAACCGTTAATTGTCTTCCTGTAAATGCTTTGCCTTTCAAGAATAATGATTGTGTTAGGCAAACTGCGTTTCTGGATGAGGTATCGAATATTTTGCTTCCCCCTACTTATACCTCCCGAGGAGACCACGAATGTAAAATTAGAGAGATTAGAGCGCGCACGGAGGCTTTCAGACAGTCGTTCTTCCCGCGAACCATACGCGACTGGGACAGGAAAGGGAGGTAATGACAGTGGCACGTAAAGTGCCCTCCGCCACACACCGTTGGGTGGCTTGCGGAGTATAAATGTAGATGTAGATGTACATCGAGCATCACTGAAAAAGTACGAGAATCGGAATATCTATCGCCCCAACCACAAACTGAAATGAGTGAAGTCTTGCAATTATTTTTGCCTGTATTTAATAAAAAAAACAGGTGTAATTAAGGACTTTGAATATTGTATGGAAACATACCCACATTCGGCTTGTTGTAAAGCTACGAATTCAGTCCCTTGGTCGAAAAGAGAAGCTGTAACTAAAGAGATCAAAAAGATAATAGACTGGGGAATTATTGAGACTTCCAATTCCGAATACTCGACCCCATTGTTGGCAGTGACTAAGCCGAACGGTGACATTTGGTTAGTCTTAGACGCTCGTGATATTAATAACATTATTCAGCCTGTGAGGACTCGCTCGGAAAATTTAGAACTATCACAGAAATTTCACGAGGTGAAATTCTTGACCCTTGACTTCCGAAGCTCATATTGGTAAACTAAAATATCTAAGCAATCAAGAAAGTATACGGCGTTCATTTACCTAGGATGTTGTTACCAATTTAAAGTAATGCTGTTTGGACTGAACGTTAGTGGTGGTGTTTTTATAACTGCTGTAGATACAGTACTCGGTCCGAAGTTAACAGATCAGGTCACTGTATATGCTGACGACTTACTGATCACCACAGAGACCTGGGAAGAACATATTGAGCTAATGAATAGTGTATTTCAGAAATTCCTAGAAAATGGAGTCATGATTAATTCAGAAAAATCAAAATTTGGAAGAAATCAGACTAAATTCTTGGATCACATTGTAATTCCTGAAAGAATGATTCCAAATCCTAAAAAGTTGGATACAATAAGAAATTGTCCGTATCCACAAAATAAGAAACAGCTAAAGTCATTTTTAGGTCTGGCATCTCTCTTCAGAAAGTTTGTATCTCAGCACTTATTAAATAAAGACTGCCTGTTGCAATTGTTGAGAAAAATGTACCATGGCAGTGGACAGAATCTTGTAGTAAAGCCCTTGACGAGATTTGCAACGCTTTAATAAATGCTCTGTTGTTGCATCATCCACAGATGGATAAATATTTTTTCATAGCAACAGATGCGGAGGAAACAGGACTAGGTGCTACATTATTCCAAGTGGACACTGAGAATAAAGTAGAAACTTTAAAAATTGTGGCCTTGTCTAGTCGAACCTCATCAGGTTGTAAACGCTCATACAGTACTACTGAGCTGGAAGTATTACCCATTATATGGGCAATAAAAATGTTCCGATATTTTGTATATGGTAAACGGGTAGTGATAAATTCTGACCATAAAGCAGTGACGTTCTTAATGACAAGTAGAATGTTACATGGTCGACTTACGCGTTGGGCCTTATTATTACAGGAATATGTCGTAACGGTTAAACAAGTCAAAAGGTGAGACAATGTTGTCGCTCACGTGTTGTCAAGCTTACCAACTACCAAGATCTATGAGGTTTAAGAAGAGCGAGTAATGGATTTTAAGGTGACGATGTTAGGAACACTTCCATATAGGAAAGAGGTTAATGAAATGTGTTCGCGAATAGGGCAAATGCAGAAAGGAGATGGTAAATGGAGAATAAAAGTGATTTAAGAAAAGGAACGATTCATAAAGTTTAAGTCATTACCAATTGCAAGAAGGAGTATTGTTTTATCGTAAAACTGAGAACGAAGAGTGGAAGATATGCATTCCCTCAAGGTGTATTCGTTCCGTTTTGTGGTTGACACATGTGAGAAGGTGACATTTCGGAGCTCATAAGTGTACAGATTAAATTGTTTAATTTTTTTGGATTAGAGTAAAACCGATTCAGCACACCAACTGCTCAACAACACATCACACAATAAATTTGCATGACACAAACACTAAGCATTTCGCATTCTTTAGCAAACAAAAACACCAAATCTTTTTTAAACGAACGTTACAGTATTTTTAAGAAATTAAGAGATTTCTCATTAAATCTTCTGAGGCATTGTTTTTCAGCACGTCCTCGTATCTAGACCCGTGGGCTATTCAGTTTTAAGAAAGTAATTTGGTTTGTTCAGTGTTTCTTGAACTGTAACATTCACTCGCAACGATCGTATCCGAAGTAGTGATGTTTAAGTGTTTAACTAACAGAATTCTTAAATCTCTACTTACCTACTCTAGGTGGTTAGCTTGGATACAGTGTTTCAAAATATTGATCCATTTACACTACTTTTTGTACTTGGATGAAGATAAAAACAATGATTTCAAGTTAACCATGAAAGCTGAAAGTCAGTTTCCATGATTTGGCTCTTAGATCTCATGGATGCTAGTGGCTTGTTCATTCGCTCCTTTGTTATCTAGTGCGAGTCGAGTCCACATGGCGATGTTACAGATACAAAAACTGTTTACTTTCTTCGTTCAACGAGTCACAACTGTACAGCATAATTTTGTTCTACCGCACTACTTCTCCCATAGTGTGTGGCTTTTTTTGTTGGTAGTTTGTGACAGACCGTGTCTTTGCGTCATCCCTTCCAACAAATGTCGTTGAACTGTAACGCTGCAAATAATCAGCATAGAATACTCTAGAAATGCTCACAAAAGTATGGGACGATTTGACTATCATCTACATGTTTGTAGATGCGTCCAATGGTGGGCAGATCCTAAAGCAAACTGTGAAAGTACTCCAAGGTTGTATGTACAGACATATGGCAAGTACGTCCTTATAAAAACTCTACGGCTATTTTTAAAATTAAAAGTTTGTTACAGTACACCTCAAATGTATATTTTCTTTCGCGTTCAAATGTAGGATATATATGACTTTTGGAAATCAGACAAGTCTGCTAGAAGTTAAAAAGAAAAGTGACGTTCCTAAGCTGCAGAAAAATATGGGTATCTAGTAGCATTCCTTTAAATGTGATAATTAAGAAATTCTGTTAAATTACACAACCTGCATCATGGCCCATAAACATAGGAAATATGTACCGTACAACCCATTTTTGTAAGAAAGGGTTTACAGTTGTAGGCAACTGATTAAGAAATACCTGCAGTGTTCGTAAGAAATTGCTTGTCATCGCGAATAGCTCAAAGAGTAAGGCAGATGTAATGCAATCAGGTATTACACTGACCTTTAGCGTTAAGATCGATCCGCAGCTACAAAGGTGGGCGATGTCAGCGCACCAGGTCGCAGCTAAGCTGTGGGTGTGTGACATATAGCAGACTCCATCTGACAGGTCGCGCGGGCATTGGGCATTTGACATGAGGCTATATCGAGGCCGTGTGAAGCGGGTCAATATCAATAACGTGGTAATGACGCCTTACGCCGTCATCTGCTGCGTATTATAACAGCGTAAGTATCGACCATAGAGCAGAAAATTCTTCATTAATTCAGTGCTCAAATGCAACAAACACTGAACAGCTATACTAACCAGAATTATGTGCCCACTCCATAAATGGTTGTACAAAGGGTTTGATCGCGAAGTGACGGATACACTGCACTTTTTGATAGCCCTTCTGTTGCGCAGCAAAACAGTACGTAAATGCAGGAATAAAATAAGAACCAACAGAGATGCCTAAGTGGTTCGTGCATGCTGGCTACACAACGGTGTCGTCACTGAGTGTCAACACAAGTGGCCCGAAGAACAAACATGCTGTGGGATCTTTTCATCAGACTGTGCGAGGGGGAAGCCAAGAACAATTAACGTAGTACTTCGGCGACAGCGCGGAACAGAGAGAACGTATCACTGCAATGAGGCTAAATGAAGTAACTTAGAGATGTCATAAGAACACTTTACGGGATGCATACTTCGCATTGAGGAACGCTGTGAAACCCTGAAGTTAGACACTAGTGAAGCCGAGAGGTCTGACAGACTCGTGAAAGGAGAGCAGATTCGATGACTGATATGGGGAGTATCACGTCATCACCTGCTATAAAACGTCCGTCCTCCCCAAGCTCATTCTCAGTACTAGGCCATTCCACCTGCATTACGGATACCGATAGAAGGCCATTTCTGTTACGTTAGAGGATGCTATAGTAAATTCAACAAGTGTCTACAATTTGCGGCGAATTTCGAGTCCGTGGGGACTTCTGATCAGCAAGTCGCATTCCATATGGTCACAACGGTGACTGACTGAGCGGATCTTCTATGGATGAAGAATCAATCTGCCATCCCGCAACCTATTCAGGCACTGGGCGTCTGTCTCGCTGCTACTGGGTTACTACGAGTACCGGCTGTAAGTTGAGACCGCCACTTGGTTGGTTGTTTTTGGGGAAGGAGACCAGACAGCCAGGTCATCGGTCTCATCGGATTAGGGAAGGACGGGGAAGGATGTCGGCCGTGTCCTTTGAAAGGAACCATCCCGGCATTTGCCTGGAGCGATTTAGGGAAATCACGGAAAACCTAAATCAGGATGGCCGGACGCGGGATTGAACCGTCGTCCTCCCGAATGCGAGTCCAGTGTCTAACCACTGCGCCACCTCGCTCGGTAACCGCCACTTGGGCTGTGCGTATTACTGCTAAGTCTCCTGTCTACACACCACCTCGACAAAAGACAACAGGGCGTGCAAATTTCTGGGGCAGGACCTAAATCTAGCTTCACTCATCTAGAGCGTAGTTGTTCTGGCAGACATCCACTGGCACTCCAAGTTGCGGGGACGTAGTGTCGCCGCATCGTCGAGCGACGGAGCAGCACTGACTATACCTGTAAACACTGCAAGGCTGGTACTCAGCAAATTCATCAGTCAGCTGTGCGGACTGAGTATGGTCGCTGTTGGACAACGCCGTGAAAAAGACGGAGTGATTGTAAGACTCTTGCCAATACATGACTGTTAACTGAATGATGTTTTATTGGTCCCAGGTACTGGACAGGAGCACTCACTCCGCTCTCCACTCGATCTCCTGGTAACAATGCAACCAGGATTCGGCTAATAACAATGATACCTAGAAGTGAAGTAGATACGTGGTTCTGGTACACTACATTCGCGTCAGAAAGTGGTTCTAGCACACTGCGTGGTGCTAGGAGAACTTGCAATCGCATATGTTGGGAGCCTGAGTGTTCTGACTAGGGTCAAACAAATATGGTCACAAGCCCAGGAGAGGCGCCGAAGGCGATGTCGTGCTGTTAGCAAAGGCATTCTCGTTGGACGTCTGTTGCCATAGCCAACTAATATCAAATTTCAGCGCATTGTGCTAACGGATACGTTCGTCGTACGTCTCACATTGATTTCTACTGTTATCTGGGACAGTGTTGGTTGTCCGTTAGCACTGAAATCCCTACGAAAACACCGCTGCTTTTGGTCATTAAATGAACGCCGTCGGCCACTGCGTTGTCCATGATGAGAAGTAATGCCTGAAATTTTATATAATCGATGCATCCTTGACACTGTATGATTTAAGAAAATTGAATTATCTAAGGAGAATAAATGTCCTATGGGTCTAGTTCCAAGTACCATCTTGCGTTCAGAGTCCGTGAATTGCTGTCGCGTGTGTGCATCATCACTTCGGAAACCTTTTCCATGGATTAACTCAGTACAAATAACAGCTCCACCAATGCATTGCCGTTTTATACCTTGTGCAGACGATAAAATTGCCATCTGTATATGTACATATCGCAGTCCCATGACTTTCGTCTCTTCAATGTAGAGACTCAGATAGAAGGTTGGGTTGATTTTGGGGAAGAGACCAAACAGCGAGGTCATCGGTCTCATAGGATTAGTGAAGGAAGTCCACCGTGTCCTGTCAGTGGAGCCATCCCGGCATTTGCCTAAAGTAATTTAGGGAAACCACGGACAACCTAAATCAGGATGGCTGGACTCGGGATTCAACGGTCGTCCGCGCGAATTTGAGTCCAGTATGCTAACCACTGTTACACCTCGCTCGGTACTCATATTCCGTTTGCAGGAAGCAGAGACAAGGTCTTCGACGTTTTTGTGAGAGGTATTTCAGCTGGTATTTTGCGAAGGGCCATTATGGACAAAGCTAGTGATATTTCTTTGGCTATCAGAATTGTCACACTATTAGAGGAAATAGATGTTTAGATTCTAAAACGATGGACGAAGGTGTTTCTCTGATATTCAATGTTACAGACGTGGACAAACGAGACACATGAAGAGTAAAAGTCGCCAGACAGAGTGCTTTCAATGTGGTGAGGTTGGATATAAGGTGCGTGACTGCAGAAATACACTCCTGGAAATGAAAAAAAGAACACATTGACACCGGTGTGTCAGACCCACCATACTTGCTCCGGACACTGCGAGAGGGCTGTACAAGCAATGATCACACGCACGGCACAGCGGACACACCAGGAACCGCGGTGTTGGCCGTCGAATGGCGCTAGCTGCGCAGCATTTGTGCACCGCCGCCGTCAGTGTCAGCCAGTTTGCCGTGGCATACGGAGCTCCATCGCAGTCTTTAACACTGGTAGCATGCCGCGACAGCGTGGACGTGAACCGTATGTGCAGTTGACGGACTTTGAGCGAGGGCGTATAGTGGGCATGCGGGAGGCCGGGTGGACGTACCGCCGAATTGCTCAACACGTGGGGCGTGAGGTCTCCACAGTACATCGATGTTGTCGCCAGTGGTCGGCGGAAGGTGCACGTGCCCGTCGACCTGGGACTGGACCGCAGCGACGCACGGATGCACGCCAAGACCGTAGGATCCTACGCAGTCCCGTAGGGGACCGCACCGCCACTTCCCAGCAAATTAGGGACACTGTTGCTCCTGGGGTATCGGCGAGGACCATTCGCAACCGTCTCCATGAAGCTGGGTTACGGTCCCGCACACCGTTAGGCCGTCTTCCGCTCACGCCCCAACATCGTGCAGCCCGCCTCCAGTGGTGTCGCGACAGGCGTGAATGGAGGGACGAATGGAGACGTGTCGTCTTCAGCGATGAGAGTCGCTTCTGCCTTGGTGCCAATGATGGTCGTATGCGTGTTTGGCGCCGTGCAGGTGAGCGCCACAATCAGGACTGCATACGACCGAGGCACACAGGGCCAACACCCGGCATCATGGTGTGGGGAGCGATCTCCTACACTGGCCGTACACCACTGGTGATCGTCGAGGGGACACTGAATAGTGCACGGTACATCCAAACCGTCATCGAACCCATCGTTCTACCATTCCTAGACCGGCAAGGGAACTTGCTGTTCCAACAGGACAATGCACGTCCGCATGTATCCCGTGCCACCCAACGTGCTCTAGAAGGTGTAAGTCAACTACCCTGGCCAGCAAGATCTCCGGATCTGTCCCCCATTGAGCATGTTTGGGACTGGATGAAGCGTCGTCTCACGCGGTCTGCACGTCCAGCACGAACGCTGGTCCAACTGAGGCGCCAGGTGGAAATGGCATGGCAAGCCGTTCCACACGACTACATCCATCATCTCTACGATCGTCCCCATGGGAGAATAGCAGCCTGCATTGCTGCGAAAGGTGGATATACACTGTACTAGTGCCGACATTGTGCATGCTCTGTTGCCTGTGTCTATGTGCCTGTGGTTCTGTCAGTGTGATCATGTGATGTATCTGACCCCAGGAATGTGTCAATAAAGTTTCCCCTTCCTGGGACAATGAATTCACGGTGTTCTTATTTCAATTTCCAGGAGTGTAGTAAACTCGGGAAGCCGAATCAGAAGAATCGTTCGTTGTACACGAACAAGATTGCCTCGACTGTCGGAGGTCATTCCCAGTAAAACAGTACACAGCAATAAACGACATAACAATAACCGGTCTTTTGTGGCATATGATCGAACTTGGTCGAACTTTGTTTCAGTTAGGGGAGAAAGCCGCTAGTGAAGCAATGTCGCAAGGTGCGCCTGTCATGAAGGCAGTACCAGCTCAACTGCGTACATGTACAAGGTTAATTCACAGGATAATGTACCAGTAGGTATAGGGAAATTGATCTGGGATGCTGTATGTACAAAATTACTGAGGGAGTTGTTGTGCAAGGCGGAACCACTGGCATGCAACGAAGAGATAGATAAGCCACTTTATGAGCGTAGTACACGTTTCTGATATGGAGGGAGAATTTATGGTTCCAGTGAGTTAAGACAGTTTTGGTAAGAACGAAATGAGTCTGCCTAAGTGGCTGTTGGTTGCCAGATTGAGTGTTTGGAAGAAGACGATGCTGACAGATCGGGTGGCGACCACAACCATGTCCATTCCGTTAGCAATTCCGTGCTGTGTGATAAAGTTAAACACTTTCAAGGAATAGAAAGGGAACATGAAAACTTTATTGCTTAGGTTCATTTTCTCACTCCAGTGGATCTATTACCAGCGACACCAATTACACAGCATAGGATACCAACAGGAACCAGTGGTCTGGTATATAAGAAACCATGAGTGCCAAAGCAGTTATAACCGCTAATGAAGGAATTCATTGATCAGCAGTTGGCTTAAGCAGTCATTCAGGATAGCGACGGTCCCTGGAGTGCAAATGTTGTCACTGTGCCCAAAAGATATAGGTTCTGTCGCAGTTATCGCTTCTCAGACACAAAACCTGTCACTGATGTTTATCCCATCCCTAACATTATGGAAACACTCGACAGTCTAGATCAATGTAACACTTTTTGGCTATGGATTTGAAGAGTGTCTACCTTCAGCTTGAAGTGAAACTGGAAGATCGGCCGAAGGCAGTATTTTCCACAACGTGAGGACACTAGTAGTATCGTAGAAGGCTGTTCGGTGCAAAAAACACAGCGGCGATATTCCAGGGACTCTTAGATGGAGTGCCTCCCAGACCGAGACCTAAGAAATGCATGATAAATTAATCGTATTTGCAAAGGATATCGAAGATCGCATGAAGTAATTGGCATCTTTAGATGGCTACGAACATCGCCTACGTGCCATTTGTCTCAGAGCATAATAAACTATCTAGGACATGTGACTGGCCAAGAAGGAGTAAAGCCTGATCCACATTCCATACCACCACTAATTAGAAAAGAGCAACAATCTTTTTTAGTCTTCTGTAACTGTTATAGGAAATTTGTAAAGGATTTTGAGCAAAACTGATGAGTTCTTGATCAACTGCTAAGAAAAGGACTAAAATTCGAGTGGTTTAGCAGAGTGACACGTTCCAGAAATTTCAGCATGCTGTAGTATCCAGTCCTTTGTTGTTATTTCCTAACTTAAAACATGGCTTCATCCTGTCCCATGATGCAAACAATAGAGCAGTTGCTTGTGTATTGAACCAGATTGTGGAGAATATTAACCAATGCCCTGTGGCTTATGAATCTAGACAGTTGAATAAAGCAGAGTTCAATTACTCAACAACAGAAAAAAAGATGTTAGTTGTTATTCGTGGTATTTCCTACTTTCACTGTTATTTGTACCGACACACATTGAAGGTAGGGACAGATCATGCTTCCCTTAAGTGGCTATTTGGATAGAAAGACCCTTCGAGTAGATGAACATTGCGGACACTAAAATTAAGTGGGGTTAATTATGATGTAGTTCATGAACAAGAGAAAATGCACACTAATGCAGGTACGCTAATTATAAAAATTGGAGTTCTGCCAGCACTAGGTAAAAACTTGTCAGAATGACAGAAAGCACAAGCAGCGGACATAGATGTTTGAGTTTCTGGGTCATGGCCACAGTTGATGACTAGTTAAAAAAGCGAACACAAAAATACTTGAAAATCTAGAAAAGGTGGGACAATATTGGGGGAAGCTACAATAGTATCAGCGCAATTTGCCGACTAACCCAAATACAGCAAAAAGGAGAACGACAAAGTTTATGAACTGTTTACCTTTAACTTCTGTTTGTTTTAAAGTTTTTAGTTCGTCTTTATGTCGAGTATCTCTTTTAGCTGGATGTTATTCAACTACGTACAGGGGTCCATGTCAGGCGATAGAGATGACATCAGCAGTGAATGTGAAGATACAGTTTCTGACGTTGATTGTCCATGTAAGTCAAGTCAAAAATTTCAGTGCAGTTATAGATATTTTTCCACAGATTCCAACACCACAGGCGGTAACGAATAAAAACCAGAAATCAAAGCTAATTAGTATTAATGTAGCACATCAAATGCAGGTAGAACAATTGTTTGGTTTTCGTTTATTAATTGTGTACATTTGTTTCTATTTCAATCATTGGGTTTCGTATTTTTCAGTTTGGGGGTGTTGTTTATACTATGAAGTTTAATGAGTACATGTTGTGTAGTATTTAGCAGTAAAATGAGGAGACATTCCTTTCCCTCAGGTGGCATGCCATCATGGGTAGCCAGGAAGAGTGTCGTATTATTGCTAATCCTACACCTCATACAGTAGGGAATAGGTGATTATTTTCGGAAGCAACCTCATTATTCTGCAATTGTGTTCTCAAGACAACCCATTTCTTTTTATCGGTTATCAGTGGATGCTTGTTTTAACTCCAAATGTACGGAAAATGAGAAATGAGGTGCACCAGTCAGAAGATACCTTTGAGGAAATGCAGAACGAAGTTGAGAAAAGGGGAAATACAGAGAAAATGGAGGAGGAATATCGCAGATTGCAACTTTCTTACAAGACTCTCAGATAATAGTTGAAGGAGGTAATTTGTCAAGTGCCATGGAGATGATTCGTGAAAACAGAGGACGGAAAAAGGCGTGTAGAGATATTTTGAAGACACTATTTGGAACAGTAGATGATATTAGAAATTTAACTAACACACTAGGGCAGGTACAAGCACTAGCAGACGTTACGAGCAGTATTATGGAATGGGGTACCATCCATCTGAGGAACATGGAACAAGCTACACTAAGACCACAACAGCGGTATGGGAATTGGCAATGAATTTAATGCAGCACACAACAAGTGGTAATCAGATTATAAATGAAGATCTTAGAAGGGTGCAGGACCAACTGCAGGAATTAGATGGGCAGATAGGTGTAGCTAGACTGTGACGCATTTTGACAGATGGTATCTATGATGCAAGATTGGGGACAGTAACTTTGCAGGGGGCTGTTTTCCACGCCGCACCTGAGCAGCTAAGCACTACACTATTGCCACAACAGCAGTTGTTAGCAGGAGAACGAGAAGAACAAAAAGGATTTGGTAAATAAAATGTGGCATATAGAGGAACCAGCTGAGGGTATCTTACCAAATGTCAGTAGGTGATAGAGAATGGACAGAGCGCGATTACAAGTTTTCCGGTAGTAAGCTTAAACGTCTATATCAGTGTTTTTATACACCTTTACCATTTGAAACGGACCGTGGTAGGAAAATGGGTACAAGAACGCGCTGGCTATGTGTTGATATTTTCAGAGAACAAAGAAGTATGTGCACTGACGTCTAGAGAAGGGTTATGGGATTCCCAGCAAGAGAATATTACCATCTGTGCGACCAGAATGGTCCAATCTGACATGCACGAATGTGCAGCACAGTTGTTCCTGGAAGTTCGAAAGCAACTGAGTGTCAGAGGGAATTATAAATCCTTATCCGTATCTCCAAGGAATGGGCGCCAGTGGATGTTTTCCCTGTAGACTACAAAGAATATAATTTTGAACTGGTATAAGAAAGAAAATCCGCAGGGTTTGTCCAAAATGGAATAGAAAATAATGAAATCTTAATAAATGGAACGGTGTGCGACATAGCCAGAACAACTTTCCGCTACAGCAGTAGACGAATTAACACATCCTACTGTTTTGTCCAGAGCCATGTAACTTTTTCAAATGATAGCCTACACGCGGATATTCTTCGCTCAGTAGACCAACTAATTGCATTACGGATTTCGGCAGAACGGATTTTAAACTTCATCAGGCAGTACTCTGAGAAGTAGCGTAATCAGGTTACAAACATAAGCAGTGCAGCTACAACTATTAAATATAATGGTTCTAGTCTTTATTTGCGTAATTTAGGTTTGCTGCAAGAGAAAAACTATGAAACACCTAGAATTACGTGTGCATCAGCTGCCTGTTGCTATATTTGGCAGTGTGACAGGAAACAATTCGGAGTAGTTGGAGTGAATGATAGGTCTAAACACTAGGAAGTAGGAGTAAGGAAATGATTAGGAATTGATTCAATATGTTAAGCGGATGAAGAACTTTGATATTGACTTCAGTCTCTGAAACAAGAATATTCCGTGGACGATGGATTAAAATGATATGTAGACTAATCGTAAGATGCGAAAACTGGAGTCGAATTATTTTTAAGTATGGGAAAAGTTCCACAGTAGAATGGTAAGTGAGCCCAGGAACAAAATTTTATTAACAATCAAGGGAGACGTGTACGTGCGGGCTGTCTGCTGGCTAGGCAACGGTGTCGTACTGAAGGTAGACACAGGCGGCCCGAAGTAAAAGCAAGGTACGGGCTCATTTGATCAGACTATGTGAGAGGGAAGCCAAGAACAACTGACTCAGCAACTGAACAAGAGTACGGAGAAGTCTGAAGGTTGTACTGTAACGAGGCTAAATGTAGTGACTTTAGGTAGATCAACCTACATCGCTAGCAAACTCAGAAAATGATAGCACATTCGTTCAGCAGTGTGGCGGGTATTACGTCATCGCCTGTTGTATTACTTCGGCCCTGCTCAAGCTCATACTCAGGCCATTCCGACCGTGTTACAGAGACCGATGGAAGGCGAGCTGTGTTAGTTTCCAGGATGCTCTGGTGAATTAACCAAACGAAAGGCTACAAATGTCAACAGGCTGCTGCCAGTGCTGCAACTCGAACCGGCACTTCTGATCTACTAGCTGCATTCCTGCTAGTCACAACGGAGACTGGCCGAGGATGGGGGCCGGGAAAATACTCCGTGGCTGCAGAGCCGATCCACCTGTCTGCAGGATTCTCAACTACGACCATGGGCGCCTGTTTTGTGATTACTGCGGCAGTACAAGTAAAACCTAACCTGATGTATACTGAGACCGCATCTTAGGCTGTCTTTCTTGTTGCTGCTGAGTCTTCCGCCTAGATTCCATCTCGACCACCAACACCAATGGCATAGACATTTCTGCGAGCGAGCCCAAGCGCGGCTTTACTCTTCGAGAGCACTGAGGCTTTGACGGATGTCCGTAGCCACTTCGGCCGCCGCCGCCTCCTCCTGTAACGGGGCCACAGAACCGATCAAAGGCAACGCTAGGGCCCGTGCTCAGTAAGTTCCTCGCTGGGCACTGACGTGTCACAGCGCACTTTCAAGTAGCGCGGACTCAGCACAATCACGGCTAGGCAGAGTGAGGAAGAAGACGTAATGATTGAAAACTCTCGCTACTAAGTGATTGTTAATTAATTGAATGAGGTTTCAGTGGCGCCACGGCGCTCTGCAGGGACACACACCCTCCGCTCTGACGTACACTTCCTGACAACAGTGCGACACCCGCTGGGGCCTTTGTTGTTGTTGTTGTTGTGGTCTTCAGTCCTGAGACTGGTTTGATGCAGCTCTCCATGCTACCCTATCCTATGCAAGTTTCTTCATCTCCCAGTACCTACAGCAACCTACATCCTTCTGAATCTGCTTAGTGTATTCATCTCTTGGTCTCCCTCTACGATTTTTACCCTCCACGCTGCCCTCCAATGCTAAATTTGTGATCCCTTGATGCCTCATAATATGTCCTACCAACCGGTCTCTTCTTCTCGTCAAGTTGTGCCACAGGCTCCCCTTCTCCCCAATTCTATTCAATACCTCCTCATTAGTTATGTGATCTACCCGCCTAATCTTCAGCATTCTTCTGTAGCACCACATTTCGAAAGCTTCTATTCTCTTCCTGTCCAAACTATTTATCGTCCATGTTTCACTTCCTGACATGGCTACACTCCATACAAATACTTTTAGAAACGACTTCCTGACACTTACATCTATACTCGACGTTAACAAATTTCTCTTCTTCAGAAACGCTTTCCTTGCCATTGCCAGTCTACATTTTATATCTTCTCTACTTCGATCATCATCAGTTATTTGGCTCCGCAAATAGCAAAACTCCTTTACTACTTTAAGTGTCTCATTTCCTAATCTAATTCCCTCAGCATCACCCGACTTAATTCGACTACATTCCATTATCCTCGTTTTGCTTTTGTTGATGTTCATCGTAACACGTTCAAAAGATCCAAGTCTTTCCATTTGCTTCATTATCACGGACATTGTGTGTTCTTCCCACTTCATATCGTGTGATTACATCTCAAGTGATCTAGCATTAGAAATATCTCGAAAACTGCGGTCAAATTGTACGAGAAGATTTGGAAAAGATCGAAGAAAGGCTTTCAAATTGTTAAACTATAATACTTTGTCAATAGGACAGCATTAATAAAAGGCTACGAAATAGAGACAATTTGCCGGATGCTGTGTCCGAGTGGTTCTAGGCGGTTCAGTCGGAACTGCGATGCTGCTGCGGTAGCAGGTTCGAATCCTGCCTCGGGCATGGATGTGTGTGATGTAGTTAGGTTATTTAGGTTCAAGTAGTTCTAAGTCCAGGGTCCTGATGACTCAGATGTCAAGTCCCTTAGTGATTAGAGCCATGTTAACCATTAGGGACATTTCAGAAATACTGTCCAAGTGTGAAGTACAGTAGAGGAAATCGGTATAAATGCAAGGTAACAATACAATGTCAGAACTGTGGAAGTATCGAATTTATCTTGGCAGCAGTAGACACACAAAAGACTTAAAAATCACGACGAAATTACACAGTTTCATTCATAACACGAGTAACAAAATGAGGCATTTACATTTCCTGGATGGATGATATTCGCTAATCAGGTGAGGTGCCTATTTTGCTACACATGTGATTAGTTATCAGTATTGTCAGTTTACTTAACCAGTTACGATTTCTCGTACAAGGGCGGCTTAACTTTAAGAATACGACGATGTGTAATGACTGTCACACACTGAACAACATTTTAGACTGGTCTGTAGATAGTTCGGCAATGACCCGAAACCGGTAATCAATAAAGAAAATTTTGGATCTTGACGAAGGCTTTGTGTCCACGTACGTTTTAAATCAACAGGTCACGTATCTCCCATGATAATGTCAAATCATTACAGAACAGTTGGGAATACGTTGTCTAACAATTCCATTGCAAACTTGGTGAATAACTGTCTTCTGTGTAAGCTACCACCACAAGATATGACATAAGAGGAAAATAGAAATGAAGGTAGCATTTCTTAGCCCCCATAGCTTTATGACTGGTACATCAGGCAAAACTTGCAGATCAGTACTATACGCTGCAAGCTTCCAGGTCACTAACCATTGACATTTCACCTTTATCCAATGAGATTCCTGCTTTAACGGTGAGTGCATTTTGGATCCTGTATTCAACGATCCAGAGAAAAACGTGCTTCAAGTGGAAAGTTACTTTGCTCTGAGCAAATACAGAGTGCGAAACGTTGTTTAATGCATGGAGCTGTGTTAACTCCTTATTGCACGCTGTAGAAGGACATGTTGAAGGTTATCTCTATGAGAGCTCTAGTTTATTTAACGAAAGTCCTCTAGCTCCTCAGTGAGCTAACAGCTCCCTCAAAAACCACTCTAAGCCATCCTATATCACTATCCGCTTTTGGGACAGGCTGGACCAACCAGTATACAATAAACGGAATTTTCATAGTTTTTTTGGTTCTCTTTATGCCCATTTTACTTTCATTCCTTCAGAATAGGCTCCGTTTATTTTGTCAGACCAGTTTGTTGCGGTCTTCTGGGATGTTTCAGGGACGCTAGGTATTAAGTCATGAATTGGCTGCTGAAATCTTTTTTCTCTCATGTATATCAAGTTGTGTTATCCCTGCCTCCTTCCCTGCTCCCTTCACGTCTTCACTTACCACTCCAATCTATTCTATTGTTTCGATTTTAGCTTTACTGCGGCTTTCGTAGAATTTCACAACCTTGTAGTTAAACTTTTTGGTTCTCTTATTTTAATATATTTAAGTACTTTAGTCTATGTTTTGCATATTAGAAAACCGTTGGTATTATTTTCAGTTTCTCTATTTGTTCTTAGTCTCTATATTCCTTCTTCTGTTTGGTTATATAAAACAAACGTGTACAGATACAGGAAAAAAATTTATTGCACAAAAATCTACAAATGTTAAACTACTTTTCTACATAGCTTCCGAAATTTGGTAGGCACTTGTCATTGCGTGACACAATTTTTTGTATGCCTTCTTCATAGAAGGTTGCCACTTGTGTATCCAACCATGTGGTAACGTGTCTTTCAGCTCGTCATCATCGTTGAAGTGTTGACCACCAAGGACAGATTTTAGGTGTAAGAAGCGGAGCGAGGTCCGGGCTGTACGGAGAATCATCAAACGCGTCCCAGTGTAATTCCCGTAAGAGTTGTTTGGTCATATTCGCCGTGTGTGGTCGGGCAATATCGTGGAAAAAAAACACCTTTTGACAGTAATCCTCGGCGCTTGTTCTGTATTGCGCCACGCAATTTCTTAATGGTTTCGCAGTAACCATGTGCATTGATTGTTTGACCTCGTGGTAATAAATAAATCAGAAAAATGCCTTTCCTTTTCCAAAAAGCGGTGCACATGACTTTTCGAGGTGTCAAGATTTGCGTAGGCTTAACCTTCGTTAGGGATGAAGTGTGCCTCCATTCCATTGATTGCTATTTTGTTTCAGGGGTGTCGTACGATACCCAAGTTTCATCTCCCCCACCATTCGAGAAAGGAAATCATCGCCTTCTTCATTGTAGCTTGTCAAAGACTGAAGTGCGCTGCCCATCCGTTGTTTTTTGTGGTTGTTCGGTAAGAATTTTGGGTACCCAACGTGAACAAAGGTTTCGAAATTTCGGTTTTTCAGTAACAAATTCATGAATTAGTGACCGTGAGCTTTGCGCAACTTCCATAGCAAGGGAACAAAGTGTAAACTTACGGTTGTGCTTAATCTTCTCTTCAGGTGTGTGAACCAGTTCATTAGAGACCACAGACGGGCGTCCACTTTGCTCTTCATCGTGCACTTGATCACGTCCGTCATTGAACAGTCTGACCCATCTTCTAACCATCGAATCACTCATAGCATTTTGTCCGTAAATCTCGCAGATTTGACGTTGAATTTCCTTGGGTTTAACTTTCTTTGCACCTAAAAAACGAATTACAAATCAGATTTCACACGCGGCAGCACTTTCAGTTACGGCTCGTAAATTGGATACAGAATCTTCTTGATCCCTTTTAGTTATCTCTTTTTGTTTAAAACTAGTGTTTCAGCCCCATACGCCCTATATCGTGACTGTTTTGTAATATTTCAGTTTTATGTGTTTTAAGAAGCATTATTTTGGAAAAAATGTCTTTTAAAAGACCGAACGCTGTTTCCATTTTGTGGCAGCGGGTTTCGTTACCAGACTTTTCCTGAGTGGTTCCGCCTAGCTATTTAGACAGAGAAACGCTCTCTGTTTCTCCGTAGATGCACTGTCTAACAAGACAGTGAAGTTCCCAGAAGAGAAGGAGGAAACGAAATGAAACTTCACAGACTGAGAGGGTACGTGATGCCATTTCTACAAAAAGAAGACGCAATTACGAAGAACTTTTAAGTATGAGTCCACTTACGAGAATGGCGTTGCACCCCCTCTGGCATGGATGCATGAACTGATTCCGTTGGGAATGGTGTCATAAAGCCTAGTATTCGCACCCGACGCAAGCTGGCGCGCAATGTAGCTAGTCCTTCATAGCATGATTACTGGCACTGGGGTGAAGTTGACGTTTACGCGGTCCCACATATTTTCTATCGGGAACAGATCTGGGAATATTGCTGGCCACTGGAGTACCTCAATGTAGCACAGAAAGTTCATAGAGATACGTGCCATGTGTAGAAAACCATTGTGCTGTCGAAATATAGAACCACGTTACTGTCGCGTAAGGGGTAACACATGAGGATGCAGGAATTTCGTAACGTACCGTTGTACCATCAGAGTACACTCGCTGTCAGACGTGGCCTGAACTAATACGCGATGTCTGCCCGCAGTGTAACACCAGGAGTAATACCTCTGCGTCTCTCCAAAATAATGGAAGAATGGGACCTCCCTCAGGTCACCGCCATACCAGCTGGCGGTGCTCATCCGGTACAGTGCCGAACCGCAGTTTATCGCTGAACACTATAGGAAACTATCTGTCAGTAGCCCATGCTTCCAGGTTTTGGTGCAATTCCAAAAGTAGCCGTTCGAGTTGGTACGTCAAAGGCAACCTACCCTTCGTATGGTAATTTCCCAATCCGGCAGGTGTTAGTTTTCAACCAATGGCGAGGGATGACAGGTAATGTTGCAAGGATTCAGTTAAATGTCCTCGGATCGCAAGCGTAGATGTGTAGGAGCTACGTAGTGCTTGGTGCCCAATATGGTGGTTCTCTCTTGTGGTGGCCAGACATACGACGGGAATCTTGACGACGAGTATGCCTGGTCTCACATTCCAATGCTATCCCCTTTCAGACTTTCTCAGGGGACGATAACGCTGTATCACACAACAACGCAGCATCGACTTTTACAGTAATCATACGTTCTTATGACACTGTTCACGCCCCTTACGTAGCCAGCTAGAAACAACACTATACGCTAACAATGGTAATACACTCTTTTGGGCGTTCTACCTGTCACAGAGAATTGAAACTCTAATTATTTCATATACGCCGGTAGTGTGTACGTGTACGGAGTCACACTGAAATGCGACCATGACTTCTGGATGCTTCACTTGCTTTGGTCAAGTCCGCAGCTCGTGGTCTCGCGGTCGCGTTCTCGCTTCCCGAGCACGGGGTCCCGGGTTCGATTCCCGGCGGGGTCAGGGATTTTCACCTGCCTCGAGATCACTGGTTGTTTGTGCTGTCCTCATCATCTTCATTCATGAAAGTGCGAGACTGGGCTGAGCAAAGGTTATAACTTCGTACGGGCGCAGTTGAGCACCCCACAAACCAAACATCATTATCATCTTTGGTCAAGCGATGTAATTCTTACAAGTTTTTGTTCCATCTTTTTCATAGACATGTATTTTTCTTTAAATAAGGATATCGAGAGACCTCATCTTTCTGCTGTTTCTAAGCCTAACGTTGCACACGTTTTCTTATTTATTTGTCAAAAGAAATCCACTCATAACAGGTTAATGTTCAATAAAGAAATATCCTGTATATTTTCCCGTTTTTTCATGTGCGTCATCTGGAACGACACATTCCGCAGCGGTTCACCTACTCACGGCACGTGCACGATTGTTTAACATGTTGACATCATTTTCAGTTCTCTGCATCGGAGACAGGCCTGAAGTTGGACTGCCAAGAAGGAAGACACGCCACTGTCTGAACACATCTGTGATGTGCCAGTCAGCAACTGGATCACAGAAGTAACTCACGAATCGATAAAGACCAACGTTGGAATAAACTAAACATCTGATGGAATTCATTCAGAGCAGGACGATCCAAAGCCTTCGGGTTGGATTCCACAATGTGCATGAGAGCGTGAGATGTGTGCCTCCAATGAAGATTAAATTTTAGTAATTTCTGACCACCTATTTACGTTCGTGCTACGCACTAAACGGATGTCATCACGATCGATGGGAATACATTCTCAAATTGCCCTTAGAGATGTGCTGGAACGGCCGAGGTTATCAGCAGTGTCAAAGGATATCAACACGATTTCCTGTTGCTCATTTCACTGCGTCGGAACCTGTGCCTCAGGGGAAAAGTTGATTTTTATGACGTCATGTTACGCCACCCCCGGGGGGCTTTCCATGCCGACTCTGAGTGGTGGTGTGTCTGGAGTTTTCCCGGCGGCCATTCCTAAGGAAATCGCGTGATTCAACGCAGGTCGTCGCTGTTATGACTTCCATCGCAAAGGCTTCAAAGGAAGAAGTGAAATGTTGGAAATATAGAGGAGTAACCACTTTCTGATCTTGTGACACGTCCACGGTATATTGGGTACAATTGTCATGAAATCTTGTGTCAATGTGACATCATTAACCATCATATGTACTTCTGAGCTGTGGCATTTTATTGGCATGTGTCGACACCTGGTGTTTGAATCTAGGTTTAGCCCGAGTGTGACGCCGCAGGACGCCACGCTTTTGCTCTATTTGTTTTAACCAACAATTTGGAAACGTTAGCGTTGTAATGAGTGGAAATTGCGTGGTATCGAAAAAGTGATCCTTTAATTCTGTTTCCACAGTCTACTTTCTGGTACTAAATAGCCCAAAAAAGGTACTACTCTTAACACCTGTAATTATCAGTCTGCTAATGAAGTAAACACTGATGTAATGTTATTCAGTACACTTTCCCCTGACACCAATAATAATACCTGCGCTTATACCCGTAACACCCTCTACATGGCATTTGAAGGTTTGGAAAATACTTTACGAATTGTAAGGACTGATTTGAATAAACCATTCCTTATAACACGTACCCACTTTCTGTTGGCTCCAGAGATATAGCTGGTAACCTACACAAGTTATCATTTCGTGCGTTGGTACTCCAGTTTTTATGGGTCGTTAATATTGTTTTGAGCTCAAGCTGGAAATACCTGTTTGAGTGTGTATTACTGAATTTTTTGATGTGATTTATTGTCAGTCCTGCTCCATTGATTAGTTGACTGGTTCTGTTTTACAGGGACCCGCTACCTCAAATTTTTTAACCTTTTAACTGGCGACATTCCGATGTTTTATCACTACAGCTGAGGTATCGTCTCCGAGACCGCTGTATTGTAGGTGTCTTACAAGCTTCAACAATGTGTTATTTAATTTTCCTTATAGAACTACGTCAAACAAATGCGTAACAATTAAAAGGAATATTAATTTGTGTAGAAAATATATTGGTTATAAATTTGACGGGTCATGTCCCATAAAATGTATTAAAAACAAGAGCCGAGCAGAAACGGCGCAATATGAATAACATAAGCAATGAAATTTGTCTATATTACAAGTCACACTTTAAAACAATAACTTATATGATACTAAGAGTAACGTAACATGTAAACTAAATATTTTGATCATACGATTAAAAAAGTGTAATAACACTAAATTAGTCGCTGTTTTTGCACTGAAATGTATCAGGTTGTATAAAAACAGGGTTTTTGCACGTGTTATAGGTATAAACCATTTTTCTCTTCAGTTTTAATGGGCAGACGTAACATGTGCGTCTGTTTCTGCCTCCTTCTTCAGGGGCTAGTGGTTGTTGTTCTGGTGTGTCGGCTCCAAGAACTTGGGTGACTGTCGCTCTTAGTTCTCGTGGCAGACTGTTGTTCAAAGCGCGTCGCTGCATCTGCGGAAACGGTAAATTGCATTATAACACTTTTAGAAAAACTCCTCTTTCTGTTGGCTTGGTAAATAGAGCGTGTACGGCACATGTGCATGCATTCCACGCAGCTCTAAAATTCTACAGAAAATGGCCATCGGCCATCGTCTTGTCCTTGTCCTTCGGATTTTAGAGTAAATTGCGCAATTATTGTCTATCTCATCTACAGCCCCTTCGTGGACTCATAATAGGTAATAATTTCAGGCTTCTTTGTATGCCTATCTGTTCCACCAGAAGGTGCATTGATGGAACTAGCATCACTGATTTATTTTTGTGGGTACATGGGAACATAACGTCTTTGTACCCGTGAAACCAAATTATGCAGACCCAACTTCACGGTTTTTGTTGGGATGAAATGCCTTATGTACTTATTTCTATCGTTTTCACAGTTCCGACATACGTAAGTTCCTTTTTTATCGTATACCTAAGCAACTCAATACTTGTAAGCCAATTGTCAGGGGTAATATTGCGACGAGAGCTGTAAATTGGTTTACATAAGCGGACAAAAGATTGAGTTAGTACCAAAAATTTCATTTCCTCGGAATATACATTTTTGCCAAGAAAATCTTTTCCAAAATAGACGTACTCATCGCAGAGGTAATTGGTATTACTGTCGCACATATAATTTTGGTGCCGTATTCACATGTTTATGTGGCATGTAGACAAAGAAATAAGAACGGCCTCGGAAAGATTCCACTATTTCAATTACAGTTATACTTTCTCCTAAACTGTACAGGCTTTAGGAATTAGAAATAATTTTTTCAAATAAAACGATAGACCTGCAAGCTTACCACTCAACAATCTTCCTCTCCTACCTGCTACACTGTCGAATGGTAAACAGTGCAGAAGTACAAGAAATCCATTTTTGCTCGTAATGCCACAGAAAATTTCTCGGCCAAAGCCATCAGCTGCAAAAGTACAGCCAACATTTTCATGATTTGATTTGGACAATCCCGAATAGAACAATATACCAAATAATTCTCTCGGTTCTGATGACTCTAATTCTTAGAGTTCAGGCCGATTTTCGTTTGGGAATTTATATTTATTGGCAACCTATTTTTTATTCGCCAATTTCAAAATTACATCCATTATTTAATTATTCATTAGCTTACACCAAATGAAAAGCGGATTATGATTTTCATTTTTGGGCAACTTTAAACATGGTAATTTTACGATGATGTTAAGCGAATGAGTTCTAACTGTTCTGTCAGCTGCATATTTTTATCACTTGTATCTGTTCTTGCCATAAAAATTCCTTGAGGATCTTTGTACGGGATGCAGGTCTACCTATTCATCGTATGATGGAACATCTGAAACTTCCATTCCTGAATGACTGTTGTAATCAAATTATTCGCTTTACGAATTCTCGAGTGCATCCTCTACAATACTACTTCTTTGTTTTCTTTTTTCTTTTTTTAACGGTACGTTGCTGATTGACCTTTGTTAAACTTTTAGAGCTAGGCGGTCCATCTACTTCCGTTTTTATGTGCACACTACCAATAAAGAAGAATGACGGAATAACCCCTTTGTTGTAAATAATTACACTAGTTCTTAGGTGCGGTCTTAGATACCGCAGTTAACATTTAATTAGTTCTAACTCACGTATCTAGGAGAAGAGCTGGTTGACTGGCGATCACCTAATGCTGCTTGCACCTCTCCGAAGTTACTGAAAGGGTGGCGGGAAACTTGGTGTGGGAAAGTACCGTATTCAGGTACTTCACAGACCACACCTCAGCAGTAATACGTTAAAACGAACTTCCAAAGTTATTGTCTTTTTGGGCAAAAGGTTGGGTATATTCTTCCAGTATAATGGGGCCCTTAAAAATTCTATTCAGCTCATACATCATCTAACCTAAAAAAGATTTATTCCAATCCATGATAGGCTGACTGGGTCAGCAACCTGTTTTCATAGTCAGGCTCATTAAAAGAGAGAGAGAGAGAGAGAAAGAAAAGAGAAAGAGAGAACGCCATGAACCACTAGATCAAGAACTTACATATTCACAGGACATGTATATTAGTATGTTCTGCAGAAATAATTAGCATTTGAATCGTACCGGCGTCCGGATTCAAGGTCAACATCGATATCACGGTGCACCACCACTTACCGGTGAAATGTGCCTGCGTCTCATGTTGTCACTATAAACCGAAGGTAATAGATGAGTGTGACTTGAGCAGACGTGCAGAATGCCTCGCACACGTATTCGCGAACCATTCCATCACATCAGTGACTTTCGAAAAGGGAGCATCACTGGCATGGGAGAATGTGATGCATTCATCTGGGAAATTGCTGCTCGTGTGTGACGAAGTCTTCCGGCAGTCCAACCGATGTGTGCAGATTGGTTCACGGAAGGCCGTAGAAGACGACGAGATGGTTCAAGTCGCACCACCTAGACCAGTCCCCGATAAATGGACACTTCATCCGAATGGCACTGCAGGACAGATTTGCGTCCTCCTCGCCTCTGCCGCAACAGTGGAACAGTGGAACACATCGTGCACCACAAGGGGTGACAATCCGTCACCATTTATAATGACACGGGTTATGTGAGCGTCGTCCATTTCTCCGTCTACCTTTCGTTAATGTTCAGAAACGTACTAGACGGCAATGGTGTATGGAACGACGTCATTGGGGACAGGAATGGCATCAGATAGTGGTTTGGGATGAATCCAGATTCTGTTTGTTTGAAAATGATGGCCACATTTCCGTCGCCGCAGACAGGGGCAGTGGCATCACAAGGCCTTATGGTGTGGGGTATTATTGGGTAGAACCTCAAATTGGAGTTGATGCGTGTTCAGCGCACTATGACCAGTGTGACCTAATTGAATGACATCCTGCGAACTTTTCTGCACAACGCCGCAGACGCATTTTTCAGCAAGACAATTCACGACTACATGTTGCTGCACATACATGTGACTTCGTGGTGTCACAGGACGTCAGCCTTTGGCCCTGGCGCGCCAGATCGCCAGACTTGTCACTAATCTAAAACATGTGGGATACGATGAAACGACGTTTACTTTGACCCAGCGCGAGCTACCACAGGTGAACTTTGGAATCAGGTGAATGCAGGATTGATGGTTATACCACAGGATGCCATTTGCGCCTTATAGGCTTCGTTACGCATGGAACAAGTTATCTGGGCCCATGGCAGACCCTGTGCCCACTGGACAACAGGACACGTGCTGAATCGACGTGACCAAAATTCTACCAATATACTAATGGACATGTCCTGTGAGTATGTACGTCCTATCTCTAGCAGTTCAAGTTGTTCTGTTTTTAGTGAATGTGAGTGTATTTAAAGAGACAGTATCCGTTGCAAAGTTACATTTATTACAAATAATCCATTTCGCCGGATTAAGGCTTCCACAGATGTTTCTACAAGAAAGGGAAAAGCCAGGATGTAATTATATAAAACTTCAAATTAAGGGACATTAAGCAGCACAAATTTTATTTTATAAAATGGTTTTAACAAATTTTAAAAAGCGATTTAACACTCACGAAAGGCTATCAATGAAACGTATATGACTGGCTGGTAGTGTGTTTATCAGAACGATGGTAGTAAACCATCTAAAGTAGCTACACTGTAACAAAATCAAGTGTATAAACTTAAAAGGATAAAAATCAGGGATAAATGTATGAGGCCAAACATAAATGGTCCAAAGAAGCATAGAGAAGTAAAGGGACGAAAATTATCTTAATAGTTATAGCGGACAGATGAGGTGCAGCGTGGAGCCACACGTATATCGGATAAACCTAGAGAGCGGGTGAGTAAACGGTCTAATAGACGCCCACATCGAAATCATACTTCCAGCGCTAGTAAGGCGGTACGTCAAAAAAAGGCACTAGTGTCCCAAAAAAATTAGCTGATCTAGGCGTAAAACTATAGAAAACAGCTATAGATAATAAGTAAAAGTGTTTAGGTAGCACCTTGACTGACAATGTATGGTAACACTTAGGATAAAAATTCAGAATACATAGAAATTAAACTAACATGAAGGATAAAGGATAAAGAATAATGCGATCCTTTATTGTCTTTTGGAAACATTTGATTCTGCAGGATTACCTCGTCTTTAAATTTCTAAACGTCCTGATTAGGACAGGGAGCCAGACACATGTGGTGGCTCTGAGCGTTCCCAACTGCGTTTTTCAGCTGGACTTCCACTTTAGCTATGTGTGCACTTCTCATACAGAGTGACGAACAATAGTCAGCCACACTGTAGACAAAAGTTGGTGTTGAAGTACTCAATATGCTCGCTCCACAACCTTATGTCGTTCCAGCCTGATTCGAGAAGACAGCATTACGGATGCTAGACGTGAGCTACACTTTAGAATATGATCAAATAAAACGCTCAATTATTTAGCCTTATCCTCATGCCTGATGCGTTGGACATTCGTAGAGTTGTAGTTTTTTTTTATCTCTTTTGATACGGTGCGTTATGGTGTAGGTCATATCGTTAGCTTTTAGATCAAGAGACCACTTGCAGTGGTATGTGTTCAAGATGAACAAGTGCTCATAGCTCTGTAGGTATGCATTTTGGAGCACATATGTGCTAGACAATATTTTTTTTAATACATACTACCCTCCTCTGAAAGTTGCCTACCGTACGGTCTTATCAACAACGGGTACATATATTCCACTCTCTGAGGTATCAGAACGATTTTTCCGTTATAACTGTCGACTCCGTCGTTTCTCGGCAAAAATTTTTTCCGCACAGTGATACATTTAACTTTTTGTATCATCCGCAAAAGTCTGAAACATCATTACGGAACAGCCCTGCAAGAAGAACTACTACTAATAATCAGTTAATCATCCGCTTACACAAACAAAACAACATTTCGGCACTCAGTTACAGTGTCACAACATTGGGGTTCCTGAAACAGATAACAGTCGACGCTAAATGTTCTGAATGGTGGCGGCTTTTAACGATCTGTGGTTGGGGGCACTTTATCTGACAATAGCTGCAATTTTAAAGATATTTAACATCGGTACATACGCGGCCGGTGGTGACGACTTACAATGTCAGTACAGCCTGTTGAGAAAAAATGTTTGACCACCGCTGGTGTACTCTGAAGTACCTAAAATCATGGGTTACTGAGTAATATAGTGTCGGACCTCCTTTTTACCGAGATAGTGCAGCAAAGCGATGTGGCGTGAAGTGAACCAGTTGTTGAAAGTCTCATGCGGAAATATTGCGGCATGTCGCCTATGTGACTGTCCATCATTGCGAAAGAGCTGGCGGTGCAGGTTTTTGCGTGCAATTTGATTTCTTGATTATGTCCCTTAAAAGTTCAATCGGATTCATATCGTGCGCCGAAATGACCAGAATATTATTTAAAGCTGTCGCATACAATCGTGGCCCGGTGACCTGGATTATTGTCAACCATAAAAATTCCATCATTGCTTAGGAACTTGAAGTCCATGAATAGCTGCAAATGGTCTTCAAGTAGCCGACATAACCACTTCCGGTCAATGAGGACCCAGTCCATTGCAGGTAAGCAAAGGCGACACCGATATGGGGCCACGACCAGCTTGCACAGTGCCTTGTTGACGACCGCGGTCCAGGGCTTCGTTACGTCTTCTCCACACCCGAACCCTACCTTGAGCTCTTACCAATGGAAATTGGGACTTATCTGACCAGGCCACAGTTCTCCAGTCGTCTACGGTGTAACGGATATGGTCATGACCCAGGAGAGGTGCTGGTTCGGACGTCGTGCTATTGGCAAAGGCACTCGTGTCGGTCCCCTGCTACTATAGTCCATTAACGCCAGATTTCGCCACACTGTCCTAGCCGATGCGTTCTTCGTACGTTCCACATTGATGTTGTAAGTAGGCTGTTTATGTTTTCTTATTGGCAACGTTACGTAGCTCTCTGTATGAAAATCACTGACTGTGCTGTGTGCAGTCTGTGGCTAGTTTGCATTGTTGTCTGCCATTGTAGTGTTGGGCAGCTGGATGTGAACAGCGCGTAGCGTTGCGCAGTTGGAGGTGAGCCGCCAGCAGTGGTGAATGTGAGGAGAGAGATGGCGGAGTTTTGAAATTTGCAATACTGGATATCCTGAACTGCTATATACATCATGACTTTTGAACACTATTGAGGTAAATACATTGTTTGTTCTCTATTAAAGTCTTTCATTTGCTAACTATGCCTATCAGTAGTTAGTGCCTCTCGTAGTTTGAATCTTTTATTTAGCTGGCAGTAGTGGCGCTCGCTGTATTGCAGTAGTTCGAGTAACGAAGATTTTTGGTGAGGTAAGTGATTTGTGAAACGTATAGGTTAATGTTAGTCAGGGCCATTCCTTTGTAGGGATTTTTGAAAGTCAGATTGCGTTGCGCTAAAAATATTGTGTGTCACTTTAGTGAATGTCTGAGTACGTTCAGTTTTGCTCAGCTGTTTGAAGAGCAAATAGTGTAAGAGGTTTATCAGCACAGTAATTCAGAAATTGTTGAGAGGGGACGTTTCAATGTCTGTGGTTATTCCACACAGTACTGTTGGTCTGTCAACACTGACAATTCTACGCAAATCTCGCTGCTCCTTCTCGTTAAGTGAAGTTCGTGGCCATTGAATTGAACATGGCGAGAGTAATGTCTGAAATTTGAAATTCTCAGCACACTTTTGGACACTGGCGATATTGGTATAATGAATTCCCTAACGATTTTCGAAATGAAATATCCCATGTATCCAGCTTTAACTACCGTTCCGCTTTCAAAGTCTGTTAACTCACGTCGAAAACCTTTTCACATGAATCAAATGAGTACAAACCACAGCTACGCCTATGCACTGCCGTTTTATACCTTGTGCTCGCAATACCACTGCAGCCTGCATATGTGCACAACGCTATCCCATGATTTTTGTCGCTTCATTGTAGATTCTTGTAACAGAGCATTCGGCGCTCACTTCTGCGTCCGGCAAAACGCCTGCAAGCAGCGAGTAGTCTGCTGCAGATCTATAGGTGCTCCCTCGGAGTCAGTCAAGTACCGAACTTCGCAAGTACTCCGTATGTTAGGAAACTTTACTGCAGAGAAACAATAGAATACCTGTTGACATGATAATCTCTAGCAGACGTCATCAGAGCAATCTGCGTCGTTCACAAGCGGAGCGGCCATCGGTGACAGCTGCGCTGCTATTGCAGGGACTAGTGCATCGGCAAGTCCCGTGTTCGTCGAGTGACGTGCGGTGTCGTTGCCGCTGCGGCCTAGCTAAGCAGCGGCTCGATAGCTTGCAAGCAGCATACGCTCTCGCTCCGGGAATTACGTCGGCCCCGCAGCGCCCCATCAATCGGAGATCTCGCCATGCCTACCCCAGGGAAGTCTAGCCCCAGGGAACTCATCCACATCGCACCGCAATGCCGATCCAGCGGCCGCTAGATATAACATTACGCAGCAGCTACACCGAACCACCAGCGATCTTCCTTTGGTTCCCAGGACTCGGTGGCTCTGGATTGGTATTGTTTCTGTACAACTTAGCCTTGTACTTGTGCCTTTGCGACTAAGGGCACCAAGTACTTTGACTGCGACACACTAATACCAGATCAGGATTACCTTTCACTTGTGTTACTCTGACTCTGCCTTAAACTGAGCTATGGTTTTGTGTGTTATGCACATTATGATTAAATACTACTTAGGAACCTTCATCTGCATGCGTGCATACTACAAAGCACATAAAAAGAGATTGTCAGTTAACTCTCTGCTTAACCCAGTGTAATAGTTGCCTTCTAAGTAGACACAAAACTCGCTGTTGTTTGATTACATGACAGCTGAACTATCACTGGATGCAGTCATATGCACTGAATATCACGGAGCGAAATCAAGTGTAGTAGCCACATAAAACTGATAGTCTATAAGGCAGGTGCCAGACAGGGTAACTGAACGAGTTCTTAGGAATTGTACACTGCCCGTCTGACATAATTTAAGCGATGTTTGAGTTTTATATCTCCTTCTGAAGCCTTTATAAAGAGGGGCTAATAGAGGAAATGGACAAGAGACAAAGAAGATCAGCGCGCTTCGTCACGGATTCGTATCATAATCATAAAACTATTACGAAAATGCTCGTAATCTACAGTAGTAGATTATTAGAGTATTACTGTGTGGTTTGCAGTTAAATTTCCAAGAGCGTGCTACCCTTGAACGGAAAACAAATCTGTTGGAAGCTCCTAATCTCACGAAAATGTCACGAAAGTGAAAGCTAACAGATTCAAGCTCATATGGACTATAACCATCACTTGTTCCTTCGTCGTAGTACTTGTGACTCAAACAGGAAAAGGAAAAATGACAGTTACCATTAACTCCCTTACGCAACACATCATAAGGTGACTTGTGCAGTTTACATATAGATGTAGCAGATATATTACGACAAAGTACTCGTAACTTCTTCGTGCCATTTTGCTTCTTATGCATTTGGGTTAAGGTGGGCAAGGACGAACCTAAATATTTTTACACACATAAAAGATGCCTGCCTGCAAGTAAAACACTCTAAGGCAAAAAAAGAAAACGATCTACCACGAACCGGTGGACCTGATGTACGTATATAGAAAGAGTTTCACAAATTGAGCAAGTCATAAACAAGTTGGTCCACTACGGCTCCTAAGCAAGCAGTGATTCGGCTTAACCTCGACTGACAGAGTTCCTCCTGAGGAATACAGTGCCAAATTCTGTCCAACTGCCGTTTCAGATAGACATAATCGCGATTTGGTTGGAAGGCCCTGCCCATAATGCTCCAATCATTCTTTGTTGGGGACAGACCCGGCAACCTTCCTGGCGAATGTAGAGTTTGGCAGTTCGGAACACACGTTCTGACCATGTGGAGAATGACATTGACTTGCTGAGGTGTAAGCCCAGATGTAAGCCCCCCATGAAGGGGGGAAAAACCGGGAGTACAATATTGCCGACTTACCGCTTTGCTGTAAGGTTGTCGCGGTTCTGTTTGTCTGGCAGTATAGCAGGCGACCGTCAGGTTGATATCCCGCAATGTCTGGGACGTGTCCAGACACATCTTTGCTAGACATCGGGTCTCATTTCGAAACGGGACAAATCACTGAAAATAATTGTACACCAGGCAATGAGATGTCAGACCGAAGACGTCTCTCAAGACGACTCGGACAGCCGTGGGATACCAACCTGAGCGTGCCCGCCTTACAACCAGACAACCAGGAGTGATGGTCAGGGATGCTTTTTCTTTTCATAGAGGGACCCATTTGTTGTCATCCACGTCACCCTTACAGCACGATATTCTATGCAACGTTTTGTTGCCCTTCGCCGCAAGTCATCCTGGGATTAAATTTCAGCAGGACAATGCCCACCTGCAGTCGACGAGAATTTCTACCGCTCGTCTTTATACGCGATAAACCCTACCATATTCTCGAATTCAGAATGCTTGGAGCATTATGGGCAGGATCCCCCAACCAGTTCGGAAATCTTACTACCTAATGCACCAATTCGACAGAATTTGGCGCTATATCCGTCAGGATGATATCCAACATCTGTGTCAATCAATGGCAAGCTGAATAATTGCTTGCATAAGGGCCAGAGGTGGATTAACGCGTGAATTCCTTGCTCAATTTGTCAAGCTGTTACTCTCGAATAAATCATCCAGTTTTTTCTCAAACAGTAATAATTTGTTTCACTGCAAATGTAAATGAGATTTACCGATATCCGCCCATTTGGATGATTTCATCGTGGTGCGTCGTCTTTCTTTTGTCTGAGATTGTATTATGCAAATATGCACCTACCGTACTGTGTGATTCAAACATTTGTACCTATTGAGCTTTTGAATGAAATATGTCGTTTCTTCTGTCAATAATGCGAAAAGGTAATACTGAAGAACATTAAAGAAGGTACTGAAACGAGAAGTCGTGTTAAGTAGCTAAATTCGAAATGCACAGTGCACTCAAAATGTGAATGTTGCCTTTGCAAGAGTCCTATAAAGTCCACAAACGTTACGAATTTTGATGTAACAAAAATGTTTCCGCCTGGACTATAGTCTCTTTGGAGACCACGTATGAGCACTGTGAACCGTTTATGAAACATTTGCTCAGGCTTAGTATCGTATGACATTTTTCAAAATTTCTGTGTAGCTGGATGTATCTCAGGATAATCGCATTCATACGATAAGACGCAGTAGTGAAATCGATGTCGTCCTTTCCCGTCAACATCACCTCATTGGCTTTCATGGTGGTACAGCTCCCTCCTGTTATTGCTTTGTTTTGCATCACTGCAGCATCCATGTAAGGATGCACTGTGACGCTTGTTTAGCAGTAGTTCCTCCAGTTGCCTTCGTTACCTTCAGTGAATTGTAGAAAACGTAGTTCGTCTTGTGTTCGGTCTAGTTTGCACTACTGGACTATTACATCGCTACTTGCTAGCAAAATCTCTTATTTACCGATCAACACATAACCCATTGATACTCTGCAATACTTATTTCTTAAACCTGTTTTTGGTTTCATAGTTCATCGTCAGATAATAACTATTACCGACCGACATTGTAGAATGTCGGCGAATAGTTTCGAGAAAGGTATTGTGTGAGTAGCTTTTGTTCCATACGATTAAAGAACATCTTAGACTGTGAAATATGTTGGTCCCACTCCACTCTTCTATACTGTTTGAAAAATTGAATGTCATCACAAGTAAAATCAAGGTCCTAGTGGAGTGCTTTTCCATTAACTTCCTCCTATCAGTAATGAAGTGTAAAGTGTGTATCTGTGCCGTGTGGATGGCTGTGATCAGTGTTTGTGTAGTGTAGCGTTGGGATTATGTTGTTTGGACGAAGAGAAGTGAGAGGGTACCTTAACGAACCTACTGCCCCCTAGTACCAATGTGGCCGCCGTATTTAGCGCCGCCATCCGACGTATGGACCTCCTTCAACAGTGTCACATGCCCACACTCCATGAAACGCTGCGGAGTAGTGATCAAGAACTTTACAGCACGACCTCTCAGTCCCGTACTAGTCGGGGTAGAGAAAATTTTCCACCACTAGGGTTCAAACCAGCTTACCTCCGAGTCGAGCGTCACTCCATAAATGTGCGTTAGCGACCTCGGCTATAGACGTGGGTAAAAAAAGTTGAGCTTAGCCAAATGTTTCTGGTCACATTACCCGAAACTGGAGTATTAATTAATCTGCTCTCATTTACGAAATAACAATACTTATGGCATATATCACATGAAGACGTTGCAAAAAGATGAAACCGTTTAGGATTAATGTATCCGTTGATTTCGTTGAGCTCCTGGCTGTGAATTCTAATACTTTAAGAAATACTGAAACCAGTCACATTCCATATGTTTTTATCTTAATTCTCTTTGGGGTCTTATGTCCATCTTTATAGGCTTTAAGCATAACTACCACTTCGTTAGCACATCGTTAACCATCGACCCCGTTTTGGATGCGGCAACAGATAGGCAGCTGCAGCATCCACAATGCAGTCTGCAGATTTATGATGTGCCAATGAGGATTTATATATGTAATGCACCAGTTGAAGGTGAACGAAAGCCCGACTATTGGGATAAAAAAATGTACAGAAAGTGGTTCGTCATAGTGTTTCTTAATGTAATTAGAAAACAATTCACTATTTCATTGTATCTCACTTTGGCCTATTCCAAGAACTGTTCAAGGAAATCCCTTTTCATCATTCTTAAATAATACTTGATTCACCAGTAAAATCCTTCAGTTTCCACCTATCCTCTCTCAGTGAAATATTCTGGTGAAAGCATATACTATACTCATCATTCACACTATCACAGTTAGGCATGAAGAAGGTTAGACATTGTTAAGTCTGCATTTTTACCGGCATGCTACATTAGAGCTGTTCATGAGAATGTAACACCCACAAGTACATTGAAATTTTTCTGCTTAGTGGTTACACAGAATATTATAAATAATAATAGTACCACCTCGTATTTTCTTCTTGCCTTTTAACACTAATTCAAACTGAATGTCTTTCTAGTGTACTCAGATTTTGAATTCAATGGAGAGAACTGCTTTTAATTTCCTAAACTGACAGAATTAACTTAATGAATGCAGGATCGTTAACACGTTAGGCCTTTAGTTACTTCCTCACAAGTCCCAATTAGGTATGTATTCTTGGAAAATGAATTTTGATTCGCTTTGCAATTGGTTCGCATCGAACATTTTACAATCCAAAAGTTAATGACTAATTTTTCGGCAAAAGTTTTGCGGATATGGTTTACGCTTAGCTTGACTATGTCTCTTACTCACCAAACAGTTGTATGTAAGAGAACCGCATGGCAGTAGTAATAATACAACAGTAAATTTAATATGACAGTGGATAATATATTCACTGCGAAATATTGATAAATAAAAAAATTAATAATGAGGGTCACATAGCTTTTATTAATTACGACAGTCCGTCTCATTGATTTCACAGAACGACACTCTAGTCAATATTATATCAAAATGGAACTTCGCGTTAACACTAGCTGTCAGCAGCCTATACAATGAAATTAATTTATTATAGAATCGGGGAACACATTAAGTAATAATGACATAATAACTACGCAAGTCCTTTCAAAGTTTTGTTTGGCTTATAACTAAATGTTGATTAAAATGTGGAATGAAGAACCAAGAAACAAGAAAGGAATAAAACTAGAGAAGGACCATTAGATAAAAACACTAATGTATGCTGATGACCAAACTAAAGTAGCCGCTTCACAAGTTGAATTAAAAGAAATATTTTTAAATTAAATCGAACTGATCAAAATGATAATTTCCAAATGTCTGTTGAAAAGACAAAAATAGTGACATTCCAAGATAAATAACACGCGAGATCAAAAAAGGTGAGAGAAAACAAAATACTAGAGCAAGTAAGTCATTGAACTAGACGGTTTGCGACATTTCCTTTGATCATTACATGTATATAAATAATTAAACAGCAAATTTCAGGATGTCTTTGGAAAAATGAACATAACATTAAATATAAAATAAGAAACGCAGTTGAAATTCTGTAAAACACTAGTCGTTCCATTGCTACTTTACGGATCTGAGGCTGGAATAGCAAACAAGGAAGAATAGTGTCGTGAGAAATGAATGTCCTCGTATCAGTTAAAAGGTGACTCATTAAGAAACGGAAAAATTATAAATAAGCTTAAAATATTTACAGTAACAGAAAAAGTCAACACCTACAGGAAGAAATTGAAGGATCACGGTAACAGACTGCAACCAGGCAGATACCGTAAAAAAAAGTTACGTAATAGAAACCCAAAGGGAGAAGAGATGTGGATCGGCCTGGGAAGCGCTGGCGCTTAGAAGATGAAGCCGCACCAAGTCCCTCGAAACGAATTCATGAATGAAGATTATGATATTGATGATGATGATGATGGTGATGATTTCTTTAAAATGCCCACAAATTAAACACTGGTATCCCACCTAATGTACATGCATGAGTCTAAACTCATATTTCGATATGTTTCACTTGTATTGTTAGTCCACGATACAGGACTAGACGAAAATTGTTACCAATTGGTACAAGTATTGCTTTAAGATCTGTCTTCAAAGCTGTGAACGTTCAACATTAATTATGATTCCGATTCATATTCTGTGCATCAGTTAGACAATGTATGTCTTAGAGCTACGTGACGTCATTTGGACGCTTAAAGAATTGCTCCAGATATTGAGATCTATTTCGAAACACGGACAGTTTCACGAAGTCGTCACATTTACTGTTTTAAATGTGCTAAGACCTATTCTGCCCTATTATAGGACGGTATAGAACATTTTTCTAATCGCAGCCGTACTGACTATTCTTGGCAATGGAAAAATATAGTAAAGTTCCTTACTGTCATTTCTATAGCGCATGTAACTCGGCAGCGCACAATTCAAAGCACAACTTCTTCAAGCCTACAGCTGGCTATCGAAAGGCAAGTCAAAACGCCATAAGCCTGTCTGTACGATGATTCAGTAGTTTCCATACGTGTTACAACCTGTTCGTGTTTAAGGTAACATGAAACAACCTAATTAGTTTCTCTGTAGAATATTTAAGAAAAAACGGTTAAAGATCACATTATGGTTGTCTAACGAGCTGATGAAAGTCGACCTAATTTCCGATGTTCTTTGGAACTTGTAGTATCATCTGTGAAAACTGTACGTTCATATACTGCAGTGAACAACACGTACAAAATGATCTTTTATTCAGAAATGTTTTGATATATTGAATACACACGGCTATTCAAGGAAGGAACAAATTTCAAACATGCACTGCTTCCAAACTACGGAGGATAGGAACACAACTACAGCGTTCCAGGAAAGAGAAAAGTTCAAATTTTTATGCTTCAATGTGAATACCATGTGTTACACGACAGTTATCAAGACGGTGGCTCACTTCCTGCCACATACGAAGCAGCTGGTCCCTCCTTATAGAATTCTCAGCTTCAACAACGCGACGTCGTAGAATTTCAAGAGGGATAGAGACGCAGTTTTTTGCGTAACCCTGCAGATAAAAGTCAAAAGGTGTGAGGTTTGGAGACCTGGAAGGCTACCGGCGATGAATTTCATCTTATGCTCCTTCTCTTCCAATCCATCGTCCTGGAATGGTGTCAATCAGGTAACGTCGGACGTCTTAGTTGCAAGAACCACAAAATATCTGACTTCGGAGTAAAGAAACATGGCTTAAAAAAGGAACTAAAATCGCTCGACAAAGGAGAGGCCACTGGACCTCACGGGGTACCAACACATACATAGTGGACGTGAAAGAATTTGCCCTATTCTAGCAGCAGCGCACGGTAGGTCCCTGGAGGTGCGAAGCCTTCCTAACGGTCATTGCCATTTTCAAGAAGGATCGTCGAACAAATGCACAGAATCATAGGCTTGCATCTCTCACGATGATCTGTTGTAGTATTTCGGAACATTTTATGCTCGAGTATTATGACGTTTGTGGAAACCCAGAAAACTATGGATACAAGTGTCATGGAAGATGCCGTCTTCCTCAGCTTCTATAAGTCGTTCGAAACAGTCCCGCACAGCCGGATGGTGAACAAAAATTCGAACGTATGGAATGTCAGACAAACTGTATGATCGGACTGAAGAGTTTCTAGAAATCAAAACAAGGTATATCTTTCTCAACGGAGGGAAAGACTTCAGACCTTAAAGTAATTTCTGGCGTACCCCAAAGTAGCGTTACATGGCCATTACTTTTCACGATGTATGTTAATGACCTAGGGAGTATCATCGTAACATGTTCTATGAAACTTTTCGCAGATGATGCTGTTGTATGCAATAAGGTCGTGAGTTAGAAAATTGTAGTGAAATGGAAGAAGACTTTGCAGATTATCGACGTTAGGTACATGGAGTCGTAATTGAGCCCCAACATAAACAAATGTACCGTATCACGTATTAATAGACAGAAAGACACATTGTTTCGTGATTACACGATTACAGCACAATCAGTGGAAGTAGTTTCTTCTATGAAACATGTGGGTCTATGCGTACCGAGCGATTTAATTTGAAACGACCGGAGGAAAGTAATTGGAAGTAAGGTAGATACCGGACTGAGATTCATTGGGAGAATTCTCAGGAAATGTAGTCCATCAACAAAGTAACTTAAAATGCCTTCATTCTGCCAATAGTTAAATACTGCTCGGTTATTCGTGATCCCTACCAGATAGGACTCCTAGAGGAAATAGAGGAGATCCAAAGGAGAGCAGTGCGTTTCGTTACAGTTTCATTTAGTGAGCACGAAAACATCGCGGAGTTGGTCAGCCAGCTCAAGCGGAAGATGCCGCAGAAGAGCCGTTCCGCATCACGGTGTGGTCTAATGTTAAAGTTCCGAGTGAGTATAGATGCAGACGTGCTCAGTAATGAAGAACAAAGAAGAACTGGTGCATTCAAAACCGAGCCTGCATTAAGAATTAATCTGTTAACAGTAACGTACAGCGTTAAATGCCAATCGCCTACGATGATTGCAATTTGTCGAAGTTCCCATTGGTTCCGCAACGTGTTGCTCTCGTCATGGCTGTGTGGCCTCAAATTGCGTGTCTCGCCTGAGAGCCAACCGCTGCCAACGCGCCTGCTGCGTGCCTAGATTGGAGCGGTGATTGGGTGACTGGCCCTTTCCGTCCAGCCACCGGACAGCCGTAATCCGTTCAGCAGCAGAGGGGCTGTTGGACGGTCTGACGTCGCCCTCTCTGAGTACATTAATAGCATCGGCTACTGGCAGCAGAGAATCTCCGATGATCGTACCAAGTGAATATCTTCACTAATATCGTTAACAGACTGTGAGGTCTTTCAGGGAAGAGTAGCTTGTATTTGAAGTAATCGAACGCTTAAATATGGAAAAGCATGATCGAATTCTTTTTAAATCTTCATTCTCAACATCAATTATCGCACAATAATAACGCTTCACCTAAGTAGTTAATGGGTCTATGTTGTACAGTTCTACGTAACTTTACATGCAGCTATAACAAGTAGTGATGTTGCAGTTAATTCTACAGTCGGCAAGCCACTCCTTTTACTATTACATTCTGCTGAAGCTACTAAATTCTACTGTCACTACACTACCTGCAGCGTTACAAGTGTGCCAGAGATCTCTAAACCTACCATGCTCGCCGTTCCCACCGAGCTAACCCTCACAGACCTTCCCCTAGCACCGGCCTGGCCCAAAAAAGTTTATCTTTGCTGCAGTCTACTACTGTTAGTATCTCCAGTTAACTACATCCTACTATAAAGTAGTCTAATTCTATAACTGAAACTAAGTGCAGTTGTCTTCTTCAGTTAATGGCGAACCGACCCTTTGTTCCACGGCGTGGCGGATTCCGACCGTAACGGCAGTCGGCCAGTCCACACCTGGCGGTATGGGGTAGGTGCGATCATGCTTCATCTTCTGTATCCTGCGGTTAGTTATTATCCTTCAAGATATCCCATAGCGTCTTGAATTATACGTCGCTTGCCATATTGCTATGTATCTGAAAGGTGTTCTTTCTTCAGTTATCAGGTTTTATGTGTCACACTTGGGTAGTTGCTGAATTCGGCTGCCACGTCATAATGTGTGGGAGCTTCATAGACAATGTGAACAGGGGTGCTCTCCATCGCTCCACAGTCAATCTAAAATGTAGCCCGCTTCCAAAAACCGGCACAATTATATCGGATATTGCCCATGTCCCGTGAGAAAGTGCAACAATTCTCTATTAGGCTAAAAATACTTTAATTGTTAATGCTCTCTAATTATTGGCAGCAGTTGATTTGTCATCAGTGTCCCAGGAATCCTGCCACAGCTCTTCCCATTTTAATCATAATCTTAACCCCCAGCCTGAACCCCCCAGAATTTCAGCTGTTCTCTCAATTTTGCCCTTTTTTACCCAATACCAAGCTGCTTGCTCCCTTATCTTAATGTCAAGGGGAAACAGCCACAGTAACACCAACAGTGCCCGGCCCAGACATGCATCTACAGAACATAGTAACATTTTCCGTTGCATTCTTCTCACTATCATGGCAGGCATGACCCTCGTGAACCTGTGTGCTCAGGCTCCTGAAATGAAACCCACTATAGAAATGAGAATAGTATTGTGATATAGTTTTATTAAGTTTACTGGTAGATGTAATCTATTGTGCCCAATCCCGATAAGATTGTTGAGCACCTCCAGGAACAATGGGTCACAGTCTTCATATGCGTGGCAAAGGTCCACTTCTCATCTATGACGACTCACAGGTATCGGGACTCGAGGCGCCAGAGAACTGGTGAGCCAGCAATCCTCGCATTCGGAATACTGACTAACTTTCCTTTTAGAAGCAACTTAGTCAATTTGCTGGTAGCAATCTGATTTACGACAGCATTCTATTATTAAACTCACTGCCCATTCTACCTGTGGCTTCAAATCCTCGCGGCAGCGGCCGTCAACCAGCACACTGCGTAGGCGATCTCTTCTTACTAACTCGCCCTCCAGGGGACGATAGCCAAATCTCCCTTCGCTCACAACAGCTCCTGAGAGAACCGTATAGCGGCCCTGGAACTCCGTCTTTCGTAAACAGAAGAGCGAAAGCCACGACCGGTGGTCAAAGGTGCCGGTTATGTCCGCCATGCTGCCGACTAACTACGTATGCGGAGCTGAGCTACAGATGTCGGCCACAAGGGCAATAGCGTCAGTCGCCAATCGCCCTGGCCGAAAGCCAAACTGCCTACCAGTAAGAAAACGAAACACCTACAGTCATCGTTAAGATAATTGCATGGCTACTAGTTTCAGTGCTTCAGTGCATTATCTTCAGGCCTTAATTGATGCCGACAGGGTTAACACCATTCATATATACTATGTATGAGAGGCCAACATTTATAACTGATTTCGCAGATTACCTGTAGCCGCAATATTGTAAGTCACAACGGCAGAGCCCTGGTAGGAGAGACCATGTTACGGTTACATGTAATCTGCGGAAATCAGTTATAGATTTTGGCCTCTGATATATCATGTATACGGATGGTGTTAACCGTATCGGCACTAGGTGTCCTGAAGATCGTACACTGAAGCACTGAAACTGGTAGCCACGAATAAATGGCATCATAAGGACAGCAGTAGGTGTTTCATTGTCTTACATGAGTGAACGGCCGAAGCCCCTAGACCTCTTAATTGCAAGGGTGGACATACAGAAATTGCCTGTCAGCCAGCAGCTTCTCGAGTAGCTTCCCCAGTATGTCTAATAAATAGACTGGCATATACGATTAGCCACTGCTGGGTCCTTTTCTGCATCTTCCTTTATAATTACAACGTTGACCATCTTCCAAAGAGCGGGAAATTTTTGCAGCCTAAGAGACGCGTTATGGTCTTGTGAGAGGTGTATCTGTCCGAGGGGTGAGGAACTGCACCATCTCTGCTAGAATTCCGTCTGGCCCTGAGATTTTACATCTCTTCAGGGATTTTACCTGGGCAGCAGTGTCCTCCTCTGAAAATGGATATACTATCGTTTTATTTATATATTCATCCCGGCCGGCTTTTTTGTGTCCATTCGCTACCAGGAGGCACTTGGCTGGTAGTAACTGTTCGCCCTTCTGACGGCTGGCGCATGTGTCCCAGCTCGGTGAACCATAGCAATGGAGACGCCGCTATGGCTCTCCTTCTGGCATACTCATCCATTTTGTCATCACCACCACATAATGATGGAATGTCACACTCTCTTGCCAGGCATTCCCATTCAGTCTTGTTATAGTTAAGTTGAACTTCCCATCACATGTCCCGATGGCACTCTCTGTCGCTAAGCGTGAATCTGATTGGACTGCGAGCGTTTATGGTGCCCCTGACATGAACCATCCAGATCTTAACGTTGTCTGCGGCGCTGGGCGTCATGAAGATGACATCTACATTCGTGCCCTCACCTCTTCCGCTAGTGTAGGTGGAAGGATTATACGGCCTGTTAGCTATCACAATTTGCAAGGCCACGATAGCCTCTTTCGCCTTGCCTCCATGCACGTCACGAGTGACACAGAACCACAGGGGGGATTTCGCATTGATTGCAGCCATACCAATGACCGTTCGTCCCAGCAACGCCGTAATCACACATGTAAGGTTCTTCAGGTTCTCTTCTGTGTTCTAGTCATAATGCACATATTTGCTAGGTAAAGCACTCCCAGAGGTGACTGAAGGTCTGCAACGTTGCAGTGGCTATTAGGTAATCGTGACAGAGCCGTGATCTTAGTGCTCTATTGATCACAAGTAACGCGGCCTTTGGCTCTTCTCCAATGCTAATGATTTGCCATGTGGCGGTCATCAAAGCGATGGGTCTGGCAAGGGAGTATGGGTTCTGCAGACGGAGCACATCCACTCTACTCCTGCATAACTAACATACTGTTGTGCGTATTGATCTGTGCAACACTTACGTCTATTATTATGGAAAATGAGCGTGGACGTTACATTCGTATCCGTTTCTTTCCAATCCAGCGCCGAGCGCCCTTTGATTACAAATGATGGTATGTAAATTTCATCTAATTCGAAATTCTCATTCCGCATCTCAAAACCTTTTTCGACAATGTCCCACAGAACTCCCAAGTCAGTGGGAAGGTTCATTGATTTTAGCTGTATTCTATCTATGGCCTCCATTACCGAGAAGTTAACTTTCCTTCCATATTTGTCTCCCACACGAACTAAAAATCACACAGTAGTGGTCAGGACGGCCGGCTACTCCAGAAAGGCAAGTTGCATAGCAAATTCTAAGTTAGGGTATACCCTTACAGGGTGTGTTCCCAGCCATCTAGTGGGGGGCGAGGCTTGACCAAGTGCTGTTCAATTTCCACTACTCACAGTGCTGTCCAGCATTTGACCACTTTGCACGTCATTTTCCTGTACTACCACCGGTCGACCAATCACAACGGGACGCCCTACTTACCTCTCACGGATTTCTGAGGTCAGAAACTCTAAATGTGTTCGTTCTTTCAGCACCTCTTCTCCTTCGTCTCGGAGACTTTCTTTTAGGCATCCTGGGCTCAGTATTGGTACCAGCCATAAAATATTCTGGATATCAATCCATAATCGGACACCTTGTATGTGGGGCAGGTCCCTCCCGTGTTGCCACAGGATTTTTTTTCCTTTCCTTGTACAAGGAATACACCTCCGGTTCCGCTCCAATTCTTCCGCACTTAGAGAAATCCGGCTTCCTGTAACAGTGGTTATGAATGTGGTCAAGTTCCCAGCAATTGTGGCAACGAGGTAATCTCTTAAATTCATTTTGTGTGACCCACGTATAGTTTGCCAATACTGATTAACTTCTTCCACACCTTCCCCGAGCCTTCGGCAACGTGGTGCACGACGTTACGTTCCCGGAGTCCTGCTTTAAAACCGAGTTTAAATCCTTTTTTGAAAGTCTCCATATTTATTTCATCAAAGTTCTGTTGTCGTACTGTGATACGAATCCATTCTCCCTTCCTTCTAACAGGTACATCGTACATTATGATCAACAGGCTCCTCTTTCTAGGCGGTTAACACCTAACAGACATACACAACTTTTGGTTACTCAAAAGCTTGTTTTTGTCTTTATCCGTAGCTACATTCACAATTACGACGTTATTTGTGGGTTTTATTTTGTTTGTTTTTATTTTTTCCTTAGAAGGGTTCACCATTGTAGTGAAAATCTCCTGCACCTTTTTTATGTGTTGATCTGTCATGTGTCTACCGTGTTCGGTAGCTCTGATATTTTCTCTCGTTATTTGAGCTTTGGGAGACGCTTACGCAGCCACACGAGCTGAAACCTTCAGCTGTCATTTATTTTACACAATTCGCTACTAGTTTCGGTCAATGACCATTATCAAATTTATCTGGCATATACGGCAGGAAAATTAAACCATAATTTGAACAAAGGTAATCTGCTCTCTTAAGCCTACCAAAGTACGTATAACATTTTTCACATTAATAACTGCGTACGATAATTTTCGCATGAGGAAAATCCACTTCGACAGCTAGTAGCACACTGACCAAAGAACCGCACAGTGAAATTTTTTTTATGTCCTATGGTGAGCTCGAAAGAGAAAGTTACTTTTGTTCAAATTATTGATTAACTATCCTCCCGTTTATGCCATCTAAGCTTCATAATGGTCATTGACCGGAACTAGTAGAGAATTGTGCAAAATAAATGACAGCTGAAGGTTTCACCACGAACTTTAACAGTTATTTGGTTGCTGAATGACACCTCCAGCAAACGTACATAAATGATATGGCATACTTGAAGAAACGTATTGACTCTCTTTCGTGCTGAAATGAGGCCATTATCAACACTGAACACGGTGTTATACTGATGTCTCTTGGCGAAATCTAACTTTTACCCGGCGCAGTTACGTTATCAGTCTATATAGATTCACGTTATGTTTTCACTCAAACCGTGACGACTCGTTTTGAGTATGTTTTTCTTACATTCTGACGTTTTTGGATAGAATTTAAACGACACTCAGTGGCTAAGACAGTTATATATTGATTTATGTGCTCTTCTCTTTTAGCCTGCTATGTATTTAATACGTAAACACTACGTACATTATTAGGGATAAACCGCTGGTTCACTGTGGTGAATGTGTTCCACTGGGAAAAACTGTTCCTTATAATCCGTCTAGATTGCATAAAATGTTTATTCACATGACCGGTTTCGTTTCCTCTAGAACCATCTTCAGATCTGCAATTTCGGTTACAGAGGTAATCTATCAACACACAGCAAACTTCACATGCTGCGTCGCATAACATATCTGAAGATGATTCTAGAGTAACCGAAACCGGTCATGTGAATAAACATTTTTTGCAACCGAGATGGATGATACATCTTATTATAAAACCAGTGATTGCGGTTATCACATCAGACATTATGTCTGTTTTTACAAAGGGAGAAACTGTGTTGATACCTGACCATCCTGCTCGCAATACTGTGGATAATTTTCGTCTCCTCACGTTTTGAATTTTTATTACATGGTGCTGGTGAGGCAGTAAATCGCCTTCTGGTCGCTCTATGGCCGAATACTATGATGTGGTTTCGGTTGCTGCCGTTATATCTGCCCATTGTGCCTTTGCTTTTTTGGATTTCAATAAGTCTTTCGAGCGTATAAATCACGTAATCCCTTATTGGGGAATCGTCGGATTTACTTTTGAAACATCTAGAGTATTGTCGAACTTGATCATGGCCATTGCATCTTCTGTAGTTTCCAAAGGAAGTTGGCGCACCTGATTACTATCCGTCGAGAAGTGTCACAGTCTTTGTTATCTCTGGAGCTGCCGCTTAGAAAGGGTGAGCTCCAGGTTCAAGGTTGCACACTTTCCTGGAAGGACCCTCAGTATTCGCGCGTCCTGATGATAAGAAAATTTTATTTGGACGATGTGCACATATACCTCGGCTCAACATTATCGTCGATTGGTGCCTGTCTCGGGAGCTTGACTGAACGTGAGCAAAGTAATTTACTCGTTGGAGCAGTAATCACGTGGGCCACTGCTGTTGATCGCCATACAACACACGGAGCTATTATTAATAGCTGTTTACTCTAGATGACAATTCTCAATTGGAAATCGGTTACTGATAAGATCAAGGAGCCAATACTGAAACATGGACGACACAAGGTAGGAATTTTGGATACGTAGGTTTTCAAAGCCAGATTACATCATACAACTTTTCCCGCTTCCAATCTTGATGATTAAGAAACTGAGTCAGTTGTCCAGTCGCTTTTTACGGAATCGTCACTCTTTAGCTTGTGATACAAGACTATGACGAAGTCCCGTTCCCTCGGCAAACTGGGCCTTTCTGACATTAAGAGAAAGGCGCCCAACGTTGACGATCGTTCAGGAATTATGTACCTCTACATCTTGGCTATTCCCCTTAATGCGTTCGGCAAGTCTTGATCTCCCTCTTAATGTTGGTCGTCTGAATTTTAAACTGTGATACCTTCGAGAGTTCTTCTTACGTATGAGCTACCTGGGAGATGACGTGTTGCAGTGGCCGGTGCTCACGCCCCAATTTTTGTCGACCCGCTGGGAAGATATTTCCTGCCCTTACCCTACAGTACGATTATCGCCGCGAATATCTCAGAAAATTGTGTGGACCGACATATACCTCGTGGTTTTATCCATAGCAGTGGCCTTCTGCTGGTACAGTGAGGTCACCAGTTTGATTACCACCAACGAGAGTCTATATCGTATTGGGGTTAGCGACATTATTATAAAAGCAGTAGGTGTGCCTCCCTACATACGTTTCGGCTGCTGTTTACTTGTTGCAACCACCAGTAAACCGGTCGTGGATCAGGAAACAATTCGCTTTCCTTACGTGGTCTGCTGAAGCTACGTATTTCACATAATTCTTTGGCAAACTACGTCTTTTTTCCGAGAACGAAGAATAAAAGGGTTATATAGTTGGTTGGCCACTTTGTGCGTTCCCTCGTCGCTGGTGAGTGTGATGACAACCATTCTTTTGCCATGTTACGTCTAAGGTCTACTGGTCCTGCTTACAAATGCCCCTATTTCAAGAACTGCAAATCGGGTAATCCATTTAGATGAGCGACTTCGACAAAGGGAAGATTAATATTTCGCAGGGCCTGTGAAAGAGTCTCTCAAAAACGGCGAAGGTAGTCGAATCTTTACATAGCACTGTTGTAAGCATCTATGGAAAGAAGTAGAGGGACATGAAACTACTACTATGCGCTGAATGGTTGGACGCCCACGACTCTTCACAGAACGTGGGGTTCTGAGGCTTGTCTGCTCCGTAAAGCAGGAAAGATGATGATTCGTGGCATCTGTGCCGAAAGAGCACAGTTCTGGTGCACGCACAAGTGTTTAGAGCACACCTTTCACGGGTGCATTGTTGAACATGGAGCTCCGCAGCGGACCAACGGTACGTGTTCACAAGTTGATCAAACGACATCCTCAGTTACGACTGCAGTGGTCACAGAACCATCGGGATTCGACCGTCGATCAATTGAAACTTTTCGGTTCCTCGGGTGAATCACATTTTTACTACACTAGGTCGATGGTCGTCTCCACAAATGCCGTCATCGAGGTGAACGGTGACTCGAAACGTACAGCGCTCCACGGACGTAAGCTCGTGAGAGCAGTATTATGCTATGGGACACTTTCTCTAGCGCTTGTATGGGGCTTGTGGTAGTAATCGAAGATAGATGCGAACTACCTGCATCCATTCATGCTTGATGTCTTTCCCGACGGCGATGTCACCTTTGAGGAGGATAATTGTCCGTGTCTCGGAGCTAGAACGTGCAATAGTGGTTTGCAGAGGATTGTAGTGGAATAAAGTTGAAGTGTCGGCCATCAAATTCTCCTGGTGTAAATCCTATGTAATCCATCCCGGTCTCTATTGGGTCCCGTCACCGCGTATCCAAATCAGTGGTTCGCCGGCCGCGGTGGCCGTGCGGTTCTAGACGCTTCACTTGGGAACCGCGTGACTGCTACAGTCGCAGGTTCGAATTCTGCCTCGGTTATGGATGTGTGTGATGTCCTTAGGTTAGTTAGGTTTAAGTAGTTCTAGTTCTAGGGGACTGATGACCTCAGATATTAAGTCCCATAGTGCTCAGAGCCATTTGAACCATTTGAAATCAGCGGTTCGCTATTTACGCAAATCACATGACCTGTACGTAGACATCTAACACCGCGTTACCTCCAAAAATCTACAAACAAACTGTCGGACCTCTGATACGCAGAATCAGTGATACATTTCGTTCCAAAAAAGGACCAACAAGCTATTAACCAGATAGTCATAATGTTTTGAATCATCAGTGTATATCAGTTTGCAGTAAACGTTTCAAATAAAAATTCAGCTTCTACATAGGTACAGTGCGTATTTAATACAATAAGAATAATACTTTAGCGTCTGTCTTAATAATTTATTGGTAATAAGTCTTGTAAACATATTTTTAGATTTATTTTATTCCACGTTTTAGCTCGTATACTCTAGTGTGATCACATAAATGCCTTTAGTAAGAAATACATGTTATACTAGCGCCACCTGTCGGTCCAGTCGTGAACGCCCGTCATTTACTGGTTACCGCCGCCATGTCTAGCGGACCCATGGCTGCAGTGATATACTCTGTTGTGAGTGACATAAGGCAGCTGTATGTGGTGAATAACTGTGTGTGCAACTCTTTTAATTTTAACATGCCCTTGCATCAGTCATGTAGTCTGTAACGTTCCTCGGAATGCGTGAGAAAGAGTACTTTCACTACTATTTTAAGATAAATGGAATAACCTGCCAGTTGAGGTATGTTATTTCTCCTTCCTTTCTGTTATATTGTACCTGATACTGTGTATTACAATGGTTTTGTATCTAAACAGACTGCAGACTATATTAATGCTTTCCAGCTCTGAAGATGGTAACATTGATTACCGAAACCTGTTCTCGAGAATAAAGATTATTATTGGCGATCTTGGCAAAGAAGTTTTTCTTCTCTAATGTATATCATAATATAATTTGATCCGGGGTAAAAATCACCTGAGCTAAAACTGACCAAAACAAGCGCGAAAGTCATTATTAGCGTGGGTACCCGGGGAAACCACGTGTATGAAACTAAATAACGGACTAATCACGAGCACAGAGTCCAAAGCGGCAAGTTTACTGATGCCCTAATTCAAACACATCACGACTTAATCATGCTTCTTGTCCAGTAGGAACACACCTGTTTACAGAGCAAGTGTTGGAACACGATTCCTCGTCACAAATAGAATCTCTGTCCCTTGTTCAGAGCGGAGGCCGAATTTGGTAAGAGAGGAAGGTGGCATCCGCTCCACTGGCGAGTGAGGATGGGCAGAAAAGCCGCTAGCACTACATGCTGTTTCAGCAGATGATCTGAACGAGGCGTGAAAGGACCACGATGCGCTAGGATTGGTTCAGAGAGACCTCTTTGCGACACGAAATACACGTCACAAATGTAGTTCTCGATGTTGGTACTGCTGCTTGGGAGAACGAGTAAAGGGATTACTGTGGCTCCCTCCAAGCTATCAGACAACACGGTCAAGGAGGGAAAAGTAAACCATTACGGCTACCGTGAGACAGACTGCTGCACATTTGGAAAAATAAAACAGAATAGCATGCTCTGTCACGTACCAGTGTGATTTTGATGTAGCAAATTAAGAGCAACAAGATGAAGCCATCGTAAGCTTTCAAAACTGGCCAAGAGCGAGTAGAACTCGCGAGCTGAGGACTCCATGCAAACTTAATTACGTATGTACGTATAGTTCATCCATCCTGAGAATCGAGAATCTAAACGATAGTTTCCTGTTTTCGGGAATGCCAAGACCGAGTCACAATCTGTAGAGGTGTTGGTCAGACTAGGCAGGACACACAAAAATAAGCGAGCAGGTGACTTCAGTTTATATACACAGATTTAATAAAATATTTTCTGTTTACTTACTAAAGCATGAGTACAACTTACATTTTATGTTTACATGCAGCAATGCTCGTTTATTATGCTTATGACTAATGATCGATGGACTGTATGTTGTGTGGGCAAAATGATATTTTACAAGTGACATAGTAACAGCTCAACAGTTTCCACATTTTGTCCCTTTACCTGTACTGGGAAACCTTGCTTATTGTCAAATTTGCTGATTGTAGGTAAAGGGGAAATACGCTATATGATTGATCTGTGAGTTTTCGAGTATCATATTACATTGATCAGTCAGCACATTATGACCATTTAACCGACAGCCGGTAAGTCAACCACTGGCACGGATAGCAGAGGCGTCGCGTCAGCCGTAGAGGCAATGGTAGGTCTCTGGAGGGAGTTGGCAGCGCGTTTGCACGTACAAGTCAATTGATTCCCGTAAATTCCAGGGAGGGGGCGATAATCTCTGACGCCACGCTCAATCACATCCCAGATGTGTTCTGTCGGGTTCAGATTTGGCCATCTGGGGGAGCTGGAACTCACCACTGCGTTCCTCGAACCACTCCATAACCCTGCTGGCATTGTGACATGGCGAATGACACAGTTGAGAAATGCCACTACCGTCGAGAAACATAAACGTCATGAAGAAGTCTATGTGGTCTGCAACTAGTGCACGATTCTCCTTGGCCACCATGGTGCCCTGCACGAGCTCCACTGGACCCATGTATGCACACGTGAATATTCCTAGCACAATGGAGCCGCCGCCAGCTTGTGTCCACAACGCAGTACAGGTGTCAAGAAGCTGTTCGCCTGGAAGACGACGTATTCGTGCGCTTCCATTGACATCATGAACAAGGCATCTGACATATCGTGCCCATTACTGTCTTACTTGATATATCACGCTGTTATCATTGGCAAATGCATGGATAGTCGGCTGCGGAGGCCCATCGTTAGGAGTGTTCCGTACACTGCGTGTTCAGACACACCTGTACTCCGCCCAGCACTAAGATCTGATGATTGCTCCGCAGCAAATACCTGTTGTCCTGTTTTACCTGCCTACCCAGTGTACGACGTCCGACATTTGTAATGAAGGGTGGCCACCCATCACCAGAACGTCTGGACATGGCTACACATTCGATTCGGCATGTGTTGAAACTCCTCCAACACCCGACAAGTTGTGCAGCTTCAGAAATGATCGTTCCAAGTCGAAAGGGCATCACAATCTATCGTCGATCAAACTCAAATAGATCGCGTGCCTTCCCCATTCTATAAATGAGCAGCACGCTCACTGTTACTGTACATCCACCGTGCGTGTGTCTGAGTAGCAGTCGTTCCTCGCCAGGTGGCGGTACTGACGCTTGCACGGGCTTATATCGATATAACATAACGTTCTGGCTGTTGAGTGTTGTTGTTGTTGTGGTCTTCAGTCCTGAGACTGGTTTGATGCAGCTCTCCATGCTACTCTATCCTGTGCAAGCTTCTTCATCTCCCAGTATCTACTGCAACCTACATCCTTCTGAATCTGCTTAGTGTATTCATCTATTGGTCTCCCCCTACGATTTTTACCCTCCACGCTGCCCTGCAATACTAAATTGGTGATCCCTTGCTGCCTCAGAACATGTCCTACCAACCGATCCCTTCTTCTGGTCAAGTTGTGCCACAAACTTCTCTTCTCCCCAATCCTATTCAATACTTCCTCATTAGTTATGTGGTCGACCCATCTAATCTTCAGCATTCTTCTGTAGCACCACATTTCAAAAGCTTCTATTCTCTTCTTGTCCAAACTATTTACCGTCCATGTTTCACTTCCATACATGGCTACACTCCATACAAATACTTTCAGAAATGACTTCCTGACACTTAAATCTATACTCGATGTTAACAAATTTCTCTTCTTCAGAAACGCCTTCCTTGCCATTGCCAGTCTACATTTTATATCCTCTCTACTTCGACCATCATCAGTTATTTTGCTCCCCAAATAGCAAAACTCCTTTACTACTTTAAGTGTCTCATTTCCTAATCTAATGCCCTCAACATCACCCGACTTAATTCGACTACATTCCATTATCCTTGTTTTGCTTTTTTTGATCTTCATCTTATATCCTCCTTTCAAGACACTATCCATCCCGTTCAACTGCTCTTCCAAGTCCTTTGCTGTCTCTGACAGAATTACAATGTCATCGGCGAACCTCAAAGTTTTTATTTCTTCTGCATGGGTTTTAATACCTACTCCGAATTTTTCTTTTGTTTCCTTTACTGCTTGCTCAATATACAGATTGAATAACATCGGGGAGAGGCTACAACCCTGTCTTACTCCCTTCCCAACCACTGCTTCCCTTTCATGTCCCTCGACTCTTATAACTGCCATCTGGTTTCTGTACAAATTGTAAATAGCTTTTCGCTCCCTGTATTTTACCCCTGCCACCTTTAGAATTTCAAAGAGAGTATTCCAGTCAACATTGTCATAAGCTTTCTCTAAGTCTACAAATGCTAGAAACGTAGGTTTGCCTTTCCTTAATCTTTCTTCTAAGATAAGTCGTAAGGTCAGTATTGCCTCACGTGTTCCAGTATTTCTACGGAACCCAAACTGATCGTCCCCGAGGTCAGCTTCTACTAGTTTTTCCATTCGTCTGTAAAGAATTCGTGTTAGTATTTTGCAGCTGTGGCTTATTAAACTGATTGTTCGGTAATTTTCACATATGTCAACACCCGCTTTCTTTGGGATTGGAATTATTATATTCTTCTTGAAGTCTGAGGGTATTTCGCCTGTTTCATACATCTTGCTCACCAGATGGTAGAGTTTTGTCAGGACTGGCTCTCCCAAGGCCGTCAGTAGTTCCAATGGAATGTTGTCTACTCCGGGGGCCTTGTTTCTACTCAGGTCTTTCAGTGCTCTGTCAAACTCTTCACGCAGTATCGTATCTCCCATTTCATCTTCATCTACATCCTCTTCCATTTCCATAATATTGTCCTCAAGTACATCGCCCTTGTATAGACCCTCTATATACTCCTTCCACCTTTCTGCTTTCCCGTCTTTGCTTAGAACTGGGTTTCCATCTGAGCTCTTGATGTTCATACAAGTGGTTCTCTTATCTCCAAAGGTCTCTTTAATTTTCCTGTAGGCAGTATCTATCTTACCCCTAGTGAGATAAGCCTCTACATCCTTACATTTGTCCTCTAGCCATCCCTGCTTAGCCATTTTGCACTTCCTGTCGATCTCATTTTTGAGACGTTTGTATTCCTTTTTGCCTGCTTCATTTACTGCATTTTTATATTTTCTCCTTTCATCAATTAAATTTAATATTTCTTCTGTTACCCAAGGATTTCTACTAGCCCTCGTCTTTTTACCTACTTGATCGTCTGCTGCCTTCACCACTTCATCCCTCAGAGCGACCCATTCTTCTTCTACTGTATTTCTTTCCCCCATTTGTGACAATTGTTCCCTTATGCTCTCCCTGAAACTCTGTACAACCTCTGGTTCTTTAAGTTTATCCAGGTCCTATATCCTTAAATTCCCACTTTTTTGCAGTTTCTTCAGTTTTAATCTACAGGTCATAACCAATAGGTTGTGGTCAGAGTCTACATCTGCCCCTGGAAATGTCTTACAATTTAAAACCTGGTTCCTAAATCTCTGTCTTACCATTATATAATCTATCTGATACCTTTTAGTATCTCCAGGGTTCTTCCATGTATACAACCTTCTATCATGATTCTTAAACCAAGTGTTAGCTATGATTAAGTTGTGCTCTGTACAAAATTCTACCAGGCGGATTCCTCTTTCATATCTTAGCCCCAATCCATATTCACCTACTACGTTTCCTTCTCTCCCTTTTTCTACACTCGAATTCCAATCACCCATGACTATTAAATTTTCGTCTCCCTTCACTATCTGAATAATTTATTTTATTTCATCATACATTTCTTCAATTTCTTCGTCATCTGCAGAGCTAGTTGGCATATAAACTTGTACTATTGTAGTAGGTGTGGGCTTCGTATCTATCTTGGCCACAATAATGCGTTCACTATGCTGTTTGTAGTAGCTTACCCGCATTCCCATTTTCCTATTCATTATTAAACCTACTCCTGCATTACCCCTATTTGACTTTGTGTTTATAACCCTGTAGTCACCTGACCAGAAGTCTTGTTCCTCCTGCCACCGAACTTCACTAATTCCCACTATATCTAACTTTAACCTATCCATTTCCCTTTTTAAATTTTCTAACCTACCTGCCCGATTAAGGGATCTGACATTCCACGCTCCGATCCGTAGAACGCCAGTTTTCTTTCTCCTGATAACGACATCCTCTTGAGTAGTCCCCGCCCGGAGATCCGAATGGGGGACTATTTTACCTCCGGAATATTTTACCCAAGAGGAAGACATCATCATTTAATCATACAGTAAAGCTGCATGCCCTCGGGAAAAATTACGGCCGTAGTTTCCCCTTGCTTTCAGCCGTTCGCAGTACCAGCACAGCAAGGCCGTTTTGGTTATTGTTACAAGGCCAGATCAGTCAATCATCCAGACTGTTGCCCTTGCAACTACTGAAAAGGCTGCTGCCCCTCTTCAGGAACCACACGTTTGTCTGGCCTCTCAACAGATCGCCCTCCATTGTGGTTGTACCTACGGTACGGCTGTCTGTATCGCTGAGGCACGCAAGCCTCCCCACCAACGCCAAGGTCCATGGTTCATGGGGGGCTGTTGAGTATGTGACACAAATCGCCGTATCTTTTGACTGAATAGACTCAGAAGCTTAGAAGTTTTTCATCGCCAAGGAAGTATAGGCCTCGGTATGTGGAAAATTTGAAGTTGATAAGCCAACTCCTTCAAGAGAAAATAGTTTCCTGACAGACGGGTAGACAAACGAATAAAAATTGACCAAAAATATATTTTTTCGTGTTATATAAACACAAATTGAATGATTCTATAAGGGTTCCAGTATTACGGAGTGGGCCACGGAATCCTAAAAATTGAAATAAAAGAGGAAAGGAGTGCGAAACAAAAGCACGCCTTTCAATTTCTCAAAGTTTTCTGAGATAAATGTATGTGCCACAATTTATTTTTCCGTGAAGTTACATGTTGAAATGTCTAAACGAAGAAGAGGACAATGCCAGGTATTGAGCCTCACTGCATTTTGCACTCTGTCTGAATGTGGACAGAATATAATTGTGTATTCATACTACGCGTATAAATATGGTCCTTGAGTCATTGCGGCTTCCGTGATGGCGCGCTCGCGATCCTACTGGCGTCATTTGTTCCCGCATCCCGTCGACTCTGGCCCTCGTTGCACCATCTTTGCTGGGTGATGTGTTCTCTCTCGGACTTTGTGGTGAAGAGCGATGTGTGAGACACGAAGCTCGACGAGTGTGCCTGAGACGCGGCATCCTGGCGATTACATTGAGTAAACAAAAAATGGCTCTGAGCACTATGGGACTTAACTTCTGAGGTCATCAGTCCCCTAGAACTTAGAACTAATTAAACCTAACTAACCTAAGGACATCACACACATCCATGCCCGTGGCAGCATTAGAACCTGCGGCCTTAGGGGTCGCGTGGTTCCAGACTGTAGCGCCTAGAACCGCTCGGCCACTCCGGCCGGCAGTGAGTCAACACCGTTAACCGCTGGGCTATGGGGGCTCGCGTTTTCCTGCAGCGTTCACCGTTGTTACCGGCATGTTTAATGGGCAAGGAGGAGCTCTCGTCACGTGCAACTTGGTTATGACGTGCATCTGTCATATGTCATGTGCGAAATACTCCGAGATGTGTTGAACAACTTGTTAGCAGCAACAAGCAGCAGGGCAGTATTATCGGCTGCCTTCATTGAGTCCTGAAGGTATTGGCCCTCGACAATTCTTTGAAATTATCCATGGAGACTGGTTAGTAAGTACTATCCTTAAAGGTTGTAAATTCTGCCTGGTGTGAACTTGACAGGAATGCAGTTTCTTCATGTCTTCCGGTGACCGCTTTGGGGCTGTGTGTCTCAATTTGCAGGTTTCTGTAAGCGCCAAGCTAGTATTTTGGAATGTTAATCTTGTAGTTGAAATCATGGTTTGTTATTATTGATAATTTCATACTGCTGATTGTAATTCCTGAATGTTGTAAACCTCATTGCCCTTTCTGGGGCGATTTATTGGATTGGGCTTGTAACTAAAGTTGTGTCCGTTCAGCCTATAGGTAACCATGTGTGGATCATATGTGAGTGCGTGCTTGTATTTGCACACTCTCTTACTCCCTGTTGAGGAACCCTTCAGGTCTTAGTTGTACAGTTTAACGGGCCATTTGTCTTTGGTGCTTACCGCAGTTACAGCGTCTATTGGCCCTAAGAGGCCTCAGCAAAGATGTAACTGATTTTTAAAACTTGGTGGAATTATTATGTACTTATTCTTTTAAATGACCTTCTACATTGCTTCTTGTTGTTGCTAGGGAGGTTAACTTGCAATTTTATGTATATACTTACATTGATATGGTGTCTGTTCTTTCGGACCTGTTCGAAAGAACTGACACCATATCCATATAAGTACATAGTTCTGACAACACCGGCCATGACCTTCTTCTTCTGTGAGGATGGACACATATTCCCCCAACTCTAACGGGACTTGGTAAGAATGTCTTCACGAGTAATGAGTGTGTCGGTGTGGTACACTACAAATGTAGTGTGTGGACATACAAGGTGAGAATGTGGGTCTCGCGGGAGACGTGCGCGAGATAGTCCCTGCAATCGCGGTGTCCTCTGTGCTCTCGGTGGCTCAGATGGATAGAGCGTCTGACAAGTAAGCAGGAGATCCCGGGTTCGAGTCCCGGTCGGGAACAACGTTTTCACCTGTCCCCGTTGATATATATATAAACGCCCTCAGCACCTGAAGGTATTCATATAATTCTAACTTTGCAATGTTATGAACTGGCCGCTCCCATACCGATGATTTTTATTTGAATTTTCAATTGCTCGTTAGCTGTTACTGTGTATCTTAATTATTATTAAACTTATTTTGCTGTTAGTTGTGTGGTATATGTTGACGGCCTTGGTTCGGCAGTAGTGTACGCGTTTCTGTTCTGATGGTTTGTGGCAGGGACTCATTTCCCTTCGGCTTCGGCGGCCCCTTGCCGTCATCGCACGGGGCCTACGTGTCGACAGGTGACAAGGGATTCGGCTGATCTCCCTTTCCAGTCTCAAGCTGAGTAGTTTGTTGTTATTGTTTTGGTATCGTGCCACGGCGGGGGTGTCACCGGATTAGGAAATGATTGACTCAGTATTTCTGTTATTGTAAGATCCTTATTAGCCTGTGATGAAAGTCATTGGGAAAATTGAGGACTGAGTTTCTTGTTTTCTTTAAAAAATTAAGAGTTTAATTGTCATTATCATTTTAACTGTGTTTTAGGGGCATGGTAGTTTATTTAAGTACTTAACGCGATTTGTGTGGAACAGGCTTATGGCCAATCAGTAAAGTGCTACTGCTGCCTTTGTTTTAGATGTGAGTAGCCTTTTGACAGAACATGAAAGCAGAATAACCAGTGGAGATGAATGCATTTAATATTTTTCATTTAATGTTTCTTAAGCTTATATTCAAGTGCTGTTGTGGGATCAGCCCACAGTTGCGGGAACAGAGTGCAGCCACAGGTTTATTTAGTTAATTAGCTATTTGTAGTTTGGCCGTCACTGTGGTGCACAGTCGAAATATTTTGAGTACTATTTGTAATTTTATGCATAATGATAATGTCCCTATATGCTGTGACGTAAATTTAAAAATCTTAAGTATTTGTATTTTCACTGAAGAGCCAAAGAAACAGGTACAGCAACTTAATATCGTGTAAGGCCTCCGGTGCACGCTGAAGTGTCGCGACATGACGTGGCATGTCTGAAGTAGTGATGGAGGTAACTGACACCATGAATCTGTCCATAAACCCGTAATAGTGAGTAGAGATCTCTTCTGAACAGCACATTCCAAGGCGTTTGAGATATGCTCAATAATTGTCATGTGTGGGGCGTTTGGTAACCAGCGGAAGTATTTAAACTCAAAAGGGTGTTCCTGGAATAGCTCTTTAGCAATTCAGGACGTGTGGGGTGCCGCATTGTCCTGCTGGAATTGCCCAAATCCGTCGGAATGTCCAATGGATATGAATGGATGCAGATGATCAAACGGGATGCTTACGTACGTGTTCCCTGTCAGAGTCGTATCTACACGTATCCAACTTCTCACGCCCCACACCATTAGAGAGCTTCCACTAGCTTGAACAATCCCCTGCTGACATGGAGGGTCCATGGATTCATGACAGTGCCTCCATACCCGTACGCGTCCATACGCTCGATTCAATTTGAGACGAGACTCGTCCGATCAGGTAACATGTTTCCAGTCATCAACAGTCCATTGTACGTGTTGACGGCCCCAGGCGTAATGCTTTGTGTGTTCAAAAATGGTTCAAATGGCTCGGAACACTATGGGCTTAACATCTGAGGTCATCAGTTTCCTAGGACTTAGAACCACTTAAACCTAACTAACCTAAAGGCATCGCACACATCCATCCCAGAGGCAGGATTCGAACCTGCGACCGTAGCAGTCGCGCGGTTCCGGACTGAAGCGCCTTGAACCTTTGTGTGTTCAGTCATCAAGAGTACACAGAGGGCCTTCGTCTCTGAAAGCCCACATGGATGATGTTCCGTTGAATGGTTCGCACGCGAACACTTGTTGATGGCCTAGCATTGAAATCTGCAGCAATTTTCGGAAGGGTTGCGCTTCCGACACGCTGAACGATTCCCTTCAGTCGTCGTCGGTCACGTTGTTGCAGGATCTCGGAGATTTGATGTTTTACCGTATTCCTGATATTCGCAGTACCCTCGTGAAATGGTCATACGGGAAAATCCCCACTTCATCGCTACTTCGGAGATATTGTGTCCCGTCTCTCGTGCGCCGAGTATGACACCACACTCAGGCTCACTTAAATCTTGATAACCTGACATTGTAGCAGCAGTAACCGATCAAACAATCGCGACAGACTCTTCTTGTCTTGTATAGGCTTTACCGACCACAGTGCCGCATTTTTCTTTTTGCATGTCTCTGTATTAGATAAGAATGTCTATACCAGTTTCCATGGCTCTTCAGTGTATTTAGCAGGACTATTGGTAACTGTCAGTTGACTCATGACTGAATTGGCTGGCTCTGAGCACTATGGGACTCAACTGCTGTGGTCATAAGTCCCCTAGAACTTAGAACTACTTAAACCTAACTAACCTAAGGACATCACACACATCCATGCCCAAGGCAGGATTCGAACCTGCGATCGTAGTGGTCGTGCGGTTCCAGACTGTAGCGCCTTTAACCGCTCGGCCACTCCGGCCCATGACTGAATTGTCATTGAATAATAATATTTGTTTGAGAATGATAAATCACGCAACAAGTTGGGCCACCCTTCCACGTGTTTTCCTTAAATAAATCCCGATCCTTGTTCTCGGCCTCAGTGCGATTGTCCCGCTATGCGACAATGCGCTAATCAGATTATAAGAAAAGTGGTAAGTGCGAAATGACGAGCGTGAAGGTAGTAAGCCGTGTTTGCTGCGTTGACGTGTGCCCTCTACGAGCCACGCAGGGGCGCCGCTAAGTCGCAGCCGCCGGCCTGGCCTCATATTGACCAGAGGGGTCGGACTGGCAATATCTGGCCGGGGACACGCCCCGTATCAAAACTTATAATGTTTACAGAGGGAGGGGCGGCGACCGGCGGGCGCGCCTAACGCCGAGGTGGGCCGCTCCCTCTTCCGCCTCACTTCGCCCCGCCTGGCCCTCCCCGGCGCTGCTCGGCCCCCACACACTGAGTCGCAGCCCTATTTGAGGAGGACGGCTGCCGACCTATGGGCGCTGAACGGGAAGCCGGCTAATGCGCTGAGTCCACAAGAGGCGGCTGCCGCGGCCCTCCTACTACGGTGGCAGCCGGCCGGCTGCCTGCAAAGCCCGGCCGAATACGCGCCGCTGGCAGTGGCGCAGAACATCCGGGCGCTTAACTGTTGACGGTCGCGTACAGACTGGGCTACGGACTTTTTATTATTCAAAAAGAAATGCTGGCCGGAAAAACTGACTCGGCTTATAGCAAAGTAAAAACAACCTTCGGTGAAACTAAAAGCAAGGGTGGTAATATTGTGAGTGCAACCGGAATTCCATCAGTAAATACAGAGAAGAGAGCGGATAGGTGGAAAGAGTACATCGAAGGCCTGTCTGAGGGGGAAGATTTGACTGATGTGATAGAAGAAGAAACAGAAGTCGATTTAGAATAGACAGTGCATCACAATCAGAATTTATTAAAGCTTTGAAGGCCTTAAGATCATATAACGCAGAAGGGATCGATACAATTCTATCAGAATTTCTAAATTCGTTAGAGAAAGTGTCAAAAAAAAAAAACAACTATTCACGTTGGTGTGGATAATATTTGACCCTGGCAATATGCCGTCAGACTTTCGCAAAAATATTATCCTTACAATTCCGAAGACTGCAAGAGATGACAAGTGCGAGAATTGTCGCACAATCAGCGTAACAGCTGAAGCATTCAAGTTGCTCACAAGACCAGTATACAGAAGAATGGAAAAGAAAATTGAAGATGTGGTAGATGACGATGAGTTTGGCTTTAGGGAAGGTAATCGCACCTAAAAGGCGATTCTCACGCTGCGGTTGATAATGGAAGTCAGACTAAAGAAAATTCGAGACACGTTCGTAGGATTTGCCGACATGGAAATAGCGTTTGCTAATGTAAAACGGTGCAAGATGCTCGAAATTCGGAAAAAAGTAGAAGTAAGCTATAGAGAGAGACGGATCATGTACAATATACAAAATACCCAAGAGGGAATAATAAGAGTGGACAACCAAGAACGAAGTGCTCTTATTAAAAAGGTTGTAAGACAAGGTTGTAGCCTTGAACCACTACTGTTCAATCTGTTCATCGAGGAAGCAGTGATGGAAATAAAAGAAAGGTTCAGAAGTTGAATTAAAATTCATGGTGAAAGAGTATCAGTGATACGTTTCGCTGATGACAATGGTATCCTGAGTGAAAGTGAAGAATTACATGATCAGCTGAACAGAATGGACAGTCTAACGAGTAAAAATTATGGATTGAGTGTAAATCGAAGAACGACAAAAGTAATGAGAAATAGCAGAAATGAGAACAGCGAGAAACTTAACAGCAGGATTGATGGCCACGAAGTATATGAAGTTTAGGAATTCAGCTACCTAGGCTGCAAAATAATCAGTGACGGACGGAGCAAGGAGGACATCGAAAGCAGACTAGCACTAGCAGAAAGGGATTTCCTGACCAAGAGAAGTCTACTAGTATCAAAGATAGGCCTTAATATGAGGAAGAAATTTTTGAGAATAATCGTAGCGGAACATACTGTGGAAAAACCGGAACAGAAGAGATTCGAACCATTAGAGCTGTGCTGCTACACACGAATGTAGAAAATTAGTAGGACTGATGAGGTAAGGAATGAAGAGGTTCTGCGCGGAATCGGAGAGGAATGGAAAATGTGGAAAACACTGACAAGGATGATAGGATATCTGTTAAGACATGATAGACTGACTTCCATGGTACAAGAGGGAACTGTGGAGTGTAAAAACTGTTGAAGAAGACAGAGATTGGAATACATCCAGCAGATAACTGAGGACGTAGGTTGATAGTGCCATGTTGAGGTGAAGAGGTTCACACAGGAGAGAGATTCGTGGCGGGCCGCATCAAACCAGTTAGAAGACTGATGACTCAAAAAAGAGTCAAAATAATAACAAAATTACTCGCATTGCCAACGTCCCTGTTTTTAAAATCTCGTTGCCTCAAATGCATTATTAGAAAACAAGTGAAATCGCTAAAATGTAACTCCGTGGAATCCGTGTCAGATTCTAAATCGAATTTTCTGCTGAGTTAGCTCCTCTTTTAATCTAGTGTAGATGCTTGAAACGAAACATCGTGCACGGTAATTGGAAGATAATCCAGGTTGTGACATTTCTGGTTCTACGTTCCATTGTATTGATTCCCAAGACACACTTCGTGATTGTGAACGTAAATGTTAGTTGAGTATCATGTAAGAAGTGAAGTGAGCTGCAGACATTTTTTCAGATACTAACATTTCTCTGCCACAACATTTTTACAGTTTACTGACTATTTAAGAAATCCTCATTTATTGTTCCGTCTCAGCATCTATAGTTAAGTTACACGTTTCAAACACTCAGGATCTTCAGATTTAAATCAAAGTAAAACTAAATAGGTATTTTACAGTAAGTATAAAAGCACAGAATTTAACATAAATGTTGAAGTGACCTAAGTAATAGCGACAGATATCGGTCTTACACAGAAACACGTAGCGGAGTACTGTATTCTGGAACTGCCGTCATTGTTTAAGTCAGTGTATATTGGACGTAGGGGAGGGGGGAGAGGGGAAAGTGAAGAGGAGTGGGCTGATTGGGGGAGGGGCAAGGAAGTGGGTGAGCGATGGACGACATATCATGAATTTCACACCAGAAGTCAAGCTAAAATCATGAAAAGTATAAATTTGTAAAAAGTCTCATTAAATACTAATAGTGCAAAACAATGAACATGTAATAAAATGAAAATGGCATAAAATAGTAAACTGATATAATAACCGGCCAGAGTGGCCGAGCAGTTCTAGGTGCTACAGTCTGGAACCGCGTGACCGCTACGATCGCAGGTTCGAATCCTGCCTCAGGCATGGATGTGTGTGATGTCCTTAGGTTAGTTAGATGTAAGTACTTCTAAGTTCTAGGGGACTGATGACCTCAGAAGTTAAGTACCATAGTGCTCAGAGCCATTTTTTTTGATATAATGGAGAGAGGGGGATTCAGAGCTGTCGAAGATGTCTGGGGGGGGGGGGGGGGGAGGGACTGCGGGTTTAATAACAGAGGGTCTTATGCTAAATTTCCACTATGTCAAATGTATAAAAATCCTTTTTTAAATAGTAGAATGGATGGGTAAACGTGTAAAAGGGGTAAAATAGTAAAATGATGTTGTTGTTGTGGTCTTCAGTCCTGAGACTGGTTTGATGCAGCTCTCCATGCTACTCTATCCTGTGCAAGCTTCTTCATCTCCCAGTACCTACTGCAACCTACATCCTTCTGAATCTGCTTGGTGTATTCATCTCTTGGTCTCCCTCTACGATTTCTACCCTCCACGCTGCCCTCCAATACTAAATTTGTGATCCCTTGATGCCTCATAATATGTCCTACCAGCCGATCCCTTCTTCTAGTCAAGTTATGCCACAAACTTCCATTCTCCCCAATCCTATTCAACACCTCCTCATTAGTTATGTGATCTACCCATCTAATCTTCAGCATTCTTCTGTAGCACCACATTTCGAAAGCTTCTATTCTCTTCTTGTCTAAACTATTTATCGTCCATATTTCACTACCATACATGGCTACACTCCATACAAATACTTTCAGAAACGACTTCCTAACACTTAAATCAATACTCGATGTTAACAAATTTCTCTTCTTCAGAAACGCTTTCCTTCTCATTGCCAGTCTACATTGTATATCCTCTCTACTTCTACCATCATCACTTTTTTTGCTCCTCAAATAGCAAAACTCCTTTACTACTTTAAGTGTCTCATTTCCTAATATAATTCCCTCTGCATCACCCGATTTAATTCGACTACATTCCATTATCCTCGTTTTGCTTTTGTTGATGTTCATCTTATATACTCCCTTCAAGACACCATCCATTCCGTTCAACGGCTCTTCCAAGTCCTTTGCTGTCTCTGACAGAATTACAATGTCATCGGCGAACCTCAAAGTTTTTATTTCTTCTGCATGGGTTTTAATACCTATTCCGAATTTTTCTTTTGTTTCCTTCACTGCTTGCTCAATATACAGACTGAATAACATCGGGGAGAGGCTACAACTCCGTCTCACTCCCTTCCCAACCACTGCTTCCCTTTCATGCCCCTCGACTCTTATAACTGCCATTTGGTTTCTATACAAATTGTAAATAGCCTTTCGCTCCATATATTTTACCCCTGCCACCTTCAGAATTTGAAAGAGAGTATTCCAATCAACATTGTCAAAAGCTTTCTCTAAGTCTACAAATGCTATAAACGTAGGTTTGCCTTTCCTTAATCTAGCTTCTAAGGTAAGCCGTAGGGTCAGTATTGCCTCACGTGTTCCAATATTTCTACGGAATCCAAACTGATCTTCCCCAAGGTCGGCTTCTACTAGTTTTTCCATTCGTCTGTAAAGAATTCGCGTTAGTATTTTTCAGCCATGACTTATTAAACTGATAGTTCGGTAATTTTCACATCTGTCAACACCAGCTTTCTTTGGGATTGGGACTATTATATTCTTCTTGAAGTCTGAGGGTATTTCACCTGTCTCATACATCTTGCTCACCAGATGGTAGAGTTATGTCAGGGCTGGCTCTCCCAAGGCCGTCAGTAGTTCTAATGGAATGTTGTCTACTCCTGGGGCGTTGTTTCGACTCAGGTCTTTCAGTGCTCCGTCGAACTCTCCACGCAGTATCATATCTCCCATTTCATCTTCATCTACATCCTCTTCCATTTCCATAATATTGTCCTCAAGTATATCGCCCTTGTATGGACCCTCTATATACTCCTTCCACCTCTCTGCTTTCACTTCTTTGCTTAGAACTGGGTTTCCATCTGAGCTCTTGATATTCATACAAGTGGTTCCCTTTTCTCCAAAGGTCTCTTTAATTTTCCTGTAGGCAGTATCTATCTTACCCCTAGTGAGAAAAGCCTCTTCATCCTTACATTTATCCTCTAGCCATCCCTGCTTAGCCATTTTGCACTTCCTGTCGATCTCATTTGTGAGACGTTTGTATTCCTTTTTGCCTGCTTCATTTACTGCATTTTTATATTTTCTCCTTTCATCAATTAAATTCAATATTTCTTCTGTTACTCAAGGATTTCTACTAGCCCTCGTGTTTTTACCTACTTGATCCTCTGCTGCCTTCACAACTTCATCCCTCAAAGCTACCCATTCTTCTTCTACTGTATTTCTTTCCCCCATTCGTGCCATTTGTTCCCTTACGCTCTCCCTGAAACTCTGTACAACCTCTGGTTCTTTCAGTTTATCCAGGTCCCATCTCCTTGAATTCCCACCTTTTTGCAGTTTCTTCAGTTTTAATCTACAGTTCATAACCAATAGATTGTGCTCAGAGTCCACATCTGCCACTGTAAATGTGTTACAATTTAAAACCTAGTTCCTAAATCTCTGTCTTACCATTATATAATCTACCTGATACCTTTTAGTATCTCCAGGGTTCTTCCATGTATACAACAATAGTGAATTATAAAATGAAAATAAAGTAGGGAAAAACCATAAGCTGTTTCTCTGAAGGTATAGAAAATAAAAACTATATAAAGGATTTTTCGTGAAAATATTAAGATTATTATCAGAAGAACAATGGATGTATTAATAGTGAAAAATGTAAATATCGTAAAATTATTGAGGGGGAAATATGTAAATGATCTAGAATTACATGAAGTGTCAAAAAATATTGTTTTGATCTTGAGTCGTAAGACTGGTATAATGCAGCTCTCATTGATAATCCATCTTGTGCAAATTTTTGAAAGCATTGGAAGTATAGAACTGTAAAAATTGTAAAGCAAAAATTATAAAAGTGAAACTGCATGCAGCAGCTGAAGGTACTGGAAACAACGTGTGACAGTTAATGTTAAGTGCATTTCCTTCTGCTTTCGGAGCGTTGTAGGGCGCGCAGTTTCACAATATGTTAAGCGAGTCTGCACACCGGCCTGTTGCTACTGTCAATTATAGCAGCGATGAGTAATAGTAGGATGTCCTACGGTACATTGATATTCATTTAATTACCAGCATTATCAAACAACTTTAGCTTTGAATAACGCAGACGCAGCACTTCATGCGCCTTCAACGCGCCAAAAATGCACATAGACTGCAGTGTTTCGGGCTGACTACAGGAGTCGAAGTTTGGACACGGTCGCGTGAGCGTACCAAGTTGTAGTGGGAGCATGGTACAGTGTAGAAGGTAAATTTAAAATATTATTTACCCACTGTCTAAGTAATTAATTCACTCAATTGAATCTCTATGAGCAATGAAAAATAGAAAGTGTAATTAACAAGTTTATTTGATTATGTAAATGTAAATTATGTGGACTGTTTTATGAATAATTCTCATCATTGTTACGCATTTTAAGAGTATAATGTATGATACTGTACTCGAACATTTATTTTATCGCTTGTTAGTAGTTTTTTAGTTAGTCTCCTAGGTGATTCGTGTGTTTATTAAAAGATGACTGGCATCCCTATATAAATTTGACTTCTTATTTTCTAGTTCTAACGGAGAGATCCGAAACCACGCTCTATCAGCTGCCTCTGAGGAAGGAACGTCTGTAGAAGTCACCAAGTGAGTGGACAGTTAGACTCTGTGTGTTCTGCCTTGGTATGTCAGATAGAACGAAGATCCCTCCAAAAGTCTTCCTTCGCAGTACAAATGTGACCAGGTGCATGCTGTATGTAGTGATGCAGATACAGGAAAGCGCGCGACGATTATTGCGGAATCTTGCCGAAAATCCAACGTCAAATAACTAAGTGATCGAAGCATCTATTCAGATACATGTGACACACGTCTTGTGTAGAAATAAAATACAGTGTGACGAAATTTAATTTGATCTGTTAGAGATGGTAGGTGGAAGCCAGTGACTGACAGCAGGAAACTTATTTCGCAAACAAACCCATTAAATTTTCTGTTACAGTCATGTTTATCTTTTTATTTACGTTTTGCTTGATACGTTTGTGTGTGTGTGTATATGTGTGTGCGTGTGTGTGTGTGTGTGTGTGTGTGTGTGTGTGTGTGTGTGTATGTGTGAGTGGGTGTATGTTTCAGAAGGAATGAAGACTAGGTTAAGTACCGTCAACAACTAGTTTATCAGACACGAAGCACAAACTCGAATTGGGGACTGGCGAGGAAGGAAATTGCTCCTATCAAAGGAGCTATAATGGCATTCGCCTCCAGCCATTTTGAAAAATCACAGAAAACGTGAAGATGGATGGCCGTATGGGAATTCGAGACATCGTCTGTAGACGATCATTTACACGTTCCTGAAAGCACGCAACTAGGCGCGTGCTAGAGTGGACTGGAAAAGCCGCGTGTGATTAGACGAACCACGGAACGCATTGCTAGACACACTGAGCAAGTCATCGTAGCGTCGAGTGCTAAAAGGAAATAAACAAATTTCGTTTTCTCCTCAGCCGTTGCGCTATAGGCGACGGCTGTGAGCAATACAGAAAGAAGATAGTGGTCATTATGGAGAAAGAAATAGATTAGTAGGCGATAGGAGAGTGGAAACTAGACAATTCATTAAAAATACCTTCTATTTTGTGGACTCGTTTCAAAATTATTTGTGGAGAAGCGGGTATAAATATAGATTCGCACTAGAGCTTGAGCAACAGTAGTTAATGAAGCACGACACCGTGATGAGAAAATCTGCTACCTTTCCAAGGAATTTTCGGCTGTAAGATTCCATGCCTTTGGGGAATCGATGTCTTATAAGAAACTATACTTTTTGTATGATTACATTCTCACTGCCACAACCACATCTCTTCTAGATCTTAGTGAAAAGTATTTCTAAACAGTACTCTTTATGCTGTTCTCCTAGTATTCTTGATTTCTTCCAGTGTTGTCTGCACCCTACGTCCTTTTAAAGTACAACCTATAGCGTTTCTCTGTCACATTTGATCCGGTTGTGAAGACTTTTACTTCTGATGCCACAAAGCTAGAGCTTCATATTGACAATATTCCAGTGTACACAGTGTTTTAAATAATTTGGGCCAAATAAAGACAGGTCATAGATGACCCACAACCAACTACAATGAGATGGGGAACGATTGTGCTATGGATATACTAAGCATATACCATATAACAACAACGTAACTCATAGTAAATGTTCAAATTCATGATCGCCAATCTCAACGCATGTATAACAATGGCGTACAAAGATCTGTAGCACATTTCCAAAGATCCGTAGTACCCGTTGTACTAGGAGACAGGTAGTTTGAACACCACTAATCAGGCCTTCTTTCGTTTCTGCGGTAATTCATACACCAAAGTCTTGACGTAACCTCAGGAGAAAGAGCCCACAGGTGCGAGATCCGGCGTTAGCGCTGGGCATGGGACAGGACCTCCCAATCCAACGATGAGTGTACTTTCTATTCAGGTGCTCGCGGAAATTAACATAGAAGTGGGCTGATGCACCATAGTATTGAAACCATATCCTTTCGCGGCAACAACGGACGCAGACTCCAAGAACTGTGGCAGCAACACCAGATAATGTGGAGCACTGAAACGGGGAGGCAGCAAATAAGGTCCCATTAGGTGATATTGCAAAATGCCAGCCCATACCCAACACAGAATACATGTTGAGAGCCAACGATGTGTGGATAGCATGGGGAATAGTCCTCACTTCAGACGTGGCTGTTGCGGCTGTTGAAAACACCATCACGGGTGAATTAGACCAAATCATGAATAATACAGACTGTTTAAAGTTCGGCACTACAGCGTTACGGTGGATAATCCATTGACAGACAGATCCGCTGAGGCCTAGTGCTTGCACATGTTTTTTATAATAGGGGTGTGATACCTGTTCCACCAGTACTCTCCACACTGAATCCCTGGAAGGTGTGATTCACCGGCAACTTTGTGCGTGCGTGACGGGTGGTCGGCCACACGATGCAGCACCAATTCTGCAAACTCTGGTGTTCGGACATGTTTTTAGACGGAACCTTGGCGGTCTCTCTGTGACATGAACGAAACCTTCTCTCGTATATTGGTATCTAGAGAGACAATCGTTTTCTCATTGGGATGACGTCTATTGCGAAAGCGTTCTCTAAACATTCGAGCTGATCTACAGGCACTACATCCTGCCACACTTCACATTAAATGCATGTTTTTCTACTCTAGTGACTACAGTTCACCATGGACACATCACAAGGTGTCTGAAATTGTGGACACCTGACACCTGGGACAGTGGTGTGCGTGTGGCACAGTTTAATGCGCTGGCGTGATGCACGCGGTTGTCACATGATACATGTGCTAAGGGCTAAGTTGTGTGCAGTATGTCCGTTTGGAGGTCAGGGCTGTACACTGTCTGTTCCAATGTTCAGCAGACACCTGGAATCTTTCCGAGATTTCGGCAGAACTGCGTCCGCCGCTGCGATACATGCACTGAGACTGATATTCGTTGGTATGAACATTTACTACGACCTACGCTGTTGTTATGCGGTGTATTCTGTGTATGCCCATAACACAATAAATTTGTTGTGGTCTCAATATCACTAATTTCAATTTGTCCGAAAAAGGTTAGAGACAATCTGCATATAAATTATGTTGGTTTTGTTGTTCTTAAAATATATTACGTAGAGACGTCCAATGTCTTGAAATGGTGATCTACTCATGAATAAAACTCCTAGTAGTAGTACTAGCACTCCAATTACATCATGTTGTCGTGACAGTTTTGACGATCACATCAGCGAACGTCTTCACTGCATGAAGCAAATGCTTCGACTTCTGTCGGCAGCATTCCTTTGTCGCCAAATGCACTTTCACACACGGCGTAGCAGAAAAGAAACAAGGGTATGACACACAAGCGAACTAATTTGCGTTGTCTGCCCATGACGTTACAGTGCGCGGTCGCTCATATAAGTAATGAGCTAAAGGTTCATGAAACAACCATTTTTCATGACATATATGTAATGAACATGTTACATGAATTTAAACACAATTACGGACAAGTTATAAATCTATTCTGAGCGTCATACTGGTGTTATGTTGAGAATTTATGCGGTTGTAGTTTCTCTCTCTCTCTCTCTCTCTCTCTCTCTCTCTCTCTCCCACCCTTCCCCCCTCCGAAGTAACTGCTAGTATTTGCTTTGAAACTGTAGTTTTACAATAATAAAATTTCCAAATCGGTTTATACTAACAATCAATGTTATATCATTTCTGTGTCATTTTATTCTTCAATATTATCAGGAAAATTCCTTAACTTTTGCCTTTCAACAACCTGAAAGTTAAAGGTCTGCAAACAACTACCTTATGTAACAAACTCTTTCGAATGGAACAAGTAATTGCACCAGTAAAACTGTTGTTTCAATCGATATCAGTAATGGTTGTGGTAAATCCTAACGTAAAATGTCATCATCATTATCTTCTCTTCAGGTATCAGGCAGGAGTTGCCTGTTACGGTACCCATCTCTGTCGGGGTCTACCTGTCGCTTCTCCCATGGCACTTATAATTTCTTGCTTTTAGGGGAAGTCTCTCACTCTCCATTGTTTGTAGATGTTCGTTCCATTTTCTTCTCTAATCTGGAATTTTATCATTGAGGCTAACGATTTGCATTTCTTGTGTAACATCTTGATTTCTTAGCCTGTCTTCTCTTGTGCAACCTTTAAGACCTCTAAGCAATTTCATTTCTTGTGCCTGAATCCGACTTTCTTGCTTCCTAGTAATCACTTCCATAGAGCAGTATGTGAACTGCAACAGTTTTGTAAAATTTTATTTGAGTGTCTTTCCTGGTTTTGTTTTTTAGGTTTCTGTTAACTGTTCCACATACTCGACTGGATTTATTAAACTTAATTTCAATATCTCTGCTGTAGCCGTATGTTATTTCACATCCGAGGTAACTGAGATGAGAGAGGATGAAGGCGAACTTATTTCCGGCGCCTTTACATAACCAGAACATACCGGCCAAGGGAGATAACCCCGAAAGAAAATCGTGGTCCTCCTAGACGGGGACTGAGCATATGGCTGGTAACCAACTCTTAGAAAGCATTCTGCCACATTACTGTCCAATAAGATCCTTGTTGACATGTCACAGTCTATCAGTAAACTGCTCTGAAAATAACAAGTCTTTTATTTTTCCACATATTGAAATTGTAACCATTATCTCTAGACGCACTGAGACACTCTCCACTGTTGTCGTCTTCAACGTTTCTTTCCCTTATAAGTGCTGTTGACGAATGCTTGTCCATAATGTACCGATATAAACTGATCATAAACTGAAGTGCGACTCGATGACCGTAGGTGTGGCTTATACTTCTCATCTCCGAGAAGTAGTTCTCGAGGATATCATGGTTAATTTTTGCAGTTAGGAGAAGATGACGTACCGATCGAGGGACAGCAGGACACTCCGCCAACTCTGCCCCTCTCTGATTTATTTTAGAACGGTCCGCCAACTCTGCCCCTCTGTGATTTATTATAGAACGAAACAGAAAGACATTAGTTCTGCGGCACTTTCAAGAAAGCAGGAACATGTAAGGCATTTTAACTTGTGGCGAGTGAATCGAGAGCCATTCGTAACTAGTAGCTGCTGTACACCATCAATAATTATTTCGCAGGAGAGCTTCTGTAAAGTTTGGAAGGTAGGAGACGAGGTACTGGCAGAAGTAAAGCTGCGAGGACGGGGCGAGAGTCGTGCTTGGGTAGCTCAGTTGGTAGAGCACTTGCCCGCGAAAGGCAAAGGTCCCGAGTTAGTTGGCCTTCGGCTGTGCTGTGGTGAGGACGCGCTGTTTTGTGTTCCTGCCGCGGAGCGAGCGCTCGTGTTGTTTACATCGTACTCGGCCGTTTCGCGCGTGCCGTACTCAGCATATAGATCACTATGGCGCACCAATACAGAAAATCGACGCTCAAATATACGTTCCGCAACGAATTTGCACGGCCCAAAGCTCTCGAAGTCGAACGATTTCTACGAGAAGAAGTTAAAATCCCGGCGACCGACATTCTCGGTATTCACTTGTCCATTGTGAGTAGTATCGTATATGTCAAGATCATCAACGACGTAACATGTGAACGGATCCTTCGGGACACGAAACAGGGCCTCCGTTTCTGCCATGCTGATGGCAATGTGGGGACTGTGCACGTCGATTATTCTGGCATGGGACTTCGCACGATCTGAATTTTCGAACTTCCTTTCGAACTACCGGCGGAGGACGTCGTGACAGCGCTGCGCCCCTATGGCACGTTGCATGATCATATTGCGGAAAAATGGACGCAATTCCAGACATATCCTGTGCTGAACGGAGCCCGCCAGGTCCGAATAGAACTTAAAAGACATGTACCTTCATATCTGAATATCGGTGGCTGCCGTGTCATCGTCATCTACGATGGGCAACTGAAGACCTGCTCTGGTTGTGGGAAGGAGGGACACCTCAGATCAGAATGTATCCAACGTCGAATCACTCAACTGCCGCCGGTTGACGCGAACCCGCCATCGCAGCCGACGCTGCTTCCCGTGACTAATGCAGCAGCCCTCACGACAGCTACCACTTCACGACAGCCGACATCTACTGTTGGGTCGCGGCTCCATCCTCCAATACAGGGCGATGATGACACACCCGTTCCACAAGCTACGGATTAAACTCCGATGCCGCCGCCCCCGTCGACGGATAACAACATACATGACGATAGCATGGCCATAGACTCGCTTATTGTGCCAACGGCTGCCTTTGTGCCGGAACGTCGTGAATCTTTGCCATCGTATAACACAGGACACACCAGGAAGCAACGCTCTCCGAAGCGACGGAACCGGAGGCTTACAGCAACTTCCGAACGGGATGCGACACAGCCTCCAGAGGACGACGACTCCACCTTCAATGACGACGCTACCACAGAGGCAGCCGCCATTTGCTGCAGTGTGGCACCATCGAACGGAACTGAGGACAAACCACATATATCTACAGTGGCAAAATCGGATGCCGATATGTAGGACAGATGCTGCCCACCACCTTCTGGAGTGCAAGCACCCATGCCGTGTCCTGAGGAAGCTAGGGTAACCGATCTTGCTTTGAGTTCCCCGAGCGGGCGAATGACCACGACGACGACGGAACCATGCAAGTTACGCCAACAGGGCTCACGCCATTGGCGCCGGCTCTCTAGAAAGGACTGCAGGTGAGGTTTGTGGGGATGCGGAGGTGTCAATACAGTCAGAAGCGTCATAGGTAATTCCTGTGTTAATGGATAACTTAACACCTGCGGTTCGGCAACAAGCTTATCGTATCCCCACGCTTAACCTCAACACGATACGAACTGCATTGCAGATCCAGTTGCTGCGTGAGATGCTTCGTTCTTCAGTTGTTGACATTGCTCTGTTGCAAGAAGTGTATATAGCGGCCCTCCTCGATTTCTACGGTTATGTGACATACGTGTCACAGGCGGACCGGAATGGCAGCGGTACGGCAATACTAGTGCGCGACGGAATTGCCATCGAAGAAGTGACTTACCTTCCGTCAGGAATGGGGCTGGCGATCACAGCACTGGGCACGCGCATCATTAACATTTACGCTCCATCAGGAACTGACCAACGCCGCGAACGATCGCTGTTCTACTCGGAGGATATCGCCCCCCTCTTTATCAGCCGCTTCGAGCAGTATATCTTCGGCGGCGACTTTAACTGTGTGCTCCACCTCAAAAACCAAGTCCCACATTTCTCGACTTGTCAAGAACTTCGGCTCCTGGTCCGAGACCTGCTTCTCACCGACACGTGGGAGACAGTGCACGGTGACCGTCCCGGGCCGACATACCTTACTAGTCACTCAGCCAGTCGCCTAGACCGCATTTATGTCTCACGAGCTCTAGCGCCGGGAGTATTGGACGCCGAACGTTGGCCGCTTGCCTTCTCCGATCATAGCGCTTTCATATGCACACTCACTCTACAACAGCAGGGGATATTGCGGAGCCGAGGACCCTGGAAGCTAAATGTGGTACGTCTTCAAGCCCCGGAATGCCGTCAGAGTATCGCCAACACACGGCTGGATTGCGAACGTCGTCTTCCCCGATACCCTTCGACTCTAGCATGGTGGGTGGACTGTGCAAAACCAGCGTTTCGGCGTGTGCTAACACTATTCGGAAAAGATACCGCAGCTTGGCATCGTCACACATTGTACTTTTATTACACGATGCTTCGCGAACTCGACAGCCAACCACCATCTCCAAACCGACATATGGAAAGCCGCCGAATTAAAGGTAAGATATTGTCTCTTTGGAGGGGGTCGTAGTGCGATCGCGACGTCAAAACCGAGTGGAAGGAGAAAACCCGTCTACGCATCACATCGTGCTCGACAGCTGCCGACGCCGACAGCAGCTGATCACGGACCTCGTATTGCCAGGTGGTAGGGTCGTAATGACAAAGGCGTCCGTTACAGAAGCCTTTGCAGATCACTATCGCCGGTTTTACAACGAGGTGAATACAGAGGACGAGGAAGCGGACGATCACGACATACTGCAGCACGTGTCGCACACCCTCGAGAATGCGGCAGCGGCGACGCTGTTAGGTGGAATTACACGGGACGATATCGAGGACGCGCTAAACGAGGACGCACTCGACAAATCTCCCGGGCCAGACGGACTGCCGCTCCAGTTTTATCGGACTTTCCGCGATCTACTGATCCCCCGATGGATCATCATGTACCAAGAACTGATGACCCCCGGTTCCCACGTGCCACCTGCATTCGTGTAAGGTCTCCTTATACCGATACACAAGCCTTCCAGAGGTCGGACGGTCGAGGACTACAGGCCAATTACAATGCTCAACTCGGACTATAAAATCTTCGCCCAACTACTCGCCAGCCGCATAAAGAAGGTTCTGCCGCTACTCCTCTCAATGGAGCCAACGACACAGGGCGGAGTGACCAACATGCAAACGGCAACCAGCGAATGCAAGGATTTAATACCCATCGCCACATCCTGTCGCCTTCGAGCTGCTCTGATCTCCATTGATTTCGACCAAGCCTTCTACAGAGTTCACCACAAGTTCCTTCTGTCCGTTATGGCCCGCCTGACTTTCTCGACATGTTTCAGCGCCTTTTCCGTGAAGCTGCATCCCGTGTACTGGTGAATGGACGGATTACGGGTCCTTTTCCGATCCGACGCTCAGTTCGCCAAGGATGCCCACTCTCCACGATCCTTTACGCGGTCTCACTCGAACCACTTGTCGGAGGGTTGAAATACAGGCTCTGGGGATTATCATTGAGGGATCACACCTTTCACTGCCGTGTATATGCTGATGACCTTCTATTACTTGTCCGATCTGGTGACGAGGTACGCTCGGTGATACAATGGATCAATCGCTATGGATTGGCAGCGGGCAGCCTCATGAATGTGGCCAAGTCGGCCGCGATACCCATTGTGAGAAGTCTACAGGAGGACGCTTTAGCCCCACTCCCACTAATTAACAAGATTCAGTTCTTGGGCATAAAATTTACACAGGATGTGCGCCGCACGGCTGCCATGAACTATTCACGATTACTACAGGCAATACGCACAGAATTTCGCCAGAACTTACTTCGACGGATGGACCTCCTACCGCGTGTGGAATACCTCAACCTTCACGTGGCGACCAAGATGATCCACATGGCCCCGGTCCTACCGATATCGACAGTGATGGCACACAGACTGCAAGCAGCGTTTTGATATTACATTACCGCCGGACACCCACTGAAATCCCCCATGAACCATGGACCTTGCCGTTGGTGGGGAGGCTTGCGTGCCTCAGCGATACAGATAGCCGTACCGTAGGTGCAACCACAACGGAGGGGTATCTGTTGAGAGGCCAGATAAACGTGTGGTTCCTGAAGAGGGGCAGCAGCCTTTTCAGTATTTGCAGGGGCAACAGTCTGGATGATTGACTGATCTGGCCTTGTAACATTAACCAAAACGGCCTTGCTGTTGTGGTACTGCGAACGGCTGAAAGCAAGGGGAAACTACAGCCGTAATTTTTCCCGAGGGCATGCTGTTTTACTGTATGGTTTGCATGGAGAGCTGCATCAAACCATTCTCAGGACTGAAGAACCACAACAACAACAACCTATTCAAAGTCCGCTACGAAACACTCACCCTCCCTCCACGTGTTGGCGGATTGGGACTTATAAATGTACGAGCGAGAGCTACAGCGTTATTCTTGTCCACAATGATGAAATTGTTGACCCACAAAGATGCTTCCCTTACGGGACGTCTGTTAGAGGAATTGCTGCCGGCATCTCTTCTGCCACCTGTCACGATTGCGCACATTACACCCTCACTCTCGCACCTCTCGGCATTTATTCTTGAGTATAGTTACATGCACCCAGACCATCCAAACACTCGCACTCCCAAGGCGAGAGACGTTTACAGACTGTTGCTAAGGTCCATCCCTCGCAATGTGATTGAGAGGAAGAGCCCTACGACCCTATGGCCTGCAGTGTGGAGAGCGGTCTAGAAGCCGTTCATCCCCACGCGGGTACGAGCCGCGTGGTACCAGGTGGTGAACGGGAAGGTTGTAACACGACAAAGGCTGCACGCTATTGGGATGACGGATTCTCCCCTTTGCCCACGTTCCACCTCGTGGATACTGACGAGCACCGTTTAACATGTGGATTGGCGTTAGAGGTATGGCTGCTAGTGCAGAAGATCCTCGCCTGCTACCTACGTACCGCGCCTCGCACAATTGTGCCACGGCTCCTCCTTTGTCCAGAGGATACTTATTTCCCATCTGCGAAGACTCACGCTCTCACATGGTTTAAAGGCATGTCCATATACTACCTCTTTCGAGATGACAAGAAGATAGTGCTTGATTACTGGCAATTTCTCCAGGACAGTCATAGCACACTTGAGTGTACACCCCGATACCGACAACTATTTGCGAACTATTTGCCCAGGGTCTTCGATAACCCCCCTCACAGTTGGGGAGTACCGGGCAGAGGATGACCGCCTTCATGGGGCTCCACACGCTGCGAAATGTTGTACCAATTTGGAACATGGAATCTGTACGCAGATGGGCCATCCACATGGAATGGCGTGCGAGATTTGGTTACATTTTTCTTTCTTTATTATCTATCATCACACTATTAGTTTCAAATTCTATTTCATAGTTTAGAAGGAACTCTTGTTCTGTTGTTGCTACGAATGTACATCCTAGTTTTGTTTGTCGTAACTGAAAGACGCCTTTTTCCATATTAAAATAAATAAATAAATAAATAAAAAAAGAAAATAGGTAAATAAAAAAAATAAAATTAAAGATGACAAAAAATATAAATCAAAAAAGTAATAGAAAGAAATAACGAAAAAATAAAGACAAATAAAAATAACAAAACAAATAAACGATGGATCAAAAATAAAAATAAAAAAAATGATGCAAATCTAAAACCAAAGCAAGACAGAAAAAAAATGTTGGTAGAGCACTTGCCCGCGAAAGGCAAAGGTCCCGAGTTCGAGTCTCGGTCCGGTACACAGTTTTAATCTGTCAGGAAGTTTCATATCAGCGCACTCTACGCTGCAGAGTGAAAATCTCATTCTGGAATAATAAATTTTATTTGTTATCTTATCTTTTCTCAGGCTCATGAAAGTGCAGTCCGAAAACATACTTCTCTCTTTCTTGCCTTCAGGATTTATTCGAAAAGAGAATGTGAAACGAGCCACTGATACGCCGTAGAGATCCAACTTTTAGTAGGAAAGATTCTTCTCCGTAATAATGCTAAGCCCTCGCATCAGGATGGAAGAACAGTTGTGTATCAGTTCTGACTTACTGTTTGTCTTTCAGAAATACATCTTTGCCCCGTATTTAGTAAGCCGTTTATTAATTCCTTCACATTTCTTGAAGAAGGGTGTAATGTTATTAACAGGTAGTCTTTATTTGACACTTTCCAATTTTCAGATATGAATGACTTAGCCGAGAAATGTTTTATGGCAAGTTTCAACTGTTGGAAAAATTAGCAAAAACATAGAACTTGATTTTGCGAATCGGCAGGATTTTTACATTTGAAATACCTCAATGTCGTCCCTTTCGTCTTTCTGTTCCTGTTCATGCTAAAACGTGAACAGCACAGTTTGGTACATTAACAGAAAATAGGAAATTTTACATGTCAGATTCGAACTCACATAAACGTCTGAAATTGAGCCTTGTTCGTGTTTTACGTCTCACTACTCCTTTCACCATGCACGCATGGATATAGACGTGCTTCCGGTTTCGTGCAACTTGCTGCAGCAGGCTGGAGGTAACGAGTTCAAGCAGTCTGTGCAACTCAGCTGAATCTTGTTGCGTAGTGAAAAGGAGCGGTAAAAGGCACTATCGGTTCTGGGAGACGGTGAAATAGAGTCGGCGGTGGAGGGGCGTGGGCGGTGCGGTTGGGGGGGAGGGGGAGCAAGAGACCGGCGGGAAGGAAAGGACATTGGTATACCTCTGCTGTCGGTCAATTTGAAGGGGCAGGTTCCTAGAAAATGTAGTAGCGAAACAATAAGGCAAATATTTTACGGCAACAGCCGGCAAGTGACATCAAATTGTCCACTCCCTGAAACAGAAGCGGGCAAATAGTGTCAATTAACAGCCGGTCCTAGTTCGCTGGGCTTCGTTGTGACTGCCAAAAGATTCCTGGACTGTGTATCACTACGTGAGGAAAGTTGAACGTACAGACGACCATAACAAAAAAGAGGAGCAAATTGGTCCAGTGCTCTTGGAACTCATTAGATTCTAATACACAGCCAATAATCAGGAACACATGTTATTGTTTCCCATATTATAAATGGGTATTGCTTAGTTCAAAAGAAAAAAATTGATTTTATAAGTTCGGTATGACATACATAAAGAAAGCGCAAGGAAATAGCATCACTAAAACTTACAAACACTGAGTGCCACACAGAATTCTGTCCGAACTTTTGGGAATTGAACCCTCTGCCAGGCACTTTATTGTGAGTAACAGAGTAATCACGTAGATATAGATGTAGATGAAATATTACGGCCCTTCGTAATGCGATAATTGACAGCGTCAAATCCAGATCATCTTAAAATTAATTTTTCGTTCGTTATTACTCTTTTGCTATCCTAACAACATTCTCGCATTCGTCCTTCGCAGAAGACGTTAGTGTCTTCAAAGTTTCCTGATCATATCCCTACATCTCCAACTATCTACCCATTATTGATGACAAGAAAGCAGTTCCACTAATGCTCGGGAAAACTTGAATGGAGATTAAAATTATCTTCTACTAAAGGATTTAAAATGATTAATGTCAAAATAAGAGCTACGAGTACCGTAAGTAAAATTTTCCTGTTTTTGTTGTGTAGATCGCATCTTTTTTCAAACGCATGTCCGAGATATAACGCAGAAAACACAGGGCTATGATTACGCTATTATTTAGTTTTATTTGCATTGTCATACAGCAATAAGGGCAATATGTCTAGGTGTGGTAATGGTAGCGAAATATGCGAAACGAGGCTCAAAAAATCGAAACTAACGAACCGGTATTAGCAGAAATTGCAAGACAGCGTTTGTGAATTCACTGAGTCCAGTGTCTCCGATTGTACTGTCAGTAAAGGATTTATGTGACTCTGAGTGCTTCGTCTGACCTAATGCGACGCTCACCGAAAATGTATCCTAACCTAATGAGTTTCAATTTCTTTTCTGCTAGGCAAAGAGCATGTTTTAGCACCGGACCATGCAAGCACAGTTACTGCTATGAGCCATGGCACGAGAAGCAGTATATCGTGCAACGACCCGCACCAGTGACCGCTGTTTATTACGCCGTTCTGAACGTTCAGTATCTGATCTCCTCCGTAGAATATTAAACCTGAGCACTTAACCCCATAAGCTGAGTATATAGCTTCGCAGATCGATTGTCCTGTTTCACTAAACTAGGAACTCCAATCATAAGATATCTCGCATAGCGCTGTTCCACTTGCCATGTATTTTATGTAGACGTCCATTTCTTGTTTATTTGTGTGTCTCACATATATCAGATGAACTTGTTTTTAATTGTGCAAAGAATTTGAATTTCTTTAGTCTGACTGAGTCGTCAGAAGAATCAGTATTCCTAACTACATCTACATCTACACACATACTCCACAATCCACCATACGGTGCGTGGCTGGGGGTAACTCGTACCACAACTAGCATCTACTCTCCCTGTTCCACTCCAAAACAGAACGAGGGAAAAATGACTGCCTATATGCCTCTGTACGAGCCCTAATCTCTCTTATCTTATCTTTGCCTATATGCCTCTGTACGAGCCCTAAGCTCTCTTATCTTTGTGGTCTTTCCGCGGAATGTAAGTTGGCGGCAGTAAAATTGTACTGCAGTCAGCCTCAAATGATGGTGCTCTAAATTTCCTCAATAGCGATTCACGAAAAGAACGCCTCCTTTCCTCTGAAGAGTCCGCCTCCGGTAGCTGAGTGGTCAGCGTGACAGAATGTCATTCCTAATGGCCCGGGTTCGATTCCCGGCTGGGTCGGAGATTTTCTTCGCTCAGAGACTGGGTGTTGTGTTGTCCTACTCATCATCCTTTCATCCCCATCGACGCGCAAGTCACCGAAATGGCATCAAATCTAAAGACTTGCACCCGGCGAACGTTCTACCCGACGGGAGGCCCTTGTCACACGACAGCATTATTATTATGTCCTCCAGAGACTCCCACCCGAGTTCCTGAAGCATTTCCGTAACACTCGCGTTATGATCAAACCTACCAGTAACAAATCTAGCAGCCTGCCTCTGAATTGCTTCTATGTTCTCCCTCAATCCGACCTGATAGGGATCCCAAACGCTCGAGCAGCACTCAAGAATAGGTCGTATTATTGTTTTACTAGCGGTCTCCTTTACGGATGAACCACATCTTCCCAAAATTCTACCAATGAACCGAAGACGACTATCCGCCTTCCCCACAACTGCCATTACATGCTTGTCCCACTTCATATCGCTCTGCAATATTACGCCCAAATATTTAATCGACGTGACTGTGTCAAGCGCTACACTACTAATGGAGTATTCAAACATTACAGGATCCTTTTTCCTATTCATCTTCATTAATTTACATTAATCTACATTTATAGTTAGCTGCCATTCTCTTTACACTAATCACAAATCCTGTCCAAGTCATCTTGTATCCTCCTACAGTCACTCAACGACGACATCTTTCCGTACACCACAGGATCATCAGCAAACAGCCACACATTGCTATCCATCCTGTCCAAAAGATCATTTATTTAGATAGAAAACAACAGCGGACCTATGAAGATCGTTTAAACACATTTGTCCACAATGATACTCGTCTCTGAACCCCAGAACTGCCAAATGTGATCTTTGTGAACGTGAAGAGTCACTTACGTCAAAACGATCCTCCTCTAAATGAGAAAACAAATTTCTTGCCATAATCTGAACATTAGCATTATCGGCAATGTTTATGGCTGCCTCGGCTGCTGTCACGTCTCTGTTGAATTCAAACAGAAGAATATATCGGAAACGTTCAAATTTCTCCTCTTGACACTCTATTTTCTAGCGTCCACAGCTCCATTCATTATCTCCAGACGACAACATGACAGTATGTAAACTCAAAATTTTGTAAATTGTAGTAAGGCCGTACTTGACCAAACTGCTGTGGTCTTCGGTCCCTAAGCTTACACACTGTTCAATCTAACTAAACTAACTTACGCTGAGGACAACACACACACCCATGCCCGAGGGAAGACTCGAACCTCCGAAGGTGGGAGCGGCACGAACCGTTATATGATACTTGAGACTACGCGGCTACCCCGCGCGGCAATATGTAAACTCAAATAGCAACAGTGAACTACAAATAAAAAATTACGACTGACATATTAATCGATAGCAACGAGAATACCAACATGCAAAACAAAAGCGTTACGAACTTACGCACAAACCTAACACTATAAACTTGTATGGATATGGTGTCTGTTCTTTCGGACAAGACCTGCAGCCGTCTAGAACCAAGTTAGAATTATATTAATACCTTCAGCTGCTAACAGGCGTTGATATACTGGGTGATCAAAAAGTGAGTATAAATTTGAAAACTTAATAAACCACGGAATAATGTAGATAGAGAGGTAAAAATTGATACACATGCTCGGAATGACATGGGGTTTTATTAGAACACAAAAAATTCACAAAATGTCCGACAGATGGCGCTGGAAAGCAAAGCTGCTACGTGACGGTTGAGAGGTACGCCGAATGTTACAGAATCGCATCATTCCCAACCTGGCTGATAAACACCTGCTGGAAAGTACGATGTTTATGCAGGATGGCGCTCCACCCCATATTGCTAGACGCGTGAAAGATCTCTTGCGCGCGTCGTTTGATGATGATCGTGTGCTCAGCCGCCACTTTCGTCATGCGTGGCCTCCCAGGTCCCCAGACCTCAGTCCGTGCGATTATTGGCTTTGGGGTTACCTGAAGTCGCAAGTGTATCGTGATCGACCGACACCTCTAGGGATGCTGAAAGACAACGTCCGACGCCAATGCCTCCCCATAACTCCGGACATGTTTTACAGTGCTGTTCACAACATTATTCCTCGACTACAGCTATTGTTAATGGTGGACATATTGAGCATTTCCTGTAAAGAACATCATATTTGCTTTGTCTTACTTTGTTATGCTAATTATTCCTATTGTGATCAGATGAAGCGCCACCTGTCGGACATTTTTTGAAAGTTTGTATTTTTTCGGTTCTAATAAAAGCCCATGTCATTCCAACATGTGTGTCAATTTCTACCTCTCTATCTACATTATTCCGTGATTTATTCATTTTTCAAGTTTATACTGACTTTTTGATCATCCGGTATATCAGTGGGGACAGGTGAAAATGTGTGCCCCGACCGGGACTCGAACCCAGGACCTCCTGCTTATATTGCTGACGCTCTATCCATCTGAGCTACCGAGGACACAGAGGAAACCGCGACTGCAGCAACTACATCGCGCCTGTCTCCCGCGAGACCCACATTCTCACCTTGTATGACCACACACTACATTCGTTGTGTCCCACCCCAACAAACTCATTACTCGTGGAAGACATTCTTACCAAGTTCTGTAAGAGTTCCAGGAATATGTGTGCATCTGAACAGAAGAAGGTCATGGCCGATGTTGCCAGAAATATATACTTATCTGGTTATGTCCGAAAGAGCAGACACCATATTCATTTAAGTATATAGTTCTGGCAACACCGGCCATGACCTTCTTCTTCTGTGCTGATGCACTCATATTTCCGAACTCTTACAGAACTTGGTAAGAATGTCTTCCACGAGTAATGAGTGTGTTGGGGTGGAACACTATGAATGTAGTGTGTGGACATACAAGGTGAGAATGTGGGTCTCGCGGGAGCCGTGCGCCAGTTAGTCCCTGCAGTCACGCTCTGCTCCGTGTCCTAGGTGGCGGAGATGGATAGAGCGTCTTCTATGTAAGCAGGAGGTCCTGGGTTCGAGTCACACACATTTTCACCTGTCCCCGTTGATATGTATATCAACGCCCGTTACCATCTAAGGTTATTAATATAATTCTAATTTAACACTGTATAGGTTCACTCTACCCGCAACTTCTGCATAGATTATTCATCTTTGCGATCAATTTGTTACGGTCCGTCACTGCTTCATCTTGTTCTTCCTTTTGTTCATCATCATAATTGTCATGTTAAGCACCAGCTCATCATCCTTAGTAGGAAAAGGTTGTTCTCTAAACAGCTTCCAGAAATGCTATCGTCAGCTCAATGCTGCCAATTACGTCCCAGTTATTTTTATGCCATCTACCTGTTATCAGTTAAGAGGTCTTTCAAATGATATCTTGTCGCAATACTGCCAAGGATTCTTCCTTTCTGTTGCAGTAACATTCGAGTAATTAACTCCCAAATCTCCTAGCATAATTTATGAATTGTTATACACAGAGCTACACCCACCGACTAACTCTCACACGGTGTTCAGGTCTAGCTTCAGAGCACAGGATGATTCAAAAAGAAAGATTTTAGTTGCTTATTACTGACAAACTGTGAAAGCCACAAATATGTTGTGCATGTCAGTGGACAGACGAATTTTCGAACTTCACATTTTCGCACAAATACTATAGCATGCACTCGAAATGAGCACCACGCGTTGCTCGAGATACATCTAAATGGTTTTCCACTTCATTTCACACACGAATCAGCACGTACCTGTTTATTGACTGACAGCTTCAACAGTCCGATTTTTCTGTCAGAACTTGAGGAGTAGCTGCTATACGTGGGACTAAGACTCTGTCTTACGTGAAGCCACACAGAAAAAAATCGCAAGTAGTGGATTCTGGTGACTCTGAGGCAAAAATTTATTGAACAAGATTATCACTTTCAGTCCAACGTTGTGGAATGGTGCTGTTAAAATAGCGCCAAGACCTCGTGGTGAAAAGGATGCGAAGCTCCGTAAGCAGAAAAATGAAGTTATTGTACTCTTCGTGAAGTTGAGGAAACAACCAATTTTGCAGCATGTCCAGGTATGGCTTTCCTGTTACAGTTTATGTTGTGAAAGAGAGAGGTCCGTACACTATGTGATCAGAAACGAAAAAAGCACATTCAGTTTCGATGAGTCTTTTTCATGTTCGACGATGACGCCAGGATTTTGCGAGCTTCCATTTCTTACATTATGGTGGTTTACTTTAAGCGGTGGCTGAAACGAGAAGATGAGTCGTTAGGAAAAAAATGTCCTTTGCAGTATCCTGGAGAACTGTAAAGCAAAATTCTTATCTGCTGCTATGGTCTTCGGGACGTAATGTTGCAGAAACTGCAACTTGTAATACTTCATAAGCTGGTATCGTTTCAGTACATTCCACGTCGTTGTTTGAGGAAGGTAAAGTTCCTAGCCTGCCGGTCTTCTGGATTTCCTTCAGCTCCGTGTGAACGCATCTCGGATAAGATAGACATTTCCATATGAAGTGTGTGGTCAACCGGTGCTCTTCCTTTGTATACACCCAACTTGTCAGTCATAAATCTCCTTGTGCAACGGCGACTTCCCGCCGAATCGACATTGGAATGCACGGTGCACTTCAACAATGGATTGACTGCGCTCAAATTCCAGCACACAAAATAATATGCCTTGTGAGGTGGTGGCCATAAGTCGCCATAATGCTAAAAACAAACTGTGTCAAACTGAATCTTTCTCTGACCAGTAACAAACGGAACGTGTTTCTACCTTTCATAGTTTTTCTGTAATAATCAACTGAAATCTGAAACTTCCTGGCAGATTAAAACTATGTGCCGGACCGAGATTCGAAATCGTAACCTTTGCCTTTCGAACGCTCACGGCCCGTCCTCACAGCTTCAATTCTGCCAGTACCTCGTCTCCTTCACAGGAGCTCTTTTGCGTACCTTGTAGAACTAACACTCCTGGAAGAAAGGATACTGCGAAGACATGGCTTAGCCACAGCCTGGGGGATGTTTCCAGAATGAGATTTTCACTCTGCAGCGGAGTGTGCGCTGATATGAAACTTCCTTGCAGATTAAAACTGTGTGCCGGGCCTAGACTCGAACTCGGGACCTTTGCCTTTCGCGGACCAGTGCTCAACCATGTGAGCTATCCAAGCACTCGTTATGGGAACTGAAATTTGGTCTTTGTTTTTGTATTTCGGTATTATGGAGCAACAGTGTTTGGTGGCTTGATAAAGAGTTATTGTATTTCGTTTGGTCCGGGTAATTGGTTCTATAGCACTCTTGTCACGAATGTCAAAGTGTGCTTTGTGGAAACGATGAATCTAAAGCCAGTTGGTAAGTGACATTTATATTTTAGTTAAACAAAACTTTTTAAACATTTTAGGTGCTTTTGTTGCTGGATAAGGAATGTCCAAAACTGCTCAGTGTACTTTTTATAGTGAAAAGCCAGTGGTGCGTTGACAATAATAGGGTGTGTAGACTGACTAAGAACGGGCGGTGTCTCTCTATCGAAGATGGAAGAAATTACAACCAAAAAGGTAGCTCGTGGATAAAACAAACCGTGTATTGCTGTTTGATTAGATTCATTACACTCTGATGCAAAGAGATTCAGTGGCAAGCACAGCAAATACACCGAACACGGCGTCTCTCGCTGCGCCGACTATCGGCCCGGACTTGTAATTGACACCGCTGACTGTGTGCCACCGTTATGCCGTAGCAGACTCATTGAAGCATCGCTTTATCGCCAGTCCGTAGTGTTGTCGGCACGGCGAAGACGGCTGTCGCTGTGAATCAGTAAGGCTGCCCAGTGGCAACGTGGGAGGAAGTGCTCCGCAGATACCACAGCAGAGCTGGAGATGGATCGATCCCCCCACATCACAGCCCCGAGAAGGCGGCAGAGGGCTGAGTAGCCTAAGCACCTGGACGGTCAGATGGCGGAAGGCGGTTCGAGGGTCGTCCGCAAAGCACGCAGAGCTGTCGCCATACAACTGCGCAGCTGTTCGATTCTGAACTGCTGCTAGTTTGAGGGAGTGAGTCAAATTCTGCTATTCCAGGCTGACTTTAGAATGGTCTGAATTCGTATATCATTCAGAAATGTCCAGGACAGAGGCCGATGACAAAGGTCTGGCTGTCGTCACGCAATAGTAGGTCAAACTGCAGTACCCTTCTGAGGTATGGCCCACTCCCAGGTCACTAACATGTGGAAGCTGTGGCACAGGAGAGGCTCATTGCTGCTGTGTTAATGAAGTGGCAGGATCTCATAAACAATTGATTTCCCTGAGACCTACTGAGTCTCACCTTTATCTTGATTAATGATGTAGGCCTAAGCAATGAATTAAAGTTTGTGCCATCAGTAGGATTCGAACACAGCTTTCTTGATTACTAGGCAGATGCGCTATCCGTTTCGCCACCAGTTGTACTACAGTAGTCGACGCCGCACTGACTATCGTAGCATGTCTCCCTCCCTTGGAAATACTAATGCAACTTTAAAAGGGGAATAGGAGCTGACTGAGGTGTGTGGCGGCTGCAGTGCCTTGCAGCCCAATGGCTAACGCATATGCCCAGTAAGCAGAAGAACTGGATTGCAATCCCGGTGATGGTCTCTTCTTCAAGCAGTGACACCTGGTCCTTTCCGCTATTTACACTTCTCTTGTGGCTTCAGTAGCACTTGGCTAACGCACTGAGTTTAAGGTCCGTTACTAATTCCTTCTCTAGTCAGAATATTCTTCGCTCATGCTGCTATTACTGCTGCGAACCCAGGGGATGAAGGTTGGCAGAGATGGAATTTGGGAATTTTTCGGCTTTATTATGCTACTTCCTCGTTTTGAAAACTAACCTGCCCAAGTAAGGTGATCATACCTTCTCTCTTAGGTGAGCCAGACTCGCTCGTAAGATCACAAGCAAATACCTCAGTGTAGCTGATGTAGCATAGAAAATGCGGAAATCGATCTATATGTTAGTGACACAAATTCATTAGTATGTGCCAGTAATCCTCATGTAAATAAACGGAACATGAGAAAACTGACTGACTTAAAGAAGACACATTTCACCGGTGAGAGGAGAGTTAATTTCAGTCACAGTAAAGGTACTTCAAGAATCTCCTGTACGTGGGGAAAATTTTTTATTCCCTGAATATTAAACTGGGACTAATTGAACATTTTAGTAAATGTTTGGCTGTCGCTCATCACTTTATAAGACACTCATGCGTTGCCGGGATATGTACACAGACGGAAAAAATCGTAGCATCAAGAAGAAGTTGCACGACATAAAATTGGTAGGAACGTTTCTTGATCTGAAAGATGATGTCTGTTCAAATTTCGTGGCAGCTATGTAAAAGTGGTGCTAGTAGGGGCACTGTGAGGAAGTAAATAAGGTTTACTTTAAATCGTTTTAACTGTTGTGAGCATCAGTTACCTTTCAGATTGGACCTGGTGAGCTGATGTTATCCGATGATGATGATGATGATGATGTTTGGTTTGTGGGACGCTCAACAGCGCGATTATCAGCGCCCGTACAAATTCCCAACCTTTGCTCAGCCCAGTCTGCTGTTGTCCGAAAATGCCATTATCAATTCCTCACGGAGTTTGGAATCGGTCGTGTAATAAGGCTACGAGAAGCTGGATGTTCCATCTGCAATACTGCAGGAAGACTTGGTAAGAATGTAATGATTGCTGGCAGTGGTAATCACGAGAATGTAGGGTCGCAAGAAGACCGAAATTCGGACTACCACGTGGCACCATCCAGGGGAAGACCACTGTGTTTGGCGAATGCCTGTAGCTCATCGTACTGCATGTGCAGCAGCAATCTGATCAGCAATTGGCACCAACAGTGACACAACGAAATGTTACAAATCGGTTACTTCAAGAAGAGCTCTGAGAGACAAGACCTCTAGCGTGCATTCCACTGACCATAAACCACTGCTGTTTGCGACCTCTAGTGTAAATCAGGTGTTCGTTGGAAGAAGGGTGGAGGTCTGTTGTGTTTCCTAATGGAAGCTAGTTCTGCCTCGGTACCAGTGGTAACCGTGTGTTGGTTACAAGGAGAGTTGAAGGCCTTCAACCAACATGTCAGCATGCTAGACACGCTGGACGTACAACAAGAGTGTCCTTGGTGGATTTTTCTATGACAGGAGGGGGGCTCTCGTGGTTATCCCATGCACCCTGACTGCAGATTTGTAAGTCAGTCTGATGATTCAGACTGTTGTGCTGCCTTCATGAACAGCATTCCAGGAGACGTTTTCCAGCAGGATAACGCTTGGCCACATACCATTATTGTAACCCGAAATTCTCTATCGAGTATCGACATGTTGCCTTGAGCTGCTCGAACACCACATCTGTCTCCAACGGAGCGCTTATGGGACATCATCGAATGGCTACTCCAGTGCCATTCACAAACAGCATTAACAATCCCAATATTGGCGGACCAACTGCAACAGGCATAGAGCTCCATCCTACAAATTGACATCAGCACCTGTACAACAAAGTGCATGCACGTTTGCATTCTTTCATTTAACTGTCTGGCAGCTACACCGGTTATTACTGTGCCACCATTTCCCATTTTCAATGAATTATCCCGCTCTTACATTAACTTGTGACCTTGCAACATAAATCGTTTCAGTACATTACCTACACAAATGTATTCCCGACATTACATTACGTTGCATTAATTATTTATTGGTGGTGTAAGTAACCTGCGTATTGAATTTGACTCAAATCATTCCAAGGGTTAAGAATAAGCATTTTACTCAAGCCTTTGCACACATATGCATATGCCAGATCTAATTCACATATACTTAACGTATGTTATTTATTGGTGCTGCAGTATTTATTCCGTCACTTTATTTATTCCAAACTTCCTCCTTCCCTTACTCTCACTATCTCTACCAACATCTCTCACTGTCCATCTCCTCCATCCCAGACTTTTTGACCATCTCTGGGCCCTCTCTGTCTGTCTCATCCTCCCCACTCTATCACTCTGCTTATTCCCCCTCAATACTTATTCCTCACCCCCCCACTTATTCTGTTTTTTTCTTAGATCTCCCTTTGTTAATCTCTTCCTGCACCTTTCTATGTCCATATACCCCACCCCCTCTCTCCATCCACTACCTCTTCCTACCCCACTCTATTCATTCTTATCCGATATCACTCCTTCTCCCATATCTCTATTTTCTCCTCTTCCCTTTCATTGTCTTTTTTCCTCTCCCTCTTTCTGTTGATCTTCTCCTCCCTCTACTCTCTGTCTAACTTTCAACTCCACTGTCCTTGTCCGTCTCTTCCTCACCCCTTTCTATGCTAATCTGCACCTCTCCTCCCTCTTTCTCACCTTTACCCTCCCCTATCTCTATCCATCCCCTACCTACGCCTGTCTCCTCCATCCCACTCCCCACCTGTCCATCTCTCCCTTCTCCCTTTCGTCTCCACGTTAACACACTCACCCCAATAGAAGGCCGGTGGTTCTAACGGCTGAGTACTTCTTTCTTGAGTGTAAGTAACCTGCGCACTGAATTTGACTCAATCATTCCAAGGGTTAAGAATAAGCTTTTTACTTAAGCCTTTGCACACATATGCATATGACAGATCTAATTCACATATATTTAACGAGTGTCACCCGTATTGTACACATATTTCACCTGTATGTTTCGTGAAATTCGCCCTGCTCTTAACTTTTCACGCAGATGAGTGTTTATGACTACATGACTCCTGAACTATACGGTGTACAATGATACATTTTGCTCGTACATTCATTGTTATATGTGCATATCGTCTGCAAAATGTGTTGCGAACAGAGTTAATACTAACGAAGTAATAAATTGAAACGCCATGCATGGTCGCGTAGTTTCTCACGCATCACAGTGTTCATGATGTCATATCTCCTGAACTATCTGTCATACAATGATATAGTTTTGTAGGTATGCTCGGTAGCACATGTGGATACTGACTGCGGTATGTGATGAAAATAGATTTAGCAGCAAAGAAGTAATAAATTAAAACGTCGTGCATGATACGGCTGTTTTTCATGCTTTCCAGTATTTGACAGAATATGTCATGAATTATGAGTCGTAGAATGAACGGTTCTTTTAGGTAAATCGAGCGGTAGATGGCGATACTGTCTGAAAAAGTTTTCTGAATAGATTTTGTAGCAATGAAGTAACAAATTTAAATGTCTTGTACGATAACATAGTTTCACATGCATCTCAACGTTGATGACATCGTATCTAATAAACTAGGAGTCGTACAATGACGTAATTTTTCTGGTGTACTTGATGGTGTATGTGTATTTCGCCTGGAAAATGCTTTGTGAATGCAGTTAGTAGAAAGTAATTAAAAAAGTAACTGTCATACCTCAGGTGGAAGTTTTACTTCCTGAACATTTAAAATATAGTAAGCGATAACCATTTCTTCCTTTCATTATTTGGTGGACATTATCAGATAGAAAAGTTTCTGGAAAGTTAGAAATTTTGCACAGGGTCTGCTGTGAGTCTGTAAATGCTCTCATTCTCAAATGGTGGATAACTAAAGTGTGGGGATTCTCGTGTCACGGGCTACTCTGATTTTTCGCCCCTTCCCTATCTCTTTCATAGGTGGATTGTTCTAAAATCCAGTCTCAATCTATACGGCCAGTAAGTGACATGTTTGTCAAATTTGTTTGAAGTCGGCCCAATGGTTTAGGAGGAGATGTGAAATATGCAAACATATGTACATCAATTCTTATAATTAGTATGGATGTTTCTCCAGATAGCTGATGAAAATGTGAAATGTGGAATCCTTACTGGGCCCCAAATTCGGCTCACAGTGACAAATTCCGGACGAAGTAATGATGGGCTCCAGAAGAATGTAATTCATGAGAGCAACTCATAATGCCGGGGCAAAGGTTTTTAGGTACGAAATGAGGTGAGAATTACCTCCTGCTTATATATATGCCCTAATTCAAAGCTACAAAGCCATCGGATGCAGAATATCACTTGAAATACAGGATTCAGATACTGATTTATTGAGAGAGAATTTGGGACATATGAGATAATAAATATATGAATATGAAATAATAATATATGAAAATGAGATAATAAATATATGAATCTACAGAAATTATAAAAAGGGATGTATATTGGCATGTAATTACGTATATGTATTTATGTTGCACCTTCCCCGTAAACCATGGGACCAATTCAAACCAACTTGGTACAAATATCATTTACTGTCTGGAAATATCTGGAACAGCGGGACCGCTACGGTCGCAGGTTCGAATCCTGCCTCAGGCATGGATGTGTGTGATGTCCTTAGGTTAGTTCGGTTTAAGTAGTTCTAAGTTCTAGGGGACTGATGACCTGAGAAGTTTAGTCCCATAGTGCTCAGAGCCATTTGAACCATTTTGTCTGGAACGAATCTTTCTGAGGTAAGGAGGGAGGTGAAAAAACAACGTAGTTCACGAAGCGGGAGCAGGTGTCCAGTATTTGAGAATGAGAGCATTTAGGAACTTACTAGATTTTTTATGGTCATTCAGTGGAATTGTTACCTGTAGCGGGACATATTAATTTTTACTTTTTTATTACGAACTATATTTGTGAACTATTTTACAGGCGTTATTCACATATCCCAGAAAATGATACAGAGAAATTACGTCGTTTCGCGGCAGTTATTTTGGGAGATATGACGTCATATACTCTGAATGGGTGAAAATCTTCAGCGTCATGCTAGATCGATAAATTTATTACTCCGTTGCTACTAACTCTATTCGCAAGACTTCTCGCAGACAGTTCTACATCTGGATCTGTCTAGAAAAATGTATCACTGCATGACACAGTGCAGGATACATGACGTCATAAACGCCGAGAAGCATGATTAAATGCAGCATCTTGCGTGACGTTTTAATTCGTTGCTTCTTTACTACTAAATCTATTCGCAACACAGTCCGCAAACGGTGTCCACTTATGCCGCTCAATGTACCTACTAAAATATATTGTTTTAGGACACAAAACTGAGGAGACATGACGTCATAAGCACTGAGATGCATGAGAAACTGCTGCATCATGCATGACATTTTAATTGATTACTTCTTTACTGTTAACTCTATTGACAAAAAATTTCGAGAACAGCAGACACATACACCACTAAATGTACATGCAAAATAATATAACTGTGCCACACATAGTTCAGGACAAACAACATCATAAACATCGAGCTGCATGAGAATGAAACTGCAAGGCGAAATTCGCTAGACATGCAGGTGGCATATTTACACAAATATGAGTGAAGTACGAATGAAATATAATTGGCATATGCTTAATGGCAAAGCCCCCAGTGAAGCGCTCATCCCAAACGCCTCACATGGTTTGAATCAAATCGGGAACACATATTACCTACAACCTAGAAAGAAATATTATAGGGGCAAGAACACTTGCCTCCTTTTGGGGTGAGGGTGATAACATGGAATAACATTGAGAGAGAGGTGAAATTCGGAGGTGGACAGCGTGGGGGAGAAGAATATAGGCACATGTAGGATATGCAGGAGAGAGGGAAGGGAAAATGGACAACGAGAGGGAGAGGAGAAGATAGACAGAGGAAGAAAATAGGACGACATAGACAGAGACATATGGAGGAGTATACAGAGAGTGTTATGGACGACAACAAGACGAAAAGTTAGAGGGGAAGGACGAAAAGGACAGATAAAGTGCAGAGGAGGAGAATGGTACAGAGAAGAAAGAGGAGGAGATGAACACGGAAGGAAAGCAGAAGAAATTAATATGGAGAGGGAATTGGAGGAGATGGACAGAGGGAGGGAGGGGAGATAATTGACTGAGAGAGGGGTAAGAAGAAACGGAATTAGAGGGACAGAAAGAGTGGAGAGAAGGTGAAGCAGTAGATGGACAGAGGTGGATTAGCAGATTTTCAGAAGGAGCAGGGACGAGTGCAGGGTGTAACGTGGACGAGATGATGAGAGAGGGTCATGGTGAAGAACGAGAGAGGTGGAACGAGGCGACGGACTAAAAGAAAACAGGAATAAATGCATACCCAGGCAACTGTTGGTGCTCAGCTAGTTCAAGCTGTATGTATAGTTATGGGGGACTATGTATTAGGCCTAGCGTAGCAAATGAAGGCAGCACCATGCAAATGAAGAAGCTGTTCTTCTGTTAATTTTTGGATTACGTTTCTCCCAAACTAAAGACTACAAAGTCTTCTGCGTATTATAAGAAACGCTGAAAATGCTGTGCTTCTAAATATTAAACTTTCTTATGTATTATTCTGTTTGTTGAACACAATAGTTACTTACGTTAGACTAGTTTCAGTTCACTAGAATGGAATACCTTGAAAGTACACCAATATGTTAAAATCGGAACGCTGAAATGTCATATACGATCTGGAACGAAATTAAGATAATAGAAAATTTGTTTAAATTTTTACTAGTCTGAGATTGTCGAGATAAGTCAAGATCAGAAAATTGATGTTGAAGAGATAGCAGTCAAACCTACGACATGTACATATGATTGAACACGAATTCGAAAACATTACACAGAAGAAAAGATGAAAATCCTAATTTTGGTAAACATTTTTGGAAAGCAGTGATCAATTAATTGTTATATTTTGACTAAAGTTCAGTCTTTATCACTCATGTATGTTTTAATGATATAGGTAACCGGCTTCGGTTCTTTCTACAGAACCATCATCAGACCCGTGGCTCCCTTAGGATGGTAGGCGGAGCTCTCCTCGCTGCTACGCAGAGTTGACTGCGTAGCAGCGAGGAGAGCTCCGCCTACCATCCTAAGGGAGCCATGGGTCTGATGATGGTTCTGTAGAAAGAACCGAAACCGGTTACCTGTATCATTAAAACATACATGAGTGATCAAGACTGAACTTTAGTCAAAATATGAAAATCCTAACTTTTCTTGAGACTACATGTGAAAGTGCATTAGAGACAAGGTATTGTTTTGTATAAGTTTCGATAATATCCCTCGCCAAATTGGACAAATAACTTTCATATACGAATTATTTGAAGAAATCGTTTATACTAGTAACTTGAACGTCGCATATCTGCTTCCTTGCAACTCTTATGAAACCTTATATTGGATAAAATGGAAGATTCTGTGGAGTGTTGATATTCTGCTATATAATTTCTCGAATTTACATCTAAAGAAGTCCAAATTTTACTTTATCATAGCACATATAAATTGTTCAGCAAGAAGCTATAAATAAAGTGGCCTATGTCTGCAAGTTGGTTTTATAACTCTTTCATTATATGATCTACTTTGCCGCCGCTGGCCCCATTCTCAGATGCACTTTACACAGGCTGAGTCAATAGCTCGACATACATTCAGTACCTCTTTCTCTGGTTGTTCATTGTACAATCTCCCTCCCATTTGCACAGCTGAACATCTAGATGTTACTTTCCAGATGTGGCCCTCAATTCTGTGTCAGTCTTTGGTGACAGTAGGGTTTTTCTTTGCAGGAAGTATGCTTCTCTTGTTCTGACTGGTAGGTCCGTCTTGATTAGTTGTCCTTTCTCAAAAGAGGAGCTCTGTCACTTTTTCTAGGTATCTAGGGCACTTTTGATGCTGAGCTATTTACGAAATTTGTCTGTTTGTTGTTGGTCGTATGCTGAACCTGTGTGTAACTGAATTTCTTTAACGATACAAGAACGGTCTGTGTTTTAAATTCCGATTACAAGTTCAGATCTATAAACAATGTACCTATTTCACTTTTTAACATGAGGTTATTCATGAAAATTACTTTTTACGAATCTGATTTTGTTGTTAATGTGAACTGCACGTGTCAGTAAATTAGAGTGCGTAAAATAACGATTCACAAGAATACTCAGAAAGACTAACTTTTACGTAATTTTGATGCATCCTACTACAAAAACGTTTTTGTTGAAATTACATGACACTTCACTAGTTGAAAATTGTTTCTTATATTCTGTAAAAAAATTTCATTTAGACCATACGACAAATTCTTACCTTGCAACGAATAACTTAACTCTGTGTCGCTCCACAGACGGAATGATGAGCTGAAATAAGGAACTGCGCACCAGTTTTCCTTCTCATTCTTATTTAAGTATCTAAATTGCTGTTCGTAGTAAATTACTTTTTGACACTGTTATCAAAATTGTAAGTACTAGGTGAGTACCAGGCAGTGCCCAGATACGTATTTATTCTATTCTCCTCCCCTCTCAATCTCATTCACTTTATCTACGTCAATATCCTTTGCTCCCTCTTTTTGTCCAACTTTCCACAAACCCTCTGTCCATCTCCTCCTGCCCCACTCTCTGACCATCTCCTCGTTTTTCATATATCTGCCATTCTGGTCCTTCCTCATCTCTCCATTTGCTCCCTCCCCGCTGTCCATTTCACGCTCCTCCCCTAATTCTAGACCCTCGCCCCCTCTCTTCGTCAGTCTCCTGCTCGCTCCTCCTCTAACTCCTCCTCCTGCCCCTCTCTGTCCAACTCCGTATCCACCCTCTCCCTGTTCATCTCGTTCCCTCTTCCTTCTCATTGTCTAATCTTTTAATCGTCTGTCCATTTCCTTATCCTCCTCGGTATAATCATCTGCTCCTCCCCAATCTGCATATCTCACCTCTCACTAAGTTTGTTCATCTCCTCCTCTTTCCTTTCTTTGTCCATTTCCTCTTCCCTTTCTCAATCCTTTCCCCTCATTTGTATCTGTTCATCTCCTCCTTCTCCTCCTCCTGCTCCTCCTCCTCCTCCTAACTGTGCCTGTCTTCTCCTCCCCTCTCCCCCTACTGTCTGCCCTTCTCTTGCTCCACCTGCTCTCTATCTCATCACACTCACCCTAATAGGAGGCAGGTAGTTCTTACCCCTATAGCACTTTTTTGCAGATTTTATCTGTGTACCAGATCTGATTGGTGTCATTCCAGGGATGAGATTTTTACCCATGAAGTCATCTGCATATGTATACAAAAAACACGTTTCAGAGATATTTAACGTGTTTCACATGAGGGAAAGCGAATTTGGTGAAGTTATTTCATTTGAACAACCTCAACTTTTATGACACCATATCTCCTGAAGTATGTGCTGCATATTGATATAATTGTGTAGATACGTACAATGTTATACGTGGCTACTGTCTGCGAAATGTGTAGTAAACAGAGTTACCAGTGAAGGCGTAAAATACAATGTCATGCATGGTGCAGCAGTTTTGCATGCATCTCAGTGTTTGCGATATATCTCCTGACTTTTATGTGATACAACGATATATTTTTGTAGATACGCCAGTGGCATATATGGATACTGTCTGAAAATGTGTTGTTAAAAGTAGTAGCAACAAAGTGCTTAAATGTCTTGCATGATGTTGGACATTCCCACTCCTCCATCCTGTCCACCCTTCACACTTCATATTCTTCCTTTTGTATGTTTCTATCTACAACTCAAAGCATCTCCTCTTCAGTGAGTGGTATCCTTCAGTCTTGATGTATTTATATTCTACAAGAACTTTCCACAACATTTATACACACTTACATGCCTGTGTACATCGATTTTTGTAATTTCTATCTATTGTTCACACAGAAGTGCAGGGCGTGACAACGCATATGAGTCCAAAAAATATTTATTTTTGAAGACTGGATTTATGTTTGTGAGATATTTATGAATGACAAAAGGAATTACTTTGAAATTATAGTCTGTCCTTTTAGTGACATAAAATTACACACAAACCAATATGAACAATCAGCGTTGTCTTTCTTGGAATGGTCATACAACACAATTTCTGCTACTACAGAATATTTGTTTTCTTGGATTCCTAATTCAATACTATTTTAGTAACCTAGATGGGGATAAGCTAATTACAATACTAAATGCATGATTCATGACTCTCCCTGATTACCAGGACGTAGATATTATTGGACACAATGAATCATTTGTACCATAGTAATTTCTGAACCACCACTTGCAACAAACAGACTCGAAAGCTACCTTTTTCTGAAGCGGTGTTTCTTTAAACAATCATCTTAAAAATCATCCTTAATCCTCAGTTCACACATCATGGAACATCTCAAACAGAGATCTCTGTGCGGCACATCCGTCATCCAAGCTGCTCATTCCGGCATTATACAACACCCCGCCTCCACGACAGAAGAACTAGCACAGCCCCAAAGCTGTGACTCGACTCGAGAGTCACCTAAATGCTTGACCACGCTGACTTAATAATGCAACATCGGAAAACCAGAGACTGTGTATTACTCAAGTGTTCAGCGTACAAAGATGCTCCAAATGATAAGACATCAAACAAACCTAGTTTACTGCCATATCACTTAGGGAATGAACCCTGGTCTTATTATAAATCCGTGTCTTATTATTCACTATTCTTTTTGTGTATGAATCTTATTTGACCATTGATAATGTTTGCCGTTAAATGTTTCGGTCACATAAATGAGAACTGTCATAGCTCGTAATGCTTTTAATAACATATTTGGGCTTAAACTGCATCACATGGCGAGATCCTCCAACCTGAACTTAAAAGACGTTTGTTACGTCTCAGCTGACAGCAGAATAAAGCTGACATCGTCACCGCTACGCTACAATAACGATATGAATAAACGCGTCTCCTCTTTAGAACGTAGGATACGTTATATGATTGTTAACTTATCTTCTCCTTGTATTCAAGATTGATTGCGTGGAAAACAATAGTGAAAGCCATGTGTTCTCATAACGAAATTACATTGTGTATTGAGATATGTTTTAGCTGACCTCATAGTTTGGTGTTAGGCAGGCATATTAATGAACACTTGCAGATTATACTGTGACGGTGGTAGGTTGTTGTTTGAAATAAAACGGATCAGTCAGTGAATCACTTTATAAGTCCTCACCATTAATAAAACGAAGAAAAATTACATAGTGGCTTGAAACTATCTTTACTATCTTTCTCCGATGAAGCAAAACAATCAGTACTAGTAAGGGAAACAGTGCTTCAGTCTGGCAGAGGTCGTGGTTTGCGGAGGCCCGCTTCGGGCGAGTGCTCAAGCGCGGCAACTCCACTGAGGCGTGCTCGCTGCGGTTGCAAACATCGGAGGATGTGTGTGTCTGTGTGTACAGTACATGCCAGGCGCAACCACGCGCGGCCTCACAGAAGTTTGTTTGAAGAAGCACATTGTTGACACCGGCCACTGTGTGCGAACTCAGTAGCAGCAGAGTTTGCTGCGCTTGGGCAGATGACTTCTTCCGACCGGCAGTACCACCACGCATCTACGGAAGCATCACAGCTACAGAAACAAAAAGCTACATCGTTTGCAGACATCAGTGGGAAGAAAAAATTATTACACATTTTATGAGATTATGACTAACTTTACTATAAAACTGGCTATTTCATGTCGTAATTGACTTCCCCACAACATTGTTAGGCACAACGTAAGTCCTAGTAGAAACCATTTTTTTGGGAAATATTCTTCGGGTTACGTTACAAATTTACTTTTCCTGTATATTACTTATTTACTTGCTGATGTTACGAAGTAATCCCGCGATTCTATTTGCTAGCTGTTGCTGGTTTTATAGGTGCCGCTATGAGAAATATAAAAGAAATTCATTCATAAAACTATTACACGTTATTGAATATATCTCATACACCATCTTAACAACCAATCACGAAGCTTAAAAATACTAAATATCACGAAAAAATCATATAACTATGAGTAAATAAATTTTGTATGGAACAACGATTTAGTGTTCCTGGAACAACTGGTGTTTTGCAGCCAGATTCTACATTTTTGTCGTTGCTGTTGTCTTCATTTCCAAGCATGGTTTGATGCATTTCTCCATGTTAGTCTGTAGTATACAACTCTCATCATCTGCATAGCTGGAGCGACCTCCAGCCTCTGAAACTTTTTTTTTCTTTTCTTGTCTTAATCTCCTTCCACAATTACTACCTGCTGCACGTAAATTCCCTGTCAACTTGTCACTTCTTTTAATTAAGTTTTGTCATAAATTTGTTTTTCCCCTGTTGGATATAGTACCTCCTCATTAGTTATTCGAGCTACCCATGTGTTCTTCAGCATACATCTATAGGACTGCATTTCAAGAGCTTCTATCATCTTGTTATTTGAACTACGTTTCGTGAACGTTTCACCTCAACAAAAAGCTACACTCTAGAAAAATATCTTCAGGAAAGATTTGCTAGCACTTAGACAAATATTAGATGTCAAACAAATTATCACATGAGATAGGTTGAAGAAAGACAAACTTACATTTACAGCATTTGTAGACTTAGAGAAAATGTTTGACAATATTGACAGGTCTTAACTATGTATCTTTGAAGGGAACAGTGATAGCATACCGTGAGTGAAATGCTTTTTTATAATTTTTGAATAGGAACTTTGACTAAATTATTTAATGGATAAACGCTAGCCATCCCACGTGTATCAGGGCCACTATAAGGTTCAGTATAAGCGCATATGAGCGTGATTAGCGTAACATCATGATTCTGCCTCCTAATTTGCATAACAGTTAAGGTTCCCACAACAGCAAACACGGGGCTAGTGTCCATATTGGCAACCCAGCCACGATTCATACCCTACAGGTCACACTGATATAATTTGGTCTCTCTCTCCTTCATCAGTTACCTGAACTTTTTTTAAAAATCGGTTGTAAATTAAAGTTGGCGGCGCCTATGTACTAATCGTCTGTGTGACAATTCTTGTGTTTGCTCTGTCTTTTATTTAGCAAGTTATATTCTATGGTGACTCATTTATTTTGTGTTTCTGCAGCTTCTTCATGATACTTATCGTAGATCAGCGTTCTGATCACGAACGGGGAATACGCTCCATTCAGAGTAAAGTGAATTCTGTTGAACTAGACCGATGAAACCTATTGATGTCATTATAATAATCCAAAACCTGTTAGAAACAGACAACAGGTCAATCAGTCGGTGCCAGCGTAATGGCGTGCGAGAATCCAGAGTTGCAACCCCTGTTATCAGTATGGCATATGAACTACCGGAGGATACTATTTTAGCATTCCTGATGGAATGAAAATAAAAAGAGAGGAAGCAGATGAAAGAAGGGAGGAAGCAGAAAGAAAGAGGGAAAAGAAGGACTATGAATTTCGTAAAGAAATTCTCAAGGCGGAGACAGAGAAGGGGAGGGAGGAGGATGAAAATGTACGAGGTGCTAATTTTAAAGTAGATGTGGCAGAAGCCAAGAAACAAGCTATCACAGCACCCGGGATAGCTAAGCGCAAGAATGAAACAGCGAGTCAGAAAGCAAAGACCTGCACCAGTCGACTAAGAGAAGGTTATATCACGGCAAAGCTTATCTTGAACAAAGTCACAAAAATAAATGATCACCTTCAGTAAACGTTCGAAAGAGTCACTATAATGGAAGGTGTACAGGACCCTGTATGGTTATTTGGGTCACTGTTGGTTCAGTCTTTTCCTGTGGGTTCCAATTAAAGGGTCACCCTGCGGAATTAGAACAGAGACATGATCAGTATGCACTCGGAGATCCATTGTGGACAGATACAAGAAGCAACACCGGACACCCTTAGCGGTAATTCAGGTCCATACGATGGTCGCTGTACACATGATTTAGCATATCGCGTCGAACCTGTTCAGATACTGGAGTTGATGAGATGTTCAGGAGTGGCTCGGTCACAGACACATTCTGTTCACCCTGAATTTACAGAATTTCAAAGATGTAGGGCATACTTTACATCCCAAGATGTTACTGGGACGGGTTGGCAAGTCGCTAGCCTGAATGTGGCCACTTAAATCAAACCTAGAATTTATTTGAGCTTACCTGGACGCTGCTCTTCGTCCAACGAATTTAGACGCATTTCTTACCACAACTGCTGCGAGACATGCAAGACCGCATTAAGCAAGAAATCATCATGTGGCCAGAACTAGATGCTTTTTGATACAAGAACCCTCTCAACATATTCGACGCACTGCTCAAAAAATATCAATTCATAGACTCTTCATGGAGCACGTATGAGATAATTCAGTTTTTCTTCAGCAAACTCCACGCCCAGTAGCAGCATGCGTCAGTTGGAAGGTGCCTTGACAACACTGAATCGTTTAAATGTTTGCTATCCGAACTGGAACTTGTGTTAGACAAACAATGTGATGATGACGATGGTTGGTTTGTGGGGCGCTCAACTGCGCGGTTATCAGTGCCCGTACAAAGTCCACATCATTACACAGCCCTATCTCGCCACGTTCACGAATGATGATGAAATGATGAGGACAACACAAACACCCAGTCCCCGGACAGAGAAAATCCCCAACCCGGACGGGAATCGAACCCAGGACCCAGTGATCCAGAGGCAGCAACGCTATCCACTCGATCACGAGCTGCGGACTTGACAAACGAAGTGCCACGGAAAGAAGGAGGGCAAATGAAGGGAACAATCAGCAACGCCATAAGAATAAAGAAAGGAGGGATGACTAAAATAAACCACAGAGTGTGTGACAGAAAAGAGTAGCACAGCAACAATAAGAATTACGGAGAGCAGGGTTACAGAACTGAGAATACCCTTAGGTTTAATAGCACCTGAAGTGAACAAGGTCATAGCCAGCAGGGAGACAGTTGATGGGGCAGACAGAACCACAATAATAACAACGGTGACAGAATCGAAATTAAAGGTCCGAATCCGTCCAGTGGACTACAGACAGTGAAGTGACAGTCATAACTGAAGCCAGACGTCACATCTACATAAGCCTACTGACGAGTCTGAACAAATTAATGTCTTTCACGCTATAACTAACGTACACATTAATTCTAAAGACCTCAGTATTATATTGCCCAGCCAGCAATACGCAAAAAGAGCAGAAAATGTCGCAGGATAAACGGTGAGCTGCTAAACAACCTTATAACCGCCATCTGACCCGGGATCCTACAGTCCTACAACCGCATGACAACTGGTTGACTTCAGAAGACTCTGGACGTCTCTTGGGTATGGTCATTAAAGCCAAACCACTAGAAATGATGGAACAAAATTAGAGAGAAAAAGTTCACCTAAATAAAAGCTGAGTTAAGAGAATAACACCTGTTCAACTTAGGCAGTTCGCAAAGGTTATGTACATCTGATATTGGCAGTCTTTGGGCCATCTGGAGTGTATAATAAATGAAGAAAATTTCACAAGTCAAGGTCGCTAAAATGCATTTTCCTGGATGGCCAGCTTTGGCAGAGCTATGCTGTCATCATCGGATACTCTGCCTCAAAATTTTAAAGCATACGATCCGATGACGACAACATAGCTCTCAGGAAACCGATCATCTAGGAAAATGCATTCTTAGTGATCTTGGCTTGTGAGCAATTCTTCAGTTTTCAGATCGCAAGGGGATTATTGCGTAAATGTTACATAGTTGCAAAATTCAATCACGTTGCAGTGAGCTTACATAAGTCAACCAACTGTGCAAGAAAGATTTCATGTGGGTTAAGAATCTTCCCAAATTACTCTTTCTGCCACCACTGCCCCTCACTACAGTAGATGGGTAGGTCTGCACAACATGTGTCAGCATTTTATGGCCACGCTAACTTACGTATTTCGTAGCAACAGTCTGTAAATTCCGTAATGATGACTACCACAACAGGCGGTACAATGGAAGATGAGTGGAAATCTCTAAAAACAGTCATCACAAAAATTGGACCGATAAATAAAAGGTGCAAGGAACATAAGTGTGAGGAAACAGTGGCTAACACTGAGGATAGTGCTGGTAGTTGTAAATAACACACTGAAGGACTCTATGAGAGAGGAAGAGCTATGTGTTGTTGCGGTAGCACAAGAATTAGAAATTCGATTTGGAATACATAGTGTAGTGGGACGCGAAATTGAAGCGTCACCCATCCACCCGTGTCAGCCCAGTTTGCAGGTGACTATAAGTTTAATTTAGTTTGATTATATATTTTTCTTATTATTGGTAATAGATGTGAATTATCTAAAAGTTTTGTATTTTTTTTATGTGTTTCATGTACGGAGAGGGCGGCGCAACGAACGGAGACAGCATCTTCGTTGCCGCGACCAGAGAGGAAATCGCTGGCCGCTATACGTCGCGGGTCGACAGCCGAGGAGCAACAGAAGATCCTGGAACCGAGTTGTTACGTCGTGCTTCTAAAAATTAAAAATGAATTTGTATACTCTTTTTGTACAACAATGACGTCATATAGAGCTTAATCTTGTTGAAAAGTCAGTCCTACTTTGTTAACCGTCAAGTTCACATATGTATGTACGAAGCTAATAAATTAGTGGAGGTTACTTAAGTTGAAGCACGTGTTCTGAGGATTTATTTATGGAGAAGTATGTGAACTGATGAATAGTATATTTGACAAGATTATTGAATTTTGACAGTGGTCATCGCAACTTTGAATCTAAAAGGTTTAGTCAATGGGTGATTCTGATATCGATTAAGTCAAGATAAAGTGTGTCAATATAAGTTCTGAGGAGAAACAAACGAAATTTAAATTGAAAGAGTTTACGCAAACCAATTGGCCCAAGTGACGAAATTCTTTGCTTACGACTCAACTGATGTTTTACAGTTTCGTTCAAGAACCATTCTGTGACAATTTAAAAAGAATATAAATCATTTTGAAGTGGGTTGTAACTGACGTAGGTGACGAAGTCTGCACATGGTCATATGATAAACGAAAGTCATTTATAAACAAACCTATACGTCGTTACACTACACCGTGGCGACCTTATAGAAACAGGACTTGTGTGCAACTAAGGCACACAGGTACGAAACAAAGCATCAAGAGTCCTTCGGAAGTCAACGCGAGTTTTCGTGGAGCCTTCACCAGCCAGCGGCGACTTCGCGGGTGTGGGCATCTGACGGAGCGCAGCCAAGCAGTACGGTCACGCAGTTGTTCCACGAGAAGGCTCATCTGTTGGGCAGCAGCTGAACGCTGCAAACCCCGACAACCCTTTTTCTCCCTAAACTAACAGGCCCAGTACGTCAGCTGCGGGGTGTTCCTCCGGCTGGTATTAGAGGTGGCTGAGGGCTTCGCCTGTCTACGGCGGTGCCGGGCGTGGTTGCAGCCAGTGACGTCTCCGGTGTTCGACTCAGCGTCCTGCCAGTTGCGGAAGCGGGGTCGCAGCATCTCAGCGGCTGCTTCGACGGCGGTTATATCTGCAGCCCATAGCAGCACACTGATCACCGAGAACTACAAACTACAATATTATTGTCCGGTGAGTTTGTTTCAAGTTGGAAGTGCAGTGTTGTACATAGGGAGTGTGCTTTTACAGGATTGTTAATTACAAGTCTGCGCGTGTAACTAGTTAATATCTTACAATAATGTCGGGAAGTGAAATGTCAGACGAAGTGCAATCTATGTCCCATAGGAGCATGAGATCCCTTTTTAGGGCGATCGCTATATTAAAACAGTCTAACGAAGAATCTACTGCTAGATTAAAAGAGGAACTAAAACAGGAATTAAAACAGTCTAACGAAGAATCTACTGCTAGATTAAAAGAGGACCTAAAACAGGAATTAAAACAGTTTAACGAAGAATCTACTGCTAGATTAAAACAGTCTAACGAAGAATCTATTGCTAGATTAAAAGAGGAATTAAAACAATCTAATGAAGAATCTACTGCTAGATTAAGTGATAAAATAGAGGCTTCTAATGTTGAAATGCAGGAAAAACTAGTAGGACTTAGTAATAAGATTGCTGATAATTGTAAAAGGTTAGAAGAACATATCCAGGAATCACGAGAGGAAAAAGCTCGTATGCGAAACGATATTACTGACTTAACCGAGAGACTAGATAGTGTCAATATCTTAGTTGTAAATGAAATACAGAAAAATAACGATATGTTACGAGATGAATTTTCTATGCAAACGGAAACTGTTCGTAGAGAATTATTGGGATCTATTAAAGAGGTCTCTACCAAACCTGTAGAGATTTCTTCAATAGATAATGTAGAATTAGAGACATTAACTCATCAAGCAGAAAAGGACCATACTGAAATCGAAAACATGAAATTTTTAATTACTGAAATATGCAGTAACCTTGAGACTGCCAAAGATAATAACATTGACGAAGGTACAGAGCGTTCACATCGTGAACACAGTGAAGAATCGATATTAGCTAATCGCGTTTCCAATACAGAAATGCGAATACAGGAAATTACTAAACGGTTATCGGAATTAGATAATAACGAAAACATTTCAGATAGCAGAGGTAATAACATAATCAAAGACAACAGTCGCATCGAATTTGCTAGCTCGGACGACAACAATATGAATAAAGAAATCACGGCAAGCCAATCCGATGCAACTCCGTCTCCGCAATCTAAACAAAATCCGACTATTTCTCTCGCAGAATGTTTGGATGATATAACGACAAATTCAAATGTGGCAAGTCGATTCCCTGTATTCAAACCGGTAGGCGAACTTCACCCTATAATCTTTATAAAAGCTTTTGAAACTTCATTATCTCCTAAATGGAGTAATGAAAAAAGGATTCAGTTTGTAATAGGACATTTGGAAGCAGAAGCTGCGGAATGGGCAGTACTGCATAGAAATGAATTTAGGGACTGGGATGATTTTGTTAAGCAGTTTAAACAACATTATTGGTCAAGAGGAAAACAACAACACTTAACTTTAGAGTTGCTAGACCCTCCTCCATATTCTAAACGGTGGGGAGGTTATAGGAATTATTTCGAATGGCATTTAAACAGTGCTAAATTAATTGAAGAACCAATTATTGAAAGTCATCCAATACGAGTCCTAATTAGTGGATTACCGTATTATGTAAAGGAAAGAAAAATGTTACTCTACGAATTATAGGTGAGCCTTTACTAGCTGCTCTACCTTGGCCACCAGCAAATGAGATCCAACAATGCATCCCAGACGAAAAAGTTTGCGAACAGATTGTTAAAAATGCCGAACGGAGAATTAAAAGTTATAATCAACATGCTATAGAACCCTCATTTCAGGTAGGAGATCTTGTGCTAGTACGATCGCATCCTAAAAGTTCGAAGATCAGTAAGGAATGTAGAAAATTCTTCTTTATCTTTGAAGGTCCATATGTTGTACATAAGATTGTACATCCCAAAGCGTTACTTCTTATGGAACCTTCATCAGGTGTAATTAAAGGATTATATAGTGTTGATCAAATGAAACCCTTCATTCCTAAATAAGTTAATATTTAGTACGTGTTACACACGGAAGAGCGTTCACAGTTTATTCATGTGAAGTTTTTCGTGATAGTTACGTATTATTTTAAAGAATGAAACAGAAAGCTTAAACAAGTGTTCAACAATAATCTACTGGTACTTCAAAAAGAGGAAGATAACCAACAGGGGGATTTATATGGAAGAAATTTTGCTCTTAGGTCAAAAGGAATATTGCATATTTTAAATTTACTCGGATAGTAGGAACCAAAGGGGATGGTTAATAGTTTTAGGGACCATGGGCGTCCAGAGCTATATGGCTCACGAGAACATAGCAGAGTGCCTTTAATAGAGGTTTGTAATAGTGTTAATGTAGAACACACCAAACGGGGCTCTCTCGCATGTTTCTCCTAAATAAATTGCCATTACCCAACAAGGTGTCCGAAGGGAAAGAAAGCCGTGCCGAGATTCTAAAGAAAGTGTTGCTTGATTTCTTCTTGACCTCAGGCATAAATAAGGTATTAGGGAAAAGAATGAAGTAAAGTAAGTAGTACTATTAGTTATTGTGAGAAACTAATTAGTAATGTACAGTTTAGGAAAGAGTAACTCTAGTAAATGAATAAAACTGAGACTAATTTACCACAATTTGAACGCTCTGTCCTAATGTAACAACGTTAAAGAACGTACTAAATTAGTATTTACTAGCAACTATTAAATGAAGAGGAGCAATCTCCATATATGCGGTTATGAATTACCACAATGGCACAATTAAGAGTAAATGATAAATAGTCACAACAATATCGTAATAAAAGGATTAAATCTATCTGAGAACAAGGACTCTAGATTACGTAAAATGTGAGGAAAATGTATTAACAGTTAAATATGGTATTTAGAAAAGGTCTTATTTTCGGTTAAAAACCTGACAAACTGAGCTTGTGGGTGGGGTATGTAGTGGGACGCGAAATTGAAGCGTCACCCATCCACCCGTGTCAGCCCAGTTTGCAGGTGACTATAAGTTTAATTTAGTTCGTTTATATATTTTTCTTATTATTGGTAATAGATGTGAATTATCTAAAAGTTTTGTATTTTTTTTTATGTGTTTCATGTACGGAGAGGGCGGCGCAACGAACGGAGACAGCATCTTCGTTGCCGCGACCAGAGAGGAAATCGCTGGCCGCTATACGTCGCGGGTCGACAGCCGAGGAGCAACAGAAGATCCTGGAACCGAGTTGTTGCGTCGTGCTTCTAAAAATTAAAAATGAATTTGTATACTCTTTTTGTACAACAACGACGTCATATAGAGCTTAATCTTGTTGAAAAGTCAGTCCTACTTTGTTAACCGTCAAGTTCACATATGTATGTACGAAGCTAATAAATTAGTGGAGGTTACTTAAGTTGAAGCACGTGTTCTGAGGATTTATTTATGGAGAAGTATGTGAACTGATGAATAGTATATTTGACAAGATTATTGAATTTTGACAGTGGTCATCGCAACTTTGAATCTAAAAGGTTTAGTCAATGGGTGATTCTGATATCGATTAAGTCAAGATAAAGTGTGTCAATATAAGTTCTGAGGAGAAACAAACGAAATTTAAATTGAAAGAGTTTACGCAAACCAATTGGCCCAAGTGACGAAATTCTTTGCTTACGACTCAACTGATGTTTTACAGTTTCGTTCAAGAACCATTCTGTGACAATTTAAAAAGAATATAAATCATTTTGAAGTGGGTTGTAACTGACGTAGGTGACGAAGTCTGCACATGGTCATATGATAAACGAAAGTCATTTATAAACAAACCTATACGTCGTTACACTACAATAGGTACCCAGAAATACAGTTAAATTCTGATCGAACTTACAGCCAAATAACATAGCAGGAAAACATAACATTTCTAAGCAATTTCTAAAACAATAATGGAGAATATCAAGAAAACGTGTTTTTAAGTTGGTGTGTAGACTGTATGAGACTGGAGACGCACAATCAAACTTTTGGCTAATATTCACACGATTCTGAAGATGGAAAAGAACAAACACGACTTACCGAAAAGTCAGCTTAACACCTCGTGCACCAAAGTTGATGACAAGATTAATATATAGAATAATGAAAAGATATTGAGACTCTCTCAGAGACGGTCAGCTTGGCTTAGGAAGCTGAAGGCACGAGAGATGCAGTTCTGACGTTGCGCTTGATAATGGAAACAATACTTAAAGAAAACCAGCTTCATAGGATTTACCGCCTTAGAGAACGCTTCAGATAATGCAAAACTATGCCAAATTTGAAATTCTCAGCTAATTAGTATATTCTATTCGAAACGTCGGTGACATGCAAAATTTGTAACTACGAGAAAGGAGTAATAGGACAGAAGACCAAGAATGAAGTGCTTTGATCAGAAATTCTGCCCTACAGTTCAATCTATTCATTAAGGAAGCAATGCAGGGCACAGTTATGGATTTAGGAGTGGGATTAAAATACAAGGTGGAAGAATATCAAAGAAAAAATTCACTGATAGCCATCCTCAGTGGGGCAAGGAGAATATAAAAAGCAGTCTAGAACAGGCAAAGAGGACGTTCTGGCCTAACGAATTCTTTTTACGTATGTAGACTGAAGCGGCGAGAGACCCCGGTTCGAGCCCCAGTCTTGGTAAAAAAATTTCACCTTGGTTCGATTCCCGGCCTAGGTATAAACTTTGACTCACAGCTTCAGTCTATACACAAAACATCACATCTGTATGAGACCAATAAAGTCTCTGAGACTGAGTCATTTCGTTTGTCTAATGAACTCTACTAATAACAAACAGTGGCCTTAATACGAGGAATAAGAGATATGATCATGTAAGTTTAGAGTACAGAATTGTAAGGAAATGTTTCATAGACTGAGGGAAAACCGCAAAAGAAGAGAACTGAAGTATCTGAAGTGCTACAGCTAGATGTAGAGATGTAGAGGGAATGGTAAGAAATGAGAGAAGCATCGAAAAGAGGAAAGGACAGGATGAAGATTGTTACGTTGAGACAAAAGTGAATAATATCCATAGTACTATAAGAAACTGTAAATATTAAAACTGTAGGGAAAGACACAGACTGGAATGTTTCCAAGAAATAACTCAAGATTTTGGAAGCAAGAGCTATTCTGAGACAAAGAGTTAGGTACAAGACAGGACGTCGTGGGAGGGATGGCGGCATCAAATAGATCACTGATGAGCGAAAACAAACTGAATCTGAACAGCTTCAATAAGCTAAGGGGTTTAGTAGTTCGGCCATAGACCAAAATAAGTGTGGGATGTAAAGTCTATTAGCGCTTCCTTTCACATTTATTCGAGTTCACGAGCAGCTTCTATCTGCATTCCTACCCCCCTCCCCTCCCGCCCCCAAACAGCACCCCATGTATGATAACAGTACAGTCTGCTACTTTCGCAATATCTCATCAGTCTGCACACGACCTATGGTTAACACATACGACTCATATTCAAAATGAGAGACATTGTCATTTACATTTCCTATCTCTTCCCTAAATCTCTACAAACGAGAGTTCGAGGGGCTTGATTGTTTTCAATATAACTACTATCGAATAACCAGAATAACCAACTGTGGTGGGTTAACGCTGCATGGCGCACCAGAGCATGATTAAGCATCCCGACCCTTTGGAGGCAATTAGCTCTCATTCGAAACAATACCATTCCGATACCGTAATTGGTGGTAAAATGCCTTCGAAGAGGAGTTGCAGTTCAACATCATATCATAAATCTTTATTACAGAGCAGTCTTCAGTAAGTTGAAATCATATCATCCGATAAAGTGTTTTGACTCTAACGTCCTCAAGTCATGCGTACTTTGAGAGCCAACCTCATCTTTCCTCAGTTAAGTAGCCCTCTCATTCTTATTTCCGTGTGCTGCGTCTAATTTAGCCGACGTTCAACGTATACAAAGTTCACTCTGTTTGCGTGACTGAAAAATAGGGCAGCGCGATTCACGGTAAAATTCGGAAAATTGTAATAAAGCGTTATCACGATAAGTGAAATATATTACTAATTTACAAAAACCAGCTGTTGCGCCCAAAACTAAATTGTACAACCCACTTGAGCATTTTGATTTTACACAACTAAATGAGAGGGTTCATGTTAAATTAACAGCAGCGGCTGCATATTTCATGTAAAACATCTAAAAACACTGCTTACATTCAGAGTGAGTGGTATATTTGGAAACAATGCTAATGCACTTGGAGGGTGTTTCTGAAAGTGTAACGTGTGTGCTGTGTTGTTTATCATCGTGAATTGTGTATTGAAGCCCTGTTCTACAGAGTATTATATGAACATTTAAATCCCTGTATACAACTGGAACGCGATATGACCACAAGTAACTAAAGAACAGTCGCAGAACACAGACACCTAATGTATGCGAAACAGTAATGAATTTACATTGCTATGTACTCTAACGTCCATTAGTAGGTAATCGCTCATCAAATCTTATCCAAAATTAGATAATATGTTTACCTTCAGCTTCTAGCTTACAGCCGTGACGAACTTTCCCCACATCGGCAATAGCTGAGTGAACGGCCCGAAAGATGGATTACTTAAATATTTCCTTAAACTAGTGAGATTATATACTTCAAAAGCAAAACGTGGATACACTATTGAAAACAGGGAACACATCACTATTGTGTCCTCTACGAAATGCATCACTGCTGAAAATGGCGCCGTGCGTAGTCTTCCGCAGTTGCCTATGTTCCAGAAGAGCGTCCACTGACCTGTATTGTAGCACCAGACTGTTACTAATTGAAAAGAACTGCACTTATGTAATTAATGGGCTGAAACAGCTCGGTATATATATGATTTATTTGATTATTCATACACTGACTGATCAGTGATTCACGAAAGACTGTAGCAAAAGGTGTCGAAAAAAATGACAGAGTAATACCATGTATGTAAATAAGAAGTATCAGAGAAATAATTAACAGAAATATTACAAACAACTACTATGGTCTAGAATCAAATTTTCAGTCTACAGCGGAGTGTGCGCTGAGATGAAACTTCCTGGAGGATTACAACTGTGTGTCGGACCGAGACTCGAACTCGGGACCTTTGCCTTTCGCGGGCATGTGCTCTACCAACTGAGCTACCCAAGCACGAATCACACCCCGTCCTCACAGGAGGCGAGGTAATGGCTGACTTAAAGCTGTGAGGACGGGGTGTGAGTCGTGCCTGGGTAGCTCAGTCGGTAGAGCACATACCCCCGAAAGGCAAAGGTCCCGAGTTCGAGTCTCGGTCCGGCACAAAGTTTTAATCTGCCAGTAAGTTTCAGCTACTATGGTGTCCTCAAATCGATCAGACAAATCTCAAAGATCATATGGATCCTCAGTTCACATAACATGAATTGAAATTCTAGGAAAAGTACCACAAAATCACATGTTTTCGAGATGCATGTTCAAAATGGTTCAAATGGCTCTGAGCACTATGGGACTTGACTTCTAAGGTCGTCAGTCCCCTAGAACTTAGAACTACTACTAACTAACCTAAGGACGTCACACACATCCATTCCCGAGGCAGAATTCGAACCGGCGACAGTAGCGGCCGCGCGGTTCCAGACTGTAGCGCCTAGAACCGCTCGGCCACACCGGCCGGCGATGCATCTTCCAGCGAGACAATATACCACTTACGATGCATGAGAGGATGACACTAGTTAATATATAATACAGCAGATTGAAAGAATATTAGTCGATCGGATAAATTAGATTCCGGTCTACGAAAGAAGTGTGGTCTGAGACCTTCTGTGTCCGCACACGGAGGGATGCCGTTTCACATAATAATTCAAAAATGGTTCAAATGGCTCTGAGCACTACGGGACTTAACATCTGAAGTCATCAGTCCCCTAGAACTTAGAACTACTTAAATCTAACTAACCTAAGGACATCACACACATCCATGCCCGAGGCAGTATTCGAACCTGCGACCGTAGTGGTCGAGCGGTTCCAGACTGAAGCGCCTAGAACCGCTCGGCCACTGCAGCCGGCTCCTAATAACTCGCTACAAGTTCTTAACAGATTGATTGCAAAGTAATAATGCAAATACTTTTGTGTCGTACGTCTCAAACGACCTACACATCATCAGTTGACAACAACGATAAGTAATAATACGGATCTCGACAAAAATCTGCAACACTGCAATATCCGGAACCGCGAAATGACGACCAAGCAGAAAGTAGAATACAGCACGCCAAAGGCAGGAAACAGCATGCAGGCTACCGAGTGCTCTTTTGAATCTACCCGGTTTAGTGGCCAGACAACTACGAAAGATGTCATTCGCTGAGGGGTCACTAGCACATCAAAGGACAACACATTTCAGTGGTATCAGAAAGAGATAACCCAATATATATGGCTCAACTAATCGTACCCGACCGTAGGATGATCTTGCAGCGGATTAGAAAGATACATTCGCAATTTTTGAAAACAAAAATTATGGACAAAAATAAAAGTGCAATCGAATAGGAAATTTTCAAGTGCAATGAAAGTTGGATTTGAACACGTAAAGATGTGTACACTTTATGCAGAAATAAAACATACATATATAGGTTTGAAATATGTTGTAACACTTTTGATCAATACACATTAATATACCGGGTGATCAAAAAGTCAGTATAAATCACGGAATAATGAAGATAGAGAGGTACTAATTGACACACATGCTTGGAATTACATGTGGATTTATTAGAACCGAAAAAATACAAAAGTTAAAAAAATGTCCGACAGATGGCCTTCATCTGATCAGAATAGCAATAATTAGCATAACAAATTAAGACATAGCAATGATGATGTTCTTTACAGGAAATTCTCAATATATACACCACCATTTCTCAACAATAGCTGTATTCGAGGAATAACGTTGTGAACAGCACTGTAAAGCATGTCCGGAGTTGTGGTGAGGCATTGGCTTCGGATTTTGTCTTTCAGCATCCCTAGACATGTCGGTCGATCACGATACACTTGCGACTTCAGGTAACCCCAAAGCCAATAATCTCACTGACTGAGGTCTGGGGACCTGGGAGACCAAGCTTGACGAAAGTGGCGGCTGGGCACACGATCATCACCAAACGACACACGCAAGAGATCTTTCACGCGTCTAGCAATATGGGGTGGAGCGTCATCCTGCATTAACATTGTACGTTCCAGCTGGTGTTTATCAGCCAGGCTGGGGATGATGCAATTCTGTAACATATCGGCGTACCTCTCACCCCTCATGGTAGTAGTTACAAAACCAGAATCACGCATTTCCTCGATGATACAAGGCCCGATAGCGGTGGATGTGCTAAATCCAACACATACCGTGACTTTCTCGTCGTGCAATGGTGTTTCTACGACAGTTCTAGGATTTTCGGTAGCCCAAATTCTGCAGTTGTGGGCGTTGACAGACCCTCGGAGCGTGAAATGAGCTTCGTCGGTCCACAACACGTTACTCAACCAACCGTCATCTTCCGCCATATTTTGAAACGCCCACACCGCAAATGCCCTCCGTTTCACTAAATCGCCAGGTAACAGTTCATGATGCCGATGAATTTTGTACGGATAGCATCGGAGGGTACGTCTCAGTGCCAGCCAAACAGTAATGTATGGAATGCCGGTGCGACGTGCGACTGCATGAGCGCTGACTTCCCCGTGCATTGGCTAACCCGCTACAGTCTCCACTTCTTCCTGAACTGTCTCAGCAGCATTACGCCTTGTGCTCGGTCGGCCACTACGGGGTCTATCGTCTAATTTAACCCGTGGCTTCGAAATCATTCTCGCCACAGCTGCGTTTGTCAACGGACCTTTACCCTTTCGAATCCAATTTCTATGGTGATAGGATCGTAAAGCTGAACTAGCACATTCCCCATTCTGATAATATAGCTTCACTAAAAGCGCCTCTTCAGGTAACGTCAACATGCTGCGACTGCTGATGCATCTGATTCTCTCTCTCATTACCGCTCCTTTTATACACGATTGTCATGCCAGTCACTGTCGTTTTGCTGTCCAGCGCCATCTGTCGGACATTTTGAGAACTTCTTTTTTGTTCTAATAAAACCCCATTTCATTCCAAGTATGTGTGTCAATTTTTACCTCTGTATCTACATTATTCCATGGTTTATTAAGTTCTCAAATTTATACTGACTTTTTGATCACCTGGTAATTTGAGAGGTGATGTAGATAACCAGTTATAGTGCTCACAGAATAGGAATGTCGTATGAAACGATCCTACACACATGAACAAAACAATAGAGTTTCAATGTCACTGTGTATATGGCCCATTATTGAATGGCAGATTTAATAATGCTACAAGAAAAGTAGATTGTTCTTCATACTAGAGAATCAACGAGTTAGGAAGTAATTCAAATTTCATTTTATTTTTTAACTTTATTGTAATATAGTAATGTAACAGTGTTGTTAGAACAAGGTAGCATTTGCTATACGTCTCGATATTTGTATGCTGTTCCCCAAAACTGAAGCAAGTTTCACACGTTCGCGGCTGTTGTGAATAGATAGTTGATATTTGTAATTATTCTAGTTATTGCGAGTACTGAATGAATTTTGAGTGAATTATTTACGATGGCAATGTGAAATCACTCGACACGCTACAGACAGCTGCTAGAAATCTGTAATTATACTCAGTAGCTACTGGGAACGTAAGACCAGGTATCAAATCTTTTTTTATACCAATAACTAGTTCTTCTTTGTTCACGTAGGCCCCTCAAAGAGCAACCTTACTCTCCAGTATTTTTTCAGTGAGAGGCAGATTACTTAGTTGTATCGTATTTTAGGAAAGTTCAGTTCAGCACAGCAGCTTTGTAGTTTACGTAATGTACAAAATTAATATTTTAAATTCTAACATCATGTTATTACATTTTAAACCTTTCCTGAAACATCCCTCTGCCAGCAGAAGATACTGTACTCTCTACAGTATCTATTCATGTTTTACGTAAATGCATGCAAATATATTAAGCAATATCTGTACAATTGAATCATACATTGCAACTGTGATGCATTAAGCAAGAACACGGGTTTGCAGACTATATACAATTATTAAAGCCGCCAAGGTTCTACGTACCATTGAGCACTGAGTTAGTCCACTGCCGGTCCAGCCAGATAAAACTCTAGTTTTTCCGACAATTTTTCGCAGCGGTAGCATACACATTGCTTTCTCAAAACATTATCATCGTAATGGAGTGGCTACTTGTTATGACAAAACAATAACGCTTTTATTTGGGACCGTTGCTCCGACAAAGTGTTTACATTTGCGTCCGCGTATTACGCTCATAGCGCACAATGCCCGCTCCCGTGGGTGGTGCGCGAGCAATACTCAGTCCATTGTCCCTTTCTTTTGAGTTAGAACGCTGCCATTTTTCGGATACAAAGCAACAGTGTTATCACTGTTACGCAACATGAGCACTATGCATCGTAGGCCCAGTCATGAAGACCAAATCGCTCTAACTCTGGGCGTCATATGAATGTTGTGCGACTTTTTCCGGCTGTGTTTCGAAACCTTTCCGAAAAACATTAAGTCGAACAAGTAAAACTAAAAAGCAGAACACGGGGAAACGGGTATAATTAACAATGCTGGAGAGATGCCCGGCGTCTTAGAGTGATGGAATGGTACATTCATTTGCTACAGATACTCTAGGGATATTTCATGGATCGTTCAGTACAGGGAGTGCGAAACTTTATACAACCGACAATATAGATAAGACACATTTCTTGCAGATGATTCCAAATTAACGTTTCTTCGAGATGTGTGCGAGGTTTCTAACCGTTCTGACAAAACACCGAGTCGCAGTGCGCTATGAAAATGTGTTTCACGCAACACACACCTTACATGCAATGCGTTGTAATTTCATTATTTGTTGCGGAAAAAGGAACTGTGGTGATCGTCCGTAAACGTTTCTGTGCAATGTGTGGTAATGTTGTAGTTGATAGGAATTCTGTTGGGCGTTTTATAAAGAGCGTTAGAAATGGTTCAAATTGCTCTGAGCACTATGGGACTTATCATCTGAGGTCATCAGTCCTTTAGAACTTAGAACTACTTAAACCTAACTAACCTAAGGATACGACAGACATCCATGCCCAAGGCAGGATTCGAAGCTGCGACCGTAGCGGTCGCGGGTTTCCAGACTGTAAAGCCTAGAACCGCTCGGCCAGACGTTAAAGCGTCGAAGTGCAGAAACACGATCGGCCGAATTCGGGACCTCTTGCCACAGCCATTTTGCCCAACGTAGTGGACGTGGATGCATCACTTTGAGCAGGAAACCAAAAGGGATTCGCTGTAGAGGATCTATCAAAGAAAAGAAATTCAGGGCATATCCCTCTGTGTCCAAGCCATGACGACAGTCTTCTGCGATAATGATAGTGTCGTTCTCGAGGATGTGTTGCAAAAAGGGTCAAGCATTAATTCACAAGCGCATCTGAATACTACGAATAAGCCGAAGAACCATTTCGACGTAACTGCCCGAAAAAGTGTGTAAAACAAAAGTTGCTTCAACGTGACAACGCACTCCCACACGCAAGTCTCAGAACCTAGGAAAATAGAGGCAAATTGAGTTGAACACCATTGCCTCATCCACCCTGCAGCCCAGATAGTGCGCCCTTATATTTCAACTCTGTAGGCCATTCACTTATTTGAGGAAGAAATTTCGGAGAATGTACGTCTGGAGCATCGCATTGTATGGGAGCGAAGCATGAATTATGGGACAACCACAAAAGAAGAAAATCTAAGTATTTGAGATGTGGTGCTATGGAAGAATGTTGAAAATTAAGTGGATTTATAAGGTAATACATGAGGAAGTTATACGCAGAATCGGCGAGGAGTGGAATATATACAAAACACTCACTAGTAGAAGGTACAGGATGATAAGACATCTGTTAAGACATCAGTGATTAACTTCCATGACACTAGAGGGAGCTGTAAAGCTTAAAACTATAGAGAAAGACAGAGATCGGAATACATCCAGCTAATAATTGAGGACGTACGTTGCAAGTGCTACTTTGAGATGAGAAGGTTGGCACACGAGAGGAATTCTTGACAGGCCGCATCAAACCAGTCAGAGGACTGGTTGCCCACAAAAAGATCATTCTCTGGGTGTAACACGTGATTCATGTCGTGAAAACATGGCTACGAGCACAGGAGAAGAGCTTTCACCATCGAGGAATAAGTGCTGAACACATGACTCCCGTAGAACCATAGACCATGATGGAGACTATGTGGGAAAATAGTACAGGTGAAATTAATATTTAGTCATATTGTCATCAAATTCTAGTTCTAAATTTGTTCTGAGGGAGTTCTTCGGTACTACTTATTGTACGGACCACGCAAAATCAACGACATAACACTATACAGGTTAATTCTTTCAATAACTAAAAACGTCAACCACCCACATCTGATGGTGAAATTCAAATAAAAACGAAACCGATTATAATAAATAAGGGCAACCGTTCTGATCACGGACTGTGAAAAACTTAGATAACGAACTTGTGGGACACTGTCTCACAGCGTAAAAAGCTGTAGTTTGCTTTTATTCTGTCTTCTAGCAAGCTGCATCATTTACATTGTCTAAACTCGACGAAAACGGCAGATCTCGTTACCATTCATTTTTATTTGTTAACTCTGGGCGCCGCATTTAAAGTTAGCCTTCATGTAGTGATTTACATAATATCTGCAGTTAATTTCTCAGAACTGATCAGAGTTAGCATCGTAGAAGCTTGAGCATTACGATGGCAAAGTCACATCGTTGAAGGCGGTCTGTGTGCTGCCAGAAAAACAGTGTACAGCAACAGTGAACAGTGCCCTCCGAGTAGTGGGTATGCCTGAAGTATCCGATTAAATGGCTAAAAAAAAAAACAAGTGTAAAGCGAAGAGAACAAGTTAAAGGATTTCTTGCAATGGGTGAACATTTTATGACAACCTACATCTGTGTAGCATAACAGCCTCCTGGTTTGGATAAAGTATGTTCACTGGCGCCACGTATTTGACATATGATTGTCAATTACAATGTTGTTTCAGTTGTATTAGAAGTCAGAGGAGTCCATACCATATACGTTGGTTCGTTGCGGGAAACCTGTGACCAATCGTGCTATATAATGAACTTAAAATTGATGTTTAAGATCAACTGTCGAGCTTTGCAGGATCGAAACGTAAGAGAACTACCGAGTGCGACCGTGTGATAAGGGTAATAACAGAACTTCTGTTCTGTTACAATTAGAACTTCAAATTCACGAACTGTTCCAGTTTGGGGAACCGACGATACTACTTTTATTTTTTTTTATTTGAATATAAATTTAATCGACTGAAAGTTACAAATCAACGAGAATATGCAGATACAGATAATTCGTGTAGACGTACAAACATGGAGAAGGATAGTAATTTTCGATACATTTATGGCAAATGTAAGATAGTCCATTATAATTCGGGCAAACGGATGCAGTTTACACGCAGAAAGAGTGGTTGCATGAAAGAACTGCATTTGCAGTAACAGCATTGCAAACCGCTTATTACGCATGTACACTGCAAACAACTACATGTTTAAACGTAGGGTGCCGCCTGTCCCCGGAAAACAGCGGTGACAGCCAATTTGGTTCAATGTTCACGTAATATTTATCGGACAAACTGCAAAGGGGGGGGGGGGGGTCTTTGCAGAACGGCAGAAAATTGCATTCTAATAAAAGTGGGGATATTATGATATTCAACCACAAACTTTCTTTGCTCATACACGAAATGTCTCATTTGAAGACCGAATGCATCACTGTCACTTTCAGTAATCCAGGATAGTTAAACATTTGCACAGATACCCGTGCTTCCTGAGACGTATAACTCACGGCGTGTAAACACACATACGCCCAAGCACTGAAGTGTTTTGAAGAGAACAGAGATGTTCTTCTAGCTCACTGCACATAGGTAAGTAGTCTTTGATGATAATCATGCTGCCTTTTTCTGAAGAAGAAAGCAGTTCACTGTTTGCATTAACATTACTGTACGCACGTTTGGCCTAGCTCATTTTAATCGGATTCCTCTGTGTTTATAGCTGAGAAGTTCGTAGCCGCTACTTAGTTACTTGATACTGGGAAAGTCTATGTTGAAAATGGTTCAAATGGCTCTGAGTACTATGGGACTTAACATCTGAGGTCATCAGTCCCCCAGAATTTAGAACTACTTAAACCTAACTAACCTAAGGACATCACACACATCCATGCCCGAGGCAGGATTCGAACCTGCGACCGTAGCGATCGCGCGGTTCCAGACTGAAGCGCCTAGAACCGCTCGGTGAAGTCTATATAATTTGTTTTCTGTAACAGCAACTTCACACAATTGGTTAGTGTCTATTCTCAGCAACAAAGAGCCGAATGCTTCCCTCACTAGAAGATACAGGCGTTAAACAGCTGAGATATGAGTCCCTTGGCTTTAAAGCGTTTTATTTCATTATCATAAAATAGGAGTAATGTCCTGAATTACAGTCTCATATCACTAACGTAGATTTGCAGTAGGATTATGGAAATATGTTCGAACGTTGGCAATTACCACGAAGAAAACGGCTTATTAACACATAGTCAACATGGATTCAGTAAACACTGTTCTTGTGAAACACATCTAGCTCTTTATTCTCATGAAACAATGAGTGTTATCGACAGAGTATCTCAAATTGATTCCATACTTATAAACTTCTAGAAGACTTTTGACACCGTGCGTCACCAGCGACTTCTAAACAGTGTGTCTATGGTTTTGTCGCGACAGTTTTGAGGCTGGATTTATGCTTTCGTGTCAGAAGGGGTCCAGTTCATAATAGTTGACGAAAGGTCATCGATTAAAACAATAATGATATCTGGTGTTCGCCGAGTAATTGTTATACACACTTACAGATTGTTTGCAGATGATTCTGTCATTTGCCGTTTAGTAAAGCCATCTGGACATCAAAATCAACTACAAAATTACTTGGACACGATAGATGTATGGTGCAAAACGTGGCAGTTATCTCTCTATAAGGGAAGTGTGGTCGTCCACATGAGTATGAGAAGGAAACCTTTAATGTCGGTTGCACTACAAGTCAGTTTTTATTTCAGCTAAACACCTACGTATTACAATTACAAACAAATTTAACTGGAATGAACACATAAAACTTTTGTGTGCAAGGCGAACCGAAGATTCCGTTTTATTGACTGAACACTTAGAAAATGCAATGGGTCTACTACAGAGACTGTTCGTCTATTCTCTTCTGGTATACTGCTGTGCGGTATGGGATCCGTACTAGGTATCACTGATGGAAGACGTCGGAAAATTTCAAGGAAGGGCAACTTGTTTTGTATCATTACGAAATAGCAGAAATAATGTCACAGATACGATATGCGAGTAGGTGGCAAACATTAAGCCAAGGTGGTCCTCGTAGCGATGCGCTCTTTTCAAGAAACTTAAATCACCAACTTACACCTCTGGATACGAAAATATTTTGTTGACGGCAACCTACACTCGGAGAAAAGTGTTTCTGTTTCCGGAGTGCTATTCAAGAAGGGAACGGTAAAAAAAAAAAAAAAAAAAAAAATCTGAAAGTGGCTCGATGAGCCTTCTGGCTAGCACTTAATTGTGAGTTGCTGAGCTGACGTACAGATATACAGGTGGATGTAGACATCTTTTTCGATTTTATTTCAATCACGAGGGAAAATATTTATTGCGGCTGTTCTCTTTCTCTTAACTTACCGTTCAGGCTTACCAAAATATTCCGAGATGAGCTGCTGTGGAGGATGATGTGTAAAGAAAGAGCTCATGACCTTTCAGAGGAACCATCGTAGTAAAAGCCGAAGCTATTTAAGTAAGTAACATAGAATGTAGCTGTTGATGGGCGATTGGCCCTTGGTTGCCCCTGATAATTTACATGACCCTCGATGCGATATTAGGAGCTTTGCAGTATCGTTCACGGCGTTCCAATTCTATAATGACACATGTAGCTGTATAAAAAGGAGGCAAGTTTTAGTCACATTCACACTGATAATGCACTTTGGATTTCAACCGCTGCAGTTGCTACGGAAAGAGAATACTGGACAGTTTCACCGCAAAGGCAAGCAGTTAATGTGAAATAGAACTTCATATAAGCCTCCTACGTCGAGGCATTGACCATGGTAATGATAGACCATTTATTGCTTCCTTCTTACATCTGCTGGAACCACAATGTCTTGCTGTGACAGTAGTCTGTCAGACCAGCTGGAAAATGCCATTCAGTGTTCAACTGCAGTTCTGAAATCATTAAAATTTCTCAAGTTACTGGGTTGGGGCACAATTCCGCAGCGTTTTGCCTTAAGTTAAACAAAACAGATACACATAACAGAGACTTAGTCAGTTATAATATATTCTCCTTCACTACCCTCCTTCATTGTTTACAACAGTCTGCCTACGCTGTCGTAACTTTCATTTTCCGTGACTGTAGGAAGGACGCGATCTTGAGGGGAAGGACTCGTCGAATCATATTCGGAGCGCATTTTCATCCGGAAATGAAGTTCGTTGAAGGTTGTTCGGTGGAGTGGGGAAAGTCTGAGGGTGCATGGTAAGATATTAGGTAGGTATGCAGTTATTTCCCAAGTCCTGTATACAATGCTGAGCCAGAAACTTATGACCACCTAACTAATAGCCGGTATGTTCAAATCTGGCACTGATAACAGAGGCGATGAGTCTTGGCATGGAAGCAATGATACTTTGGTAGGTCCTGGAGGAGTTGGCACCACATCTGCACACGCAAGTCAGCTAATTTCCGAAAATTCCCAGGGGGGGGGGGGGGTGATGAACTATGATGCCAAGTTCAATCACATCCCAGGTGTATTTGATCAGGTTCAGATCTGGTGAGCATGGGGGCCAGCACATCAACTGGAACATGCCACTGGGTTCCTTGAACCACTCCATCACGCTCCTGCCCTTGTAACATAGCGTATTATCTTGCTGAAAAATGCCCCTGTCCTCAGGAAACATGAGTTTCATGAAGGGGTGTACGTGGTCTGCAAGCAGTGTACGATACTCCTTGGCCGCCATAGTGCCTTGCACGAGCTCCATTGGACCTATGGATGGCCACGTGAATATTCCGAGCACAATGGAGTTGCCGCCAGAGCATCCGTTCCGCAGTACAGCTGTCTTCCTGGAAGAGGACAGATTGGCACCCACACATTGTCATGATGAAGAAGATATCGTTATACATCAGACCATGTAACGCTCTGCCCCTGCGCCAAGGTACAGTGCCGGTGGACATGTGCCCATTTAAGACGTAGTTGCCGATTTCGTAGTGTTAACCTTGGCACATGCGTCGCTCGTCGGTTTGGGAGCCCCATCGTTAGGACACGTTTGAACTCTGCCCAGCGTTAAAGCCTGATGTAAGCCCTGCCACAGTTCTTCGCCTTTTCTATTTTACCAGTCTACGCCGGCTATGATGAGTGACATCTGTAATGAGTGGTAGTCCCCCAACCTCACAATGCCTGGATGTGGTTTCAACTTGTTTTTGCCATGTATTGAAGACACTCACCACAGCGTTCCCCGAACACCCGACAAGTCATGCAGTTTCCGAAGTGCTCGTGCCGAGACTCTGGTCCATCAGAATATGCCCCAGGTCAAACTCAGATAGACGGCGCACTTTCCCCATTCCAGCCGGCCGGACAGTCTGGAACCGCGCTACCGCTACGGTCGCAGGTTCGAATCCTGCCTCGGGCATGGATGTGTGTGATGTCCTTAGGTTAGTTCGGTTTAAGTACTTCTAAGTTCTAGGGGACTGATGACCTCAGAAGTTAAGTCCCACGGTGCTCAGAGCCATTTCCCCAGTCCACACACGGACAGCACGTTCATGGATACTACATGCTCCGTGCGTGTGTTTGACTAGCAGTCATTCCTCAACAGGTGACGCTGCTGTCGCCTGGACTTGATTGTATCGATAATGTCCGAAGTCATAAGATTCCAGCTTACGACTCTAATGTTTTCGTCAGTCTAGCAGGATGCGGGCGGGCATTGTCGTGGGGTAGCATGACGTCACGCTGTCTTCCTGGTCACTGTTGGCCTGCTTCTCCGAGACGTATCAGTTGTTGACAGTAAATGTCAGCAGTGATAGCTACACCTCTGGGAAGCGGCTCGTGCTAGACCATTCCACCGTTGTTCCATCAGAGGCATGAAGGCTGCGTGTAGGTCTTTGTACAGAGAGTTGCTGCTTTGTTTGGGCTCAAACATTCCCTTCTTTTCTAAATGTTAACATAAAAACAACGTTTCTCGTCTCCAGTAACGACACAGGATAGGAATGATTGGTGTTGTTCACGAGCCAAATCATGACGAGCAGTCAGAGGTACAAATATGGCCACCCACTGATCTTTGTGATTTTCACTTTTAGCATGGGGTAGCCATGCACTTTATTTTTAAACGTTCCCCACTGCATGGAAATGTGTCACGACATTGGAATGATCACAGTTCTTCACGTTTGCGGGTCTTCGAGTACACTGACGTCCATCACTGTGGACTAATGCGTCTGAACGATCTTCACCTAGCACCGAAGACCTTCCTGAAAGTGGATTCACAAATGTCAAAACGATCTTCCTTAAAAAGAGAAAACCATTTTTCCGTGCCCTCGAATTACCCTCACAAAAGGTGCAAGTGTTTCCGCCTCCCTCTGCTGTTGTCACCACTCTACTGAACTCGAACAGGAAAATACGTCGGAAATGTTTCTATTTCTCCACTTGGCATCCCATTTTCTAGCGTCCATTGTTCCATTCACTAGCTCCAAACGACAAAATGACTACGTGTAAACTCAGGACTGAAATACAAATAGAAAATAATAATTGATAAATAAACCCATAGCAATCGGAATACCAATAAGCAAACCAAAAACGTTACGAACCTATGCACGAACCTAATACACTCCTGGAAATGGAAAAAAGAACACATTGACACCGGTGTGTCAGACCCACCATACTTGCTCCGGACACTGCGAGAGGGCTGTACAAGCAATGATCACACGCACGGCACAGCGGACACACCAGGAACCGCGGTGTTGGCCGTCGAATGGCGCTAGCTGCGCAGCATTTGTGCACCGCCGCCGTCAGTGTCAGCCAGTTTGCCGTGGCATACGGAGCTCCATCGCAGTCTTTAACACTGATAGCATGCCGCGACAGCGTGGACGTGAACCGTATGTGCAGTGGACGGACTTTGAGCGAGGGCGTATAGTGGGCATGCGGGAGGCCGGGTGGACGTACCGGCGAATTGCTCAACACGTGGGGCGTGAGGTCTCCACAGTACATCGATGTTGTCGCCAGTGGTCGGCGGAAGGTGCACGTGCCCGTCGACCTGGGACCGGACCGCAGCGACGCACGGATGCACGCCAAGACCGTAGGATCCTACGCAGTGCCGTTGGGGACCTCACCGCCACTTCCCAGCAAATTAGGGACACTGTTGCTCCTGGGGTATCGGCGAGGACCATTCGCAACCGTCTCCATGAAGCTGGGCTACGGTCCCGCACACCGTTAGGCCGTCTTCCGCTCACGCCCCAACATCGTGCAGCCCGCCTCCAGTGGTGTCGCGACAGGCGTGAATGGAGGGACGAATGGAGACGTGTCGTCTTCAGCGATGAGAGTCGCTTCTGCCTTGGTGCCTATGATGGTCGTATGCGTGTTTGGCGCCGTGCAGGTGAGCGCCACAATCAGGACTGCATACGACCGAGGCACACAGGGCCAACACCCGGCATCATGGTGTGGGGAGCGATCTCCTACACTGGCCGTACACCACTGGTGATCGTCGAGGGGACACTGAATAGTGCACGGTACATCCAAACCGTCATCGAACCCATCGTTCTACCATTCCTAGACCGGCAAGGGAACTTGCTGTTCCAACAGGACAATGCACGTCCGCATGTATCCCGTGCCACCCAACGTGCTCTAGAAGGTGTAAGTCAACTACCCTGGCCAGCAAGATCTCCGGATCTGTCCCCCATTGAGCATGTTTGGGACTGGATGAAGCGTCGTCTCACGCGGTCTGCACGTCCAGCACGAACGCTGGTCCAACTGAGGCGCCAGGTGGAAATGGCATGGCAAGCCGTTCCACAGGACTACATTCAGCATCTCTACGATCGTCTCCATGGGAGAATAGCAGCCTGCATTGCTGCGAAAGGTGGATATACACTGTACTAGTGCCGACATTGTGCATGCTCTGTTGCCTGTGTCTATGTGCCTGTGGTTCTGTCAGTGTGATCATGTGATGTATCTGACCCCAGGAATGTGTCAATAAAGTTTCCCCTTCCTGGGACAATGAATTCACGGTGTTCTTATTTCAATTTCCAGGAGTGTATATTCAGAGACTATTTCCTACTGTCCGTTCTCACATTAGCTTTGCCAATGGGAAGTCTGATATCAGCTTCATATATCGTTTATGATGCGTATATTTAACATCCTACAATAATTTCGGACAAAGTGTCTCAATGTTATATCAAAATCTCGAAATGAGAATCATTGATTTAGATAAGTGGAATGTACCTTGAAATCGACAGAAGGGAATGTGGGTGCTATAAAATCTATAAGACTTCTTAATTTAATGGACGGTGCTCAGGCACTACGGAATCATTTCAAAATTGCTTAAACATTTTGCCACTAATTTACCGTTCTACATAACAGAGGAATTTTTGTGTGATTGCGCGCATGGTTCGTTTATAGAACACGACGCACACACGAAGTTATTGAAATGTAGGCCCTACGTATATGACACACGTTTCTATTACTGACTTGACCGATATAATCGTAGCGGAAATATTGCTCCTCTTTTGCTAGCGCAACATATGGTATTTCTTAGAAGTAAAATGATAGTCCTCAGACTTGTGTTCCATTTTTCATTGCTCATGTTGCCATGTGATTTCATGATTCGTAGTGAAGTGACGTGACGCTGATGTAAGAAGCAGTACTGTTCCGTGAATTGTCTAACAAACTAAGATGGCGCTTGTGACTATGTCGCACGCAGCAGAGAACAGTTTATAACATGAACACAAATATTTCCAATTCCAACACGTGGAGCTTTATTGTGAGCAGTAGTGATTCCTTTCTAAAATACCAATAAGTATGATGTTCAGAAAGATTGCTGCGTTCAGCAGATCGGAGTTTCTAAGACTGCCAAACATTCTGACTCAGAAGACATTGGCGTAGTGGAAGCTTCTCAATCTGGCGTCCGTATTGTGATAATGTCAATTAAATTTGTGTTCATGAATCTTAGGCAACACCTGAGTCATGTAAGAAACTGACTTCTACACAGTATTGTTTTTACTGTTTGTTAAAGTAGTCGTGACTCTTTCGCCCATATGTATAAAATAAACTATCGTGCTGTCATAAAAATCTTGTTTTGAACTGTTTACTGCCTATGGAGACTATTGCAAAGGTTGTTGATGCAGCCTTTATTGAGGGTGGTCCACATGGACGTTCCACAGTTCCATCCAATGATGAAAGAAACAGGACAGTATAATACGCTATGGGTAACCTGCGATTGGGAGTTCGTTAAATAATAACTAACCTCTAGACACTTTGGTAGATGAGATCGGAAACACCAAAATTAAACTTAAAAAACTCTTAAGTAACAAGATGTAGATTTTTCTGTGTTGGGAAGGCTATGGTCAGTGTTTCCATGAATGGTAAAGGGATTTTCCTCATCGATTTTAAAGGGCAGGTGCACGTTCCAGGAGTCGTTTTTATAATGAGCAAGAAACCTCGATAAACTTAGAAATTTACCCTAATTGCCAGAATTGGCACTCTCTCACTTCGACACACTACCACGTCTAACGAAATTTATAACAGGTAGCCGTTTCGAGACTACTGAAAACATTGTGCCAGCCGCATTTGTGTAATTGGCTGACCTACCAGACTGCATTCTAGGAAGTGACTCGGCTGGAGAACACCGGACAAATTTCATTCAGTTAAAAGAGAACTAATAGAAAAGTAAGTTCTGGTTTGGCCTAACAAAAATCTTTCGCCGACAGGACGTGAAACTACCATCTCGAAGTTTTAAGTTTCTAGGTCTAAGCTGATTAATGCCATTATCATAGAATCTTTAGTTCATTCACCTACTCGTGCCTATAAATGTATAAAGTTATTACGCAGGAGCCATAGAGTTAATCATATTGCTTTACCGCAGATTTGTTGACTGTGGCCTGTGCAAATGGTCCGTGCAAACTGACTTGTTTACCATTGCTATGAGCTGGTGGTGCTCAGTACGCTATTACGGGGAGTAAATAGTAATTTAGTTGTAGTTCACATACCTTTAACAAAGAGGTTTGTAGCGCCGCAGAGGAGTTACCGTTTATATCGACACACACTTCCAACCAAACACATCTGAATAGATTGCAGAGCAACGAATACTTCGTTTGAATTTTCTTTTGTGAGATCATAAATCTTAGTCGGAATTCCGAAAGCCACAGTACGCTGTGGCACGAAGAGTAGCTGATACGCCCGAATTATTCCCCGTTTCCCGGCTTTCCACTGTCATTCATGGAAGGCGAGCGGGGAAGAAATATCGCCGTTTCTGTTTCGCTTCTATTCTTATTTTTACCACTGTTGTCTGTACGGTAGATACAAGCTAACGTAAGTAGGCTTTTTCTTGGCTTGCAACGGAAGAGGGGTTCTAGGAGTTTGGGGGAAAAAAACTCGACACAGCGCTTTTCCCGTGTCGTATATCAATGAATTTGTCGATCATTTCTGTGTTGCTTTAGCGAGGGCTCAGCAAACCAATAATGAAGCTCAATGTTCTTAATTGTATGGACTTAACGTAAGAGATAGAGCGGGTTCACCCGAATGTTACCCACGAATTATCTAAATGGCTCTGAGCACTATGGGACTCAACTGCTGAGGTCATTAGTCCCCTAGAACTTAGAACTAGTTAAACCTAACTAAGCTAAGGACATCACAAACATCCATGCCCGAGGCAGGATTCGAACCTGCGACCGTAGCGGTCTTGCGGTTCCAGACTGCAGCGCCTTTAACCGCACGGCCACTTCGGCCGGCACACGAATTATCTAATAACTATTATTTTGTAAGCGACCTTTTTATATTAGTTAAAATAATTTACGTTTCTTATGAGAAATATTTGTCTTCTGTCTTCCCTTCTGATGTAGTTTCGCTATCGTTCCACCTTCAGTGACGCAAGTATGATGGTTCCAAATACATGACAATAGTAATCAAGTGATTGAGGACTATGTAGGTTAGAGTCAAGTTGTATATTAGTGTAACACATTACAGTCACTCATGTTGAGCGTCGTTTACTATGTTGTACAGAGAGCTCGTCATCTTGAGTTCTCCTGTATTTTGCAATATCATTCTTGTTGAAAGAACGCGCTACATACAACTGCATCTTCTACAAAACGCCTTATCGGTCTACGGAGATTGTAATTCATTTGTAAATAGACTAGAATGATTAATTTGTGTATTTTATCTAAGGGCTTCCCTACCTGCATTCGTTTCCAATCACATGCGGCGCTGCGTAATTCAGACAGTTAACGACAACCTATTCCTTGATGTGGAGCAAGTTTGTCGTCAAGTGAAGAAATTAGAGGACACTCAGGTCCAGTGTTCCTTCCTCTACCAAGTGTCGTCATTTTATTTTACGTTCAACTCTCATTTATTCCTACTGCTGTGATTTTGGGACTCGTAACAACTGATAATACGAGACTACTAAATTACCAGGTCACAAGCAAACATAACATGTTACCCAAGCGTTCGGCCAAAACATGTGTAAATTTGCTTAATACACTCAACAAATGTTGAACTTCATCTACCTCTTAATGTCAGACATCAGTCTAGAAATCACCAAAATCTAACTGTACCTAACAGACAGTCCTAAACTTGTTTCTGCTGTAGTCTAAGATACAATACGTTTGACATTGCACCCTAACACTGAGTCCGTGGATATTTGTTTGGTGTCGAATATTTTAGTGCTCAGTGAGAACAGCTGAATTTTAAGTTAGCATTTAACTCTTCCAATAAAGATAATGACTGCCGATTAACATTCTGAATCAATTTACATAGTGGTTTTAAAGTACGAAATTTACAAATCTTTATCCTTCAGATACTACACACAGTTCAGGAAGGACATATTTCTGCGGAAACCCAGCAGTTCACATGCCAATTCATGGTAAAGTGTGGCACAGATAAAAGCTAAGGAGGACAAACTGATTCCCCTTAAATGTATATACTCCTTGGGTTGCCAACCTGTTCGCTTTCCCCAATTCCGTTTCCGAAACTGTCATCTGTCGTTAACTTTTTCGTAGCTAAACTGACAATCCCGACTCAAAATCCCGGTTTATTATACGTAATTCAATTTCCACTATGTTGCCCACATTGTCTACTCTCGCGATTTTGAGGGGAAGAGATTCTTGGCGAGTTACTCTTTTGCTCTGCGATCCTCCTTTTCAGATCAGCAAACGCAATGCTCTTCATACACCGTTCAACTTGATCAAGTACAGGAAAGTATTGGTTTATTTATATACTGATTTATTTTAGCAGAAACTACTCACAATCAGTTTTCCGGCTCACCTGTCAAGTATATTACCAACAAGATTATTCCCGTTAACATCAACACATAATGCTAAATGGCCATATAACGCTCTCAGTATAACTCACAATGGTTTCTTGTTGACTTTGTAACCGAAAACAGTGATTAGTAATTAATTCATTGTCTGGCCAAACTGACAAACCTTGGTGAACAATCCTACCACACAAGCTGCTCAAGGTACCCCATTCTCGAATAACCTGGTTAATAATGCTAGCTGACTACTAGCTCATGGGTAAATGATGTGAAGAAGTACAAGATCGAGGCTTTGAAGAGAATTAGCGTGCTGTTGTAATTTACCCAAAACATACAAAGGTTCTACCGTTTGACTACTAGCCTCCACTGATAATTTAGTAGTCCTTTGTATAATAGCGATAATATAGTTAGGTAAGCGATGAAAATACTTCCATATCTCCATACCACCGTCATTCCACCAAACACAGAGTCTCGCGATGGTTACCATTATCTGATCGTCAGAAATTTTCTTCCACTGCGATTAGCGTGGTGATGAGTTCCCTAACTTCCTTTGGCAACTCTTCGATTTCTACACCCTGCAGTACATCAGTAATAACTTCACATAAATGTCGTACCCGATCACTTACGTGTTCGAACTGAGATTACACACGAAGTAACTAGGACTGTGACGGGTAACTATCCCTAAGCAGGACTATACTGTTTTGCACAATATTGAGAGGCTCAGTACAAAGAACAACGGATTTACTTACCTCGCCGGGATAGCAGGGTTCAGCTGCGGCCGGCAGCCCGGTAGACCACGGAGACGATGTGCCAGTTCACTAATGCTGCCTCTGAACACCTGGTTCCAAATCTCCGATTCATATATTATCCGGTCTTTCCTAAAGTTCCCAATTCCATCCAAGTCAGTTACACCCAAAATGAGAACAGTTTCAGTTGGGAACAGCACACTACACGCAGAAACAGTGCAACCAGAAATTATCCTTTTGATGGATTTTATAGCATGACAACCCACTCACAAAGAAAAGAGCAATTCAATTTATTTAACAAGTTGTATAGATGGTCGTCAGTACTTTATTTGAAACGCATATGCAATTTGACAAGTTCAAACGAATAAAACTATTTATAACGATCACAAAAACAACCAGCAGTACAGATTTAGTATTTCAGATTTAATGAATATTAACATTTCAGACCGTGACCTCGCATAGATATTACGTCACTCTGACGCTTCTACTTCAAAATAAATTCCGTAAATCACAGTATGAATTCTGATACATCTAGAAAAGACAGAAAAACATTTCAATTAACTAATGTTCCACAATAATAATCGATCATAAATAAACCTTTGGTTAACACATCCGTTAACGGCTGCAAACAATCCCCATCACGACAGACAGTGAATAACAATAAAACTAGATTAAATTTTAGCTTTACATACATCAGAGTAAGACTAAATAAGCAGGTCGATTAGACAATAACAAAGCCTTCTTTTTGTTTCAAACCGGGAGTCCGTGTATGGCGAAAATGCTTTCGATAGACAATGGCCAAAGCCACTCTCACCTCGAACTTGTGTAGGCGAAGCAGCCGTGTATGTGATGATATCTATCAATGAATCATAGATATGACAGCAATGTCTGCTGAAGTTATATAAAATGGGAATACGGCGGATTATAATGGACACTTCAGTACCTGTCCTCTTTTCTTAGTGTTTCATTTAACAATAGTGATAAGAAAACTTGTAACATTCTGAACATCAGTGATTCATTTCTTGGCTAAACAAACAGAAAACTTCCAGCATGTTTCCTGCCAGCAGATCCCATGTGTTTCATTCACAAGCAGGATTTTGACGGTTTTTTATTTATTTGTTTGCCTTTTCACTAGGCAGCGTTTTTAATGCATTGTCAATGTCTAACTACATGCGTTACAATTTAACACATTCTTCATCCCTTTAACTATCTTGTGATTTAATGAGAGTGAAATGTATTGTACATATGAACTACTTGTATTACTTCACGTAGCTTCAGTTGTGTGTAAACCAAAAGTAAAAACGCATTGGCCCACTAGAGAACTTTATATTACTAAAATGTGTGGATGGAGAACAACAAATGAATATGGACAGTTGACAACAGCAACCGGTAGATGATGTATGAATGGAGAGGAAACATCAGATAGTCAGTAGAAAATCAGTTGTCAGACAGTTAAAGTGCGTAATTAGCTTTTCATAACTGGGAATCACAGTCATGTGAAATTTTTTTTAAAGACATCATGTTTACGCCGGTGACTGTTAAACTTTTTATTTACACTATTGCAATGTCGGCCTTAGGCCAATGTCAAGTGCAGATGTTTTGGCTTTAAGCCCTGTCAACTTTATACAGGATGACACATTTGTATATCATTGTAATTTGCTGTTATATACATTCGTAACGCACTGCTGTATAAAGTTAACATGACTTAAAGCTAAAACATCTGCACTTGATAATGACCTAAGGCCGAAATTGCAATCGTGGAAATAAAAAGTTTAACAGTCACTGGCGTAAAAAATCAAAGTGCGGTTAGGCAGTGCTGAGACTTCTCACAGTTTGACGGATTTTTTTTATCTGTTGGACAAATGTCTCTTGAATCAGAAAAGAGAGTGTTAAACACCAGTTCTCACTGTGTTATACATTTACCACATGTTCCGGGACTACACCACCCCAATATCAAGCGCTATAAAACAAGGCAACAGATCAGTACGTTACAGTATGATACCTATTCACAATCACGAAAATACCTATGTTGTTTATTATAACATAAACGTACCTCAGTATTTCTGTGTCATCAGGCATCGTCAAAAGTAAAAGACCAGCAGCAAACATGCATTGTCAGAGATAAAACTCTTTGTGGAAAATTGTATTCTGTCTCACGCTTTTAAACTACCAGAGACAGTACCATTCTGCGATGTGTGTATCAAAGCCCACAAAGATGCTGCAGTCAACAGTAAAATCTTTGAATGTTATATGTAAAGTCTGTGCAAATCCTAGTAATACACCTAAGCTGCAATGTGTGTCTACATATAGAATGATCAGTAGGAAACATTAAAACTTACCACATCTAAGTAGAATCGGTTGATGGATGCTTCTCAAGTAGGACATCGCTAAAGTGGGCCTAGAAATATCCCTTAGACGATTACATTTAACATGGAGACGTTTTCTTCTCTTAAAGAACCGAAAATATTGACTCCTTCTAAATTTGACAGCAATGTCCGTTTTCCTGGAAAGGGCAATACATTCGCTCTGTCTTTGGTACTACCCAATGAATACTGCTCGTTTTTGAGGTACCTGTCCACCGCTGATGAACCATTCTCTTTAATGTTTTGCTCTTTAAACCTTATTAGTTTCTTCCCATTTGCCCCAAATACTGAAATCGATAATGCTGACAATGTACTTCATAAAATTCCGCTTTCACCATTCACTTCTCAGCTGTACCAGTTTTATGCTTCAACTTCGGCTCCAGTTTATTGTCCTTCTACATGCAATTTTAATCCCAATGTTGTTGAATAATCTGGCAAATTTATTGAGGTTAGCTGTTATGCGCAGCTGCGCTAGCATATCAGTAGTTTCGTTACGTTGACTGATTCTGAGTAAATAAACTGTTGTACATACTATAATGTCAGCTGCCCTCACGTGTCTGCCTGTTCCAGTAACCATTTAAGCGACGTCCACCTCAACACACGATGTGGCAGCATGCTCAGCGTCACTACTGAGTGGCGTGTGTGAAGAGGCGCGGGCAGGAGCGAGCATCTATGCATTGTGCTATTGAAATAACTACACATTACATAGTGTGCACATTATACAACAAATTCAATCATTTTTAGCTTACTTTATGATCGCTGTTGTTAGAAACGATGTTCCATCACTTACTTCATAATCTTAGGAGTCTTCTTTTTCTTTCTAAATTACCTTCATATTTAAGATCATTGACAGTGTAATCGTGAAAACGCAACAGACATAGTTACTTTCGCATGTAATGACACTAGTATGGAGGTACAGTTGAAATAAGTTGATGATTCTGTAAGCATTGTATTCATTAAGTTGAATTATATTACATACAACACGTCAATCAACAAAAGCGATTTCACAAATGTGATAAAGTTCCAACGTCAAAGTGTAAAAAGTTTGTTGAAGGTGTGAATATGGTTCCCTATGTCACATTATAGTCTTCAAACAAGATAAAGTTTTAAGATACAATGTGTATTTTTCCATGATCTGATTTTAATGACGTTTAGTCCGTATATTGCCCCAAGCTACCCTCAAATTTCCTGTGAAAACCCAGAAAAAATCGTCAAATAGTTTTGGAGACTAACGTGTTCGAACAGACAGGCAGACAGGACGATTTTAGATTAAACTAGCTGACCCGGCGAACTTCGTACCGCCTAACAGTCAATGAATGTCGTGTTACCTTTTAGCTGAACTAATTTAGGCTTTGATGAACGTAATACAATGATACAAAATAATATTGATATAGATAGAAATATAAAAGTATTTTATTTTGATGAATGATGATGATGAATACATACAGAATGAGAATAAAAATTAAAAAAATAATAATAATTAAGTATTTCAAACACATGCCAGAAAAAAATCATTGAAAACTATGTTGTGCAGGTTAGGATACACTCTGATTAATTCATTAATTGGATTTTCATTCAAGCACCTTGTGGTAAATGACATTCTTTGTTTTTTGGTCAGGCGCAAGAACAAATAATGCGGATGGTTTGCCGACACGTGAGCATGCCACGTACAATTGACCATGAGAAAAACACGCATTTTCTAGATTGAGGCCACAAATAGTCAAGGATTGGCCCTGTGATTTGTTGATCGTCATGGCGAAGGCAAGACGAATCGGGAATTGAATTCGTTTAAACTCAAAGGGCATATCTGTTGGGATCATCGGAATCCTTGGAATAAGAACTTCCTCATCTTTAAATTTTCCTTTAAGTATCGACGCGTGAATCACATTGCTAATCAGTTTTCTTATCACCAAACGCGTTCCATTGCACAGTTTTGGTTGGTTTAAATTTCTAAGCATGATGACTACCGAGCCAACCTTCAGTTGTAAATTGTGCGGTGGTAAACCAGGCACATCCAAGGAGTTCAAAAATTCAGTTGGATAATTAGTGGCTTCTTCTTCGTTTGTTACACAGTCGATAGATTTGAATGAATACAGAGTACCTACGATTTGATTTTGAATTATAAAATTGAGGTCATCTACATCTTTATTTTTAGCCGCCAAAATTGCTCGCTCACTTAACCATTTAGTATTTTTGTGGTTAGCAATGATATCCGGAAATACTTTGTTGATAAGCTCGTCTTTTGATGAGACGAAATTGCAAAAATTTGGAGGAAATGAAGTCAAATCGCTCGATTCGTCAACAGGAACACGGCCATTACCGATAGTGAGCAATTGCTTCGAGAAATCATCAGCAGATAGATCGTTCAACAATGCAACTCTCATATTTACAGACAGTTGAAGTTTGTTTACATATCGCCACAGATTTGATGCTTTGCGGCAAGCGTTTATTTCGTCGGCAGCAGTAGATCTTGGAATTACTGGTAGTGTTTGTCGGAAATCGCCAGATAATAAAATCATTGAACCACCAAAACATCTCGAGTCATTGCGCAGATCTTTTAATGTTCGGTCTAGTGCTTCCAATGCGCGTTTGTGCGCCATTGTGCATTCGTCCCGTATGATGATTTTTGATGCTACTAAAACTTTGGCCATTGCGGAGTGTTTCGAAATGTTACATGTCGGTTGTTCAGTAGTTTGAAGGTTTAATGGCAATTTTAACGCTGAGTGAGCCGTACGGCATCCGTCTAACAATGTGGCCGCTATTCCAGAAGAAGCAATTGCTACCGCAATTTCGGATCTCGCACGTACAGTGGCCAAAATCAATGACATGAGGAATGTCTTCCCAGTTCCACCGGGGGCATCCAAAAAAAGTAAGCCACCATTTCCATCATCAATTGCATTAATCAGTGTATCATAGACTTCCTTCTGCTTAGGATTCAACAGTGGTACATTCGTTTGAACTGATTGGATTAGTTCATGTGGATCATATTCACGTTCACGTTCCAGTTCTCTATTAAATGCGTCATTCATTCCGCGATCTGGCGCTGGCATTCCTAACCTAACTAACAAACTGCCGCACATGAGGTAACACATATCTTCGATCAAGAGCAAAGCCTGGTTATACATCTCCTCATTCGCCTCAAGATCGGTATTTCTTGAGCTGACACGAATTCGATATAAAATGTCTTCTGACATGTTATCTTTGTATTTGTTCCACAGGTCACGTGGGTTCGATGGGAAGCATGTCGAAATGATGATAGCAAATAATGTGCGTATCTGACTTGGAGATGCAGAAATAATTGCTTCAGCGATTGTCGTGTCCCAATGAGTATCGTTTTCAAGCAAATTCAGCTCTTGACATGCTGCACGAAATGTGGGGCACACTATACCATTAACAGTTCGTAGTGATTCAAATGATGTTGGCCCTCGAAAATGTACCAGTATCAACCGCAAATAGAAACATTCATCATTCTTCGGATGAACTGTGTAAATACGACCAAGAGCATCAGCAGAACGCATATCTGGATGACCAGGAACTGCATCGCCTTGCTTCCGACGTTGAAATTTCTTCGATGTAGCTTTCCAAGCGTAATAACGTGGCATTTCCGAGTAAAGGAACGTTCGTGCGAACGGATCGTTTTGACAAATCGCAAAGAAACTGGTCAGTGTTGTCGCTGGAGGTGTTTCGGCACGTTGAGCAACATTCGACGCTGTGAAATATACTCTCTTACCGTTCTCTAGATGCTCCCCCAAATGTACAACAGTGGGATAACGTTCGTGAATAGGGAATGAGAATATACGCCAAATTGCTTCATTGCAGTTCACATATCTACCAACTTGATAGCGCGTGATTTCATCGTTGATATTGGATGTTTGGATACCAAAAACCGCCATGTCGCTCCCTTTCGTGACATATTTGCAAATGTATTTAATAGATTAGACCGAATTGCAATACTCAACATTACAATGTGCCTTGAATGTTTTGGAAAGAAGTGGCGAATATGGAACAATCCAACTGTTGTCAACCATGAAATCGTTTCCTTTCACTTTAGTTGTGATAGTTCTACCATTATCATCGAGCGATCGACGCCGATACAACGGATAACCATCGTTGCCTGTAATGGTCTCTGCCGTGAATTTTCGCGGATACCGTTTGGAACACTTGCCGTCGACCATGCACGGTGATTGGCGGTTGATAGTGCCACATGGTCCATGAATCATATTCGTGATTACAACATCATGTAGGTCTGGATCGGTTTCAGGAGCAGGAATCTCCGCACATACGATGTCATCTATTTGATCTGGCCGAATTCTGTCTACTAACCAAATTAGAATGTGACCATGCGGTAGGCCTCGTTTTTGCCATTCGACTGAATACATCCAGCATCGAGTAATCCCAAAGACGTGTTGCTTAACAATGTAATTTATTAGTGACCGAATTTTTTGCTTGAAAACCCGTGCGGTGATGTCATGTCGATCACATGATGTTTGTCCGGGAAGCAGCAATTGAATAATTTCCATCCATTTCGGATTAAATGTAAATGTAATGAATAGATCTGGCCGACGATAATGACGAACATATGTCATTGCATCTTGCGCATATTCATGCATATGACGCGGGCTACCTGTGTATGTCGCTGGTAAAATAGTCAATCGACCAACATTTTCTGAATCTCCTTCTGTGCTTATTGCATCGCGTAAATGAATATACTCTTCCGAACGCAATTTAGCTTGATTCAACCGGATGAAAGTCAGGCGCTCCGTTTCGATTTTAACGTACATGTCAACGCAGTATTGTTGAAGCAGTCGACGAAATCGCAACAAATAATTGTCAGAATTTTCACGAATCATCAAACGATATGCGTAATAATTCATCGAACTAACCTTCCTGGTAGTTTCCTCACCAGAAAAAAATACAGTAAAAATTGTATTTTAGAACCCCTAATAGGTTAACGACTCTTACAGCTACTCTCTACTAAATAAGGAGTGACAACTTTTTTTAGTGTACCAAAAGCAAACAGAATAAAATGTATATCAAGTTAAAATGAAAACAATGATATTGATCTTACCATTCAATGGATTAATCATTTTGACATTAAAGTGATATCCATCGGCTCCTTGCCAAAACATCAGCGTGTATTGTAACGCGTCATATGAACGGTGTGTTTCATATATTCTTTGTAGTTGCCCAGTATTGCGTCGTGTAAGCACAATATCACGTGTTTCCAAGTTTTCACCAACAATCAGGATTGCCACTTCATCGATTGTTGGAGCATTTAATGTGCGTTCATGTGTTCCAGCTGGTCTTTTATCTGCTCTGATTATAACTTTATAGTCAGCACTTGGCATGAGCTCTAAAGCAGTCTTGAACAGCCTGACCAATGCATGATGTTCATGAAGCATTTGCTGCAAATCTTGGAGAATTGCTCTTTTCGTAGCTGTGTTGATCCCTTGACGCCGGTCAAGTTGTTCTTCCATATTGCCGATGAAGTATATTTGCAAGAATTTGTGCTGTGCACCTTCATTAGGTTGCAATGATCCAATGCGATGGCAAATCTGGCCTTGAATCTGTAAATTCAAAGCCATAGTTATAGTTAGATTTACAAACACTTTTTTTTAAAATAATAACATACCATTTTTATTTTAGAGACAAATACAGAAATCTAACAAACTACATTCCAAATTTTTTTTACAATCATAGAAAATAAAGTTTTTAACGTATATTACCTTAAATGTCGGATTATATCCGTGTTCTTCGATAATTTCCGCCCGAAATGAAGTCATTTGGAAACAGACATTGTATTTTTGAGTGTTCGCTAGAAAATGTCGTGATTCTAGTGTTTCGCCATAAAGCAGGGAACGCAATGGCTCTGGTGGCGGGACCACTAATGGCAATGTCACTTTACCACTAAGACAGCACAAACCAGGCGTTTCACCAGCAAACTTCAATGCGCCACAATGCTGGCAAACAACGTGCATTGGACCAATGCAAACTAAACGATGCAAGCTGTAGTCGATGGTGCAATCATATCGAAACGCTGCTCGATTCAAATCAATACTTGAACCATTTCTTCTTGCACTTTGAAGATTATTCCTCTGTTCATCTGTACGATAAGCTCGACGATTTCTCGTTTCTAATCTAGCCGTTTCACGGGCTGCCTCTCTTTGCTCTTGTGTTTGAGAAGCACGAATTAAGGCCCTTCTTTGCTCCATCCTAACGCGGCGCTCTTCTCGGGCAATTTCTCGTTCTTCGTCAGATAATTGACTAGTGATATTCCGTTGCCTAATTGCATTAGGGCTCCGCTGGGAAAGATTAGATATTCTAGGTCGCGGCATTTTTATTAATAGTAATACTGAATATGCACTCGCACAAAACCACATAAAACAATCGAGACATAGACAAGAAAAATCATAGACAACCTATGAAAAGATATTTACACTTTTGTTAACCTTTAGAATAAATCTTTAATTAATTTAATAAATAATTTACACAAATTAATGTCTAAAACAAACAAATATAACAGTACCTACCTGAACTTTCGAGACATTTTACACAAAATAAACTTCTGAACGCACACATAAATAGTTGTTACAGTATTTGACAGGATTGGACAACAAATGTTTGACATGTAATAAACAAATGAGCATTTATTGAAATGATTAAGTATTCATTACACATTTCTGAACGCACACGTAATATTTTTCAATTTTTTTTTTAAAAATACACATAATAGTTTATTCATCGATTTTAAATAGTTTATGAACGAATGCATAAATGTCAATCATTACTTACAGTTTTTGACAAAAAAATTTGACAGCTCCGAAACTAAAGAACTTTTAGGGAAAATAACGCATTTTTCAAGTATTCGTCAATTTTTCATTATTTTTAAGATGTATTCTGCTATTCGGGGCGGTGACAAATCCAACAAATCAAAAACCATGAAAATTTTTATTCGTCAATTTTTCATTATTTTTAAGATGTATTCTGCTATTCGGGGCGGAGACAAATCCAACAAATCAAAAACCATGAAAATTGGTCCAGCAGATCTCGAGTTATAAGTGTTGTAACAAACCCGACTTTGTTTTATATATATAGATTTGAAATCATGATATCTGTTTCTTCCGTGATCCGATTTTGATAAAATGAAGCCCATATGTCGCCTTAATCTGGCCTCAAGTTACCAGTTAAAACCCCATGAAAATTCGTCTTGCAGTTTTCTAATAGACAAACGGACAGCTACTATGATTATAGCTAAAATTTTGGTTACGACATCTTATATATGACCCAGTATGGATGGAATAAAATATATGTGATTCCCCACGCTACACTATACCTGCTATAAGTCCGTGAAAATTCCTCTTATAGTTTCAGAGATTAGCGTATTCAAAGAGAGAGATACGACTGATCTACTGTTTTATTATTAGCATGGATATACAGGGTGAGTCACTAACTATTTCCACCAAGAATAACTCCGAAAGTATGATAGGAGCTGAAACGTTTGTGGGACAAATGTCTCATGAGACAACAGGGCCGTAATGTGACGTTCGTGTTTTGTTGCTAGGTGGGGTCGCTTCAGAGATATGGCCAACTTTTTTTTTTTTTTAATGGGATGCTATAATTTGGTACTTATTTTCTGATAGCGGCTATCGGGACGATTCCAATTTTGTACAACAGTAAGGTCATTGAATGTCAACGAAGGTCACGAAGTTAGCATGAGCGTCCATTTGCAGATGATGTTCGAAGTGATGTGTAGAGGAAGGAGAAAGTGATATGAACACCATGCAATGTAGTACGTCTGTATGCTTGTAAATACTGCGACGCGACTGCAGTACACATTTAACGTGTCAAGTCGTGAAGGTTGTCTTTCAACGTATTGCTCATCTTTCGGTTACGGTTACCACAAGTGAGCGGTGAAACGTGTGATCTCTCAGACATCAAATAGGGCAACTTGTTCGTGCGCGGTTAGCGGGAGCATCTGTGACGAAAATGGCTGAACTGAGCAAGGTTTCCGCGGTAATGGTAGCATACTCACAACATGGTAAAACACCATCGGGCAGGAGGTAGAGCGACCTAGTACCGAAGCTAACTGACAGAGACCGACGAACGTTAAAAAGTATTGTGGCTAGACAACATGAAAGTGCTGCTGCAAAAGTGAACTGAAGACCCACGTCACAAATAATGTGCCGACAAAAACTGTATGGCGGCAGCTTCACAAGGCTAACTTTGATGGAAGGGATGCAATTGCGAGACACGTAATAAAGGAAGCCATCGCTAAAGCGCGAAACAAGTGAAGCTGCCTTCATAAAACCTGAACAAAATGTGGTATTTTCCGATGAATCACCGTTTATATTGTTCCCTATAAACGACCAGGCTTATGTATGGGAAACCACAAAGGAGAACCGGCATGCCTTCTTCCTGCAGTCTAACGTGGGGGAGGTTCGGTTGTGATTTGGACGGCTATATCGTGGTACTCATTTGGTCCTACTATTACCACTGGCACGATTACTGCGGAACCCTGTCAGATATCAAGGTAATGATGTACCCATACACACAGCCAAAAAGGTTGAGGCGTGGTTTTGGGAGCATCAGAATGTAAGGAATCACGGCCACTGACCAGCACAATCACCAGTCTTCAACATCGCTGAACCATTAGGGGGAATTTGTAAGTAGACTGTATATGTTTTCTTATTGGTAACGCACGTAGCGCTCTGATGAAAATCACTGGCTGTGCTGTGTGCAGTCAGTGGCTGGTTGGCATTGTTGTAATACTTGCCATTGTAGTGTTGGGCAGCTGGATGTTAACAGCGCGTAGCGTTGCGCAGTTGGAGGTGAGCCGCCAGCAGTGGTGGATGTGGGGAGAGAGATGGCGGAGTTTTGAAATTTGTAAGACTGGATGTCATGAACTGCTATATATATTATGACTATTAAGGTAAATACATTGTTTGTTCTCTATTAAAATCTTTCATTTGCTAACTTTGCCTATCAGTAGTTAGTGCCTTCCGTAGTTTGAATCTTTTATTTAGCTGGCAGTAGTGGCGCTCGCTGTATTGCAGTAGTTCGAGTAACCAAGATTTTTGTGAGGTAAGTGATTTGTGAAACGTATAGGTTAATGTTAGTCAGATCCATTCTTTTGTAGGGATTTTTGAAAGTCAGATTGCGTTGCGCTAAAAATATTGTGTGTCGGTTTAAGCCCAGTCACGTATATAATTTTTTAAATGGGACGTTTCATATGTCGACCCTTAGCCAGGGATACCTCACTGGAATCTTCTGACTTTTTCTTGTATTTTGAGTAATTAGTTTAGCTTTTGTTTATTGCTAGTGCGTAATTGTAGAGAAAATATCCTTTGTAGTTGCAGTCTTTCATTGTTGTACAGTAAAACAGTTGTGGCATGCATGTAGATTTGCACCAAGTATTTTGCAGCCGCAATTAACTAGATATTATTTTCAGTGCTATGTTAATGTGTTCTCTTATTTTTGCTCTTCAAATTGTGCTTTTCTGTGTTATCGTGTGAAATATTGTGACAAAAATGGCATGTGAAAAACGTAATACTAGGCTCCAAAGTCAACTGAGAAATGACAGTGAAGACGAAAGCAGTGTGTTAGCGATACTGTGTAATGAATTAACTAATGTTCAAAGTAGTAATTTGGTAATTGTACATAGGGAAATGGAGCGGGCTGCAAATAATGGTGTAGGCAGGGAAACAATTAGTGAACAGGGGGGCTGCAATTAATGGTGTAGGCAGGGAAACAATTAGTGAACAGGGAACCATTATCGATCGATCGGTCGGCAACAGCTTGCCTCAGGAATCCGAAATGACAGGACACAATCTTGCAAATACTGTAGATTCAGGTTTTGCGTCCTCGCCGTTTTCTCAAATTAGTCAAGACACATTCTCTGCTTTTCAAAATGCGAATATTGGCGGTTCAAATGCATTGCCGAATAGCACTGAGGAACATGTTTCAGACACCAGTGCATAGTTATTACAATTTAAGCAACAAATGGGACAAAATCTTCAAAAGTTAGACACAATGAAACAAAATCTTCAAACGTTAGACACAATGGAACAACACCAGAGACAAACACAGCAACAGTTACACACAATGGAACAAAATCAGAGACAAACACAGGAAAAGCTTCAAAAGTTAGACTCATTGCAACAAACTCTCGAACAAACACGTGAAGAATTAACTGCTGAGTTACATAACATTGAATCGAAATGTCAAAAAGTCTGTAATGACGTAAAAACACAAATTTGTTAGCATTTTCCACCTACTTTTTTGCGGCATGAAAATGCATTACAGAATCACGAAGCAGCCATAAAAGAACTGCAAACTATTGTTCATGAAAATCACGAGACCTTGCGGGCAAAAATTGACTCAGTTTCATCTACCGATTCGGTTATGCAACTTGCAAAAACTCAGGAAAACTTAAAGGACACAGTAGATACTCTCAACATTGGTTCAGAAAGACACACGGAGGAAATTAGTTCATTATCAGAGAAAGTAGTCGAACTTTCAGATCAGCTAAATAATTTATCTACGAAGGTAGATGATAATCTGAATGACACAAAACCGGTAGTCTTTAATGACACAGAAGAGTGCGAACAAATTAGGAAATTCAAGCAAAATCAGAATCAAATAAATACGCAACACCAAAGAGAAATCCGGGAAGTACAAGATCAGCTGACACAGGTAATACAAGAATTACGTATTTCAGAGGACACTCGCGCCCCAATACGGGAAGAGGGACATAGAAATACGGGAAAGCCACAAAATAATAACACAGGGCACTTCGGAAATTATGAAAGAAATTGGCAAGGTACACCGAATTTTGAAATGGAACCGCCGATACGACGTAACAATGACCGATATGCGACTCGCCGACATGATGATTTTGACTATAAGCTGTTCATTACTACACGTAAATTTAAAACATTTAAGAATTCTGGCAACGACATTCGTCCACAAGCGTGGCTCCATCAATTCTCTCATTGTTTTCCTCCCAACTGGTCATTAGAGCACAGATTAGAATTTATGTGTGGCTATTTAGAGAATGAACCAGCTGTAAGAATGCGATCGGTCATTCACGATTGCCACAGTGAAGGAGAATTTTATCATGCCTTCCTCTCAGCATATTGGTCTCAAACTACACAATACCGAGTAAAACATAGCATCATAATGATGAAATATTTCGAACAATCTGAATTTTCCAGTATTGTCAAATATTTTGAAGACATGTTGCACAAGAATCAGGACCTGCCAAACCCATACAGCCCCTCAGAACTCATCTGCATTTGCTTAATCAAGTTACCTGAACATTTACAGCATATTATTTTGGCAGGACGTTGCAAATACGACATTGAAGCTTTTCAGGGACTCTTACAAGAACTGGAAATTGACACTGACAATCGCGGAACGCGAAAACAGGAGCACAACAATTACAGGTCACATCCGTCGCATTTCCGCGATGACAGAAATAATAACTGGACGCGACAAGGCCATTCTTACTACGTAAATAGTGACCAAAACAGACACCACCAGTAGGACAACCACTGGCAGAGGAATACACTCCTGGAAATTGAAATAAGAACACCGTGAATTCATTGTCCCAGGAAGGGGAAACTTTATTGACACATTCCTGGGGTCAGATACATCACATGATCACACTGACAGAACCACAGGCACATAGACACAGGCAACAGAGCATGCACAATGTCGGCACTAGTACAGTGTATATCCACCTTTCGCAGCAATGCAGGCTGCTATTCTCCCATGGAGACGATCGTAGAGATGCTGGATGTAGTCCTGTGGAACGGCTTGCCATGCCATTTCCACCTGGCGCCTCAGTTGGACCAGCGTTCGTGCTGGACGTGCAGACCGCGTGAGACGACGCTTCATCCAGTCCCAAACATGCTCAATGGGGGACAGATCCGGAGATCTTGCTGGCCAGGGTAGTTGACTTACACCTTCTAGAGCACGTTGGGTGGCACGGGATACATGCGGACGTGCATTGTCCTGTTGGAACAGCAAGTTCCCTTGCCGGTCTAGGAATGGTAGAACGATGGGTTCGATGACGGTTTGGATGTACCGTGCACTATTCAGTGTCCCCTCGACGATCACCAGTGGTGTACGGCCAGTGTAGGAGATCGCTCCCCACACCATGATGCCGGGTGATGGCCCTGTGTGCCTCGGTCGTATGCAGTCCTGATTGTGGCGCTCACCTGCACGGCGCCAAACACGCATACGACCATCATTGGCACCAAGGCAGAAGCGACTCTCATCCCTGAAGACGACACGTCTCCATTCGTCCCTCCATTCACGCCTGTCGCGACACCACTGGAGGCGGGCTGCACGATGTTGGGGCGTGAGCGGAAGACGGCCTAACGGTGTGCGGGACCGTAGCCTAGCTTCATGGAGACGGTTGCGAATGGTCCTCGCTGATACCCCAGGAGCAACAGTGTCCCTAATTTGCTGGGAAGTGGCGGTGCGGTCCCCTACGGCACTGCGTAGGATCCTATGGTCTTGGCGTGCATCCGTGCGTCGCTGCGGTCCGGTCCCAGGTCGACGGGCACGTGCACCTTCCGCCGACCACTGGCGACAACATCGATGTACTGTGGAGACCTCACGCCCCACGTGTTGAGCAATTCGGCGGTACGTCCACCCGGCCTCCCGCATGCCCACTATACGCCCTCGCTCAAAGTCCGTCAACTGCACATACGGTTCACGTCCACGCTGTCGCGGCATGCTACCAGTGTTAAAGACTGCGATGGAGCTCCGTATGCCACGGCAAACTGGCTGACACTGACGGCGGCGGTGCACAAATGCTGCGCAGCTAGCGCCATTCAACGGCCAACACCGCGGTTCCTGGTGTGTCCGCTGTGCCGTGCGTGTGATCATTGCTTGTACAGCCCTCTCGCAGTGTCCGGAGCAAGTATGGTGGGTCTGACAAACCGGTGTCAATGTGTTCTTTTTTCCATTTCCAGGAGCGTAGTTACAGAGGAAGATCGCATTTGCGTAGTAATGAACATGACAGAAATAACAATAGAAACAGACAATATGGGAACCAAAAGAATTATTATCAAAGGTGACTTTTCAATTTGAAAGCAGAGAGCGGATTTCTAGGAGCAGATTTGAAGCTCCAGCATCGTTGAAGCCATTGGCGAATGTTTTGGTATAGGAATGGGAGGACCTCTCGTTGGAAACTATTCAGACACTCTTCGAATCTGCTCCACGAAGAACTGCATGTGTTCACGTAGACATTGGTGGCCGACCTCGTTATTAATAAATAAATATTATCTATATGTCAGGTATTCATATTATTTTGTTCACACCCAGTAGACAGCTCCCAGTATGCCATGAGTCTATATTTTGTGCGAATTGTGCGGATTTCCCTCGGTTTGTTGGTCTCTGTGTCCAGTCGCTGCTTCTATTAAACCCGTGTCAAAACAACTTTCTTACTATATTTGTCTGTTTCTTTATCCTTGTTCCTAGGACCTATCGGAGTGGAATGAATTCTATACACTACATTTTTGAGGACTACTATTTTATGTTTATGGGGGTGGTATGAGGACTTGAAAATTACTGCGTCTGTAAACGTAGGTTTCCTGTATATTCCTATGCATAGCTTGTTATTTTTATTCTGCATCCTCACATCAAGATAATTAAAAAATTTCCGTTGCTTATGTTCCACTATAAATACTACACTCTCATGCATCCTGCTCAGTTCACTCACCAATTCATTTATTTGTTCAGCGAATCTTCAATACATTATATGTATATCGTCAGATTACCTCCAGTAATTACGTAGTACACCATAGAACTTAACATTTTCTTTGAAAAAAAGCTGTTTTTTATGCGTGAAAGACGATATCTGCCTTTTTCCCTGACAGTGCAAAGTCCATTGCTAAACCATTCTCCTGTACATAAAACTTACTATTAAACTTAAAGAGTTGAACTATAAGGGGAATTTAATAATCCTCTACACTACAGTCATCTGTTCCTACTTCACTTATTTTACCAAATTTAATAATCTTCTAAAGTCATCTGTTTCAACTCTAGTTATTTTATCAAGCCCATGTAAGTTGCTTTTTTATAATCTGTTTCAGTTATTCGACTGGCCCGGATCTATGCAAGTTAGTTACACCAAAACGGCCAATCTACACTGTCATTTAATCTTCATTCTTGTATCAATTGTGCCACCTTCCTAAAATTGTCAGCTGAAAATATTTCATTGGAACTGTACAGTTACAAAGCATGTCAGTTAACTGCACAAAAAATTGGCAACGGACCTGACCACTTCACAAACTTTATGGGTCTTAACGCTACCATCCAGGTAAGGAATACCTGGGTACGTTACACTAAGGTTTCTTAATTTTGTTTTAGTACACAAAAATTTTCTTTCTTTTTAACGTTTCTTAAGCCATGGTTGAAAAATACTAGTACCGGTACAGCTATATTTTGCTTCCATGATCCCATTAGAGAAAGAGCTTTCGCCTTTATTCATGTAATATTCTTATTTCACAACGATTACTACGATGCCTTCGTCACCTTTCACCACTAACGGTTCAACTTCTTGCAGCTTCAGACTTAATTGTTTTATCACTTTCGCGTCTCTGCACAGCCACCAGATTAATAATTAATTATTAGCTCCATATGCTAAACCACACTGTTCTTCTCTCGACATGTGTATGTTGTCTGCGATCTTTTTGGTTGTCGCCACAAGTTTACGTACGATGCTAAGTGCGGGACACTGTATTTCAAGGCTGTACGGAGAAGAACCAGTTCCTCACCAGGGAATTCCACGTTGAGTTAGTTTTTAATCCTTAGTCACACTTACCCACCCCAGTTTAAAAGCAACCTCATGATGACTGGGTGTTGTGTGATGTCCTTAGGTTAGTTAGGTTTAAGTAGTTCTAAGTTCTAGGGGACTGATCACCATAGCTGTTAAGTCCCATAGTGCTCAGAGCCATTTGAACCATTTAAAAGCAACCTTTCTTTTCCACTGAATCTAGTAACTTCTTTCCATGCGTCTTAATTATAATCTCTTGCTATTTAAGAAAGAAAACACTGACAACCTTATATAATTGTACGGCAGACAGTACTTTCGATAGTGTAAATATGCTTTATAAAACTCGTACCAAACATGGACTTCTTCTTGTAGAATACTCTAATTTCACTATCTATTCACATTTTTCATATATTTTTACCCAACTTATCCGTTAAATTGCCCTTTACATTCATTTTAAAATTCTGCGTTACATAGTTGGTCATTACATTACGGTTTTGTTGAAACTGTTGTGTTATGTAACTTTCAAAATTATCGTACGGAGACCTATCCGTGTATGTTTTCACGTATTTCTTTGTCGAAAGTAACAATGATGAGACTGATCTATGTGACTCGCTGGCGATACATCGATTTGAACGTTTGTGCCAGCGTGCGCTGCGTGTTAGGTCTAGGTGCCAGCGTCCCTTGCTGAGTTCTTTCGCGCAGCTGGGAGGTGTGTCTCCGAGCCAAGGGCAGTTAGGATCTGACACCATTTACCAGCGGATATCTCTTGCCTACTACGACTTCTGGGCTATCTTCAGCATAAGTTGACAGCACGTTTGCTGGAGTGGTATTCTCGTGGGCCCTTATGGCCGCGGCTAAGCTGTGGACGTGCAGCGCAGCCTGATAGCGTCTTTCCTGGGAAGCGATTAGTGCTTTCCGCCTGACGGTACTATTTTACCTCGACAGTTGCTAATGGCTGGTCCTGTTCCAAAGAGACCGTGGTGAGAGCGTAATGCTCCATGTGCAACGTATTTCTGGTACACTGTCTCTCCTTATAAGCCCTTTGTCTTCGGAACCTCCAGCAGATGTCTGTCTTGTTCCTAATCTAAACCGAACTTGATGAGCTAAACTACAGTGATGAGCTACCTCTCGCCACTGAGTTAATTTGTTGAATTAATGTTCAATCCTGATTGGCCTCGTTATTGCCTATGATTTGAATGAATTAAATATTCTAGCAGTTAAAGTTTCAGCCGAGCTATGGTTCTTTACCCTGTTGCGTTGTTTCTTAAACGGCAATAATAAACTTGAGTGTTTTAATGTAATGTTTGTTATAAGCTTTCATATTCGGGTTTTGCGTTGGATACATGCATTAGATTCCAGTTGGGTCTGAGCTCTTTCCTGTTGCTGAGCCACGAATAAGTATATACGTAGATTTGGGAAATTCTAGTAAATATCGGGCAACTACGGCTTGAAGGCAGTACTTAATGGACCGATTGGCATATCAGATGGCAGGCGTAGGCGATTTTTATATTTGGAACGTTTCTGCGCGGGATGCTTACGAGACCGCTCGCAGACTAAAAGCCACAGCCCGTCACTGTGTATGAATGTGAAGTAATCAGGGCAGCACAGAGCACTGACCTGCTATGAAGATCTCATGCGGTGCAGTTACAACAGCGCCTAGTGACCTGGGTATAGGAGCCGACGCGGGCTGAGGAAAACTGATGGTGCAATTATCAAGCAGCACACCACTTGTCCCCTCCCGAGGGTCAGAGGCGCAGGGAATCATAAAAATAAGCAAGCCCAGGGGCTCAAAGCACGCACTCGTGTCGCCAGTTTGTCCGTGTCTTAACCAGAGAGATTGTTTAAGTTGCAAGTCAACCACGGCGACCTTTTGATGATGGATACCGGCGGATAACCGACCCTCTGAAGCTACCACCAACCTCTGCTACAGGGATGCGTCATTTCTGCAAAGGGGCACATCACACCTTGGAGCTGCACCGTCACGAGGAGCCAGATGGCTGCTGGCCTTCGCTCTCTACGTGACATCGTCCCGCGAACTGCCGTCCTCAGGAGCAGGCCGGGTGCAGAAGTGCCTGTGGGCACTGAACGGGCTGTCATGGGCGGACGACCAGGGCTGCTAAAACTCACTGCAACGACGACGGTCGGCTGCTTCCCTTCAGCGCTCTACATGGGGTCCACGGGTAGAGTTTGTGAGAGCAGTCAGCAATGACCCGGGCCACTGGCACAGTTAACGCATGCGGCGGTCACTTAGCCGTGGAGTGAGTACGATCGCTACGTCCATAAGACTGGGCAATCGGACATCGACGCTGCAGATTCGGGCACTCCCATGGCACTGATCCACGCACGCCCTGGGGCGCAATCTGGAGTTCATCAGAGGGCCCGCTGTGTACCGTCAATGACACACTTCTGTGTTTCTGTGGACGCTTCGACGTGAGTCATCCCTCTTTTCCAAACCATACTTCTTGTGCTTACAACCGCGGAGGATTGTAACACCGTGTGCTATACCGGCCTGCCCGGTTTGCCTATTCACGCTGTTAAGCCATTGCTCTGGGGTTTGTGTATTCATGTCATTACTGGCTGCTGGTTGTTTGCGTGGCTGGTTGCCGTGTGGCTGCGCTCGCTAACTCTTGTCTCCGCTCCTGCCCTGGATTTTCTGAAGTACCTACCGAAACCTGACTAATATGTTGTCTCGTTTGTATGTCCGTAATGAATTTGACCCATTGTGATGCCACTTGCGTATGGCCAATCTTAGTCAGTTACAGATGTGGCTTCTTCGATATTTTTCCGTCAGTAGTCTGTTACATGTGGCACCATCACGGTACCTCGCCTAGAGACGAGGGTGACTGAGTGCTGGGCTGCCTTACTGGTGGGGCCATCGCCTATTTTTGCTATCGTCTGATATTTTTCTTTAATTCAATGGTAGTAGCTGAAACCTGAAAGGAGTAATTAATGTAATAATCCCATTGTGCGTGGCTAATTGACCCTCACATTGAAAGTAAGCTAGTGTTTAGATTCATTTACACACGACAACAATTTGCCTTTGATTCTGTCTACTTCTAATGTTAACGTTCGTTAATCGTAGTATTATTCGTGTATTTCCACTTTAGGTAAATTTTGAAGAAGTGGAATTTTGTTGCCTTGCAGGAGCGAAACTATTTTTAAACTGATTCTGTATAAGTTGGTCACAGGCGTGGGGAAATTAGCAAGTATTTGGTCCCACTGTTTAGGTTTATTTAATTATTTTATTGTTTTCTCATGTACTTGATTTTAAAGTTTTAGATGACTTTATGAACTTTAATTACTTTTACAGGGAGAACATTCATTATTTGAGCCCCTGTGGTTAAGTGAATTGAGCATGACTATGGTCTGAGCATAAATTTTTTTTGCAATTTCAATTTAATGTGGTCTATGAGATACAACGTGTAAGTAGGCTGTTTAGCTTTTAATGTTGGTAACGCCACGTAGCACTCTATATGAAAATCACTGACTGTGCTGTGTGAAGGCTGTGGTTGTTTTCATTGTTGGAGTATATGCTATTGTAGTGTTGGGCAGTTGGCTGTTAACAGCGCATAGCGTTGCACAGTTGGAGGTGAACCGCCAGCAGTGGTGGATGTGGGCAGATAAATGGCGGAGATTTGAGAATGGATGAATTGGATGTGTGTCCATCCGAGACAGTAAATTTGAAAGACTGGATGCAAGGAACTGCTATATATATTATGACTTTTGAACACACTTAAGGTAAATACATTGTTTGTTCTCTATCAGAATCTTTCATTTGCTAACTATGCCTATCAGTGGTTAGTGCCTTCAGTAGTTAGAATCTTTTATTTAGCTGGCAGTATTGGCGCTTGCTGTATTGCAGTAGTTCTAATAACGAAGATTTTTATGAGGTAAGTGATTCATAAAAAGTATAGGTTATTGTCAGTCAGGGCCATTCTTTTAAAGAGCTTATTGAAAGTCAGATTGCGTTACACTAAAAATATTGTGTGTCAAGTTAGTGATGATCAGAATAAGTAAAGTGAGAAATGTCTCAGTACGTTCAGTTCTGCTCAGCTGTTTGAAAATCAAATAACGTAAGGTGTTTATGAGCACAGTCATTTATAAATTTTTCTAAGTAGATGTTTCATATGGCGACCCTGCCAGGATACCTAACTGGAATCATCTGATTTTTTCTTGTAGTTTGTGTAATTAGTGTAGCTACTGTTTATTGCTAGAGCGTAGTTATAGAGAGAATTTCCTTTGTAGTAGTAGTTTTTCATTGTTGTACAGTAAAACAGTTGTGGCATGCATTTAGATTTGCACCAAGTATTTCGCAGCTTCACTTGCAATTAACTAGATATTATTTTCAGTGCTATAATAATGAGTTTTCTTATTTTTGCTCTTCAAATTGTGCTTTTCTTGTCATCATGTGAAATACGTGTTACTTATTGCGTGTGAAAAACACTAGACTCCTAAGTAAATTGAGAAATGATAGTGACGATAAATGTAGTTATCAGCACCATAGTGTAATGAATTAACAGACATTCAAAGTAATAATTCGGTAATTGTGCATAGGGAAATGGAGCGGGTGGCAAATAATGGTGTGGACAGCGAAACAATTAGTGAACAGGGAAGCATTATCGATCGATTGGTCAGCAACACCTCGCCTCAGGATTCCAAAATGATAGGACACAATCTTGCAAATACTGTAGCTTCAGGTTTTGCGTCCTCACCTTTTTCTCAAATAAGTCAAGACACATTTTCTGCTCTTCAAAATGCGAATATTGCCGGTTCAAATGCACTGCCAAATAGCATTGAGGAACATGTTTCAGACACCAGTGCATTGTTATTACAATTAATACAACAAATGGGACAAAAGCTTCAAAAGTTAGACCCAATAGAACAAAATCTTCAAAAGTTAGACACAATGGAACAAAATCTTCAAAAGTTACACACAACGCTTCAACAAACACGTGAAGGTTTAACTGCTGAGTTACTTAAAATCGAATCGAAATGTCAAAAAGTCTGTAATGACGTAAAAACACAAATTTGTGAGCATTTTCAACCTACTTTTTTGCGGCATGAAAATGCATTACAGAATCACGAAGCAGCCATAAAAGAACTGCAAACTATTGTTCATGAAAATCACGAGACCTTGTGGGCAAAAATTGACTCAGTTGCATCTACCATTTCGGTTACGCTACTTGAAAAAACTCAGGAAAACTTAAAGGACACAGTAGATACCATCAACATTGGTTCAGAAAGACACCTGGAGGAAAATAGTTCATTGTCAGAGAAAGTAGTCGAACTTCCGGATCATCTAAATAATTTATCTACGAAGGCAGATGATAATCTGAATGACACAAGACCGGTAGTCATTAATGATACAGAAGAGTAAGAACAAATTAGGAAATTCAACCAAAATCAGAATCAAATTAATACGCAACACCAAAGAGAAATCCGGGAAGTACACGACCAGTTGACACAGGTAATACAAGAAATAGATATTTCAGAGGACACTCGCGCTCCAATATGGGAAGAGGGACGACATAGATATATGGAACAGCCACAAAATAATAACACAGGGCACTTCGGAAATTATGAAAGAAATTGGCAAGGTACACCGAATTTTGAGATGGAACCGCCGAAACAACGTAACAATGACCGACATGCGACTCGCCGACATGATGATTTTGACTATAAGCTGTTTTTTACTACATGTAAATTCAAAACATTTAAGAATTCCGGCAAAAATATTCATCCAAAAACGTGGCTTCATCAATTCTCTCATTGTTTTCGTCCTAAATGGTCATTAGAGCACAGATTAGAATTTATGTGTGGATATTTAGAGAATGAACCAGCTGTAAGGATGCAATCAGTCGTTCACGATAGTCACAGTGAAGGAGAATTTTATCATGCCTTCCTCTCAGCATATTGGTCTCAAGCTACACAAGACTGAGTAAAACATAGCATCATAATGATGAAACATTTCGAACAATCTGAGTTTTCCAGTCTTGTGAAATATTTTGAAGACATGTTGCACAAGAATCAGTACCTGTCAAACCCATACAGCCCCTCAGAACTCATCTGCATTTGCTTAATCAAATTGCCTGAACATTTAAGACCCATTATTTTGGCAGTTCTTTGCAAAGACGACACTGAAGTTTTTCATGGACTGTTACAAGAATTGGAAAGTAACACTGACAAACGCGGGACGCGAAAAAAGGAACACAACAATTACCGGTCCCATTTGTCACAATTTCACGATGAAAGAAATAATAACTGGACACGACAAGGCTATTCTTACAACGTAAATCGTGACCAAAACAGACACCACCCGTATGACAACCGTTGGCAGAGTAGTAATAATTACAGGGATCGATCATCTCTCTGCAGTAATGACTATCACAGAGACAATCAGAGAAATAGACAATTTGGGAACCAAAATAATTATTATCAATGGAGACAGAATAACGTCAGACGCAACGGTTCACTGCGCAGTTACGATTCCGGGAGAAATTCTCCACCACACGACCGACAAAAGAGAAACTATGTAAACTACCGACAAAACGACATACCTGAATTTCATCAGAACTGGCGGGATTCAAACAGGGCAGGTTCCTCTCGACAAGGTGAATTTGTAGAAGTTAGGTCTCCTACTCCTATAACGATGCGAGCCAACAAAGAGACAATAGGCAATGACTCACACCGCCGGCAGCCACAAAACATACTTATGAAACTGACGACGCAGCTGCCGTGGCTAGTAATTATGTAAAAATGGAAGACATTAGGGACATCTTACTCCAGGAACATGACGTAAAACATAACAACATTGCATATCCTGTGATTCACATTACAGTAAATGACATAAAATTACTTGACTCTGGCAAACCCATTTCAGTAATTAGTGAAACAGCCTTTACCAAATGCAATAAATCGAAGATTGCCCCCCACTTCCGTTACGTAAGATTAAATTACAAGGTGCAATCGTTGGAAAAAGTGTAGATGTACGCCAACAAACCGACCACAGCCTTCACACAGCAAAGTCAGTGATATTCATATGGAGCGCTACGTGGCGTTACCAACATAAAAACCTAAACAGCCTACTTACAGATATTACAGGAATTTCGGCAGAACTGGCTGACTGAGTAATCATGTTTACTTACCCTGAGGGGTGACATCAGTTGTTAAAATTATCTTTGAATGCTGTATGAAACTGATTATTTCTTGTAATCATTGCAGCCAATTAAATTGAGTGATTGTTAATCGAGTTCTGAACTTAAATAAAGAGTCTATAGCTAGGCTCCTGCTCCATTGTAAGTATTTCTGTTCCGCCTTCCATTCGACAACCTCTTGGGCTGTTCCTTGCTTCGTTTTAGCTCTGAAAGACGCATTACAGAACTTGTAGTCTCTCCATTCGAGTTTCATGATTTACTAGTGCATATGGCATCTGCCTGGTTGGGCGCATTCCAGCTTATCCGTTCTGAAATCATAGTACAACTGTTTCATGAATCAGTACTGAGAACAATACTCACTTATTGTCGAATGTGTGATATATTTCCTACAGCATTTTTCAGGACCACTTTGATAAAGTGCTGTAAATACATAGAAGCGTATACATTGCAATTTTACTAATACTGACAGCCACGCAAATATCTACATTGTACCGTAGCACAACTTATCTTAGTATTTCCATGAAATTACAAGCAATTTCAAACATTAAACTCTTCTTTGAACATCTCATGCTGGCGCGTAACACGCTCAAAATACTCAGATGTAGACTAAAGGCAGCTGCCCCTCATCTTGCAGTCATGGATGTATCTACTTTGTATACAATGGTACCAGTCTAGGAAAGGACAGATATTACAGAAAACGTCTGCACGTGGTAAAATATCTGAAGATGGAATACACGAATTTTACGAAAATTAAATATTTTTGCTACAGTTAATTTATATTAAGTTTAATGGTCAGCGTTATGAATAAGATAATGATGTAGCAATAGATTGTGGAACGGCGGGTAAAGGGGCAGATATATTCATGGAAGCATATAAAACAACTTTTATAAATGAAAATATTAATTACCGTGATAAACTACATGGGTGCAGAAGATATTTTCGTGATGTACTTACACTGTATCAAGAATCCGAGGAAGAGAAAGAAATAAATGAATTTGAGGGTGACAACCTGCGAATGTATTTCGTGTTTAGGGTACAACATAAGCAACATGGCATTTTAAATAATAATGATGTGAAGAACGACAAAGAGGATAAAAAGCTTGTGACAGGAATATATAAGAAGCCGATGTTCACAGGTGCAGTAAGTGATCAGATCTCATGCCATACCTATCAGCATAAAAAAGCTTTCTTCAAAAAAGCAGTGCATAGTGTTGTTTCCAGCCCACAAAGCCTTAGGAACATGGAAGAAGAAATGAAAACACTTACACCGCTAGCGGCAGAAAATGGTTTTGAAGCGGATTTAATGGATAGACGTGTTGCAACGACAGGACACAGAAACCAACAAAACGAGATAAATCCGCATAGACACACAGTCATGCCGTATTAGGGAATTATCTCAAACTGTTACAAAAAATATTAGTGAAGAATATAGTAGTATAAGATACAAAGCATAACGTATAAAAGAAAAAAGTGAATATGAAGGTAATTATCAGCCACCAAAAATTCTTAATAATTAGACAAAAAAAGTAAAAAAAGGACATGCACTTTTTTTTATCTTCATTCTCCAGACTGGTTTTATGCCGCCTTTCTTCCTGAGGATTTCGAACATCTTGCACCATGATACATCGTCAAACGCTTTTTACAAATCGACAAAAATCCTTTGAACGCGTCCTGATTTTTCTTTACTCTTGCTTCCATTATCAGCCGAAACGTCAGAATTGCCTCTCTGGTGTCTTTACCTTTCCTAAAGCCAAACTGATCGTCATCTAAGACATCCCCAATTTTCTTTTCCATTCTTTTTTATATTTTTGTTATCAGAAACCTGTATTCATGAGCTATTAAGCTGACTGTACGATAATTGTCGCAGCTGCCGGTTCTTGCAATCTTGGAAATTGTGTGGATAATGTTTTCCCGGAAGTCAGGTGGTATCTCGCTAGATTCATACAATGTACACACCAACGTTAGTAATTGTTGTCCTGCCACTTTCCGACAATGATTTTAGAAATTCTGAAGGAATTTTATCTATCCATTCTGTCTTACTTGATTTTAAGTCTTTCAGAGCTCTCTTAAATTCTAGCACTGGATACTTTGTCTCTTCTACACCTACTCCTGTTTTGTCTTCTGTCACGTAATCAGAAAAGTCTTCCCTCTGATAGAGGTCTTCGATGAACTTTTTCCACCTGTCCGCACTCTTAATGTTACCACCATTACTTTTATATTCACTGAAGGTTGTTGTGATTTTTCTGTATGCTGCATCAGTCCTTCCAACGATTATTTCTTTTTCCATTCCTTCGTAGTTTTCAAGCAACCATTTCACATCAACTTTCTTTCACTGCCAATTTGTTTCATTCCTGACTTGTATTCCTGTTTTCCTGAATTTCCTTGAAAATTTTTGCCTTCCTCCTTTCATCGATCAAAAGACATATTTTTCCTGTTACCCATGGTTTCTTCGCAGTTATCTTCTTTGTACCTATGATTTTCTTTCCAGTTTTTGTGATTTCCCATTAAGGAAATGTCCATTCCTTTTCAACCGAACTATTTACTTAGCTGTTCCATATCGCAGCATCTGTAGCCTCAGATAACTTCGACTGTACCTCCTCATTCCTTTGTTCTTCAGTATCCCGCTTCTTTGCACATTATTTCTTCCTGACTATTCTCTAAAACTTCAGCCCACCATTCAACGTTAATAAATTGCAATCTCAGTGTATATCTACTCCCGGATACACATGCAGTCCAGTATCTGATCTCGGAATCTCTGCCTGGCAATGAGGTAATCTAACTAAAATCTTCCCATATCTACAACTCTACCTCCTATACTTGAGACTTTTGAACAGAGTTTTTGCTATTACTAGCTGGAAGTTATTGTGGAACCCAATTAGTCTTTCTCATTCTAATTACCAAGCTGTTATTCTCCTATAATCCTTTCTCCTCCTGCTTTCCCTACCATGTAGCTGTAGATGTAGGGAATATGCAGCAGTCCTCACCAGTTAGGAGGCCTAGGTCAGTTTGCAAACTCTAACAGAAAGCAGAAGATTCTGCTTCTAGGTAGTTCGCACCGTAGAGGTGTCAGCTGGCAGTTGCAGGGAGTGTTGGGGAGTGAGTACCAGATCACCAGCATTGTGAAGTCCTGTGGAGGGTTGGCTCAGGTGACTGACAGTATAGGGGAGTTACGTAGGAATTTTACGAAGAAGGATCAGGTAGTGATAGTGGGTGGAGCACGGAACAGTCTTGATAGGGATGTGGAATATGATTTAGGTGGTGACCTGGTAAAGATAGCTACTGCAACTGGTGGCACTAACGTGCTTTTCATGCAACTGTTTCAGCTTCATGACTGGCCTCATGTTAATGTGGCTGTTACGCGCATTAACATGGGGCTGGAGAGCGAGCTGATGGCAGAGGGTATGGGTCACATTTCAATGATGCCATTTAGGTAAACCAGTAGATCGGGTTTCAATAGGCATGGCCTGCACCTCAATAGGTAGGGGAAGGAGAGGCTGGCAAAACTTATAGGTGACAGTGTAGTGGGTGGTGGTGGGATCCCTCATGGAAAAATTCTTGTAGTAGTTGGTGTTAGAGCTGCACATATTTAAGAGTGAAGTCAACTGATAGGCATACCTGCTTAAAGAAAGTCCCTCTAACTAAGGGCTCACCTTCAGAGGACATCATGTGTCCATGTAGAGAAGGAATTAGCATATTTCATCAAAATATAAGAGGTGCTAGATATGAAGTTAGTGAACTGCTTATAGATGTTGACTCTGAAATTATTGGCATGTCGGAGCACCACTTAAATAATTCGACAGTTCAGAGGCTTCTTTACCAGGTTACAGATTGGCTGGCTGTTTACCATGTACATAACAAACAGTATTCCATTTGAGTCCATAGATGTATCACAGAAAACCGAACAGATATTTGAATGTTGTGCAGGAGCAGTTGAATTGAGTGAAGCAAAAGTTCTAATTGATGTTGTTTATAGGTCCTATAACTTTGACTTCAGAGCATTTCTCCTCAAGCTACAGTGGGTTTATGATTCACTTTATAGGAAGTACCGGAAATTAAATATATGTGGTGACATCAAAGTAAATTTTGTATATGATGGTGCTAGACAAAGGATGTTGGTAGATCTCATAACATTCATATAATTTGATGCAGACTAGGTTTTTTTTTCGACTATGATGCAGGGGAACAGTAGCAGAGCCATAGGCTATATTTTTATTCATTCTTCACAACTAGATAGGCCTTCTGTTAGTAAAAGGGTGAATGGCCTTTCATACCATGATGCACAAATTTTAACACTAAAAGGATGTAGGAAAGTTAATCCAACAGCAATAGAGAGTTTCTTAAACCATGTTAAGGAAAAAGTGTGGCAGGATATTTATAAAGCCAATAACGTAACCGATAAATAAAATGCTTTCCTAAGCCCATTTCTCATGCTCTTTGCGAGTTGCTTTCCATTATAACGCTCTAAATGGGTTACTAGCAGTAATAGGCAGTACACTATTGAAGATTCATTTTCTGAACATTGCTGGTGAATTAAATTAAAATTTAGTTTCTACAGGGAATCATTTAGCTTTCCTGGCAAATGCCTTTCTGAGATTGATGCCTGAAACACTCCTCTGTTATATAGATAAAGTAGAGATTGAGTGACTAATTAAATCAGTTAAGACTAAGGACTCTCATGGTTATGATGAAGTGCCTAGCAGAATATTAAAGTACTGTGCTGCACATGGTAGCCCTGTATTATCCATATTTGTAATCTTTCCTTTAGGGATGGTCAGTTTCCTGAACAAGTACTCAGTTGTATTTAGTTAATTTATTTAATCATATGGCTCAGGCCCCCCCCCCCCCCCTCGCGCAGGCCCTTTGCGGGGTACCGGTCTTTCAATTTGACGCCATTTCGCCGACCTGCAGTCGATGAAGATGATAGGATGATGATGAGGCCATCACAACACCCAGTTCCTGGGCAGAAGAAATTCCCCATCCAAACCAGGAATCGAACTCAGGCCCAGAGGACTGACAATCCGTCACGCTGACCAGTCAGCTGCAAGAGGCGGACTACCCAGTAGTAAAGCCGCTTTATAAAAAAGGAGAAAGGGATATCGTAGACAATTTCAGATCTATTTCAATGCCATCAGTTTTTGCTAAAGTTATTGAAAAGGCTGTCTGTGTAAGGATAAATGATCATTTTATATCTCACGATTTGCTATCAAATGTACAGTTCGGCCTTAGAAGTCGTTCAACAACTGAAAATGCTGTATTTTCTTTTCTCTGTGACGTACTGGACGGGTTTAAACAAAAGGTTTCGAACGCTAGGCATACTTTTTTATTTAACTAAGATGTTTGAGTGTGTTGATCGCAGAATATTGCACCAGGAGTTGGACTACTATGCAATACGGGTAGTATCTCACAATTTTTTCGTCTCTTACTTTAGCAACAGACAGCAAAAGATTACTATTCACAATGTTGAGAGTGGCTGTGGTGTGGGGTCTGACTGGGGTGAGGTCAAATGGGGGGTGCCCCAGAGATCAGTGTTGGGGCCACTCCTGTTCCTTCTTCATATAAATGACATACCCTCTAGTGTTATGGGTAACTCTTAAATATTTCTGTTTGCTGATGACTCTAGCTTGGTAGCAAAGAATGTTGTGTGCACCATTGGCTCGGTTTCAAATAGTGCTGTTCATGACCTACATTCACGGCTTGTAGAAAATAAACTAACGCTAAATCTTCGTAGGACACAGTTTTTACAGTTTCTAACACACAATTCAAAACACCTGACGTTTTAATTTCACAGAAGGGGCATATGATTAGTGAAACTGAACAGTTCAAATTTCTAGGTGTTGAGATAGATTGTAAACTGTTATGGAAAGCCCACGTTCAGGATCTTGTTCAAAGACTTAATGCAGCCATTTTTACTATTGAAGCGGTATCTGAAGTGAGTGTTCCATCGTCACGAAAAATAGTCTATGTTGCTAATTTTCATTCACTTATGTCGTCTGGTATTATGTTTTGGGGTAACTCATCCCATTCGAAAACGATATTTTTGGCTCAGAAATGGGCAGTTCGGGGAATAAGTAGTGTAATTTCACAGACGTCTTGTCGATCCCTGTTCACGAGTCTGGGTGTTTTTACATTGGCATCTCAATATATATATTCCTTACTGTCATTTCTGTCTTAACAATATTAGCTTATTCCAAAAATATCGGTTTTCACTCAGATAGTACTCGGCAGAAATGAAACCTGTGTTTCGGTCGGACTTCATTAAGTTTTGGGCAGTAAGGCGTGAATTATACTGGTGCATAGATTTTCAATAAGCTACCACTCGATTTCGTAAATCTTAGCAGTAATCCACGCACTTTCAAACCTAACTGAAGAGTTTCCTCTTGGGTCACTCCTATTCTCTAGGAGTTCCTTGAAAAATTAAGCTCATTCTTGGTGTATTGTTGATAGCGGTTACTTAAACTTATAGACTGACGTTTTTCGGCATCATAAATATTTTATTTTTATCTGTTATTACTTTTATGTTGTAATTTCATGTACTGACACGTTCAATGACCTTGGAGATTTGCTCCTCAATTTGGTCCTACAGAACTTGACGTGTGAATAATAAATAATAATTAATCGCATTCCCATCCCTCATGACCATAACACAAACACAATGTAAAATCACATAGTCTTATTATCACGTAGATATTCGCAGATTGTAAGTAGTATAAAACACATTTAAAGTCAAGGAAAAACTAAAGGAATTACTGTATAGACAATAACAAACATAGAACGTAGACGAGGCGGTAAAATGGGATCAATCCCATCTCTCGACAGTAAGTACATCAGTGCCCGACATCTTCGTGCATGAGCGGGAAGAAGCAGAAGCAATGTGGCTCAGATACACAATTCCAGAATACCACAAAAAATATTGGAAAGGTATTTCTGATTAAATCCAGACTGTTCCTAAAGTATTAGGTGTGGAGTTCTTAAAATTCAATTCTTAGATTTGAACTGTAAATTTCTAATTTGTCAATAAATCTATCTCGTTTATCCTTGAGTGCTCTGTGCAGCGCTTCCATACTGTGCTCAGTATCCTGAACTGTATGCAACTCAGTAGCCATGGACATGCCAAATGTCATCCTGTTCTGAGTGTATAATTGCTCCTCATAACGCGGGTCAAAAGTATGACCTGTCTGGTGAATACAGAACTTATCGCAGCTCTTACATTTTGTTTTGTATACTCTACATTTACTAATCTTATACGGCTTTGGTATGATTTGGTGTCGAAGGCGTGCTTTCAGTTGGTCTGTCTTATGGAAACTGAACCTAACATTCGCTTTCCAGAAACAGTGTTCAATTTTGTCTGAAATGTGAACATTATAGTTTATTACTGTAAATCTAGTTTTAGTGTTGTCGTTACTACTGGAGGGAAACGCGATATATGCATTGTCTGAAAGATTTTGGCAACTAATTCTGTTATAAATAATGGAAACGTCGGTTGCACTATAGCCGTCAGATATCTGATTTAAAATATTGATATCTTTGTTTCATTTTGTTCTAATATCGATTATGAAAACCATGTATTACAGAATAAAAGAGAGAGTTCTTGTAGCACTACGGGTGAAACAATTGCGCTTTAATAGCTACATGAGTACAAGTAGGCTTACTAAATATTCCAATCATAATTTCATATTTACAAATGACATACAAATCAAGGAAATTAATTAAACAGTTTTGTTGCAGTTTCACAGTGCAAATGATTTTAGAGTGCAAGTTATTTAGAAGGGCAGCGTAAATATTTATTTGATGTTCATACCCTTTGAACAATATTAGGACGTCGTCTATACAACATTTCTACCCAACACTAACTTCTTTCAGATTTCTATATGTACGGAAAAAAAACATTGTATAAATTGATATTAAAAGTTTCTGCCTAAGTTCCTGAAAGACAATTATTAATCTTGTAGCTCATCTTTCTGACAACAAATTCTCTCTTTAAGTTCAAAGTACTTATAGGTTAAATATAAATAAGGGTGACACTTTTCATTCGATGATTCATCTGAGCTGAATTTCTGACATGACGAAAAGTTAGCTTTAGTTAGCTGTACACTTTCCATCGCTCATACACTGGCATACATATTAGCATTATCTAAAGATGCAAACACGGCATCATCTGGTATTTTAATGTCAACTGAAGTTTTCGCAATATCGTTAAAATTTTTATCATTGAGATAATGTTGAAATGCATAGGAATATTTTAATTTGTTGTTTAACACCTTACTGATCTCATAATTTGGGGAACTAATAATCATATCATCGTCATCAGTTCCATTGCTTTTTCAGTCTCGTGCATTTTGATTTGGGACCTTAATTGTCGGAAACTAGGATTCATGATTAATACTAGGATTCGTCATTTTAACGAAATTACTTTCTCTATTTTGAAAAGCAAGACAGTTCAATCTGTATTTCTTCTGAGGTTATTATGTAAAAGTTCTGACCAGTACTTTTTGACCTCAAGAATGTCATTAGAGCTTATAAATGATTCCGTTTCCATAACGTATTCAGAACCATAAACAATGACGGCTGAATGAACTCGACCTGCTTTAGTGACGATTTCCCTCTCTTCTTCGAGGATTTTATTTAGGTTTTTTAAAGTCTGAGCCTCTTTATTGAAAGGAAAAAGCTTATGTTAAATACTTAGCACTTAGTCGTTTCGACAGCAGCTTTTGCACTATGAAATTTACCCAGTTTTGCTACCTCTGCTGTTTTTTCAGTTTTCACAATCACTTATTTTAATCAGTTTGAACTCTGGGCGGATATTAAACTACAGACTTTTATCTAGCGTTGTTTGTTTATCGTTAGCTAAGCTAAATGGTGTTAAATTTACCACACTGTAATAAAAGGATGTTTTTTCTGGGATTCCATTACACATGTTTCACTACATTCATTAAACAAATTGAAAATCTTCCTATAATTCCGTTTGCAAATGGGTTCGACAAAGCTATTGACAAACGATTTAATGTTGTGCTTGACACGGTTCACCACGTAACAACGCTTCACACGGTTCACTGCGTGACAACGTGCTATTCAAACTCGAATCAGCAAACTGGACAGCTTGTACTAATGGGGACTTGTTACCTACCTTAATTCTAGAATATTCTGGAGTAATGCCTAACTGTATTCAATTCTTAATAATGCCAATTTTAAAGTATTCCTCCAGTTGCTAGACGAGGCTTATTAATATGAATTCCTTACATAATTGGGAAGTGAAGAGAAGCGGTTTACATATTTTCAGAGGGCGTTTTGAAAAATACTTTTATGACAAATCATTTAATAGTTAAACTGATACTGCATTTCTGTTGATATTCATCATTACTTTTGAAGAATAGTATTACTGGTGTAATCAACAAAATACTGAACTAGTTACGTACTTTTTCGTAGATAGCACGATGCGTTTCGATGAGTTATTGTCATTATCGAGCGAAAATATTTAGAGTGGCACTTATGTGATGTTTGCGTATATGTGTTTTCTGCCTCCCTTGCCCTGCTTCTTCGTTTTATAGTTTTAACGTCTGAGCAAAAATCCACAAAACATTCACAGTGCCCATCTCAAATCAAAATATGGCACAAAGATATTCCGAGAGTATTGCTTCCCACGGAGTTTGGATACAGTCAGACGATTTCCGCTTTCCATGAGTACGTTATTAAAATGCCATTTATAATTTCTATACTAACAATCATGGCTATTTATACTCCATTCTTCACTACTTTTTTAGATTACATTAGATGTATCTTTCGTTCTAATTGAAGCATAGTGAGGAGATCCACTAGGATGGAGAACATATCGGGAGAAACGAATTTGTACAGAACTCAAACTGTAATAACATTTGCATTATTTTATACGATTAGTAAAATACATACACATAATCTGTTTCATCTAAGAAATTGATCAATGAAGTAGAATAAATTAACCACCAGTAAATCCTTCAGGTTCCTCTTCAACTGAACTTTAAACACTTTATGGTTGCTGGCAAGTTACTGAAGCAGTGTTTTCCTGAATAACTGACACCTTTTTGGACCAAAGTAAGTGACTCTAATCCTTATTAAGATTGCTCTCATTTCTAGTATACTTATTTCTAATACTATGAAGCAGTAGTTAAAACACCTTTTCCCTGAATAGGCCTCTGCAGGGTGATCAACAGTTCACACCACAAATAATTCTTATCACCCTTTTTTGTACCCGTAAAATTTTAGTTTGGCTGAATCAGTTATCCTGTAAATATAATCTCATGAAAGTAAGCACAGTATGTCAGCTTTTTCATTTTTATGTGTCTTATGTCTCACAACATTCTCACATCAAATAGAGATTCGCATGGGCGGTTCAGTAGTTCTGTGGTATCCTCCTCCACTTTTTCTATGTCATTATATATTGGGCATATACTGATGGTAAACTTCTTACAAGCTCTGAATTTCATGTAGTGTGCTTTTTCAACGTATATTGAGAGAGCACTGGCCAGTAACCATTTATTAATGTCCATGAAAATTTCATTAACTGATCTTTCTAAGACTATACTTGACTTGTTATTTATTTAAATGTTTGTATCATCTGAAAACAAAATAAACTTCGCATCTGGTAATGTTACTGAAAAAAAGCTCATCGATATACCCAAGAAAAAGCAAGGAACCTAAGATGAAACGTAGTGGGACGCCAAATTCAGTTAATTCCCAGTAGAATGATACTTTACAGCTTCACTCATAACTCTTTCCTAATGAGGCCGTTTATTTTCCTCAGATACATATATGAATTGGGTGCAGACTTTCTACGGACATCGATTACGATGAATGAAACTAAGCTAAACTGATATAAGAGTAGCTGATACAGTATTAAATTTTTAGACATCAGTCATGTGACTGGTTTGATGCTCCCTCCCATGAATTCCTCTTCAGTGCCCATCTCTTCATGAGTAGCACTTGTAAACGTCGTCCTAAATTATTTGCTGGATATATAAAATTGTCCCTCATCCTCTGCAGTCTTTACGCTCTGCAGCTCCCTGAAGTACCGAATAAGTTATTCCGTTATGTTGCCACAGACCTACTAACATCCAGTCCCTTATTCTTGTCAGTGTTTTCAATATATTTCTCTCCTCGCCGATTCTGTGGAGAACCTAATCATTCGTTACCTGATTTTCAACATTCTTCTGTAGCACCACATCTCAGATGCTTCGATTCTCTCATTTTCCGGTTTTCCCATGGTCCTTGTTTCATTACCGTAGAATACTGTATTCCTAACACAAAGTTTCAGAACTTTCTTATTGATATTAAGACATATGGCTGATACTAGTAGAATTGTATTGGCCAGGAATGTCCATTTTTGGCAGTGATAGTCTGCACTTTACGTCCTCCTTGCTCCATCTGTAATGGGGTATTTTGCAACCTAGGTAGAAGATTTCGTTAACTTCGTCTACATCGTGATCCCCAATTCCGATATTATGATTCTCGCTTTTCTGATTTCTGCCACATCTCATTACTTTAGTCTCTCTTCTATTTACTCTCAATCCACATTCCGTACCCATTAGACTCATCATTCCATTCTGCAGATCCTGTACTTCTTCATCACTTTCAAAGGTGACAGCAATGTCATTAAGGAATCTTGTCATTGATATCCTTTAACCTTGTATTTTAAATCCAGTCTTGAATCTTACTCTTCGTTCCATCAGCGCTACTTTGATGTAAAGACTGAACAGTAGGGTCGAAAGACTACATCCATTTCTTAAGCATTTTTATATCGGAGACCTTTGTATATTGTCTTCAACCCTTTTGTTCCCTCTTGGTTCTTGTACATTTTGTATATCACGCGTATTTCCCTATGGCTTTCCCCCATTTTTCTCAGGATTTCGAGCATCTTGCGCAATTTTACGTTGTCGAAGGCTTTTTCACTTTTACAGATCCTATGAATTGTACTTATTTTTCTTTATTCTTACCTCTGTTATTAACCGCAGCCTCAGAACAGCATCGCTGGTGCCTTTACCGTTGCTAAAGCCAACCTGATCGTCACCTAAATAAAAGACAATACAGTGGAGCTGCGAGACATCAAATCCTAAACTGAAGTGAATCGACACTTCTTTCCCTTGTGTCACTTTATGTAAATTATTTACCTGATATTTATTTAGGTGCTGAATTTGCCAGTCTCAGCGCCTTGCTTCCCTCCTCTGCTCCACGGACGGAAAACTTGGCCATTACTCCGCACTTCGCTAGGTACGGCCATGGCGTGATATTTACAAGTACGGGCCAGCGTCACACTGCCTGACACATGTCCCTTTCCTGCCGAAACAGGGCGTATTTGCCTTTGGCCGTCGCGCCTGATTATGCGCCACAACAAGACGCGGGCAGGCGCGCACGCTCTCCGCGAGATGTGGTTGCGTTCGGCAAACACGGCCGCTGATTGCCACGGCGCCGCCACCGCCGCCTCCCAGCTTACAGGCCGGCGTCGCCCGCCGTGCGGCGCCCAGCGTCTGGGGGCGGCGCCCAGCGCAACCGGCGAGGCCCACGTCTGATTAGCCGCGCCGCATATATAATGAAATTGTCTGCGCCGCCCCCCGGCTGTTGACTCGGCCCGCTGCGGCTCGGGCCTCCTCCACTGGCTACGCCCCCGCCGGCTCTTGCGGCGAGCCACCTCGCGGGACAAGGGAGTCTTCCCGGATAGTGGCGCGCGCGGCGCTACCCATTGTCTCGGCTCCTGCATCTTGCAGCATGTATTCAGTTTTAATGCGGGCCCGTGATCTCTCGCGTGCGGAGCCCAAAAGGGCGACGCCGCTCAGAGACAACCCTGCGCTGTGGCTAAGGCTGAGTAGCGACGATGTCTCGCGACCACTGGTGAGGAGTTAGAGACGGCAAACAACAGATGCAGTTGAACAGTTACAGGTCGTTTCTGTAGATTTCTGATAGGTACTCGACACTGAATCAGATCGTATACCAATACTATAGTCAGATTAAAATTACTTGATACTTGCTCACACGTTGGAGCTACCATCCTCCAATCAGAGAGTTCAACATTCAACACGCCCGGGAGTACAATTGGGGGTGGGGGACCCACTAAACTGCTTGTCGTTCCTTGACCGTGCGCCCCGTCCACACCACGTACCTGGTAATCCTGCGGCGGTCGTACTGTTCTGCTCCACACTGCTGCTGGTTTGCCTGAAATATGCAATCGGGTTTAGGGGGGCCACTCAACGTTAAAACACAACACTGTCCTACGTCTGGTTTGAGCATCTATATTCTGAGACGATATGGAAACCACAGGTTGCAATGTTTACACTCTAAATCGTAAATGTTTATCCCAATTAACTATCTTGATGATTAACAGTCCAAAATATAATTCAGACGAGCGTACGCGTAACCGACACGACGCAGGTGATTCTTGATGATGCGGAAGCCGAATGATCGAACGAAAGTTCTTACGCCCGTCACACATACAGATATCGGGTAATAGTCCTCCTTGTCACTAGTAATGATATAACACTGTTCGTAAAGTAAATTTTTCAGTTCTCAGTTCTCACTTGTACGAGCGTGCGCGTAACCGTCGCGGCGCGGCTGATTGTTGATACTGCGGAAACGCGATGTTCGAACGCACGTCCTCATGCTCGCTACAAGACACTGTCACTTCACTGCACTCTTTCATGGTAACTAATTTTTACTGATTCACATTGGTTCATTCTGGAAGACCGAACACGGCGCAGATGATCGATGCTGTGTGACAAGCAATGAGCGGAAACATAAAAACGTTATCGACGGCACTGCTCATTTTTTTCATTACTTCTTGACGCACTTTCCCCTGAATCACTTCCATATTTAATCACTCTACTGTAATAGCACTTGTAGCAACACTTAAACCTGAATACTAAAAAAGCCTCTCACATGTAGAGCTACACACTAGACAACATAACAGTTCGTGCGCCGCGCTCTACTGTCTACAGACGCGGCTGCCCGCAAAGATACTCCACAACTAAGCCAGCGGTATGACAATACGCTAACAAACATCACACCCGAACTGCGACAACAGTTGGTCAATAACTTCCAATTCCTTGTCCTGCCTTCTTTCTTGATGTCTCAGGATCCCGGATCGTCATCACACGTAAAACCACACAGAAACGCACTCACGACGATATTAAGGAAATACACACTTTTTATTCACACGGCTACCCAAACGGTACTGGATGCTTCCACACAAAACTCGATTCAGCGTCATATTTTCAATTATTATAATCACGGAGCTCGGTTTGCATTAGATAAGCTTCTCACGGCATTGTGTGGAGCTGAATTTTTGAAGGCTGCATTTCATTGTTTGAAACTACGTAACGACTGTTGCAAATCGACAAACCAATCCCACACTTGCGGCATAGCGCGATGATTGGCATCTTAAACTCACGTGCAGAAGATCACAGGTTCGAATCTCGTTAAATATAGCAACTATTTTCATTTCTAAATCTAATCAAAAGTGTTTTGTTATTATTCTTATTCAGCTAATCGGTATCATGATATTTTTGTTACTAATACTTGTTGCGTCATTTTCATCATCGTATTGACATTTTTGTTTTCCCTTGTTTTTCATTCTATCTTTCCTTTCTCGTTTGGAAACTGTCTGTGTCGCCAACAATCTTGAAGCAAGTGGCAGTGACGATTACCCAATGGTTGGTAACGCAGCAGTTCGTGTGTAGCCGGTATGAGGACAATTTCATGTAGATAATGACAGCGAGAATTTACAATTAGCTTTTAGCGCTGACACTGAATTTTTCTGGTCTTGAGTTTGCTCATAGAGCTTAGCATTAATAGCCGTGAACAACACGATCGTCGTTTTAATTCTGCCTCAGACTGTTGACTGGCTTTTTCTCGGATACATTGCACACGACGAGGCTGTAGTTAGCTCGGAACAGGAGTCTAAACTCAGCGCTACCAAAAGCGTCGCTGTCGCAGGTCAGTCGTTGGTCAATTAAAAATGGCTGTCGACATAGCATCTCGCATTTCCGGTATACCTCGCGGCGGCCACTACGAACACTGCTGCACGTTACTCATTAACAGCGTTTATGATGTGACCCCCAGTATTTGTGTGTCGGTTTAATCGAGCGACAGACTGCAGCCCATGTAGCAACACTGGAGTGGCAAGTGACAGACGTCAATTATCAAGTAATTTTAATCGGGCCATGGAGTTGTTGGATAATGCACGAATTCGTTATTGTCACGGAGAGACCACTACGTTCGGATCGCGAATTTACTTGAAACTTCGTACCATTTTTATAGGCAATTAGAACTACATAATCTGCATGTAGTAAGGCGTAGAGATTAGGCGACTTCGAGAAAACTTACGCGTCACGACTTACCGGTGCCGCCTGTCATATGGATAGCGTTCAAGCGTCAGTAGAGGTCTGGCGCTTGCTTGGTCCAGCGAATTACGGCCTTCCTCATACGTGGCACTTCTAACCGAATAACAACGCACGTGCTGTTGTTCCCGGATGACGTGTACTACCAGCAGACTGAGAATCACTTTGTGAATTGGTTCCGTCTACTTGTAGTTCGATATTTTTTTGCTGTTGGTGAGAAGAGTATTCTTGATCTTTGGACTTATGCGCACGAACGACACTGTGCCATCTACATCTACATGTGCATCTACACAGATACTCCGCAAGCCACCATAAGGTGCATGGTTGAGGGTATCCTATACCACTGCTTGTCATTTCGCGTCCTGTTCCACTCGCATGTAGAGCGAGGGGAAAACCACTGTCTGTATGCATCCGTATGAGTCCTAATTTCTTGTATCTCCTCTTCATGGCCCTTACGCAAGGTGTATGTTGGTGACAGAAGGATCGTTCGGCAATCAGCTTCAAATACCGATTTTCTAAATTTTCTGAATAGTGTTTCCCGAAAGGAAAGCCATCTTCCCTCCAGATATTCCCATTGAGTTTTCGAAGTATCTCGGTAACACATTTAGTTCGAACATCCTTGTAAGAAATCTAGCAGACCGTCTCTGAATTGCTTTGATGTCTTCCTTCAATCCGACCGGGTACGGATCCCGAAAACTCGAGTAGTACTGAATAATAGGTTACACCAGCATCCTACATGCGCTCTCTTTCGCAGGTGTACAACTCTTTCCTAAGATTCTCTCAATAAAACAAAGCCGACTATTTGCGTTGCGTATCTTTGTTCGTAACCCGATATACAGGTAAGACTTTTCCAAATTAGCTTTGAGTGCTTTCTACGACCCGCCGTGTAGTTGGAATGTCCCTGCAATGAACAGTTCATCTGATGCACTGTTTTTGATACTACGATCTCCTACGGTATTCCACTTTATTTAGAGAAGCCATCCATGGTTTTCTTCACAGCTACGGGCGTGTTTCATGGACGTCGCTCCACAGGCCCTAGAAAAACAAAACTTTTCTGCTACGTACATTTCATACCTCCCTCTTTCGTTTCCTTCTTTCTTAGTTTAGGTAGAACTACAGGGATAGGTGTAGTTAACGGCCAGCGCCTGAGGTGGTGCTATTTTTTCCTATCAGTTTGGCGGTGGTAGATAGATCTTTTGTAGTAGGATCCTTTATAATCAGGGAAGTGAGGGAGATAAAATAAAATAAAAACTTGATCTATTGAGACATCAGACGAGCATAAAAAGGCTGTCAAAGGTGCCATACTCAAGGTCAGAAGCGCCTTCAGAAGAAAAAAGAGAAAGAGGAAGATGGTGACGGTCATGTGGTTAGCGTTCAAGCTCCTGTTGGTAGCTAGACTGAGTCCAGCCCCAGCCTTTATTTTTTAAGAAAAATTGTGATTTTTGACGCTAGATATGGAATGACATATCGTCGTACACATTACATTTAAAGGGTAGTGTGATGAAAGGACTTAATAATTTACATGAACATTTATTGACTTTTCACTGTCATTTGGTTCTTTATCAATTTTTATTATTACAACAAATATTATGCGACTTTTATTTCTATAGAGGAGAGCTGCATGAAATCAGTCTCTGAACTAAAGAGCACAACAACAACAACAACAACAACAAAAACATTTCTATAGACAAGTTAAAATCTTTATCAAGCGCTTTTCATACTTGATTGACAATGAACGAGAAATTGCCTCTCACGAAGATCCTGTTAAAACACATTCAGTCGTATACCGCCACTTTTTGGGACCAATACTTACCAAAATGCTCCATTACGCACTGTCTGCATCCAAACTGTCGGAAGAAGGAGGAATTTTAGGAAATGACAACCAACTTTGTTTTCCCTCAGAAACTCTGAAGATTCCTTCTGCATAAGGAAAAACTGAATTCATTCGGTGTAGTTGATGCCGTTGTAATTCATGTTTTCCGTAACTGTATGAAAACTATAGTTCTGCACTTGTAACGTCGAAGACACATCCAACGATTAAGTGCATTCCCCTCATATTCTGGCATATTGTACCTCACTGTATCATTGAATAAAATTATTTCACTCTTATTTTTCGATATTTGACTTGAACTTTCCAAGACTCTTCCTGGACCTTGGAACCTGTGAGTGCAGAGCGCAGATTCCAAGTGCAAAGCAGTTTTCGGTAACTTACCCGACTACAGATATCAGGAATTGCTGAAATCAAACAGGCATACATTTTCAGGTAAACTATATCCGTTTGGTCGCATACTTGTTGATACTTAGAAATATAATATTTGTTGTAATGGAAATGAAGTCCCATGCTGCTTGACGGAGCGTAGGGGAACGATGCGGGAGACCCGCACCGCCGTACTATGTTAGGTCCTAATGGAGGTGGTTTGCTGTTGCCTTCCTCCAACTGTTATCTCGGAAGAGGTGAAAATCCCTGACCCCGCCGGGAATGAAACCCGGGACCCTGTGCTCTGGAAGCGAGATCGCCACCGCGATACCATGAGAGGCGGACATTTGTTGTAATAATAAAAATTATTAAATAGCCAAATAATATTGGGAATCGCTGGCTGGTGTGGCCGAGCGGTTCTAGCCGCTTCAGTCTGGAACCGCGTGACCGCTGCGGTCGCAGGTTCGAATCCTGACTCGGGCATGGATGTGTGTGATGTCCTTACGTTAGTTAGGTTTAAGTAGTTCTAAGTTATAAGGGACTGATGACCTCAGATGTTAAGTCCCATAGTGCTCACAGCCTTTTGAAACATTTTTGAACATTGGAAATCCAATAATCTTTCATGGAAACACGCGTGTCTTTTCATCCTTTTATCTTTCAAATGTAATATGTAAGAAATAACGCGACTAATATTGAAAAAGCATAGATAGGAAAAGATTTGGTCTGGACTCAGTCCAGCTGTCCACCGATTACGCAGCTTGAACGTCACCATGTCACGCTACAGATCGCAGTGCGTGAAACTTCTCTTGCGATATTACTCGAAATCACCAAAGTAGTACGCCTCAATACTTGCACGTATACGGACTACTAAAAGTGTACAAAGTTTGATGTACCTCCGTTATCCGAACGTCATGGCCTCCCCTTGTGAGTAAACAAAAGTACTTTAATTACTGACTGAAGCATTTCGTTACTCATATCTATCCTCCCCAGAAAACAGTTCGTGCTCTACTCGATTCGAATCGGTAGTTTTCGTGTTCCTCCATTCCGTTACGTGAGCAGATTCGGACTGACCGAAACGTTTTATTACTCGGATACTTTATTCCCTGCATGCAGTCTATATCGATTCGGTACTTTAAACGTTCATCCGATTCCTTATTCTCAGTGGCCACGTCGGTAGTGACAGTGAGTACTGTGTACGTTTTGTCAATCGCCATATGTTTTTTTTTTCTGCGTGCAATTCGTTTCTAGCTCGGGCATCGTCAGGAGTATTCGTAAGCTTCCTTGCTCTTAAGGTTTAACGCTCTCCGCTGCTTCATTCGCTGCAGTTCTCATCATACGGAGTAGCTCTGGTTTTTTGACTGTCATGACGTTAAATGATTCAAACTCTGAGACACAGAAACTTGTGTCCCATAACCGTATGTATAAGTTCCTTGCCACTGCAGAATCAGGCCGCATACTCTCGTGTGTGTGTGTGTGTGTGTGTGTATTGGGGCTTTTGGGCGCTCAACGTCGAGGTCATCAGCGCCCTGACACACATTAATAGGAACGAATGTGGACAGAACGAATAAAACGGAAGCACACACGCAAAGAAAGTAGAAATAAGGAAAATGCTAAATAAGAAAGTAAAACCTAAGAAAAGGGAAAACGTAGCAGCTATAACGCATACTCTCATTGTTCAGAGCAAATATTACGAAGCGAAGATGAAGGAAACCTTGCGATTTGATAGAGAATAATCTGCAGATAAAAGAGTAATTTGTGTAAAAAATAATGCTCAAACTTAGGAAAGTTCACAGCAAATTAAAAAAGAAATATTTATACGTCGTGACAATCAATAACGAAAGCAACGAATGACGAATATTTTATAACAGATAAGCGTCTCGACAATTCTGTGTACTAAATTCAACATTTACTCATTCATCCCTACAGTAGACCAAGATACTATCACACACTATATCTTCGCAAATATTTTATTGGCTCAAGGGCTTTTTGATTATGGGAACATAGCGCTGAGTGGCATTCGGGCCGCGAAATCTTCATGTAAAGTATTATCATTCATTTTGGATCTCTAGGGTATGATGTAACGATCAGTTCTTTGTCACTTTCCAGTGCCCGTTCCACAGTTCATCACGACTTATTAAAACATAAGCAATTAATGATCGACATTTGTGGTTGAGTCGTACCTCCACCGCAGTGACTTTCGAATGCTGGCAGCTTTCTCTATATTCGCGCGAGTGTTGCATTTTACTTGTAGATATGTATTTAATTTTTGGTTAATCTAAGTTGAAATTTAGCTTCGGTTTAGATTGTTCCTGGCCCAGGATTTATGTTTTTGATTATTTTTTGCAAGAAGATCTCAGTCTTCGTAAAGTTACTGGAATTGCCAACGATTTGCTATGTAAGACTTTTAGTGTCAAAGCTCAGAAACAATTAAGTCTGCTGAAGAATTATGAGCAACACTAATGGGGCCGCCAACTACACTTCATAAGACGGTGTGGTGAGTACTGTCATGACGTCTTTTTGCTTCTCTGGGTTTACGTAATATCAGAAACTGTGATCTGCCTTTTAAGTTGGACGAAAGCTATATCAGGTACTCGCTGGCTGGGTTTCGTACTGTGTATACTGTGACATCAGAACGCTGGATGGACAACAGGTTCTTAAAGTGGATAATGACGTACGGTTGGTGAGGATCGACGTTAATACCCATATGCCCCCTTTTATTTCTGTAAGGGGATTCAAGGATGTGTGAGGGGCATCCCGAGACCTGATCAGGTTACCATTCCGCGGCCCGCGTCCATGCGGAATGTCTTCGTAAGCTTCCATCACGTCTTGTGCATCTTTACCGTCCTGGGACTAGCGAGCCGCGCCCATGCTCCAAGCCGTACGCAGCTGTTAAATACATGACGCGAAGGCAGGAAACAAACGTAGAGACGCGGCCGCTGGGGCACAAGCTCTCCTCCGTCCTTTGCGCCACAGCCCCAAGACATAAAACAGTGCCCTGAAAAGTGAGATTTTTTAAAAATAATGCATATTCTGGCACCCTAAAACAAATTACTGTCGTTTCGATCATATTAGACAGAGCGGGTAGATAACATCCCACAGGAATTCCTAGATTTATTGGGAAAAGTGTTAACCAAGAAAATATTCAAATTATCATTTAAATTATTTGGGCCGGCTCCTGTGACCGAGCGGTACTAGGCGCTGCAGTCTGGAACCACGCGACCGATACTGTCACAGGTTCGAATCCTGCCTCGGGCATGGATGTGTGTGATGTCCGTAGGCTAGTTAGGTTTATGTAGTTCGAAGTTCTAGGGGACCGATGACCTGATATGTTAAGTGCCATAGTGCCCAGAGCCATATAAACCATTTTTTAAAATGTGTGAGAGTGGAGCCATACTATTGTATCTTCAGAGAAACGTCATTAGCTGAATCCCAAAGGTAGCAAGGGCACGTAAGAGCAGGATCTAATCCACAGTCACCTTAAAGTCTCGTGTATCACAGTTGAGGACAAGAATAATATATAAACTAACATAAACAAAATCGAGGAATTGTTAGACGACGATCAGTTCCCCTTTCAGGAAGGAAAAAGCATCAAAAGACAGTTAAGACGATCCTTCGAAAATGTACTGGAAGTTTACAAAAAGTCAAAATACTTTAATTGAATTTGTCGACCTATAAAACGCCTTCGATAATTTCTACTGATAGAAAATGTTCGAAATTCTGAGTCAAATAGGAGTGTGCCGTAGAGAAACACTGGAGATACATCATCACTACAAGAACTAATAGGGAACAATAAGAAAGAAAGACAAAGAACTACGTGTGCGGGTGAAAATTCATGCAAGGCAATAATGCTTTCTTTTGACTCTTTGACTGTCAGTCTGTACGTCGAAGAAGCCATCACTAAAATAATCTATTACATATCAAACTTCCAAAAAATGGTTTTAAAGAGTACATTAATTGCCGTTAACATCCTACTTGTTTCAGATCAGTAATAACAATATCCAAAACTATGTCACAGAAAAACATTCAGTGAAAGAAACAGATAGAAGCTAGCTAACAGTGCAACTAAATCGCTGTTCAACGTATGTTAGAAAATCTCACAACTCATGTCCGTAACCCCTCGATCAGGGAATAATATCCAACTTCTCGTAAAACCGTATCTTAAGGGGCATAAGATAATATCAGTGTTAAAGCGTTATGTTGTACAGAATAATACAATATGCAAGATCCTACAAGATTTACCGCAGAGGTAGCTTAGTGCAAATCATTACACTAATTGACAGTCTTCTTCCTGAGACGCACGCACACACACACACACACACACACACACACACACACACACACACCATGTCATCCAGCTTCATGAATAGCATTCGATAGTAAGCTAATAACAAGCCTCCGGCACAGTTACACACTAATCCGGAAAGGTATCACGACATCAGATCCATAATCTGGCAATTTGAGAAACACAATTTTTAACAGAATCAACATGAATCTACCCCGAGGCCTTTCCACAAGGAACTTGCAATGAGACAGAGCAAGGTAGTCAATGTCATTAAGATTATGGGACAGATCTGCATTTTGCAACTATACATTAATGTCAGAAGTTTGCGACACATGAAAATTTGTGGCTAATCTGGACTCGAGCCCTGAACCTGCACCTGTGTAGAACCACATACGATTTGGCACTAGTAGCCCCAACTACTCTACATCGTTGAACTGGAACTGATGGTACCTTCTATACCCGACATAGATCTTTGTGTAAATCATAACTCATAACGCATGTCGTTGCTTCTGAGTACATGATGACAGTCAACGGTTCCCTGCCCATTTCTTTTTTTTTTTTACACTGCAGCTAGCACTACGGATTTACCTGTCTTACTGCAAGTTTTCGGTTCAGTGCATAGTTCATTACGCATATCCTGGCCGTCGTTGTAGCGTAATATGTTTATAGAATTTGTGGGGGTGTGTTTACAGAGTTTGTAGAAGTGCCTTGAGTTTCCTTCTTGACCACTACCGGAAGGCATGTGATGGTCATTAAAGGCGTAAAGGCGTGGACGGGCCTGGTTGGTTTTCGGAGAAATCTCTACTACCGTAACTCACTGGTCCTGATGCTGCTGCATCAAACAACTGTTTTGTTCCTGCACATTACTGTGCTTGGAATTACTTCGTGTTGAATGTTTCCGTCAGGTGGCTCCCATCGGCTAAGCCGCATATTGGGTAGCCCACCTGTCGGCATTAGCTCAACTAGTTTTAGGCTGTTGGAAGTAGGGATTTTTGTGTCTCATGACGTCTTTGCGTCTCTTTCTTTTATTTCCTTCTGGTTGTTGACGTACCCGTTCCCATTTAATCGTGGTCTTGCGGCAGCGTTTTCGCTTAGCGCGCACGGGGTCCCGGGTTCGATTCCTGGTGGGGTTAGGGATTGTCTCTGCCTCGTGATGACTGGGTGTTGTGTGTCTTTCATCATCATTAACTCGCAAGTTGCCGAAGTGGCGTCAACTAAAAAGGACTTGCAATACGGCGGCCGAACTTCCCCGCATGGGGCCTCCAGGCCAACAATGCCATACGATCATTTCATTTCATTTCTGTTACGGTTGCTTCTCACCACCGTTACTATGGTTACTGTTGTTATGGTAATCGTCCCTTTTTCTGTTTGCGTTACAATTTCCTTTATTATTATTATTATTATTATTACTATTATTTCCACCGTTCTGCGGAGGGTAACTACCGTTACACGAGCTAACCTTTCTTCTATCTTCGTGGATCAAATCTAATGAATCCAAGATGGCTAGAAAATTTTCCCAGTGATCTTCAGAGACTCTGACTGGAATAAATAATTTCTGTTTTAGTATTCGTAACAGCTCTCCCCTTGTCATGGGTTCGTCCCAGTAACGAGTTTTATTTTCGCATGCTACTTCGGGCTATAAATGTTAGGATTGTACACCTCTTGTCTTAGATGTTCTTTGATAAAAGTACTCTAATACTTTGCTAGAACAGTTTTCTCGATTTCTTCGAGTGTTTGACAGCTGTCCGCTGTCTCCATTGCCTATTCTGTACATAGTTCGGCCTCTCCTATAACATGTGAAGACACAAACTGTATTTTTTGTCGCTTCGTCAGAACATTTGCCAGAACGTGTCCAAAATTTTTTAAGAAAATGACCGGGTGCATGGTCTTTTTCTCTGCAGAAAATGTTTGGAAATGCCTGTATGTTTTGTTAGGCTTCCTTGCAGTTCACTCTCAGCGTAGCTCGACTTTTATTCCCCGGCTACTGCTGTTAACCTCTCTGGAGCAAGATTGCAAACATTTCCTTCAGGGAAAGTTGCTGTGTGATAAAAGCTTTCGTTCCCGTAACATATATGGCCTTGAATCATATTTAACTCTGTATTTTGCATACTAGTCTCACTACGATCTAGCAGTGCAGTTCAATCGTGTATTTCTCCTTGCCACCGCGGACGTTCCTCCGTCAAGGTGTATTGAATATGGCTTAGTTGGTCTCGCAGTTCATTTGCAGGTTAGCCACTACCGAACGAAGCTTCGGTTGTGACATTTTGTACCTTTGTAGTTCAGTGGTCACATGTTCTTTGATCTCTACATCCTTTTACTCAAACCACTGAGTTATTCCGGTTTAAATCTTTTCCGATCGAGCATTCAAATGCCCTTGGACCTGCTCAGCTAATTCAAAAGAAAGCTGGTCTAACTTATTTGTCACTTCTTTTATTTTAGCGTCCAGGGCGTTTTCAGCGTCCTGGAACTTCTTAACGTCATTAACGAGTGTTACTCGTTACAAAATGCAGTAAAGTCTTAACTGAAACTTCACACACATACAGTTTCTTGCAGTAATATGTACAAGATGTACACAAAACAATACCTAAGTTACAACAATGAAATGTACCGTGGGGTACCAAAGAGCTTTCCTGACCTATAAGCACAGAAAACCGAACGAAACACACTCTACTGACTTTACGTTAGTTACATTCAGCGATAGTTCCAGGTTGTATGTTATATATTCTTGTGCAGGTATTTAATTCCTTGTTCTTATTATTTCCTCTCAATGCGGAGAAGGTTTTGGGATTCTAGTTATCCAATCAAGCACAAGTGATAAACATGAGGAAAGACACATTCATCAGTTAATTACAAATGCAAGGAAAAATACAATACAATAATTATTTCTATTAAACACTGTATTTTGGGTAGATACGAGCGGCGCCTTAGGACGCCTCTTATATCGTCTCCTTGCTTTGATACTAACGTGTTTTGATTTTAATGTATGATGTGGTCGAGTTTGTTGGGAAAAGTTACAAAATATTTAACACACTATTAGCGTCGCTTACATTCTTCACGCTCGTAAATGCGACTCCCATAATGCGCCGACGGTAACCAAGATTGTTATGCAGGAGCGAATATTACCAAAAATAGGTTACGTTTTGCTTGTAATGGTTGAATTACGGCTAGCTCAAAGATAATCAGAGGCAGCGTGAAACTATTACAGATATGGCCGGTTAAATAAATTGTTCCGAAGAGTGAGATTATATAACCATCTACGTAGCGTAAAGATTTGTACTCACGATAAATAATTTCATTGGTCTCACACTTGCCTTATTTTAGGTTAAGTATTTCCTTGACAGAAATAAATTTAATTGCGAACTCAAAGATATCGTGAAGCAAACTTAAGACATGTTGCGTACTGCAGTTAGACTTATCCATGCAATTCCGTAAAAAATTCTGATAAAATGAACTTCGCAAACATTAATGCTAGAAATTTTTTATCAATATTCAGAGTATTAATTACGTTAACTTGAGGCTGAAGCCCAATATTTAATATTTTAATTAAAATCCACGTATTGGTCGCCTGTGCGCCACTGTGACAAAAGAAAGCCAACTCACTTTAAATATTTTCATTTACATATTTCCACAGAAAGGGAGAGGTTTTGATTAAGAACAGAAGGAATACACTTTTTACCGTATATTGTGATAGAAAACACGTACATCAAATACTTACTGATTGAGAAAAGCTAAGAGACTTAATTCTTCAACATCAGAGACAAAAGAAGTATTCCGTCTGTGGAACAAGTCTTTTTTAATCCTAATGAGATAAGCTGTTAATAGCTATAAATAATATCTTTGCATTATTTAGTTGCTCTTTGATATTAAAATACCAATTTTTTCTTGTTCTTCTTCTTCGCTGATGGATGACTTAGGAGCACGCGTAATCAACATTTGTTGGCCTTCCTTTTCGCCTAGTATTCCTTCATAAGCAACGAATGCGCTAGCTTTCGTTGCGCAGACCCGTGTGTTTGTGATTTTTCTGACTTCATTTCTGTCATCTAGATTTGGAGAACCGTAATTCTCTCAGGCCTTTTTCCGTCTGTTTGTACAAGTTCGGTCTTTCAGTTTTGTTCTTTAAAAATGTTTGGATTTTGTGCGTTACCCTGTTTGGGTCCATTCTTTCTAAATGCCCCATGAATTGGATTCTTCTCATGCGCATTGGATAGGTTATTTTGGAGATATTTTTATTTATTTCTGCATTTGGTTTTGGATAACGCACACCATCTTTCGTTGTGCGTCCTAGGATTTTCCTCATTATTTTACGTTCTTTCACTTCTAATTCCCCTTTTAGTGTTCTGTGTTGACGATTTAATGTCTCAGATGTGTAGAGAGCTTCGGGTTTAATTACTGTGGTGTAGTGTCGTATTTTGCAGTTCCACGAGAGTCTCTTTTTGTTGTAAACGTATTTTATTAACATTTTAACATAAAAATATGATATTAACGAGTTGTAGCTTTTATAGTGATCTGTCGTATTAACTATGGTTTTTGTGGACAGAGATACACTCATTTTTATACTTTCTATACACCTCACATTTACACGTCTGGTATAAGTTTAGTTTAACTTTTATAGGGCTTTCCAGGAGACGTCACAATAGTTAGCAGTAAGGCGCACATGCTTATACTGACACACAATATTTAGCGCAACGCAATCTGACTTTCAAAAATCCCTACAAAAGAATGGGCCTGGCTAACATTAACCTATACGTTTCACAAATCACGTACCCCACAAAAATCTTGGTTACTCGAACTACTGCAATACAGCGAGCGCCACTACTACCAGCTAAATAAGAGATTCAAACTACGGAAGGCACTAACTACTGATAGGCGTAGTTAGAAAATGAAAGATTTTGACAGAGAAAAAACAATGTATCTACCTTAATAGTGTCGAAAAGTCATAATATACGTAGCAGTTCATGACATCCAGTCTCACAAATTTCTAAACTCCGCCATTTCTCTCCCCACATCCACCACTGCTGGCGGCTCACCTCCAACTGCGCAACGCTACGCTCTGTTCACATCCAGCTGCCCAACACTACAATGGCAGACAACATTGCAAACTAACCACAGACTGCACACAGCACAGCCAGTGATTTTGATACAGAGCGCTACGAGGCGTTACCAATATAAAAACCTAATCAGCCTACTTACAACTGCAACTTGCACGCTACTAAACAAACTCACTGTGGGACGCCACAGAACACATAACAAATACCAAGGACCGTTAATTGAACTTTCCATATCCAGAAAGGATCTTTTGGCACTTCTTTGTTCAGGGAAGACAGCGGTAGTGGCAGTCACGTACTTGCAATCCAGGCAGAGTCTTCCCGGGAAACAGAAGGACATTGTCCTGGCCACTCTCCATATGTACGGCGCCGCTGTCTCGGTGTCGCCAGCCGCCAACTGCCGCTCAGCCCCGTGGCCATACGCTGCTCCCAAAACTGATTGCAGGACAGACTCCTCAGGAGCAGCAGACTACGGCTTTTAGCCATGCGCTCGGAGCCGTTGTCCGTTTGCTGTCACAGACCAGCCGCTCACATCTCTGGCTCCATGCTATGACCGTTCCTTAGCTCGCAGGAAGCTTCCAGGTACACACCATCAGGGGGCAAAGACAGCATCAGCGGACTCACCCTCGGATTATTCGACGCCGCTATTCTTGTGTAACTAGCCAACGGCCGCCCATCATCTTCTCAGACGCTGGTTTCAAGCTACATCCCGTCCCTCAACTGCCCGACACAAACTTCCTTACTGCTGTGTCACTGTCGATCGTTCGTCTGCGTGGCTATTTTGATGGTCCGCGTGCCCTCTTGCGAGTTGGCACGAACCGCCGAGTAGGGTAGGGCTTTAACCTCGCTGCATAATCATGGCACTCAATCAAAGCTCTAAAAAAATTACGTCACTGCAATTGACACGGTAGGGAGCTGGTTGAAGAGTGGTAATATACTGGGATATATTATACTTTTTATTACCTCGAAACACCTAGTTTTGGCGGTTCGGTACTTTAAGTGTAAGAATTGGTTACTCACTTTCTTCGAGCTCCCTCTATGGCCTTGATTTTGTCAGCTTGTCATTGGTAAGCAGGATGTCCCAGCTTTGCTTTGGTGATTTTTTCAGATACCTTGTTTGTGGTTTTTCTTGCTTTTTACTGAAATTTAAATCAATCACGATACTGTACATCGTATCACATATATCCAGATCCTGGCCTCAAACAGCACGTTTTATACATTATCATTATTTGTGTGTATTGTTTCTTACGGACATCACCATTCATGTAAAAGGCGGTGGGTTTGGAGGAGAACTGATCCACTTGGGAAAAAACAATCCCCCCACCCAGAAACCAAGAAATTCTTTAGCGTCCCCGAGGAGCAAACCCACCCCCAGAAATCTTATCCCACCAGACAGACACTTTTACCTATTCATCTATGCTCTCCAGCTATATCACATGATATACTGTTTATTATATGTGGCTAATCTTCTGGGCAGACGATCAGGGACTTCAGCCTATAAATTGCGAGATGTAGGTTGTAACGTTTCTTAGCAAAAGACATATTATGTAATAAAGAGAAAGCATTGTGTGTCATGTTTTGTTCTTGTATAAAATTATGTACTAATTTTTTTTAGATAAATCTGTGTCGGCGAGTACTGAAACCGCCACAGACGATACTTATTAAATATCAAACAAAGATGAGAATATGTGACTAGTATAAATAGTACAGAACGAACATAAATTTCTCTGTCTTCTTCTTGTAGTTGCGTGATTAGGGAGAGCCTGTGACGTTATATTGTACGCTTGTGTAGCATTCTTCTGTCAAGGTCGTGAGAGGGACGCCATTAGACATAGCTTTGGAAAGGTGTGTAATAACTTGATTTGTTTAAATGTTTTGAATAGAGTTACTTAGCGAAACCTTGCATTATGATTTGTAATAAGCTTGCCTGGTATTTTATCCCATCCCTTTAAGACATTTTCAGTTATTTAAATATTATTCGTGGTGCAGAGCTGCGCTACGAACGAACAAGCCGCTGCCGCGGCGCATTCAAACTGCATTAGATGAAATCAATCATACCGCAAAGAAGCGGGCAGGTAATAGTGAACTAAAATTATTTCTTTCAGCTTTAGGAATTGCAGAGCAGAGCAGCAGATATTATGATGTGTTTTACAAGTTGACGCGAACTGCTGATAATATATTCTTAACAGGGCAAAAAGGTAATTTACCTTTATAATATAAAAGAAATCTTGCTGTGCGTAGCTCTGGTCTGGCCAACTTCATAGTAAAAACATCTTTTTCTATGACAATAGTCTCATGCTCTCGTGTTAGTCGTGGTACTTATTGGTGTCTTACTGTTAACAAAAATCCATTGTAAAATTTTGATGGTGAACAATCATTGCGTACTGTAACATTAGTATTGATAACGAAATAATTTTCATTAACCTTTTCAATAAGGAAGACATTTGGAACTTTATGGTGAGTTACAGTAACGAAAAAATGTTCATTGAATAGAAACCCAGATCCAGAACAATAAGAACATAATATATTTTGTTTTGTTGAAAATTAATGATCCAAAGAAAGTCACAGCACAGCATCACGAAAAGGTATTTCAGGGCTCATTTCGTAGAAACATATTTTATCTCTTATATTAGTTGTTACGCGAGTAATAATAAAACAAAGCAAATAGTAAAGAGCCAGCGAAACTATCGCGCTAAAGTGTGGGGCCCGAATTTGCAGTGGCCACGAAAATAGTAACTGTTTTATGTGTTTTCCTTCATTGTCTATTGTTATATATATATGTATGTATTTAGTGATAAATGTATATATGTGTCTCATGATTAATGCCATGTATTAATAAATGTACAAAAATTCTTACATGAAAAAACGCACCACTGCAAGCGAGTCAGATGAAAAGATCCTGATACTACTGAAAAACTGTAACGACTACATAATCCGGGGGCAGTCGAACCCCGAAATCAGATAAACTAAAGGTAAGACTACGAGATCGCCAGTTAAGAGAAAATTTCCTTGCCCAGCAAGCTGAGCGGGATCGCCAGCTAACGGAAAATTTCCTTGCCCAGCAAGCTGAGCGGGATCGCCAGCTAACGGAAAATTTCCTTGCCCAGCAAGCTGAGCGAGATCGCCGGCTAGAGGAAAAGTTTCTTGCCCAGTAGGCCGAGCGGGATCGCCAGCAAGCTGAGCGGGATCAGCAACTTGTGCAATCGTTAGAAAGTATGAAAAAAGTGATTGCCTGTATGAAACAGAATTATGAGTCGATACCTAAGGCCGTGCAGGAGTTGACTGTACAGGTCAACAACCTGTAAGTAGCAAACACTAACATTGTAGACGAGATAGGTATCTTGGCCAACCGATGAGAAAAACTAGAAATAGATTCCATACAGCTTGTAGAGCAGAAATGAAACGAACAAGCGACTAAAATTGAAACCAAATTCAACTCATGGCTAGAAACGAGGGAGAGCGAGGTCGACAAAAATATTGACTTTAAGGTACAAGCAGCCATGGCAGATAGAGATTCCGAATCGTTCAGTACCGCAGTAAATAGTCAAGTACTGAACGACGTGCAAACCATCAAACAAATACTCAATGAGGATATTCCGCAGTGGCAAGTGAATATTACCAAACGGATATCCGAATTGGAAAAGGGTTTAGCACAGAGCAGCAAACATCTTGAACATGAAACTATGTCGCCAACAGCCAATGTTTTTGGCAACGCATAAACTTATACGCGACGCAACAATGGTGAATCTTTAGAAGATAATGCGAAGAGCTGTAGCTTCGGGTCGGAGAACACAGCCTATGTCCAAGGAGCAAACCAGTATAGTCCAAAAATATTCGTTGAAGAAAGTGTGATCAAAAATAGGCAGTTTCAAACGTTTACTACTGAACGGAAGTCAGTACACCCAGTAGTATTCATAAAAAGCTTTAAAAATATCTTGCCTATTGTGTGGAACGAAGCACAGAAAATGCAATACATAATGTCATACATTCAGGGTGATGCAGCGTTGTGGGCTACGGTGGTAGCAGACGGCTGCATGACGTATGAACAGTTCGAAAGGGCGTTTTTGTCGAAATACTGGTCGCCTTGTATACAAGAGCGGCTAAAAAAAGAAGTATACAATCCCGAACCGTACTCACCCCGTCTTGGGAATCTGAGACGGTATTTCGAGAAGTATTTAAACAAGGCGCGCTACTGGGATGAACCTATTTCACCAAGAGACATAATAAGACTCCTAAAATCACATTTACCCATTCATATTAAAGAGAAACTAATACACGTACCAGAGAACGACATGGAACATTTCCTGTCTGTTCTAGATTCAATAGACTTAATCCAGGAAGACGCAAAAGGAGCGTGTGATCACTCACGCAACAATGGATCAGAGTGGAAACATGACAGAAATAATAGTGCACATAACCACAACCATGGAAATGGTAGGGGCAGTAACAAGCGGCAAGAGCACTCGCAAAATGGTAATAATGGTAAAGTCAGAACGGCTATGGGCAGCCGTCCCATAATAAAAAGCGTCGATTTGACGACCGGTACGATCCTGGACCGCCCGGGACCAACCTCTGGAAAAATGGGCGAGGTCAGTGGCATAGCAATTACAGCGACAGTAATCGCAATTAGAATCAGCGACCAAGCCCAGAACGGCAAGGTAATGACCGGTACGATAACAACAGACCACCACTGCAAAACGCGCCTACTGCACAGTCGTGGCGGCCTACTAATCAAAACGTACAAATAGTAGAGGTTGCGGACAATAGCTGTCCAAGTACCTCACAAGCAAGCCATCCAACAAACTAGAATCGGCCACGATATGCTCTCCGTCGCTGGCCGAACGGTGGAGTGAGAGCAACACGAATGACAATAATATGCCTGGAATACATATGCTGCGATACAACGACGGTATCAATATGGATAAAGATCTACTGACTGAACCTCATGAATGTAATAAAGATAGCAACGAAAATGTGCAAGCCATAATAGAAGAGAAAATCAATGATGTTGCAGTGAACGTAATCATCGACACAGGTGCCTCAGTGAGTGTAATGAGTACAGAACTGTCTAAAGCGCTGGGGAAGGGACGTAGCATACCGACTTTCCCGGTTAATAATTGCAAGGTGTCTGGAGCTATAAGTGCACAGAGCCAATTAGTTAAGTACCAGGTGCCGGTGGAGATTTGTAAGGAGGGCGAAGCCATAGTGAGCTCGTTCCTCATTGTTAAAGGGTTAAAGGTGGCCTGCGATCTGGGAGTGGATTTTCTCCGTGAGAGGGACGCAGTGATCGACCTCTCCTCGGGAAAACTAAGTTTAGTTAATAAAGGTAGGAGGACTGAGTTGTCTATGATGAAATCGAAAGAGGTACTTGTGCCATGCTGCAACCGAATTAATATCAAATGTAGGAACCCCTGGGTACAACACCTAGATGATTATTCACATTATTATCCTTGTATGAAATATAGAAATTTTGAAACAAATGTAGATGCATTTCAAACTAAAGTACAGGAATCTGAAAGTTTGAGCAACATACAAAAGCAACAGTTAACGCAGCTGCTATCGGAATATACCATGGTATTTATCGACTAACCAGGAATAATCAAGGAGTACCACTATCACATAGCGGTGATGCCCCACAAAACGTACTGTCGCGCATCTTACTCCATCCCTTGGTCGAGGAGGGAAGTAGTGGCAAAAGAGATTCGAAAGATGTTAGAGTGGGATGGTAAAATTATTTATTCAATGACCTGTCAGATGTGAATAGTAGCACTAAGATGATTTCAATTGTGTTTTAGAGTATAAGGACGTTAGCTTTAAGAAATAATTCGTGTGTATTAAAAATTTTGAGAAAGCAAAACATTTCATAGATCAGCATGAGAGTAGAATCAATAGACTGAGCAATAGCATGCAAACTGAAGATTTTGTTTACAGAAAATTAGTGTCATTAAAATACTATATGCTCATCAAGCAATGAACAATGTTTTTGTTGACAAAATAATGAATAATTCCTTGAATCATTTTTCATTTGTACTAAGTAAGTACAATTAATGATGAGATTTCATATTGTAATTAACAGGTGTAATTGTGTTAGAATTAAGGAACCCTGAGAGAGAGTCTCTACAGGGCAAAAAAAAAATGACTTTGTAGTACGAAACAATTATGTGATGTAATGTTACTGCCAATAGTGATCTGAGAACGACACTGGAGCAGAATTCAATCAAAGACAAACCCGTTCCCTGTAACCTACGCTTGGTATGTATCGATGCT